>NC_050577.1:280080656-280683156 GCF_011100635.1 Trichosurus vulpecula | reverse complement strand
TAAATGGTCAAAGGATATGAACAGGCACTTTACAGATGAAGAAATCAAAGCTATCTATAGTCATATGATAAAAATGCTCTAAATCACTATTGATTAGAAAAATGCAAATTGAATGACTGTGAGGTGCTACTCCACACCTACTAGATGAGTTAATATGACAGAAAAAGAAACTAAGCAATGTTGGAGGTGATATTGGAAAATTGAGACACTAATGCATTGTTGATGGAGTAGTGAATGGACCCAACCAATTTGGAACTATGCCCAAAGGGCTATCAAATTGTGCATACCCTTTGACCCAAGATTACCACTACTTGGTTTATATCACAAAGAGATAAAAGCAAAACAGAAAAGGACCTACGTGTACAAAAATATTCATAGTAGCTCTTTTTGTAGTGACAACAAATTGGAAATTGAGGGTATGACCCTCAGTTGAGGAATGGTTGAACATGACTACAATGGAATATTATTGTGCCATAAGAAATGGCGAGCAGGATTATTTCGGACAAACTTGGAGAGACTTCTATGAACTGATGCAGAGTGAAGGAAGCAGAACCAGAAGAACATTGTACACAGTAATAGCAATATTGTATGATGAATCACTGTGAATGACTTAGCTATTTTCAGCCATACAATGATCCAACACCATCCTAAAGGACTCATGATGAAAAACACTATCTACCTCCAGAGAAAGCACTGATGACATCTGAATACAGATTAAAGCATACTGTTTTCCTCTCCCCCATTTTCCTCCTCCTCCTCCTTCTACTTCATCTTCACCTTCTTCATCTTCTTCCCTTTCTGAGTTTTCTTCCAAAAAATGAGTAATGGGAAAAAAAAGTTTAAATGACTGCATAAATATAATCTATATCAAGTTGTTTATCAACTCACAGAGGTTTGAGGGGAAGGAGGGAGGGCTAGAATTTGGAACTCAAAATTTTAAAAAATTTAATTTTTTCACATGTAATTCGGCAAAATAAAATTTTTAAAAAGGAACAAAGTTTTTTTTTCATTCTTCAGTGTGTAAATTAAAAGGGTAAATGTATCCTTTGGTTTTTGTAATATCTGAATATCATATTTTTAAAATGTGATTTTAAAAGTTACTAAAAGCATACCCTTTGACCTAGTGATAACAGTATAGGCAGGCCTATACCCCAAAGAGATAAAAGAAAGAGGAAAAAATTGTTTGTGTAATATTTTATATATAGATAAATATATATGCATGCATGTATATGTACATGTATACATACATATATACATAGCTGTCCATCAGCTCCTTTTTAGTGGTAAAGGGCTGGAAACTAAGGGAATCACCATCAAATGAGGAATACCTGAACAAATTTTGTTATAAAAAGGCAATGGAATATGATTATACTGTTAAAAATGATGAAAAAGGCAGAGCCAAGATGGTGGCTGGAAAGCAGGGACTTATGTGACCTCTCCCCAAGGTCCCTCAAAACACCTGTAAAAAATGGCTCTGAATAAATTCCAGAGCTGCAGAATCCATGAAATAGCAGGGGGAAGCAGGGCGCCAGCCCAGGAAAGCCTGGATGGTCTAGGGAAAGGGTCTATTGCACAGAGCTGGGAATGGAACGGAGCAAAGTCCAGCATGGACCATGCCAACACCAACCAGGCCAGGAGCCAGATGGAACATGCAGTAGGGCCCTGAATTATTGAGCTGTGGCAGATACCAGACTTATCAACCCACAAGCACCAAAGACAACAGAGAAGGTTAGTGGGAAAAGCTGCAGGGACAGAGTGAAAGGAGGGTGTGGTCTGCCCCAGCCCCAGGGGCACAGTAGTAGTGCAGCTCTGGAGCTGCTTCCAGAGCTCCAGATGTAGTTGCTTCCAGCCACAGGCCCACCTGGTGGGAGGAATTAAGCGGCAGATCAGAGCAAGAGTGCACAGCCTGCTTGCATCTGGGTCATGGTCCTTGTTGGTGGTTCTTGGGGGAAGAAGAGCACTGTTGTGGCAGAGCTTGCTGTGTAGAAGTATCTCTGAAAACAGCAGCACAACCCCTAAAGCTTGGAAGAAAGTACTCTCTATAAGCAGTCATACCTTGACAAAAAGCTCAAGGGTCAAGCAGTTGGCTGGGAACATGAACTGGCAAAGAAAATGGACTCATATTCAGACTCAGACTTCAGAATCTTGTTTTGGTGACAAAGAAGATCAAAACATACAGACAGAAGAACTAAACAAAGTCAAAGAGCCAACATCAAAAGCCTCCAAGAAAAATATGAATTGGTCTCAGGCCATGGAAGACTTCAAAAAGGATTTGGAAAGGCAAGTAAGAGAAGTAGATGAAAAATTGGGAAGAGAAATGAGAGTCATGCAAGAAAACCATGAAAACCAAGTTGATGACTTGCTGAAGGAGAGCCAAAAAAATACTGAAGAAAATAACAACTTAAAAAATTGACTAATTCAAATGGCAAAAGACCTCCAAAAAGCCAATGAGGAGAAGAATGCCTTAAAAGGCAGAATTAGACAATGGAAAAGGAGTTCCAAAAGACCACTGAAGAAAATACCACCTTAAAAATTAGATTGGACAGGTAAGGGGGGCAGAGCCAAGACGGCCACGTGAAAGCAGTGTCTTATGGGAGCTCTCTCACAAGTTGTGTGAGACACCTCTAAAAAAGTGAATCTGATCTGAGCAGATTTGAGAGAGTTAGAAGTCGCTAGCAGTCTGAGTGGGGCAAACTTCCAAGCCAGGAGAGCCCAAATGGTCGACAGGACATATCTGTAGGCTGAGAGAGCACTCAGAGTGTGGAGCTGCACCAGACAGCAACAAAGTGGAAGGACATGTAGAAACCAGCCAGCAATCCAGGCTGGGAGAAAGCTGGGTGCCCCAAACCAGCAGAGATTCCCAGGCTTCCCAGCACAGGACGGGAGTCGGTCAAAGTGATGGGAGACAGCAGTAGCACAGCACCTGTGGCCGTGAGACATCTACTCCTGAGGCTTGCAGCCCAAAGTTTGAAACACGCCTTCTTGAACTTCTAGGAGATATAATGGCCAAGTACATAGCTCTAATCCCTCCCTCCCTGACCCATAGAATTCCTTGGGAAAAACGCTAAAATACGGGAGACAGAAGTGGGGCTTGAGAGGCAAAGCAGCAGGGGCCAACACTAAGAAACCAGATATGCCTTTGCACAGCCAGGGGAAGTGGCAGACACCAGACAGACAACAAACACCTGAGACCATTGCTGAAGAGCAACAGTGCTGGAGAGTAGCCCCAGAGGAAAAGGAGAATTCAGGAGGCCAGACCCCACCCCCACACCTTAGGAAACTGGAGGCTATAATATACAAAGCCAGTAACTAGACTCACAATCCCCAGAACAAGAAACCTGGGACAGATCCCTGAGCACCAAAAGCAGAAATGCATTGTAAAGCCAGGAAAAAGCTAACCAAAATGAAGAGGAACAAGAAAAAACTGAGGACCACTAATTCTTTTTATGAAGAGAGGGATGGTCAAAATACCAATTCGGAAGAGGATAACATTGACACTATACCCACATCTGATACCACAAAAGGGAATGTGAACTAGTCTCAAGCCCAAAATCAGTACTGGAAGAGCTAAAGGAGGATTTTTTTTTTTTTTTTTTTTGCAGCGGGGAAGGTAGGGCAATTGGGGTTAAGTGACTTGCCCAAGGTCACACAGCTAGTAAATGTGTCAAGTGTCTGAGGCCAGATTTGAACTCAGGTACTCCTGACTCCAGGGCCGGTGCTCTACTCACTGCGCCACCTAGCTGCCCCTAAAGAAGGATTTTAAAAACCAAATTAGGAAGGTAAAAGAAAAAATGGGAAAAAAAAACCACGAACAAAATCAAGGCTTTAAAAAATAAGATCGGCGAAATGGCTATGGAGATTCAGAATCTAAATAGAGAAAATGAAACCCTGAAAGGTAGAATAAATCAACTGAAAAAGCAGACTCAAAAGCAAAATGAAGACAGCAACTCATTAAAAATTAGAATTGAGCAAGTGTAAGCTAATGACTCTATCAGGCATCAAGAAGTAGTCAAACCAAATGTAAAGAATGAAAAAATAGAAGAAAATGTGAAATATATGATTGGAAAAACAACTGACCTGGAAAATAGTTCCAGGAGAGACAATTTAAGAATTATTGGTCTACTGGAAATCCATGATGGAAAAAAGAGCCTTGACGGTATCTTCGAAGAAATTATCAAAGATAACTGTCCAGAGGTCCTAGAACCAGACAGTGAAATAGTCATTGAAAGAATCCACAGATCACCCCTTGAAAAAGATCCCAAATTGAAAACTCCTAGAAATATTATAATCACATTTAAGAATTAAAAAGTCAAGGAGAAAATACTGCAAGCAGCCAAAAAGAAACAATTCAAATATCATGGTACTACAGTCAGGATCACACAGGATCTTTCAGCTTCTACATTAAACACAGGAGAAATTGAAATATGATATTCTGAAGGGCAAAGGAGCTGGGACTACAACCAAGGATCAATTACCTAGCAAAATTGAGTATAATTTTTCAGGCAAGGAGATGGACATTTAATGAAATAAGGGAATTCCACACCTTCCTGATGAAAAGGCCAGAACTCAATGGAAAACTTGATCTTCAAATACAAAACTCAAGAGAGACATAAATAGGTAAACAAGGGAAAATTCCCCACAAACCTTATTATCAATGAGGGCAAATTATTCATATCTTTATATAGGATTATATCATCTTATGTATGTTATAAATATATATAAATATGTGTCAATCTTGAGAGTAGTAGAGTTATTATGACAATTGAAAGGGATATACATACACTGTGGATGTCTGTATAAAATAACTGATACAAGGATAAAAAACATAATTAAGAGATGTAAAGGGACAGTTCTGGGATAAGAGGTAAGGAGGTAATAGAAAAGGATAAATTGTATCAAAGAAAGATGCACAAAAACACATTATAGTACAGGGAAAGAAAGGAGGGAGAAGAGCATTATTTGAGCTTTACTCACATCGGATTTGATTCAAAAAGGGAATAAAATGCCCTGAAAATTATAGAAATCAAACTTGTCCTACAAGAAGCAGGAGGGGAAAGGGGAAAAAGGAAGGGGGTGGTCAGAAGGGAGGGGAGAATTAGCAAGTGGAAAACGGTAAGATAAGAGAGGGGAATCAAGAGGGAGGGTAAACTGAGGAAGGTGACAGTCAAAAGCGAAATTCTTTTAAGGAGTAGAAGGGGCAAGAGAGAAATAAAAGCATAAACAGGGAGAAATAGGATATTGAAAAAGACACAAATAGTAATCATAACCTTGAATGTGAAATGGATGGAATCTCCTGCAAAACAGAAGTAGATAGCAGAATTGATTAAAAACCATAATCCTACAATATGCTGTTTACAAGAAACACATGTGAAACAGGTGGATACACACAGGGTAAAGATAAATGGATGGAGGAGAATATATCGTACTTCAGCTAACGTCAAAAAAAGCAGGTGTAGCAATCCTAATCTCAGACAAAGCAAAAGTAAAGATAGATTTAATTAAAAGAGATAAGGAAGGACACTACATCTTGCTAAAAGACACCATAAACAATGAAGCAATATCATTGTTTAACATATATGCACCAAGTGGTATGGCATGTAAATTCTTAGAGGAGAGGTTAAGGGAGTCACAGGAAGAAATAGACAGCAAAAGTATAATAATGGGTGACCCCAACCTCCCCATCTCTAAACTTGATAAATCTAACCTAAAAATAACAAGAAAGAAGATAAGGAGGTGAACAGAATTTTAGAAAAGGCAGATATGATAAGCGTCTGGAGAAAACTGAATAGGGACAAAAAGGAACATCCTTTTCTTCAGTAGTACATGGCAATTACTCAAAAATTGGCCATGTACTAGGGCATAAAAACCTCACAATCCAGGGCAGAAAAGCAGAAGTAATCAAATCATACTGTTCTTATCACGATGCACTAAAACACATTTGTAATAAAGAACCAAGGAAAAATAAGCCAAAAATTAATGGGAAACTAAATAATGTAATTCTAAAGAATGAGTGGGCCAAAGAACAAATCAGAGAAACAGTTAATAACTTCATTCGAGAGAATGTCAATGAGACAACAAACCAAAACTTATGAGACGCAGCAAAGGCATTTTATATCTCTAAATGCTGACATGAATAATATAGAGAAAAAGGAGATTAACGAATTGGGCATGCAACTGAAAAACCTAGAAAAAGAACAAACTGAAAATCCCCAATTAAATACCAAATTAGAAATATTGAAAATCAAGAAAAAGATTAATAAAACTGAAATCAAGAAAACTATTGAATTACTAAATAAAACAAAGAGGTGGTTTTATGAAAAAAACCAATAAAATTGATAAATTTTTGGTCAATTTGATTAGAAAAAAGAAAGAAGAAAATCAAAGTACCTGTACTAAAAATGAAAAGGGAGAATTCACCTCCAATGAAGAGGAAATCAAAACAATAATTAGAAATCGTTTTGCTCAATTGTATGCCCATAAATTTGATAACCTTAGGCATATGGATGAATACCTACAAAAATACAAATTGCCCAGATTAAAAGAAGAGGAACTGAAATTGCTAAACAATCCCATCTCAAAAAAAGAAATTGAGCAAGCTATTAATGAAATCCCTAGGAAAAAAACTCCAGGGACAGATGTTTCACATGTGAATTTTATCAATATTTAAAATACAATTAATTCCTACACTATATAGACTATTTGGGAAAACAGGTGAAGGAGTCCTTACCAAATTCTTTTTTTTGACACAAATATGGTACTAATACCTAAGCAGGAAGAGTCAAAACAGAGAAAGAAAATTATAGACCAATTTCCCTAATGAATATTGATGCAAAAATTTTAAATAAAATATTAGCAAAAAGATTTCAGCAACTTATCACCAGAATAATACACTATGACCAGGTAGGATTTATTCCAGGAATTCAAGGTTGGTTCAATATTACGAAAACTATCAGCATACTTGATCATATCAACAACAAAACTAGCAGAAACCATATGATCACCACAATAGATGCAGAAAAAGCCTTTGACAAAATACAACACCCATTCCTATTAAAATTAAAATTATAAATAAATAGCATCTACCTAAAACCATCAACAAGCATTATTTGTAATGGGGATAAGCTAGATGCATTCCCAACAAGATCAGGGGTGAAACAAGGATGTCCATTATCACCCCTACTATTCAATTTGGGACTAGAAATGTTAGCTGTAGCAATGAGAGAAGAAAAAGAAATTGAAGGAATTAGAATAGGAAAAGAAGAAACTAAATTATCACTTTTTGCAGATGACATGATGATTTATTAGAGAATCATTCAGAATCAAGTAAAAAACTACTTGAAATAATAAACAACTTTAGCAAAGTTGCAGGATATAAAATAAACCCACATAAATCCTCAGCATTCCTATACATTACTAACAAAGCCCAACAGCAAGAGACAGAAAAAGAAATTCGATTTGAAGTTACTGTAGACACTACAAAACATTTGGCAGTCTATCTAACAAGACAAACCCAGGGCCTACATGAACATAATTATGAAACACTTTTCATGCGAATAAAGTCAGAGCTAAATAAATGGAAAATATATCAGATGCTCATGGTTAGGCCAAGCTAATATAATAAAAATGACAATTTTACCTAAATTAATTTATCCCGTGCCATACCAATCAAACTACCAAAAAATTGTCTAACACAGCTGGATAAAATAATAACAAAATTCATCTGGAAGAACAAGGGGTCTAGAATGTCTAGGGAATTAATGAAAAGAAATGATAGGGAAGGTGGCCTAGCCATTCCACACATTAAAGTGTACTATGAAGCAGCAGTCATCAAAACTACCTGGAATTGGCTAAGAAACAGTGGAATAGGATAGGTACACAAGATGCAAGTAGTCAAGGATTATAGCAATCAACTCTTTGATAACCCCAAAGAATCCAGCTTCTGGGCTAAGAATCCAGAATTTCACACAAACGGCTGGGAAAATTTGAAAATGGTATGGTAGAAACTGGGCATAGATCAATACCTTACACCATATACCAAAATAAAGTCAAAATGGGTTTATGAATAGTTTACCTATCAGATTTATGGAAAAGAAAAGAATTCATGACAAAACAAGAGACAGAAAGCATTACAAAATGCAAAATAGATAATTTTGATTATGTTATATTGAAATGTGTTTGTGTAAAAAAAGCCAATACAACTAGGATTGGGAGGGAAGCAGAAAATTGGGAGAAAATCTTTACAATTAGTGTCTTTGATAAAGGCCTTGCTTCTAAAATATACAGCGATCTGAGCCAAATTTATAGGAATACAAGTCATTCCCCACATGAGAAATGTTCAAAGGATATGAACAGGCAGTTTTCAGAGGAAGAAATTAAAGATATCTATAGGCATATGAAAAAATGCTCTAAATCACTACTGATTAGAGAAATGCAAATCAAAACAACTCTTAGGTACCACATCTCTCCTGTCAGATTGGCTAAAATGACAAAACAGGCAAATGATAAATTCTAGAGAGGATGTGGGAAAATTGGAACATTGTCACATTGCTGGTGGTTGCGAACTGATCTAGCCATTCTGGAGAGCAATTTGGAACTATGCCCAAAGGGCTATAAAAATGTTCATACCCTTTGACCCAGCAATATCACTTCTAGGCTTGTATCCCAAAGAGATCACAGAAGTGGGAAAAGGACCCATATGTACAAAAACATTTATAGTGGCTCTTTTTGCAGTAGCAAAGAATTGGAAATCAAGGGGATGCCCATCAACTGGGGAATGGCTGTACAAGTTGTGGTATATGAAGGCAATGGAATACTAGTGTGCTATAAGAAATGGGGATGATACAGACTTCATAATAACCTGGAAAAACTTACACAATATAATGCTGAGCAAGTGGAACAGAACTAGGAAAGCATTATACACAACCTCAGATTTATGGATTCTGTGATGACTGATCCTGATAGACTTTACTCTTATCAGCCATACAAGGTGCAAAGACAAGTACAAAGGACTTATGACAGAGAGAGCTATATATATCCAGAGAAAGAACTATGGATTCTAAATGCAGATTCAGGCACGCTTTATGCTTGCCTATTTTTTCCCCTTTGTTTTTTTTTCTTTTTTGTTTTCTTTTGTTTTTTTTTTTTGGTTTTGTTTCTTCTTTCTCATGATTCATTCCATTGGTCATAATACTTCTTTGCAACTTGACTATTGGGTAAAAACGTTTCATGCCAAGTTATATATAGAAGATATATCGGATTCCATGCTGTCTTGGGGAGCGAGGTGGGAGAGAAGGAAGAAAATCTGGAACTCAAAATTACGTGGAACTGAGTGTTGTAAACTAAAAATTAAAAATCTCAAAAAAATTAGATTGGAGCAAATGGAAGATAGCGACTTTATGAGAAATCAAGATATTATGAAACAGAACCAAAGGAATGAAAAAAATGGAAGACAATGTGAAATATCTCACTGGAAAAACCACTGACCTGGAAAATAGATCCAAGAGAGACAATTTAAAAATTATTCAGTTGCCTGAAAGCCATGATCAAAAGAAGTGCCTAGATACCATTTTTCAAGATATTTTCAAGAAAAACTGCCCCAATATTCTAGAGTCAGAGGAGAAAACAGAAATTGAAAGAATCCACTGATTGCCTCTTGAAAAAAGATCCCAAAAAGAAAACTCCTAGGAATATTGTTCTGAAATTCCAGAGTTCCCAGATCAAGGAGAAAATAATGCAAGCAGCCAGAAACAATGTGAGTACTGTGGAAACACAATCAGGATAGCACAAGATCTAGCAGCTTCTACATTACAGGATCTAAGGGCTTGGAATATGATATTCTGGAGGTCAATGGAAGGAGGATTAAAACAATGAATCAGAAGATGGCAGCTGGAAGCAGGGACTAGTGTGAGCTCCCTGCCAAGTCCCTCCAAAAACCTATAAAAAACGGCTCTGAACCAATTCTAGAATTGCAGAACCCACAAAATAGCGTAGGGAAGCAGGGCTCTAGCCCAGGACAGCCTGGATGGTCTCTGGGTAAGGTCTATCATGCATGGAGCTGGGAGCAGAGCAGAGCAGAGCCCAGCGTCGGCGGTGCGGACCAACAAGACCAGGAGCCGGGTGGAGTGGACCCTAGCACCCTGAATCAGTGAGCTGTGGCAGTTGCCAGACTTCTCAACCCACAAACACGAAAGACAACAGAGAAGAACTGCAGAACCCACAAAATAGCGGAGGGAAGCAGGGCTCCAGCCCAGGACAGCTTGGATGGTCGCTGGGTAAGGTCTTTTGCGCACAATTTCTATATTGTGGAAACACAATCAGAATAATCCAAGATCTAGTAGCTTCTATATTAAGACATTGAAGGGCTTGGAATATGATATTCCGGAGGTCAATGGAGCTAGGATTAAAACCAAGAATCACCTACCCAGCAAAACTGAGTATCATGCTCCAAGGCAAAATATGGACTTTCAATAAAATAGAGGACTTTCAAGCTTTCTCAGTGAAAAGACCAGAGCTGAATAGAAAATCTGACTTTCAAACACAAGAATCAAGAGAAGCATGAAAAGGTAATCAAGAAAAAGAACAAGAAAAAGGAATTGCAAGGGACTTACTAAAGTTGAACTGTTTTGTTCACATTCCTACATGAAAAGATGATGTGTATGATTCATGAGACCTCAGTATTAGGGTAGATGAAGGGAATATGCATATATATGTATATATACATATATATGTTTATGTGTATATATATGTATGTGTATGTATGTATATATGTATGTGTATATATATGTATATATATGTATATATATACATACAGAGAGAGAGAGAGAGAGAGAGAGAGAGAGAGAGAGAGAGAGAGGAAGTGGGCACAGGGTGAGTTGAAGATGAAGGGAAGATATCTAAAAGAAATAAAATCAAATTAAGGGATGAGAGAGGAATATATTGAGAGAGGGAGAAAGGGAGAGATAGAATGGGGTAAATTATCCTGCATAAAAGTGGAAAGAAAAAGCAGTTCTGTAGGAAGAGAAGAGAGGGCAGGTGAGGGGGAATGAGTGAGTCTTGCTCTCATCAGATTTGGCCTGAGGAGGGAATACCATACATACTCAATTGGGTATCTTACCCCACAGGAAAGAAGGACAAAGAAGATAAAAAAAAGGGGGGATGATAGAAGGGAGGGCAGATGGGGGTGGAGGTAATCAAAAACATACACTTTTGGAAAGGGACAGGGTCAAGGAAGAAAATTCAATAAAGGGGGATAGGTTAGGAAGGAGCAAAATACAGTTAGTCTTTCACAACATGAGTATTGTGGAAGGGTTATACATAATGATATGCATGTGGCCTATGTTGAATTGCTTCTTAGGGAAGGTGGGTGGGAAGGGAAGAGGGGAGAGAATTTGGAACTCAAAGTTTTAAAAACAGATGTTTAAAAACAAAAAAAAAGTTTTTGCATGCAACTAGAAAATAAGATACACAGGCAATGGGGCGCAGAAATTTATCTTGCCCTACAAGAAAGGAAGGGAAAAGGGGATGGGAGGGGAGTGGGGTGACAGAAGGGAGGGCTGACTGGGGAACAGGGCAACCAGAATATATGCCATCTTGGAGTGGGGGGGGAGGGTAGAAATGGGGAGAAAATTTGTAATTCAAACTCTTGTGAAAATCAATGCTGAAAACTAAATATACTAGATTAATAAAATAATTAATTAAAAAAAAAAACAAGAATCACCTACTCAGCAAAACTGAGTATAATGCTCCAAGGCAAAATACTCACTTTCAATACAATAGAGACCTTTCAAACTTTCTCAGTGAAAAGACCAGAGCTGTATAGAAAATTTGATTTTCAAACACAAGAATCAAGAGAAGCATGAAAAGGTAAACAAGAAAGAGAAATCCTAAGGGACTTACTAAAGTGGAACTGTTTTGTTTACATTACTGCATGTAAAGATCATGTGTGTAATTCATGACACCTTTCTCAGTATTAGGGTAGTTGAAGGGAATATACATACATACATACATACATACATATATATATATACATATATATATATATATACATAGACACAGGGTGAGCTGAATATGAAGAGATGATATCTAAAAAAATAAGTTCAAATTAAGGGATAAGAGAGGAATATATTGAGAGAGGGAGAAAGGGAGATATACAATGGGGTAAATTATCTCACATAAAAGTAGCAAGAAAAAGCAGTTCATTGGAAGGGAAGAGGGGGCAGGTGTGGGGAAATGAGTCAATCTTGCTGTCATCAGATTTGACCTGAGGAGGGAATAACATCCACTCAATTGGGTATCTTACTCCACAGGAAAGTAAGGGGAAGGGGATAAAAAAGTGGGACTGACAGAAGGGAGGGCAGATAGGAGAAGTAATCAAAAGCAAACACTTTTGAAAAGGGACAGGGTCAAGGGAGAAAACTAAATAAAGGGGGACAGGAGAGGATGGAGGGAAATATAGTTAGTCTTCCGCAACATGACTATTTATGGGATTGTT
Organism: Trichosurus vulpecula; assembly: GCF_011100635.1. Classification (NCBI taxonomy): domain Eukaryota; kingdom Metazoa; phylum Chordata; class Mammalia; order Diprotodontia; family Phalangeridae; genus Trichosurus; species Trichosurus vulpecula. The sequence continues at coordinate 280,670,666 of NC_050577.1, read as the reverse complement.
TTGCATAATGATACATGTGTGACCTATGTTGAATTGCTTGCCTTCTTTGGGAGAGTGGGTGGGGAGGGAAGAGGGGAGAGAATTTGGAAGCAAAGTTTTAAAAGCAGATGCTCAAAAGAAGTGTTTTTTAATGCATGCAACTGGTCGATAAGACATACAGGCAATGGGGCATAGAAATCTATCTTGTTCTTGTTTTAGCAATCAAAATGGGCTCTTAGCACTCAGTTCAACCAAGTGCCCTTGAAGAGTTTGGCCTTTATTTCCTTAATTAAATTAGGAGTCCTTAATGACCTTCTTGCCTCAAGGGAAAGCCTAGTTTATATGGGTTTGAGTGACATGTTTGTGATATCAGAGGCTTTTAGAACACGTGCATTTAAGTCACATCTTTGTGACGATTTTAGGTCACGTGGGTGAGTCGCATGTGTGACTCACCCTTGACCCTGAAAAAGGTATAAAACCAGGGGTTGGCTTTCTCTTTTTTGGAGTTCTGACCCATAGCCATGGTGGCACACATAACTCTGGGCCAGCTCTTGTTATGAGCTCCCGGGATGAACTTAGATGTTAGTAACTATGAATTGTATTTGGCCTGTCAATATTTGTAATTTGTTTGTATTTGCTCTGAAGTTCAGGGTACTCACTTTTTCCCCTCAACTAAGTGAATGGTATTTGTATGCTGAATTAAAGTAAGCTTCTTAACTCCTTAATGTTGCTTTCCTTAGTAAAGCAGATCAAAAGAACCTGGGCTTTTGCAGTGTTCTGTGAGCTGGTTGTTTTTGATTTTACACCCCCCACAGAAGTTGCTAGATGGATTGTTGAAAGAGCTCTACAAGAAAGCAAGGGGAAAAGGGATAGGGAGGGGAGTGTGGTGACAGAAGGGAGGGCTGACTGGGGAATGGGGCCATCAGAATATATGCCATCTTGGAGTGGAGGGGAGGGGAGAAATGGGGAGAAAATGTGTAACTCAAAATCTTGTGGAAATCAATGTTGAAAACTAAAAAATATTAAATAATAAAGTATGGAATTCAAAAAGAAAAATGATGAAAAAGACAGTTTTAGATAAGATTTGAAAGTCTTAAAGGAATTGAAGTCAACTGATATAAGAAGCATCAGGTAAACAACTTTTACTCTAACAACACTGTAAAAATGAACCATTTTTAAAAGAATTTTTTTTTATTTTTAGTTAACAACACTCAGTTCCACAATTTTTGAGGTTCCAAATTTTCTCTCCCTCCCTCTCCCACCCCCCCAGATGGCATGTAATCCAATGTAGGTTCTACATATACCTTAACATTGAACTTATTTACATAATAGTCTAGTTTTAAAGAAGAATTATAACCAATGGAATGAATCCTGAGAAAGATGAAACAAAACCAAAAAGAAGGAAGAAAAAAAAGAGAGAGCAAATAGCTCACCTCAATCTTCATTCAGACTCTATAACTCTTTCTCTGGATGTGCATAGCTTTTTCCATCATGAGTCTTTTGCAGCTGTCTTTGAACCTTGCATTGATGAGAGCAGCCAAGTCTATCAGTTAGTCCTTACAAATATCACGCATCTGTAATAGTGTATAATGATCTCCTGGTTCTGCTCCCCTCACTCAGCATCAGTTCATACAAGTATTTCCAGGTTGTAATGAAGTCTGTCCGCTCCTCATTTCTTATAGCACAATAATATTCCATTACACTCATATCCTACAATTTGTTTAGCCATTCCCCAATTGATAGGCATCCCCTTGATTTCCAGTTCTTTGCCACCACAAAAAGAGCTGCTATAAATATTTTTGTACATGCTTGTCCATTTACCACTTGTGTGATCTCTTTGGGATACAGCCCTAGATGTGGTATTGCTGGGTCAAAGGGTATGAACATTTTCATAGCCCTTTGGGCACAGTGCCAAATTGCTCTCCAGAATGGCTAGAAAAATGAACCATTTTTAAAGATGAATTGTGAGCCACACAATGATCAGATGGGCAGATGACAATCATGTTACCTACCTATTGACAGAGGTATTGGTGTAAATATGCAGAATGAGACAAAAATTTTTAGACATGGCCAATATGGGAATTTGCTTCATTTAAACATAATTATTAGGTCCAAGGGTGACTTTCTATTTGAGGAGATAGGAATTTGGGCAGGGGTTGGAGTGAAGAAAGTAGGTATTGATAGTGATAAAAAATAAAGAAAATAGAAATAATGAAACTTTTAAATATACACAGAGGAGAAAAGAAGGATGCCTAGCACACTGCAGGCAGAGTAGGTACTTAATAAATGTTTATTATACTGAATTGAAAGACCCAGTTAAGTGAAAGCTGGTCAGGCAGCTGACTATTTTGTTTCCATTGGGTGAAAAATCAAATCTTTTAGTTTTTAATTAAGATAATTTTTTTGTCATCTGAATCATGGGAACATAGTCATATACTTGGAAATTAAGGGTCTTAAAAAAAAACTTCAGCTGACTGTGTGAATATAATTTTTAGGAATTATCTATATTGAAGACAATAGTTGCTAGGTCTCAGCCTTCCTTTAATATACCAGGACCTCATTTAATGCTCTCTTCTAGTTCCATGTCACATTATAGAAGAAAAGGTACTAATCACCATAAAGTTCCCTCACTATTTCTGGTATTTACAGGATAACAAAGATACTAAATTTCCTTAATTATACTTAATAGTATATAGAAAGTGATAGTTTTAAGAATATAAGGTCCTATTCAGAAATTTTATCAAAGCACATCATACTATTGCAAAACTACTGCTACTGTTGCTACTCCTCTTACTATTATTTCATATTTAAATAGTGCCTTGCAGGTTACAAAATACTTTTACTCACAACAGCTTTGGGTAGACAGTGAAAGTATTATTAATTTCATTTTACTTACAAGGAAATTTCTCCATCAATGGAAAAAGTGGAGCTTTACAAATATTTGACATGATACTTGTAGCTGGTCACAGTATTAATTCCATTTCTCTATTCTATTTATTTGGCTTTAAAGCTAAGGACCATATTGGAAGTTTGCCAACAGTGATGGGGAGAATGAAATCCCTTGATTACTGCATAATCTCATCAATTATTCCACATCTACAAATCACACACAGAGATGTTAAGAATGACTGATTTAAAATAGTGAATGTTTACATTATTAAGGTATTGCTATCTTTAGATGAATAAGTCTAATGGCTTCTTCCTTCAATTGTTCTTTCTCTGTGCCCCTGCCCTTTATGTCCTTGGTCTGCTTCTATTTAGGTTCTCTGCATTTTATAAAAACCAACAAAATGTGGCGATAGTTATTGTAAAAGTTGATGAAAATCAAAAAAGCATTCATGTTTGGACTGTTAGTTATACGTGAATGAATTAATTAAATAAAAAAATAAACAGGCACCCTGTAAGTAACCTGGGACATAAAAATATCTGGTGAAAAAGACCAGGATAGAACAAAACCGAGCAAAAATTCTAGTAATATACTCAATGAGTTTACAAAACATTTACCATGTATTGACGCTAGTGTTCAAAAGAAATCCCTTGTATGCAATTCTGTAACCAATAAATTGAATAGCAGAAGATGATACTTATCAACTGAGCAAGGAATGGATATTTAACTAATATTTGGCATTCAGATAAATGACAAGAAGTTTGTAAGGTTTTCAACTATGATGAAAAAAAATGGCAGTGGTCACCTAAAAACTGTACATGAACATTACTGGGTAACTGATTAAATAACTCTTGAGTGCAACCTGACCACTGCTTTAACAAGGTTACAGTCTAAACCACACCAATCATTTGGTTTCTAGGAGCTGGACATCAATGTCAACCACTCTCGAGAACTAAAACCACTCTGGGAAATAGTTGTGGGAAAGACTTACACAAGCTAGCAAGGGACTAAATTACTAGGGCAGCTACTTAACAGGCCAGAAGAGCATTGAATTATGACAGAAATTAGAAGGTGAATCAAAATAATTACACCTTAGATTCTGAAACCTATTCACCAATTTGGTGCAGGCTCTAAAGTTGTTGAAAGTCCTCAAAAAAAGATCTCATTTTTCTAACAAATTTTGTGATTACAGATGTACATGGATTTGGGACTCAACATCTTCAGAAAGACTGGCAAATCTTAAATATTATTTTTAAATTTAATTTTTTAAATTAACAAAATTGATTTTTTCTCCCCTTTACCTTCTCCACTTGATAAAGAAAAACTATTTTATTTATCCCCTCTTTAATTTTTCTGACAACAAAACAATAAAAATTACATTCAATAATGGACCTTAAATTATAAAAAATAAAACAAACTAAATATAAAATTGAAAATTAAATAACGTAATATTAAAGGATGGGTAAGTCAAAGTATATATAATCAAAGCAATCAATAATTTTATTAAAAGACAAAAATAACCTAATAAAAATTTTAGGGATGTAGTCAAGTTAGGACTTAAGGCAAAATTATATCTATAAATGCCTATATCAATAAAAGAGAGAAAGTGCAGATGAATGAATTGGGCAAGCAACTAAAAACAATTGAAGCTCCCAAGTAGAATACCTAGAAATTAAAGAAGAGATTAATAATGGTGAAAACAAAACATTTAATGAGATTGCTGGCCCCATTTGGTCTTGACTTACTGAAATTTCTTTCAGGAATTAAAAAAAATCTGTTATATTAGTTTTATATAATTTTTAGGCTGGAAACAACCACAATGTATAAAGAAAATAGTTTAAACAATTTTTAAGTTCTTTTGGAATTAAAAAAAAAATTAAGACTATGAAATACATGAGAGGCTCTAAGGACGAGGTTGGGTGTTTCTGACATCCATAACATGTCAGATTTTGCATTCTGTTCATTTGTTTGTTTTGTTTAAACAGTTTTTATTTTACCAGAATACAAACACAAAACAGAGAAAGGTAACAAAAACATATCATTAACTTAAATATTGAAACTTAAATACAAAGTAAGAAAGGGAAAAAAGCATGTCATGTGCATAGCAGAACATAGAGGGGCATCCAAAATATGTAACAATAAATCTTCATTTCAAGAAAGCCTTTATGACAAATAATACACCTTGTGTTGAGAACTGTCCATCTTTGCTTCCTTGTGTTTTCTTTTGCTCTCTGCTGTGCACTTTTTAACTCTTACCCCTTCACTCAGCGCCCCAGAAAGCTACAATATAGTTTAGACATGTTTCTCGATAAATACATACACATACAGATACATACATACACTTATATATAAATACATGCATATATAGACATATAGTTTCCCAAACATAATCTACTTCTGATCTTTTTTATGTTTGTACATATCATTTTTCCTATCCTTCTGGCCTCCTCTACTTTACTTCTACCCACTCCAATGCCTTCCTATTACTTGCCTACCCTCCTCTTCTACCAACCACCCTGCCCTCCTATTACTTGCCTTCCCCCCTCTAAGGATCCCTCCCCCATCTCCCATTCCCATTAATCTAAATTCCCTTTACCTATTCCCTCATTCTCACCTCTAAAAATTTCTCCCTTGTCCTAATACCTCCCTTGTCCTCTCCCCCCTCAATATACACCTACCATTTTATTTCTTCTAAATTTAGAAGACATGTATACTACTCTAAATATATATGTATTGTTCTCTCTTAAACCCATGCCCGAGGAAAGTAGGTTACCAGAAGTACCAGCCCTCCTGCCGCATCTAAATCCTCTGTATCCTTCATTTGTTTCTTTTAAAATATATATTTAAAATATTTTAAATATATTTTGATACCTTTTGTTTTTACATTATTCGTATTTCCCCCTATATATTACCCTCTCTTTTTGTGTTTACATATATATGTATATATGTATACATATATATACACACATACATGCATAAACACACATATACAAATGCATGTGTATATATATAACATATAAAAGATTGATCTCATAAGAACTGTTTAAAAGAGAAAAAAATTCAGCAAATATAATCACTACATCAAAAAAATCTGCTGTTATATGAAATGTTCCACACCCACAGATTTCCACAGATCTTTGCAAAAGAGCCAAGGGAATTTTAGTTTCTTATTTCTTCTTTCAGACCAAGTTTGGTATTTGGTATTATGGTATCCATAATATTTAAATTTCAATTGATTTACTACTGCTATTCTTTTCATTCATATTTTTTAATTGTTATATATATTGTTATCCTGGCTCTACTTAGTCCATTTGGCATTAATTCATGTATCTTTTCATATACCTTTCTATTTATCATGTTCACCAATTCTTAGAGAACAACAAAACTTCATTACATTCATGTGCATAATTTATTTAGCCAACCCTCAATTAATGGTCAACTGTTTTGTGGCTAGTTATTTTATAAGACAACAAACATTTTAGTGTAGATAGAGACTTTCTTTTTCTCAATGATATTCTTGGAATATATACCTAGCAGTGGAATCTCTGGGTTAAAATGTATGGACATTTTAGTTACTTTATTTGCACCAGTTGAAATTATTTTCCAGAAGAGTTGCACCGATTCACATCTCCATCAGCAATGCATTTGTATGCTTATTTTCTACAAGATTAATTATTCCAGGTGGCAGAGCCAAAATGGTGGCTGGAAAGCAGGGACCTGCCTAAAAGACCCCAGTACCCTCAAAACACCTATAAAAGTGGCTCTGAACAAATTCTAGAACTGCAGAACCCAAGAAAAAACAGAGGGCTCCAGTACAGGACAGCCTGGATGGTCGCAGGGTAAGGTCTATCGTGCACAGAGCTGGGAGTGTAGTGGAGCAGAACTCAGTGGGGGACATGCCCAGACCAACCAGAACAGGAGCAAGGTGGAACAGGTCCTAGTGCCCCGACTCAGTGAGCTGTGGCAGTTACCAGACTTCTCAACTCACAAACACCAAAGACAACAGAGAAGGCTAGTGGGAAAAACTGCAAGGACAGAGTGAAAGGAGTTTGCAGTTCAGCCACCTCTCTGGGGGCAGCAGAGGTGGTGCAGCTACAGAACTACAGCTGCAGTTGCTTCCAGCCCCAGGCCCACCTGGTGGGAGGAATTGAGTGCTGGATCAGAGCTGGAATGCAGAGCCTGCTTAAGATCTGAGTCGGAGTCAGGGATGGGGGTTCCTGGAGGAGGAGGAGCACTGGTGTGGCAGAGCTAGCTGTGTAGAAATAGCTCTGAAAACAACAGCAAAGCTCCTCAAGATTGAGACAAAGTACTCTCTACTCTACAAGCAGTCATACCCTGACGAAAACCTCAGGGGTCAAGTACTTAATCATAACTTGAGTTATGATTTCTGCATAATGATACACATGTGGCCCATGCTGAATTGCTTGCCTTCTTAGCGAGAGTGGGTGGGGAGGGAAGAGGGGAGAGAATTTTGAATTCAAAGTTTTAAAAGCAGATGTTCAAAAAAAAGTTTTTGCATGCAACTAGGAAATAAGATATACAGGCAAGGGGACATAGAAATCTATCTTGCCTTACAAGAAAGTAAGGGAAAAGGGGATGGGGGAAGTGGGGTGACAGAAGGGAGGGCTGACTGGGGAATGGGGCAATCAGAATATATGCCATCTTGGAGTGGGGGGGGAGGGTCGAAATGGGGAGAAAATTGTAATTCAAACTTGTGAAATTCAATGCTGAAAACTAAAATATTAAATAAATAATTTTTTTAAAAAAAGATTAATTATTCCATCTTTTGCAATTTTTGCCAATTTGTTGTGTGTCAGGTGAAATTTCATGGTTTTTTGATTTGCATCACTTATTAATAATGATTTGGAACACACTTAAATATGGCTTTTAATAATTGGAAATTCTTCATTTGAGAACTTTATTCATAACTTCTGACCACACCTCTATTGGGAAATGACTTTTGTTCTATATATTTCTGTTCACTCTCTCAATATCTTAGATGTCGAATCTTTATCAGAGATATTGGACGCTAAGATGTTTGCCCAGTTGAGCATTTCCCTTCTTATCCTAGATGTATTGATATTATTAAAAATGTTTAAAATTTCATATTGTGAAAATTATCTATTTTATCTTTTGTAATTAAAACCTTTGTTTGGTTAACAATTTGTTCCTTACCTCTATGATGACTTTTCCTTTTATTTTAAAAATCATACGATCATTAATAATCAGGCCATATATCCATTTTGAATTTATCATAGGATGTGGCAGAAGATGTTCGTCTAAACTTGATTCCTGCCAGACTCCTTTCCAGACTTCCCAGCAATACTTATCATACAGGGAGTTCTTTCCTAGATACTTTGTTTCCAGGTTGGTTAAAACTTGGGTTATAGATTTTAATTATTTTTATTCTTCTTGTCTAGTCTTTTCAATTGGTATTCTTTTCCATTTTTAACCATTCATTATAGAACGGCTTTGATGTTGATGCTTTATAATTTTCTAAAGATAAAATAAAATTACATTTAAGCTGTCATGCATCATTTTTGCAGATTATTTTATAAATGAAACCCAGATCAGGATTCCAGGAATTCTGATAAAATCGCAGTAGTTTAGTCTGATGTCAGTGCAAGCAAACTTTTTTTCCCCATTTGTTCTGTATGTAGTAGCTGCAGACTTTCTGTTCAGGGCAACATAGTAATAATTACAATTTTTTTCTTTGGAATACAAGGACAAATTACATGCATTCTGGTTACTATATGTTTTTCCACTAGGAAATCTACAATAATGTATTTTTTCTTAAAATTTGGCTGGAAGGGCTTTGGCAATTAGTGAAATGACCCTAATTTATAGATTTGAAAAAGCATTCCAGTAAGGTGACATAGTTGGACCAAAGTCTCTTCAAGTTAATGGCACAGTCAAGACTAGAGTTAAGGCCTCTTCACTTATAATCATAGATCAAGCAAGATGGCATGATTAAGAAAGCCATGATTAAAGAAATTGAGGATGGCAGGATGCCAGGATGGCAGAGTAAAGGTAGGGCCTGGTCTGAGATCATCCAAATTCCTTTCCAAACCACATTAAAATAATGCCTAAAAATGTGTTCTAGAGAGGTAGATCCAACAAAAGAATGAGGTGAAACAATTTTCTAGCCCAAGACAACTTAAAAGGTTGGTGAGATTCATCGAGGTAGAGTGGAGTGCAATCCAGCCCTGGTAGTGCCTAGTAAACCAGCACCAGGCCTTGGGGGCTACTGAATCAGTGGACAGGGCTGCAACTTCTGCAGCTCTCAGCCCACGGATGGTAAGGGGGTCAGAAAACTGGTCAGAAAGATGATCCTTTGTTGGCATTGCGTGTAAGACTCTGTTACATTACTCATATGCAATTCTTTATCACAGTCCCAGGGAAAGGAGGTGGACTATCAGGAGCCACGGACCCTGATCAAAGTTCCTGGGTGAAAAAGAATGCAAGTGGTTGCTGACAGACCAGATAATAATCCAGGACAGCAATGATCACACCACTCCTTAGACCATACCACATTGGAAGAGCTGAAATTTACATACTTCCAGAATTAACTCTGAACACAGCTACACAAAAAAACCTGAAGCTTGAGAGAGTGCCCCCACAACCCCTGGAACAGAGCCCAACTTTTAAAAAAATATTAAGATCAAGAAAAAGTCTGAAAAACCAATGGTTAGAGGGAAGATCAAAATGCAAACTCAGAAGAAGACAATGAGATCAAAACAGTTACATGTAAAGCCTCAAAGGGAAAAAATGTGAATTGGTCTCAATTCATGAAAGAGCTCAAAAAGGACTTTAAAATTCAAATAAAAGAAGCAGAAAGAAAATGGGGAAAAGAAATGAAAATGATGTCAAGAGCTTGGCAAAGGAAGCACAAAAAAATTCAAAAGAAAAAAACACCTTGAAAAACAGAAGAGGCTCAAATGTTAAAAAGAGGCACAAATCCACTGAAGAGAATCCCATCAAAAGCAGAATTGTCCAAATGGAAAAAGAGGTACAAAAATTCACTGAAGAAAAATACTCCTTAAAAAGGAGAATTGGCCAAATGGGAAAGGTAGCACCAAAGCTCACTGAATAAAATATTTTTTAAAAAAATTAGAATTGGGTAAGTGGAAGCTAATAACTCCATGAGACACCAAGAAACAATAAAACAAGTCAAGAGAACAACAAAAAAAATAAAATGTGAACTATGTCATTGAAAAAAAAACAACTAACATGGAAAATAGATCCATAAGAGATAATTAAAGAATTATTGAACTACCTGAAAACCATGACTAAAAAAGACACACCATATTTCAAAAAAATCTTAAGAGCTGTCCTGATAGCCTAGAACCAGTGGGTAAAATGGAAATTTAAAGAATCCACAGATCACCTGCTGAAAGAGATCACAAAATGAAAACTCCCAGGAATATTACTAGCCAAATTTCAGAGCTCCCAGGTCATGAAGAAAATACTACAAGCAGCCACAATTCAAATATCATGGAGGCACAATCATATTAATACAAGATTTAGCAGCTTCTATATCAAAGGATGAGAGGGTTTTGAATATGATATTATTCTGGAGGGCAACAGAGCTAGGATTACAAACAAGAAGTGAATATAATCCTTCAGAGGAAAAAATGGACATTTAGTTGAAATTGAGGGCTTTCAAACACTGCTGATGAAAAGACCAGAGCTGAATAGAATATCTGACATTCAAACACAAGATTCAAGAAAAGCAGAAAGAGGTAAACAAGAAGGAGAAATCATAAGACATTCAATAAAGTTAAACTGTTCATATCTTACATGGGAAAATGATACTTTACCTTCTAAGAACTTTCCCATTATTAAGGTACTTAAGAGTGCACAGAGACAGAGAAAATGAGTATGAGTTGACTAACATGGGATGATATCCAAAAAATAAAATAAAATTAAGGTGTGAGAAAAAGGGAGGCACTGGAAGAAAGGAGAGGCAAAATGGGGTAAATTATCTCACATATAAGAAGCAAAAACGTGCTTGGGGTGGTAGTCAACACTTGAACTTAATCTCTTCAGAATTCACTCGAGGAAAGAATAACACATGCACACATTGTGGTACAGAAATCTATTTTACCTTAAAGATATTTTCCCTATAGGAGGCGAGGAGGATAAGAAAGGGGAGAAATGAACAAAAAGAAGGAAGATTGGGGGAGCTGGGGTCCAGAAGCAAAGCACTTTTGAGGGGCAACATTCTAAAAGGAAAGAGACTGAAGGATAAACAGAAGGGAAAAGCAGAATGGAGACAAATAAACTGCAATCATAAGTGTGAATGTGAATGAAATGAACTTACTCATAAAATGGAAGCAAATAGCAGAGTAAAGACCAGATTCCTAGCCTACGTTCTTTACAAGAAATACACTTGCAGTATAGAGACATATGTAAAGTAAAGGCAAAGGGCTGAAGCAGAATCTATTGTGCTCCAGCTGAAGTTAAAAAAAAGGGTAGCAATCATGATCACAGACAAAGAAAAAGCCAAAAACAAATCTAATTAAAAGTTAAGCAGGGAAACTACACTTTCCAAAAAGCTACTGTAGAAAAGGTAGAAATATCAATACAAAACATGTAAACACCAAATGATGTAGCGTCCAGTTCTTAAAGGAAAAGTTATGAGACTTATAGGAGGAAATAGTAAACTCAAATTGCCGGTTCCATAACTAGATAAATTTAAACCCCATCCCCAAAATAAAAAAGACAGAAGTTAAGGAAATGAATGGAATTTCAGAAAAGTCAGATATGAAAGATCTCTGGAGAGGACTGAATAGGAATAGAGGAGAATATACACTTTTCTCATTGGCATATGGCACCTACACAAAAACTGATCATGTTTTAGGGAATAAAACCTTATAAACAAATGTGAGAAGGCAAAATTATTAAATGCATCTTTTTCAGATTATAATGCAAAAAAAATTACATTCAATAAATGTGGAAACATAGTTTAAAAATTAATTGGAAAATAAATAACCTAATCATAAAGAGTGAGTGCGTCAATGAACAAATAATAGAAACAATCAATAATTTCATTAAGAAAATGAACAGATCATTGATCTCCTCTTTCCCTATTTTATTCATGTAGGCATTTAGAGATATAAAACTTCCCCTAAGAACTGCTTTTGCTGCATCCCATAAGTTTTGGTATGTTGTTTCATTATTGTCATTCTCTTGAATGAAATTATTAATTGTTTCTCTGATTTGATCTTTGGCCCACTCACTCTTTAGAATTAAATTATTTAGTTTCCAATTAGTTTTTAGCTTATTTTTCCATGGTACTTTATTAAAAATGATTCTCATTGCATCATGATCTGAAAAGGATGCATTGACTACTTCTGCTTTTCTGCACTGGATTGTGAGGTTTTTATGCCCTAGTACATGGTCAATTTTTGAGTATGTGCCATGTACTTTTGAGAAGAAAGTATATTCCTTTTTATCCCCATTCAGTTTTCTCCAGAGGTCTATCATATGTGCCTTTTCTAAAATTCTGTTTACCTCCTTAACTTTTTTCTTATTTATTTTGAGGTTAGATTTATCAAGTTCAGAAAGGGGGAGGTTGAGGTCTCCCAATATTATAGTTTTGCTGTCTATTTCTTCCTGTAACTCCCTTAACCTCTCCTCTAAGAATTTGTATGCCTTACCACTTGCTGCATATATGTTAAGCAATGATATTGCTTCATTGTTTATGGTGCCTTTTAGCAGGATATAATGTCTTTCCTTATCTCTTTTAATTAGATCTATCTTTACTTTTGCTTTGTCTGAGATTAGGATTGCTACACCTGCTTTTTTTACTTTAGCTGAGGCACAATATATTTTACTCCAGCCTTTTACCTTAACCCTATGTGTATCCCCCTGTTTCAGATGCGTTTCTTGTAAACAGCATATTGTAGGATTATGGTTTTTAATCCATTCTGCTATCTGCTTCTGTTTTGTGAGAATGTTCATCCCCTGCACGTTCAGGGTTATGATTTCTATCTGTGTCTTTTTCTCCATCCTAATTCCCCCTGTTTATGCTTTTATTTCTCCCTTTCCCCTTCTCCTCCCCAACAAAGTTTTGCTTTTGACCGCCGCTTTCCTCAGTTAACCCTCCCTCTTTATTCCCCTCCCTTATCTTACCGTTACCCACTTGCTACTTCTCCTCTTCCTTCTGCCCTCCCCCCTCCCTTTTTCCCCCCTTTCCCTCCCACTTCCCGTAGGACAAGTTAGATTTCTAAACTTATCAGAGTATGTTATTCCCTTCTTGAACTAGATCAGATGACAGTAAAGCACAAATACTGCTCTTCTCCCTCCCTTCTTTCCCTCTACTATGATATGTTTTTTTTCCACTTCCTTTGGTGTAATTTACCCTTTTCTACAACCTCCTTACCACTTCCCTCATAGCCCTCCCTTTATATCTCTTATTTATATTTTATATCTTTACATCAGTTAATTTATACAGGCATTCACAACCTATGTATATCCCTTTCATTTGTCACAATAGTTGTACCATTCACAAGAATGACTTATATATGTATATGTGTATATATATATATATATATATATATACATAAAAAACATACATAAGATGATATAATCCCACATAAAGATGTAAACAACCTAAGCTTATTGGTTAATGAAGTTTGTGGGGTTTTTCCACCTGGTTACCTTTTTATGTCTCTCTTGAGTTTTGTATTTGGAGATCAAATTTTCCATTGAGTTCTGGCCTTTTCATCAGGAAGGTCTGGAATTCCCTTATTTCATTGAATGTCCATCGCCTTGCCTGGAAAATTATGCTTAGTTTTGCTGGGTAGTTGATCCTTGGTTGTAGTCCCAGCTCCTTTGCCCTTCAGAATATCATATTCCAATTTCTCCTGTCTTTTAATGTGGAAGCTGAGAGATCCTGCGTGATCCTGACTGTAGTTCCACGATATTTGAATTGCTTCTTTTTGGCTGCTTGCAGTATTTTCTCCTTGACTTTATAGCTCTGAAATTTGGCTATAATATTTCTTGGTGTTTTCAGTTTGGGATCTCTTTCAGGGGGTGATCGGTGAATTCTTTCAATGCCTATTTTGCCCTCTGGTTCTAGGACCTCTGGGCAGTTGTCTTTGATAATTTCTTCGAAGATACTGTCAAGGCTCCTTTTTTCATCGTGGATTTCCAGTAGACCAATAACTCTCAAATTGTCTCTCCTGGATCTATTTTCCAGGTCAGTTGTTTTGCCAATCAGATATTTCACATTTTTTTCTATTTTTTCATTCTTTACGTTTTGTTTTATTACTTCTTGATGCCTCATAGATTCATTAGCTTCCACTTGCTCAAGTCTAATTTTAAATGAGTTAGTGTTTACATTTTGCTTTTGAGCCTCCATTTTCAATTGGTTGATTTCACTTCTCAGGGTGTCCTTTTCTCTCTCTAGATTCTGAATCTCCATAGCCATTTCGCCAATCTTATTCTTTAGGGACTTGATTTCGTCAGTGGATTTTTTCTCCCTTTTTTCCATTTTTTCCATATTTTCTTTTAGCTCCCTAATTTGGTTTCTAAAATCCTCTTTTGGCTCTTCCAGCAGTGCTTTTTGGGCTGGAGACCAGATCATATTAGCTTTTGAGGTATCTGATGTATCTACCGTGTCATTGCTGTCTTCTTCTACGTCGATATTTTGATCCTGCCTGTCTCCATAAAAAGAATCTATTGTCCTCACAAGTCCTCACAAGTAGGTGAAATCAACAAGTTTAGCAATCTACTCTTTGATAAACCCAAAGAAGCCAGTTTCTGGGCTAATAATTCACTATTTCACAAAAACTGTTGGGAAAATTGGAAAATGGTAGGGAAAAAAACTGGGCATAGACCAATATCTTACACCATATACCAAAATAAAGTCAAAATGGGTTCATGATTTAGGAGTAAAAGTTGATACTCTAAGTAATTTGGGAAAGCAAGGAATAGTTTACTTATCAGATTTGTGGAAAAGTAAAGAATTCATGACCCAACAAGAGATAGAGAGCATTACAAAATGCAAAATGGATAATTTTGATTATGTCAAATTGAAATGTTTTTGTACAAAAAAAGCCAATGCAACAAGAATTAGGAGGGAAGCAGAAAATTGGGAGAAAATCTTTGCAACTAGTATCTCTGATAAAGGCCTCATCTCTAAAATATACAGGGAGCTAAGCCAAATATATAGGAATACAAGCCATTCCCCAATTGAGAAATGGTCAAAGGATATGAACAGGCAGATTTCAGAGGAAGAAATTAAAGCTATCTACAGGCATATGGAAAAATGCTCTGGATCGCTGCTGATTAGAGAAATGCAAATCAAAACAACTCTTAGATACCACATCTCTCCTGTCAGATTGGCTAAAATAACAAATCAGGAGAATGATAAATGCTGGAAAGGATGTGGGGAAATTGGTACATTGTTGCATTGCTGGTGGAGTTGTGAGCTGATCCAGCCATTTTGGAGGGCGGTGTGGAACTATGCCCAAAGGGCTATAGAAATGTTCATACCCTTTGACCCAGTAATACCACTTCTAGGGTTGTATCCCAAAGAAATCACGCAAGCGGGAAAAGGACCCATATGTACAAGAATATTTATAGCAGCTCTCTTTGTGGTAGCCAAGAATTGGAAAGCAAAGGGATGCCCTTCAATTGGGGAATGGCTGAACAAGCTGTGGTATATGAAGGTGATGGAATACTGTTGTGCCATAAGAAATGGGGATGATGCAGACTTCATAACAACCTGGAAAAACCTACACGACATAATGCTGAGTGAGCGGAGCAGAGCCAGGAGAACGTTGTGCACAGCCACAGATATGTGGATTCCGTGAGAACCAACCCTGACATACTGCGCTTCTCTCAGCAACCTAAAGGGGCAAGGACAACTCCAGGGGACTCACGATGGAGAATGCTATCTTCATTCAGAGAAAGAACTGCGAAGTTTGAATACAGACTGAGGCACACTACATGCTCGCCTTTTCTGCTTCTCTTTTGTTTTTGTTTTTGGGGTTTTTTTTTTGTTTTTTTTTTTTGTTTTGTTTTGTTTTTTTTTTTTTTTTTGGTTCTGTTTCTTTTTTCTCATGATTCATTCCATTGGTCAAAATTCTTCTCCACGACTTGACTAGAGCATAAATTAATTCAATGCGAAGTTATACATGACAGTTATATGAGACTTCATGCCGTCTTGGGAGGGAGGGGGGAGGGAGGGGAGAAAAACTGGAACTCAAAACTATGTAGAACCGTGTGCGGTAAACTAAAAATAAATAAAGAAAAAAAATTAAAAAAAAAGAAAAAAAAAAAAAAAAGAAAATGAACAGAGGGTGGAGCCAAGATGGGAGCTGGAAAGCAGGAACTTGCATGAGCTCCCCCCAGGCTCCTTCAAAAACATATAAAAAATGGCTCTGAACAAATTCTAGAACTGCAGAACTCACGAAATAGCAGAGGAAAGCAGGCCTCCAGCTCAGGACAGCCTGGATGGTCACTGAGTAAGGTCTATCATGCATGGAGCTGGGAGCGGAAAGGATCAGAGCCCAGGGTGGGCTGTGCCAGACCAACCAGACTAGGAGCCAGGTGGAACAGTCCCTAGCGCCCTGAATCAGAGAGCTGTGGCAGTTACAAGACTTCTCAACCGACAAACACCAAAGACAACAGAGAAGTTAGTGGGTAAAGCTGCCAGAACACAGTGAAGGATTTCGGAGATATGCCACTGCCCAAGAGCAGTGGGGGTGGTGCAGCTAAAAAATTACAGTTGCAGTTGGTTCTGACCCCAGGTCCACCTGGTGGTAGGAATGAAATGACAGATCAGAGCTGGAGTGCAGAGCCTGCTTAAGATCTGAGTCCAGTCTCGGTTGGCAATTTTTGGGGGAGGAGGAGCACTGGTGTGGCAGAGCAAGCAGTATACAAATAGCTCTGAAAACAATAGCACATCCCCTCAAGCTTGGAATAAAGTACTCTTTACTTTACAAGCAGTCATATCCCCACGAAAAACTCAAGGGTCAAGTAGTTGGCTGGGAACATGGCCAGGCAGCGAAAACACACCCAGATTCAGTCTCAGACTTTGGAATCTTTCTTTGGTGACAAAGAAGACCAAAATATACAGCCAGAAGAAGTCAACAAAATCAAAGAGCCTACATCAAAAGCTTTCAAGAAAAACATGAACTGGTCTCAGGCCATGGAAGAGCTCAAAAAGGATTTGGAAAAGCAAGTTAGAGAAGTAGAGGAAAAAATGGGAAGAGAAATGAGAGTGATGTGAGAAAACCATGAAAAACAAGTAAATGACTTGCTAAAGGAAACCCAAAAAATACTGAAGAAAATGGCACTTTAAAAAATAGACTAACTCAAATAGAAAAAGAGCTCCAAAAAGTCAATGAGGATAAGAAAGCCTTGAAAGGCAGAATTAGCCAAATGGAAAAGGAGGTCCAAAAGACCACTGAAGAAAATACTATCTTAAAAATTAGATTGGAGCAAGTGTAAGCCAGTGACTTCATGAGAAATCAAGATATTAGAAAACAGGAATAAAAAAAGGAATGAAAAAGTGGAAGAGAATATGAAATGTCTCATTGGAAAAACCACTGACCTGGAAAATAGATCCAGGAGAGATATTATAAAAATTATTGCACTACCTGGAAGCCATGAGCAAAAAAAGAGCCTAGACATCATCTTTCAAGAAATTATCTAGGAGAACTGCCCTGATATTCTAGAGCCAGAGGAGAAAACAGAAATTTAAAGAATCCACCGATCACCTCCTGAAAATGATCCAAAAAAGAAAACTCCTAGAAATATTGTCGTCAAATTCCAGAAGGATCCCAGATGAATGAGAAAATATAGCAAGCAGACAGAAAGAAACAATTTGAGTATTGTGGAAATGCAATCAGGATAACACAAGATCTAGCAGCTTCTACATTAAGGTATCGAAGGGCTTGGAATACAATATTCTAGAGGTCAATGGAGCTAGGATTAAAAACAAGAATCACCTACCCAGCAAAACTGAGTATCATGCTCCAAGGCAAAACATGGAATTTCAATAAAATAGAAGACTTTCAAGCTTTCTCAGTGAAAAGACCAGAGCTGAATAGAAAATCTGACTTTCCAACACAAGAATCAATAGAAGCATGAAAAGGTAAACATGAAAGAGAAATCACAAGGGTCTTACTAAAGTTGAACTGTTCTGTTTACATTCCTACATGGAAAGATGATATGCATAATTCATGAGATCTCAGTATTAGGGTAGCTGAAGGTAATAAACACACACACACACACATATAGACAGAAGGCACAGGGTGAGTTGAATATGAAGGGATGATATCTAAAAATATAAAATCAAATTAAGGGATGAGAGAGGAATATATTGAGAGAGGGAGAGACAGATTGGGGTAAATTATCTCACATAAAACTGGCAAGAAAAAGCAGTTCTGTTGGGAGGGAAGAGGGGGCACGTGAGGGGGAATGAGTGAATCTTGCCCTCATCAGATTTGACTTCTGTGGGGGTGTAAGATCCACCCACAGCCAGCAACCAGAAAGCTGCCAACAGCACAGGTTCTTTTGATCTGCCTTAATAAGGAAAGCAAGGTTAAAGGGGTTGACAAGTTTACTTTAATTCAGCACACAGACAGCATTCACTTAGCTCAGGGGAAAAAGCCAGCACTGTGAACTTCAGAACAAAATACAAATAAATTACAAACATCAACAGACAGACCCAATACAATTCATAGTTACCAACATCTAGGTTCAGCCCGGGAGCTCAGAACAAGCGCTGGCCCAGAGTCACGTGCCACCACTGCTACGGCAAAGAGCTCCAAAGAACAAAGAGCCACCCCCTGGTTTTTATATCTTTTTCAGCATCAGGGGTGAGTCACACATGCGACTCACCCACGTGACCTAGAATCGTCACAGTGAGGCAGACTTAAACCCACCTGGTCTAAAAGCCTCTGCTCTCCCAGACATGTAAATTAGGCCCTCCCTGGAGTTAGCCCCACCTTGGTTGCCAATCCACACCCACTAAGGTTTTACACCTAATAGGGGTTTGGGCCTCGGGCTTAGCACCTAGTAAGACTCAATCAAAGACACTGAATTAATCAAAGGAAACAAAGGCCAAACTCTTCAAGGGCACTTGTTGAACTAAGTGCTAAGTAGCCCATTTTGATTACCAACACAGCAACTAGGAAATAAGATATGCAGGCAATACGGCAAAAATATCTATCTTGCCCTACAAGAAAGTAAGGGAAAAGGAGATGGGGGAAGTGGGGTGACAGAAGGGAGGGCTGATGGGGAACAGGGCAACCAGAATATATGCCATCTTGGAGCGGGGGTAGGGTCGAAATGGGGAAAAATTGTAATTCAAACTTGTGAAAATCAATGCTGAAAACTAAAATATTAAATAAATAATTTTTTTCTAAAAAAAAGATTAATTTTTCCATCTTTTGCAATTTTCAGGGAACGTGGCAATCAGAATATATGCAATGTTGGAGTGGGGGGGAGGGTAGAAATGGGGAGAAAATCTGTAATTCAAACTCTTGTGAAAATTAATGCTGAAAACTAAAATTATTAAATAAATAAATAATGATCAAAATAAAAGAAAATGACGGCAAAGAGAGAACATACTAAAATTTATTAGGTGCAGGTAAAGCAGTACTTAGGGGAAAATTTGAAAGTCTAAATGCTTACATCAATAAAATAAAGAGCAAATAAGTTGCCATGCAACTAAAAAATACAAAAAGAACAGATTAAAAATCCCCAATTAAATACTAAATTTAAAATACTAAAAGTCAAAGGAGAGATTCATAAAATTGAAAGTAAGAAAACCACAGAACTAAAAATTGAAATTCAGAACTGGTTTTATGAAAAAATGAAATAGATAAATCATTGGTTAGATTGATTTTAAAAGAAATTACCTGTATCAAAATGCAAAGGGTGAATTCACTACCAATGTATAAGAAATTAAAGCAATTAGGAGGGGCTATCTTGCCCAGTTATATGCAAATATATTTAGTAATGTAAATAAAATGCTGAATATTTTAAAAATATATGAATTTGAGCTGGGGGCCCAAAACCGGGGTTGATCCCCAGACCTCCCAACACAGGATGACAGTTTGTAGAAGCCACAAGATGCAGCAGTGCAACGCCACTGGCCATAATACATCAACTCTTGAGGCTTGCAGTCCAAAGGTATGAAACGTAGTCTTTTTGAACTTTTTGAACTCCTGGGTGGCCAGGTAAAAGGCTCAGATTCCTCTGCCCCGACTCAGAGAACTCCTCGGGAAAAAACGCTGGAATAGAGGAGACAGAAGTGGGGCTTCAGTGGCCAAGCAGTGGGAGTTCCTGAGTCCCAGAGAGGCAGAGCCAGCTGGGGTCAACACCTGGAGCCCAGACATAACCTTGCACCCCCCAGCCCCAGGAGAAGAAGCAGACACCAGCACAAACAACAAACAGCTGAGACCATTGCTGAAGATCAATAGTGCTGGAGAGCAGCCCCAGGAGACAAGGAGAATTTAGGCAGCTAGACCCCTCCCCCACACCTCAGGAAACTGGAGGCTATAATACACAAAGCCAGTAACTAGACTCACAAACCCAAGAATAAGAAACCTGAGACAGAGAGTTCTCAACCCCAAAAGCACAAATTCATTGTAAAGCCAGGAAAAGGCTAACCAACACAAAGAACACAAAAAAACCGAGGACCATTGATTCTTTTTATGGAGACAGGCACGATAAAAATACCAATTTGAAAGAGGATAGGAATGACACTATACCCACATCTGGTAACTCAAAAGGGAATGTGAATTGGTCTCAAGCCCAAAAAGTGTTACTGGAAGAGCTAAAGGACGATTTTAAAAACCAAATTAGGGAGGTAAAAGAAAAAAATGTAAAAAAAAACACTGACAAAATCAGGTACTTAAAAAATAAGATTGGCAAAATGGCTATGGAGATTCAGAATCTAAAGAGACAAAATGACACCCTGAAAGGCAAAATCAACCAACTGGAAAAGCAGACTCAAAAGCAAAATGAAGACAGTAACTCATTAAAAATTAGAATTAAGCAAGTGGAAGCTAATGACTCTATCAGGCATCAAGAAGTAGTCAAACCAAATGTAAAGAATGAAAAAGTAGAAAAAAAAATGTGAAATATCTGATGAGTAAAACAAATGACCTGGAAAATAGATCCAGGAGAGACAATTTAAGAATTATTGGTCTACCAGAAGTCCATGATGAAAAAAAAAAAAGCCTTGACAGTATCTTTGAAGAAATTATCAAAGATAACTGCCCAGAGATCCTAGAACCAGAGGGTAAAACAGTCATTGAAAGAACCCATCAATTACCCCCTGAAAAAGATCCCAAATTGAAAACACCAAGAAATATTATAGCCAAATTTCAGAATTACAAAGACTAGGAGAAAATGCTGTAAGCAGCCAAAAAGAAACAATTCAAATATCTTGGAATTACAGTCAGGATCAGGCAGGATCTCTCAGCTTCTACACTAAATGATAGGAGAAATTGAAATATAATATCCTGAAGGGCAAAGGAGCTTGGACTACAACCAAGGATCACCTAACCAGCAAAATTAAGCATAATTTTTCAGACAAGGATATGGACATTCAACGAAATAAGGGAATTCCAAACCTTCCTGATGAAAAGGCAGAAACTCAATGGAAAATTTGATCTCCAAATACAAAACTCAAGAGAGACATAAAAAGGTAAGCAGGGGGAATAAAACCCCACAAACCTTATCAATCAACAAGGGCAAATTATTTACATCTTTATATAGCATTATACCATCTTATGTAAGTCAAATATATATGTGTGTGTGTATATATACATATATATATATATATGTATGTATGTATACACATATATATGTCAATCTTGAGAAAAAGTACAGGTATTATGAAATTTGAAAGGGATACACATAGACTGTAAATGTCTACGAAATAACTGATATAAGGATAAAAAACATAATTAAGAGATGTAAAGGGAGAGTTATGGGAGAAGAGGTAAGGCAGTAGTACAAAAGGGTAAATCACATCAAATGAAGAGGCACAAAAACACATTATAGTAGAGGGAAAGAAAGGAGGGACAAGAGCAGTATTTGAACTTTACTGTCATTGGATCTAGTTCAAGAAGGGAAAAACATACCCTGATAGGTATAGAAATCTAACTTGTCCTACAGGCAGTAAGAGGGGAAAGGGGGAAAAAAAGGAGGGGGGTAGTAAGAAGGGAGGGAAGAAGTAGCAAGTGGAAATTGGTAAGATAAGGGAGGGGAAGCAAGAGGGAGGGTAAACTGAGGAAGGTGGCGGTCAAAACAAAACTTTGTTGAGGAGTACAAGGGGAAAGAAAAAAATAAAAGCATAAACAGGAGGAAATAGGATGGAGAAAAAGACACAGATAGAAATTATAACTCAGAATGTGAATGGGATGAACTCTCCCATAAAACAGAAGCAAATAACAGAATGGATTAAAAACCATAATCCTACAATATGCTGTTTACAAGAAACATATCTGAAACAGGGGAATACTCACAGGGTAAAGGTAAAAGGCTGGAATAAAATATATTGTGCCTCAGGTAAAGTAAAAAAAAAGCAGGTGTAGCAATCCTCATCTCAGACAAAGCAAAAGTAAAGATAGATTTAATTAAAAGAGATGAGGAGGGACAGTACATCCTGCTAAAAGGCACCATAAACAATGAAGCAATATCATTATTTAACATACATACACCAAGTGGTATGGCATGTAAATTCTTAGAGGAGAGGTTAAGGGAATTACAGGAAGAAATAGACAGCAAAACTGTATTAATGGGAGACCTCAATCTTCCCCTCTCTGAACTTGAAAAATCTAACCTCAAAATAAAAAAAGAAAGAAGTTAAAGAGGTGAACGCAATTTTAGAAAAGGCAGATATGATAGACCTCTGGAGAAAACCGAATGGGGTTAAAAAGGAAAATATTTTCTTCTCAGTGTTACATGGCACATACTCAAAAACTGACCATGTACTAGGGCATAAAAACCTCACAATCCAGTGCAGAAAGGCAGAAGTAGTCAAAGCATCCTTCTCAGATCATGGTGCAATAAAAATTATTTGTAATAAAGAACCATGGAAAAATAAGGTAAAAATTAATTAGAAACCAAATACTCTAATTCTAAAGAATGAGTGGACCAAAAAACAAATCAGAGAAACAATTAATAACTTCATTCAAGGGAATGACAATAATGAGACAACATACCAAAACTTATGGGACGCAGCAAAAGCAGTTCTTAGGGGAAGGTTTATATCTCTAAATGCTTACATGTATAAAATAGACAAAAAGGAGATCAATGAATTGAGCAAGCAACTGAAAAAGCTAGAAAAAGAACAAATTGAAAATTCCCAATTAAATACGAAATTAGCAATATTGAAAATCAAAGGAGAGATAAATAAAACTGAAACCAAGAAAACTATGGAATTAATAAATTAATAAATAAAACAAAACCTTTGGTCAATTCGATTTAAAAAAAAGAAAGAAAAAAATCAAATTATCGGAATCAAAAATGAAAAGGGTGAATTCACCGCTAATGAAGAAGAAATCGAAACAATAATTAGGAATTATTTTGCCCAATTATATGCCCATAAATTTGACAACCTTAGGGATATGGATGAACATCTACAAACACATAAATTGCCCAGATTAACAGAAGAGGAAGTAAAATTACTAAATAACCTCATCTCAGAAAAAGAAAGTGAGCAAGACATCAATGAACTCCCTAGGCAAAAAAACCCAGGGCCAGACGGTTTTACATGAGAATGTTATCAAACATTTAAAGAACAATTAATTCCTATACTTTGTAGACTATTTGGGAAAATAGGTGAAGAATGAGTCCTACCAAATTCTTTTTATGACACAAATATGGTACTAATACCTAAGCAGGAAGAGTCAAAACAGAGAAAGAAAATTATAGACCAATTTCCCTAATGAATATTAATGCAAAAATTTTAAATAAAAATATTAGCAAGAAGATTGCTGCAACTTATCACCAGAATAATACATTAAAACCAGGTAGGATTTATTCCAGGAATGCAAGTTTGGTTCAATACTAGGAAAAGTATTAGCATAATTGACCATATCAACAACAAAACTAGCAGAAACCATATGATCACTTCAATAGAGGCAGAAAAAACCTCTGACAAAATACAACACCCATTCCTATTAAAAACACTTAGAAAGTATAGGAATAAATGGAGCCTTCCTTAAATTTATAAATAGCATCTACCTAAAACCATCAACAAGCATTATTTGTAATGGGGATAAGCTAGATGTATTCCCAATTAGATCAGGGGTGAAACAAGGATTTCCATTATCACCCCTACTATTCCATTTAGTACTAGCAACATTAGCTCTTGTTCTAGGACCTCTGAGAAGTTGTCTTTGATAATTTCTTCAAAGATACTGTCAAGGCTCTTTTTTTCATCGTGGATTTCCGGTAGAACAATAACTCTTAAATTGTCTCTCCTAGATCTATTTTCCAGGTCAGTTGTTTTACCAACCAGATGTTTCACATTGTTTTCTATTTTTTCTTTCTTTACATTTTGTTTTACTACTTCCTGATGCCTCATAGATTCATTACCTTCCACTTACTCAACTCTAATTTTTTTTTATAAATTTCTTTATTTATTTTTAGTTTACCACACACGGTTCTACATAGTTTTGAGTTCCAGTTTTTCTCCCCTCCCTCCCCCCTCCCTCCCCAAGAGGGCATGGAGTCTCATATAACTGTCATGTATGACTTTGCATTGAATTAATTTATGCACTAGTCAAGTCGTGGAGAAGAATTTTGATCAATGGAATGAATCATGAGAAAGAAGAAACAGAACCAAAAAAAAAAACTCTAATTTTTAATGAGTTAGTGTTTACATTTTGCTTTTGAGTCTCCTTTTTCAATTGGTTGATTTTATCTCTCAGGGTGTCATTTTCTCTATTTAAATTCTGAATCTCTGTAGCCATTTCACCAATCTTATTCTTTAGGGACTTGATTTCATCAGTGGATTTTTTTTTCCATTTTTTCCATTTTTTCTTTTTCTTTTACCTCCCTAATTTAGTTTTTAAAATCCTCCTTTAGCTCTTCCAGCAATGCTTTTTGGGCTGAAGACCAGTTCACATTACCTTTTGAGGTATCAGATGTATCTAGAGTGTCATTGCTATCCTCTTCCAAATTGGTATTTTGATCATGCCTGTCTCCATAAAAAGAATCAATGGTCCTTGGTTTTTTTGTGTTCTTCTTCACGTTGGTTAGCCTATTCCTAGCTTTACAATAAATTTCTGCCTTTGGGGCTCAGGGGTCTCTGTCCCGGCTTTCTTATTCTGGGGATTGTGAGCCTAGTTGTTGGCTTTGTGAATTATAGCCTTCAGTTTCCTGAGGTGTGGCTGAGAAGTCTGGCTCCCTGATGTCTCTTGCCCTAGGGCTGCTCTCCAGCACTGTTGTTCTTCAGCAATGGTCTCAGCTCTTTATTGTTTGAGCTGGTGTGGGCACTTCCCCTAGGGGAGCAAGATTACGTCTGGGCTTCCGGTGTTGACCCCTGCTGGCTCTGCCCCTCTGGGACTAATGAACTTCTACTATTTGGCCACTGAAGCCCCACTTCTATCTCCTCTGTTCCAGCATTCTTTTTGTTCTGAGGAATTCTCTGGGTGAGTGGGGGAAGGATTAGAACCATTTACCTGGCCATTCTGTCTCCCGGAAGTTCAAGAATCCGCGTTTCATATCTTTGGGTTACAAGCCTCAGGAGTTGATATTTCATGGCTGGTGGCGTTGCACTGCCTCTCGTCGCTTCCACAGACTGCCGTTCTGTGTTGGGAGGCCTAGGGATCTCCCCCGGATTTGGGCGCCCAGCTTTCTCCTAGCCTGTCTTCCACGTGGGTGTCCTGGCCAGCTGCTTCTGCTTTGGTGCAATCTGTAGCAGCTCTATACGCCAAGCACTCTCCAAGACTACAGATTCGTTCCTTTGGCCTTTCAGACTCTCTTGGCTTGGAAATTTGCCCCACTCAGACTGCTTGCAATTTCTAACTCTCTCAAATCTACTCAAATTCACTTTTTAAAAAAATTTTTTATTTTTTCATTTTATTTTCAGTTTGCAACACACGGGTCTACATAATTTTGAGTTCCAGATTTTCTTCCCTCCCTCCACCCTTCCCTCCCGAAGACAGCATGGAATCCCATATAACTTCCATGTATAACTTCGCAATGAATTAATTTACACACTAGTCAAGTTGTGGAGAAGAATTATGACTAATGGAATGAATCATGAGATGAAAGGCTGGTTCATTATTAGGAAAACTATTAGCATAATTCACCATATCAATGACAAAACTAGTAGAAACCATATGATCATCTCAAAACACGCAGAAAAAGCCTTTGACAAAATACAACACCCATTCATATTAAAAATACTAGAAAGCATAGGAATAAATGGAACCTTCCTTAAAATTATAAATAGCATCTACCTAAAACCATCAACAAGCATTATCTGTAATGGGGATAAGCTAGATGCATTCCCAATAAGATCAGGGGTGAAACAAGGATGTCCATTATCACCCCCACTATTCAATTTGGTACTAGAAACATTAACTGTAGCAATAAGAGAAGAAAAAGAAATTGAAGGAATTAGAATAGGAAAAGAAGAAACTAAATTATCACTTTTGCAGATGATATGATGATTTATTTAGAGAATCCTAGAGGATCAAGTAAAAAACTACTTGAAATAATAAACAACTGTAGCAAAGTTGCAGGATATAAAATAAACCCACATAAATCCTCAGCATTCCTATACATTATTAACAAAGTCCAACAGCAAGAGATAGAATGAGAAATTCCATTCAAAGTTACTGTAGACACTATAAAATATTTGGGAGTCTATCTGCCAAGACAAACCCAGGGCCTATATGAACGTAATTATGAAACACTTTTCACGCGAATAAAATCAGATGTAAATAAATGGAAAAATATCAGTTGCTCATAGTTAGGCTGAGCTAATATAATAAAAATGACAATTTTACCTAAATTAATCTATCTATTCAGTGCCATACCAATTGAACTACCAAAAAACTATTTTACTGAGCTGGACAAAATAATAACAAAATTCATCTGGAAGAACAAGAGGTCTACAATATCTAGGGTATTAATGAAAAGACATGCTAGAGAAGGTGGCCTAGCCATACCAGATATTAAACTGTACTATAGAGCAGCAGTCATCAAAACTACCTGTTACTGACTAAGAAAGACATTGTGGATCAGAGGAATAGGATAGGAACACAAGATGGAGAAGTCAACAACTATAGTAATCTAGTCTTTGATAAACCCAAAGAGGCCAGCTTCTGGGCTAAGAATTCACTATTTCACAAAAACTGTTGGGAAAATTGGAAAATGGTAGGGCAGAAACTGGGCATAGACCAATATCTTACACCATACACCAAAATAAATTCAAAATGGGGTCATGATTTAGTAGTAAAGGCTGGCACTATAAGTAATTTGGGAGAACAAGTAATAGTTTACTTAAAAGATTTATGGAAAAGAAAAGAATTCATGACAAAACAAGAGACAGAAAGCATTACAAAATGCAAAATAGATAATTTTGATTATGTCAAATTGAAATATTTTTGTACAAAAAAAGCCAATGCAACAAAAATTAGGAGGGAAGCAGAAAATGGGAGAAAATCTTTACAACTAGTTCTCTGATAAAGGCCTCATTTCTAAAGTATACAGGGAACTGAGCCAAATATATAGGAATATAAGTCATTGCCCAATTGAGAAATGGTCAAAGGATATGAACAGGCAGTTTTCAGAGGAAGAATTTAAAGATATCTATATGCATATGAAAAAATGCTCTAAATCACTACTGATTAGAGAAATGCAAATCAAAACAACTCTTAGATACCACATCTCTCCTGTCAGATAGGCTAAAATTACAAAACAGGAAAATGATAAATGCTGGGGAGGATGTGGGAAAATTGGAACATTGTTACATTGCTGGTGGAGTTGTGAGATGATCCAGTCATTTTGGAGAGTAATTTGGAACTACACTCAAAGTGCTATAAAAATGTTCATACCCTTTGACCCAGCAATACCACTTCTAGGGTTGTATCCCAAAGAGATCACACAAGCGGGAAAAGGACCCATATGTACAAAAATATTTGTAGCGGCTCTTTTTGTGGTAGCTAAGAATTGGAAATCAAGGGGATGCCCATCAATTGGGGAATGGCTGAACAAGCTGTGGTATATGAAGGTAATGGAATACTATTGTGCCATAAGAAATGGGGATGATACAGACTTCATAACAACCCGGAAAAACCTACACGACATAATACTAAGTGAGCGGAGCAGAGCCAGGAGAACATTATACACAAACACAGATATATGGATTCTGTGAGGACCAACCCTGACAGACCTCGCTCTTCTCAGCAACACAAGATACAAAGACAGCTCCAAAGGACTCACAATGGAGAATGCTATCAACATCCAGAGAAAGAACTATGAAGTATGAATGTAGATTGAGGCACACTTCATGCTAGCCTTCCCCCCCCCCTTTTTTTTTCTTCCTTTTCTCTCTTTTGTTTTTGCTTTTGAGTTGGTTTTTTTTTTTGGTCCTGTTTCTTCTCTCGCATGATTCATTTCATTGATCACAGTTCTTCTCCATAACTTGACTAGTGTATAAATTAATTCAAAGCGAAGTTATACATGGAAGCTGTATGGGACTCTATGCCGTCTTGGGGGGAGGGAGAGAAGAAAATCTGGAACTCAAAATTATGTGGAACCGAGTGTTGTAAACTAAAAATAAAAAATTTTAAAAAAAGATAAAAAAAATAATACTTAACTTTGCAGGGTATGATATTTTCAGCCAGAGCCCCAGGTCTTTTGCTCTTGAATACATTGTGTTCCAAGACCTGTGGCCCTTTAATTTCTCTGCTGCTAGGTCTTGTGTAATTCTGATTATGGCCATATTTAAATTGTTTTAATCTTGATGCTTTTAATATTTTATCCTTGAGCTGGGGGTTTCAGAATGTGACTATGATATTCCTATGAGTTTTCCTCATAGCATCTATTTTAAGTGGTGAAGGATGGATTTTTTTTTTTCTATTTCTACTTCCCTGCCTTGTTCTAATGCTTCAGGACAATTTTCTTTAATTATTTTTTGGTATTATTGTATCAAGATTCTTTTTTAAATCATAACTTTCAGTTAGTCTAATTATTTTTATATTTTCTCTTCTTGATCTATTCTCCAAATCTGTTGTTTTTCTTATATGATGTTTCACTTTCTCTTCTATTTTTTCATTATTTTTGTTTGTTTAATTATTTCTTGATCTCTTATAATTTCAGTGGCTCCACTTTGCCCAATCCTTATTTTCAAGATGTTATTTTCCTCCTTAAGATTCCGGATCTCCTTTTCTGATTAGTTAAATTTCCTTTCATAACCTTCTTGTTTTTCTTGGATTTTTTTTTTAGTTTTTCTTCCATCTGTGTCATATGATTTTTTTTTATATTCTTTAAATTTATTTATTTAACATATTTGGTTTTCAGCATTGATTTTCACAACAGTTTGAATTACAAATTTTCTCCCCATTTCTACCCTCCCCCCCACTCCAAGATGGCATATATTCTGGTTGCCCTGTTCCCCAGTCAGCCCTCCGCTCTATCACCCCCATCCCCTGTCATCCCCTTTTCCCTTCCTTTCTTGTAGGGCAAGAAATTTCTACGCCCCATTGCCTGTGTATCTTATTTTTTAGTTCCATGCAAAAACTTTTTTTTTTGTTTTTGAACATCTGTTTTTAAAACTTTGAGTTCCAAATTCTCTCCCCTCTTCCCTTCCCACCCACCCTCCCTAAGAAGTCGAGCACTTCAACCTAGGCCACGAATGTATCATTAGGTATAACCCTTCCACAATACTCATGTTGTGAAAGGCTAACTACATTTTACTCCTCCCCAACCCATCCCGCTTTATTGAATTTTCTCCCTTGACCCTGTCCCCTTTCCAAAGTGTTTGTTTTGATTACCTCCACCCCCATCTGCCCTCCCCTCCATCATCCCCCCTCTTTTATTTTTTTTTTATCTTCCTCCCTCTTCTTTCCTGTGGGGTAAGATACCCAACTGAGTATGTATGGTATTCCCTCCTCAGGCCAAATCTGATGAGAGCAAGGTTCACTCATTCCCCCCTCACCTGCCCTCTCCCCTCCTCCCACAGAACTGCTTCCTCTTGCCACCTTTATGTGAGATAATCCTCCCCATTCTATCTCTCCCTATCTCCCTCTCTCAGTATGTTGCTCTCTCATCCCTTAATTTCATTTTATTTCTTTTAGATATCTTCCCTTCTTCTTCAACTCACCCTGTGTCTGTTCTCTCTCTTTTACATATATATATGCACATATATATGCATATATATGTATATATATAAACACACATATATATACATACATACACACGCATACATATACACCTAGATACATACATACATACACATTCACTTATATATATACATAAACATATATATGCATATTCCCTTCAACTACCCTAATACTGAGGTCTCACGAATCATACACATCATCTTTCCATGTAGGAATGTAAACAAAACAGTTCAACTTTAGTAAGTCCTTGCAATTTCCGTTTCTTGATTACCATTTCGTGCTTCTCTTGATTCTTTTGTTTGAAAGTCAAATTTTCTATTCAGTTCTGGTCTTTTCACTGAGAAAGCTTGAAAGTCCTCTATTTTATTGAAAATCCATATTTTGCCTTGGAACATGATACTCAGTTTTGCTGAGTAGGTGATTCTAGGTTTTAATCCTAGCTCCATTGACCTCCGGAATATCGCATTCCAAGCCCTTCGATCTCTTAATGTAGAAGCTGCCAGATCTTGGGTTATTCTGATTGGGTTTCCACAATACTCAAATTGTTTCTTTCTGGCTGCTTGCAGTATTTTCTCCTTGATCTGGGAGCTCTGGAATTTGGCAACAATATTCCTAGGAGATTTCTTTTTGGGATCTATTTGAGGAGGCGATCGATGGATTCTTTCAATTTCTATTTTGCCCTGTGGCTCTAGAATATCAGGGCAGTTCTCCTTGATAATTTCCTGAAAGATGGCATCTAGGCTCGTTTTTTGATCATGGCTTTCAGGTAGTCCAATAATTTTTAAATTATCTCTCCTGGATCTATTTTCCGGGTCAGTGGTTTTTCCAATGAGATATTTCACATTGTCTTCCATTTTTTCATTCCTTTGGTTCTGTTTTATAATATCCTGATTTCTCATCAAGTCACTAGCTTCCACTTGCTCCAATCTAATTTTTAAAGTAGTATTTTCTTCAGTGGTCTTTTGGACCTCCTTTTCCATTTGGCTAATTCTGCCTTTCAAGGCATTCTTCTCCTCATTGGCTTTTTGGAGCTCTTTTGCCATTTGAGTTAGTCTGTTTTTTAAGGTGTTGTTTTCTTCAGTGTATTTTTCAGTATTTTTTTGGGTCTCCTTTAGCAAGTCAGTGACTTGTTTTTCATGGTTTTCTCGCATCCTTCTCATTTCTCTTCCCAATTTTTCCTCTACTTCTCTAACTTGCTTTTCCAACTCCTTTTTGAGTTCTTCTATGGCCTGGGGCCAGTTCATGTTTTTCTTGGAGGCTTTTGTTGTAGGCTCTATGACTTTGTTGTCTTCTTTAGGCTGTATGTTTTGGTCTTCTTTGTCACCAAAGAAAGAATCCAAAGTCTGAGACTGAATCTGGGCGTGTTTTCGCTGCCTGGCCATATTCCCAACCAACTAACTTGACCCTTGAGTTTTTCAGTGGGGTATGACTGCTTGTAGACTAATGAGTTCTATGTTCCACGTTTGTGGGGGAGGTGCCAGCTCTGTCAGACCCGCACTGCTCCTTCCCCAAGAACCCCCAACCCGAACTGGGCTTAGATCTTCGGCAGGCTGTGCACCCCTGCTCTGATCCGCCTCTTAATTCCTCCCACCAGGTGGGCCTGGAGCAGGAAGTAACAACAGCTGTAGCTGCCCCACCTCCGCTGCCCCCGGGGCTGGAAGCCGAACAGCGAACTCCTTCCACTCCCGCAGCTTTTCCCACTAACCTTCTCTGCAGTCTTTGGTGTTTGTGGGTTGAGAAGTCTTGTAACTGCCGCAGCTCACTGAATCAGGGTGCTAGGGCCCCCTCCACCCGGCTTCTGGTCTGGATGGTCCACGCCGCTCAGGCTGGGCTCTGCTCCACTCCGTTCCCAGCTCCCAGCTCCCAGCTCTGAGCTCCGTGTGGGATAGACCTCACCCAGAGACCATCCAGGCTGTCCTGGGCTGGAGCCCTGCTTCCCTCTGCTGTTTTGTGGGTTCTGCCATTCTAGAATTGTTTCAGAGCCATTTTTTATAAGTTTTTGGAGGGTCTCGGTACAGAGCTCACACTATTCCCTGCTTGCCAGCCGCCATCTTGGCCGTCATTTGATTTTTAAAGTCTTTTCTAAGATCTTCTATAAATTCTTTTTGGGCAGGTGACCATTTGATGTTGCTCTTGGGGGCTTCTTTACTTCAATATCTTCCTCTGAGGATGAACCCCAGTCATTTCTATTCACATAACAGGTTTCTATGGTTGGATCCTTTCTCCTTTGCCTGTGCATTTTTTGTGGTAATAGCCTGTTTTTGTAGTCACCTCTAGGCCTGGGGTATGAGAAATGGTGCCTCTTGCCCCAGATCTTTGGTTCTCCCCTCTGGCCTGGAACCAAAGCCAAACCTCCAACCTCCTGTAAGGGCCCATAGCAAGGGGCTTTCTGCCCGACTACTTCTGTACTCGCCCGGCCTTTGGTGGTTCCTTCTCGCCCCCACAGCACCTGGCAGCACAGCTGGGTCTGGCATTCCTCATCAGCAGAGGTTCTCTCAATCTTCCTGGGCTCAAACACCCAACTCCTCTCACTATCCTGGGATGAAAAGCTGGGGCCAAGGAGACCTCTCAAACCAACTAACCTCAGGACTTGCTGCTTGTGGTTAAAACAGAATTCAGCCTGGGGGTGTTTAATCTTCCTGGGACCAAACTTCATCCTGGGATTTTTCTTTGGATCTTCTCAAATTGTCCCAGGAAGACCCAGGTTGTGCCCCTATTCTTTGTCTCCACCTATACTTTGTTTGCCCTAAGGTGCTATTTTAACTCTTTTGTGGGGGGAAGTCTTGAGAGCTTGGAATTTTCTGACCTACACCGCCATCTTCCTAGAATCCGCTCCTCTTATCTGATTATTAAACTACTTTTTGGGCATTACCCATTTTTCTTTGGGTTTTTTCTCATAGATGTTTAGACATTGTGTGTTGGTAAGCAAAATGGGCTCTTAGCACTAGTTCAACCAAATGGCCTTGAAGAGTTTGACTTTTGTTTCCTTTGAGTAATTCAGTGTATTTCATTGAGTCTTACTAGGTGCTAAGCCCCAGGCCCAAACCTCTATTAGGTGCTAAGCCTATGTGGGTGTGAAGCTCCCAGGGTACTAAGGGGAGGTGCTAACTCAAGAGCCAATCATAGGAGCCTAAGTTCTGGTCATTCAGATGTCATTTGGTGACATCTGAAATATTAAAAGAAGAGAAGGCAGAGCCATTTGCGCAGGGCTCACTCTTGGTGGCACGTGATGATGCGGAGACTCCAGGCAGCTTGAGCTAAGAGCCCTCCAGCTTGTAAACCTGGATGCTGGGACTTTGTTAAACTCTGGTAACTATGTATTGGGATTTGAATCAGACAAGGTCTGTCTGTTGATGTTTGTAATTTGTTTGTATTTGTTCTGAAGTTCAGGGCTTTTTCCCCTGAACTGAGTGAGTAATATTTGTATGCTGAATTAAAGTAAGCTTGTCAACCCCTTAACGTTGCTTTCCTTAGTAAAGCAGATAAAAAGAACCTGTGCTTTTGCAGTGTGCTGGTAGCATTCTTGTTGTTGGGCTTGTGTTGGTCTTTCACCCCCACAACAGCTGCTAGCTGGATTGTTGAAACACACTGTCATCCTCTTCTGAGTTTGTGTCTTTATCTTTCCTGTCACCATAATAACTTTGTGTGGTCAGATTCTTTTTGTTGTTGTTTTTGCTCTTCTTTTCCAGCCTTCTGCCTTACTTTGAAATTTGAGCTCTGTTCCTGAGGTTGAAAGGGCACTGTCTCAAGCTTCTTGTGCCATGGGCTACAGGCCATGGCTGTTTACCTCCTCTTGCACTGATGTTGCTGTGAGGTCCATACTGGTGTCTGGTGCTACTCTGAGGGAATGGGGTTGGGATGGCCAGCACTGCAAGAGGCTGTCCGGGAGGTCTGGCAGCTTATCTGATGCTGAGTTGGGGTCCCTGAGCTGGTGTCTGCCTATTTGTTCAGGCCTGTGGTGCATTCTGGCACTGGCACCTGCCTGTTTACCCAGGTCTATGCTGAAGCAAGTGGTGGATCATGGTACTGGCATCTGCTTGCTCACTTGGCTATGCTGAGGCACTTGGGGGGTTCCAGCACTGGCATCTTCCCATTGCCTGGCTAGTGTGGCATTTGCCTTCTCCACCACACTTGGGCTCTGGACCTCCTGATGGCTTGCTGAGGGAGGTCTTGCTGCTGGCTTACTGGGAGGATTCCTGTCCTGGACTGTGCTCCCCTTTTACCTGAGTGAAACAGACTTTCCTGCCCATCTTCCAAGTGTCTTGGGCTAAAACATTGTTTCATCCTATCTTTTTGCTGGTCCTGGTTTTCCAGGACGTTTTGGGGCTCTATTTTATGGTTGTATTGGAGGTAGATATGGAAGAATTAAGGCAATTTCCTATTTACTCCACCATCTTGACTCCCAAAAGTCCTCCCTCGTCAATAATTTGCCTCAATAATTTTGTACATATATAATTCCTCTCTGGAAAAAAAAAAACATTGTACCCCAGAAGGTGAATGTAAGGTTACTGAGAAACAAAGACATTTTATTTTTGTCTCTGTTTCTAGCACCTGGCCTAGTTACTTGCCTATAGTGAGCACTGAATAAATTTTGTTGACTTAAATTGAATAGATACAAGTTTAAGCAAAAGAATCATGGGGACTTTATTGGACGGAAATTCAAAGTGTTCATTCCCCAGTCAAATTACATATATTATTTTATTCAGCTATTTGTGTTTACATTAGTTCCCTCAATAGAATTTCAGTTCTTTGAGGCCAGAGACTGTTTCTTTTTCTATCCTTGTATCATGAGGACCAGGATCGGTGCCTGGCATGTAGTGTGCTCTTAACAAATGCTTGTTGAATGAATGAATAAATGAAAGACATCTTTTTGTTTCTTACACCATTTAACCCATTAAAGATATGAGTTCAGGTTTAAATTTCTGACTTCTGGAAGAACACATTTACGTTATTTAAATGGGCAGTGCTCCCAACTGAGAAGAAAATCTGTTTTTGGTTAAAGAAGGTTTTGGCAGATAGATTCTTAATCTTCCCCCAAACTAGTTATTTTTCCTTTTAAATGATGATCTTATAATTTTTCAAGTTAACAATCATTTGTTTTTCCTCTCCACTACTCCCTGCCCCACTTGACACAAAATAAAAATAAAATACTTACAACAAATACACTGTGTTGAACATCTCAAAACTGGATTATTATAGCATGTATGTGAGCTTAATTATCTCTTGACAATGACAAAACCCTTACACAGGCCCTCATCACCTTACACCTGGATTACTCCCATAGCCTTCTATAGTTGGTTTCAAGTCTCTCTACACTCAGCTATCAAATTGATCTTCATAAAGAATGGATCTGGCATGTCACTCCTCCTTCTCCCCTAATTTAATAAACTCCTGTGATTTCCTATCATTGCCAGGATCAAATATAAACTCTTCTGAAGACCAGAACCCTTTATAACCTGGCCCTGTCCTACCTTTCCAGTCTTCTTATACTCCTGCCCCTTAAACCCCACATATTCTGAGATCTAGTGACACTGGCTTCCTTGCTGTTCTTCCCACATGACAATATATATCCTAACTGTGCATTTTTGCTGGCTATGTCCCATGCCTAGAAGTCTCAACCTCCTCAACTCCACTTCCTGGCTTTTTTGGGTTTCTTCAGGTCCAAGATAAAATTCCACTTTCTTCAAGAAGCCTTCCCTAATCCTCCTGAAGGCTAGCAGCCTTCCCTCTGAGATTGGGTGGCACAGTAGATAGAGTGCCAGGCTTGGAAGAGGAGTCAGGAAGACTCCTCTCGCTGAGTTCAAATGTGCCCTCAGATACTTACTAAGTGTGTGATCCTGGCCAAGTCACTTAACCCTGTTTGTATCAGTTACTTCATCTGTAAAATGAGCTGGAGAAAGAAATAGCAAATCATTCTAGTACCTCTGCCAAGAAAATCCCAAATGGGGTCACAATAAGTTGGACGTGGCTAAAAAATGACTGAAACCTATCTTATTTTTATATACTTGTTTGTATGTGGTCTCCCCAATTAGACTAAGAATTCTTTGAGAGAAGGGACTATTTTTGCCTTTCTTTGTATCCCTAATGCTTTGCAGAGTGCCTGGCACAATAAATTACTGTTGGTTTGAGTTGATTTGACACAGTTAAGTGAAGCAAACTGGCCATGTCTAAACATTCTGCATTTTGAGTCCATTTTCTCTTTCACATGAGGTAGGTAACAAAGTTTATATTTGGTTCTCTGGAAACATGGTTTGTTATTGCATTGATCAGAGTTCTCAAGTATTTCAAAGTTGTTCTTTTTAAATGTTTTCATCATATAAATTATCCTCCTGGTTCTGCTCACTTCATTCTGCATCACTTCATAGAGATCTCCATCTATCTCACCATTTCTCAATCTCTCATTGCCCAATAATATTCCATTACATTTGTTTAGTCATTTCCCAAACGTGAAACACCTCATAAGTTTCCAGGTTTTTGCTGCTATGAAAAGAGCTACTATAAATATTTTTGTAGACATCAGTATTTTTCCTGTCTTTGATCTTTGGGGATAAATATACAGTAGTTGCATCCCTCAGTAAAGGGGTATGAAAAGTTTAGTGCCTTTTTAGGCATACTTTCACTAACTCCTGAGACAAGCAATTTGCAAACAATTTTGAATGTTAGTATACTCTTCCTGTTAGTGAACACTACTACCACTCCTCCTCCTCCTACTACTACTACTATTACCAATAATAACTAATATACCCATTGGTGCTAGTTATATATGTCAAATCTCTTTTCCATATTACCTTATTGCAATTGCTTTGAAGAACAGCTGCATCAATTCATACTTCCAACAACAGTGCCTATTTTGGGTTACTTGCTGCCCCTGCCACATTTGTCTTACCAATCTGATGGGTATGAGGTAGAACCTCAGTATTGCTTTAATTTGCATTTCTCTAATTATTTGTGATTTGAAGTATATTTTATATGATTGTTAATAGCTTATATTCCTTCCTTTGAAAACTTTGAATGTTTAACTATTAAGAAATAGTTTTGTTCTTAGGAATTTTGAACAGTTTCTTATATATCTTGGATAGGAGACTTTTATCAGAAAAGAAAAACTTTTTACAAATATTTCCTCCAGTTACCTGTTTTCCTTTTCATTCTAATTTCATTGGTTTTTTGTGCAAAAACCATAACATTTTATATAATCAAAATTATCTATTTTATCTTCTGTGATTATCTCTTTCACTTGGTTGGTCATGAACTATTTGAAAGATAATTTCTTCTCTGTCATTTTAATTTGCTTACGAGTTCACCTTTGATGTCTAAGTCATGTATCCATTTGGAGTTTATCTTGGTTATTATATGGTAAGCAGCTAAGTGGCAGCATGGATAGAATGCTGAGGTTGGAGTCAGGGAGACCTGAGTTCAAATATGACTGCAGATCCTGAGTAGCTCTGTGACAGTGGACAAGTCATTAAACCTTTATTTGCCTCAGTTTCCTCACCCATAAAATGGAGGTAATCATATCACCAACCTCTCAGGTTTACCATGAGGATCAATGGGATAATATTTTTAAAGCACTTAGTACGGTAAGTGGCATATAGTAAATGCTATATGAATGTTAATTATTACTACTATTATTACAATTACCCAAGTGTTTGCTGGAAATTCTTTGTTTGTTTGTTTGTTTTTTGGAGGGGGGGAAGTCAGGTCAATTAGGGTTAAATGACTTGCCCCAAGTCACACAGATAGTAAGTGTGTCAAGTGTCCGAGGCCTTATTTGAACTCAGGTCCTCCTGATTCCAGGGCCGATGCTCTATCACTGTGCCACCTAGCTGCCCCCTTACTGGAAATTCTTAACTGGCTCTCCAGAGGCAAAAAATGTATACACAATATACTTTTAAGTTAAATCTGCATTATTAACATGTTCTCTACAAATCTGCATTATTAACATGCTCTCTACTTTCTTAAGTCTAGGCAATGAACAAAACAAAAATTTTGTAGCATTTGCTAATTTCCTAGATGTAAATGTTCACACTGAAAATTTAACAATCAATGGGACCTAGCACAACACTGCTTTTACCAATTTTTGCCAGATTTCTAGTTTCCTTAGAATGCTGATTAAAACTGGGAGGTTTTAGCAGTCATTTAAGTGCTTACTAGGTACCAGGCACTATGCTAAGCAATGGGAGTACAAAAGTCAGTCTTTCATCTCAAGAAGCTTAGTCTAATTGGTAAACTGAATTAAACAGAATTCATGGAATTATATTTCAAATAAATGATTAACTTATCTATACAATTCTATTCAAATTCCAGTAAACAGAAGGCTGCAACAATTGACAGAACTCCCTCTACAACAGTCCTAGCCAGTGGTTATCCAGCTTCCACTTGAAGACCTCCAGTGAAAGATAATTCACTAACTCCTGAGGTAAACAATTTACAAACAATTTTGAATGTTAGTATACTCTTCCTATTAGTGAATACTACTACCACTCCTCTTCATCCTCCTCCTCCTCCTCCTCCTCCTCCTATTACCAATAATAACTAACGTACCCATTGGTTCTAGTTATGTCCTCACTGACTATGCAAAATGTCAAATTTCTTTTTCATATTACCTTACTACAAATATCAGAAGAGAGAAATATTTCCTCCCTTAGATTTTTCTTTTCAGGCTAAATATTCTTAGTATTTCAGTTGATTCTCATTTGATATTGTCTAGCTAAAATGGATTAACTTATTAGGATGATTTCTAAGGTTTCTTCCAAACTCAAAATCCAATAATTCCATTATTCTAATTCCAAGCCATTTATAGCTATACTTGTCCTACACAAACTGTGGAGATGGATGCTCCCAAACATCTTCTATTAACAGGCTCAGGAGTCATTGGCCCTTAGGGAAGGACACATTAAAAACATACCTTATAATTGCACAATAACTTACACATACCACAAACTATAGTAATAATGACACACAATATCTAATTACATCAATGGATCAATTAATCACAGTCTTAACCATATTCTTGTCTGGACTGTAGCTCATCTGTTATTTTTCTGTCCATTCATACAGCTTTGCTAAGTATTTGTAGAGTTTATCCCTGTAAGCTTGGCATTTTACCATGAATGTCATTTTCAAAGGAGGAGATTCTGTTGGGTGTTCCCTCTTTCAGATTACTCATGGAAATGTTATGACAATATTAAATTTGACCAGGTCCAACCAATTCTTGAGAAACTCCAAGTGTTCACTGACCCCTATCTTTTGTTGTTTTTTTTTAAGATTATACACTAAAAAGAAGTCACACTATTTCACAGTGACAATTTTCATCTATCAAGTCACTTTTCTCCAAACTGTTGTGAAGGTTCTTACTATGTTACACACTATTATTATATGTTCATAAAAGCTGTCTAGATTATGTAATAAATGTATAGTCAGTTGGAACTTTAAACTTGATAAAATATTAAGCCAAGGAAATAGTCTTTCGGATGAAAACTATGCAACTATACAAGCAACAATAACAACAAATAACTCTGAGAATCAGAAGCCAAAAAATAAAAGTTTCTATCCTTAATAATTCTACATAAATTCTAAATATGATTCTATGTAAAAGGAAAAACTCTAAAAATTACCTTAGTTGTCTTAATTTTTCCCATATGTTCTTTATGCAATTTAGCAAACACCAAAAGTTAGCAATCAGGATCATCATATATTATTTTGACTCATGTATATTATATAGAATGCTGATATTACTGTAAGTACATCATCAAAAGTACCAAATTTAACTTAGAACTTATTTTTTCAAAAGAAAAAAGGGAAAACAACCTAGGAAAATGTCATGAAAACGGATACCCATAAATTTACACAGGCTCATGGATGTGTGTCTTGGGGTAAGGGTAGGTGTGCCAAGGGAAGAAGAAGAGGAAAGATCAAGGAGAATAATAATATGTGCATATGGGGCTGTGAATTTTTATTACCTGAGCATTAAGCAACTCCTCACACTTCCGAGCTTGTTTTTCAATGGCAGAGATATACTGTTTTTCAATAGATTCTTCTTGCTGTTTAACTGTAGTCTGCAGTAATGCCTGGAAACAAGCAAAAAAAGGAATTTGAACAAAGGAGACACTTGGAGTCTCCAGCTGGTATCAGAAAGTTCTGACACCCTGAAAATTAATTTCAGCATTTGTGCATATCAGAAATCTTAATTTAGGGCACCCAAAACACAGATATTTTAATGTCCTAAAGCACATCACATATGAAACTCCTTTAACTTTCTTGGCCATAAATGCTCTTGGAGCCAGGATTATAATTTGTTGGCTTACATGCCCTCTTCATTCACCTTCTCTTTAGAAAAGACTAAGTCATAGAGGAAGATAAAGAGGGTAAGCAGTTCAGTAAAATATATATTCGGGTTTGTGGGGACCACACAGGACGAGAAGCATATGAAAGCTGCTAAAAAAAAATCCAGACATATTTCACTGGCTGACAAAACTCCACATCCTCTCAGCACACTGTAATATCCCATGGGCCAAGCATGATCTTCAAGACCACAGATCAAGTAAAAGCAGATGGAAACTCTGAGCAATTTTAAACATTTAAAAAAAACTAACCCCCCCCCCCCAGGAAGTTCACACCCCTGATCTTAAGACACAGAAATCAAAGAGCACAAGAAATAACCTCAAGACACTATTCACAAAATAAATAATAAAATCAGGGACACCAGACAGATGGGAGTTAGCAGTGTAAAGGTTAAAATATCAATCTGCTATGTTAAAAACAACAACACTGAACCAAAAGATCCAAATTAGCATTTCAAGATGCTGCACTCACCTACTTCCACAATTCAGTTAAAATCTTGTCTTCTTGTTCCCCTCCCCACACCACAATGTGTATTATTCACATTGTGTTCCCAGCATTATACTGCATTGTGTATATGTGTATGCATATTTATATATGCATATATGCTTGTAGATGTATATGAATATATATGTACATATATACATATATGTATATGTATTTCCATTCCAAAATATTTACTGAACATATACATGTACACTAGAAAATATGCTATTTTTAAAACCATATCTGGGTAATAAACTACTCATAATCACAAAAATAAGCTGAAACAGACATATGTCTTATAGAAAACAGATCTCTGGCACATTTGAGCAGACATAGAAAAAGAGCCAAATCTTAAATAATCTCTGTTTTGAAAACAGATTTGCTCATTGGGAATCAAGACACATTAACATGCACTCTAAAATGGGGGGGGGGGGCAGAAAGACAATTATTTTCATAATTTCTAAACCAGTCTCTCATTTTGTAGGGAATTGACTTTCTTTTGCAAACTTCACTCTTTCTGACCTGGTGATTCTGCAACAGTAATCTAAAGTTGCAGAAGGAAAAAGCACAAGAAAAAATGAAACTTCGAGTAAACATTAAAGTATAGAAAGTATTTTAGGGCAGTTAGGAAGCAGAGTGGATACTGTGCCAGGTCTGTAGTCAAGAAGACCCATCTTCCCAAATTCAAATCTGGTCTCACACACTTGCTAGCAGTGTGACCCTGGGCAAGTCACTTAACCCTGTTTGCCTTAAGTTACTCATCTATAAAAGAGCTGGAGAAGGAAATGGCAAACCACTCCAGTATTTTTCCCAAGTAAACCCCAAGTAGGATCATGTTTATTTGGACATGACTGAATAACAAAGTATTTTAACCTAACCTAAAGGTTGTCTTACTAGTCATCGTTATCAAGGCCACTGGTCTGAGGAATGTCTGAGTTCTAATCCTAGTTCAGATGAACCTGGGCATGTCATCTAACTACTCATTGCCTAATTTCGTCATAGGTTAAAAAAAGGGATTGAACTCCATGACCTCTAAGGTCCCTTCCAAAACTCTAAATTTATGATTCTACAATTTTATAAAGGGATAGATGGCACAGTCAGAAGAAGACTGACTGTGATGTCAAATGACGTAGGTTCAAATCTTGCCTCTTATTCATACTACCTATATGACACTGGGTAAGTAACTAACCTCCTTGGGACTCACTTTCCTCATCTGTAGAGGTAGAAGGTTCAATGAGATGACCTCTAAGGTCATTTTCCAGTTCTAGATCTAAGCCTTTAAGTCACCAAAATCAAACACTCTAACCTTTGACTTTTTGTTACGCTATAGCTAATTCCTTTTTAAATATGTGTGTGTGTATTTATATACATATATGGAGTTTCTCGTAGAACAGTTTAGTTGTCTTTATATTTAATAGTCAAATGCTTTAAATTTTACACTGGTTGTTCAAGTTTGTTTTTCTTTAAATTTCATTCAGGGTGTTTGTGTGCATGTGTTTGTGTAAATACAATATTTGGAAATAGATAGTCCTTTAGGAATGGCATTTATTTGCCAGTCACATGGATATAGACTCTGGTAAAGAACTAAATAGTAAGGAAATATACTCATTTTCCTAATAACTTTACATGGAACCACTACATTTAATAGAAAGAAATTCAATTTCACAAATATGTGACTAAAACTTAGCTGCCTCCCATACTCAATTTATTGACATTTATTGAACAAAACATTTTGTTAAATATACTGAGCAAAATACATGATAAAAAGACATGATCTCTGAACTCAAGGATAATATAATGTGATATGATATATGATATGATATGATATAATGTAACATAATGTAATGTAACATAATGTGATATAATATGTGTTTAACCCATTCATAGTCTTTCATGTGGCCTTTATCAAAATCAATGGACCAAAATTGCAAGATGGTTTACCAGGGTTGGGATTCAGTAGCTTTTTGTTTACTCAATAGCTTTATAACAATATCTCTCTCTGGAAAGAAAAAAAGGTTTTAATAAGTCCTAATTTATGAATCTAAGACTTAACTAGCACCCCCTTCCTAATCAACTGAGCTAATTTCCAAGATTAGTATCTCAGGCTAATAATTCATCTTAACTGGAATGAATTTAGTTATTAGAGAAATGCATAGTCATGTGTGAATGTGGATATTAATTTCTTGCTTTAATGCCCTGTTCTATAATATACATATCTTTATTTACTTGTTTATTTTCGTAAGCATGAATCCTTATTATTCCTTACTTGACTTAATTTTTTTAATTATGAATCTAAATATTAAAAGAATACTTTTATAAGCACAATTAGAAGACAAGATTCTTTATATAACAAAGAATCTCTATTTCACATCAATTACTTTAACAAATACGCATGTGTAGATTGGAGGTAGAGCCAAAATGGTGGAGTAGAGAAGCATTAAGCAGTATTCTCCCAAATTCCCCTTTAAACAACTCTAAAATAAGTCGTCAAATCAAATTCTTGAGCAGCAGAGCCAACAAAAGGTTGGATAAAACAATTTAACACCTGAAGACAAATTAGGAGGTAAACAGGAAAGTGCTATTTCAGTAGGGTAGTGGTCTGCCCCAAAAGCACAGAGCAGACCTTGCAGGCTGGATAGTGGAACCAGCAGCAGGCCTTGGAGGTGGCTGCATTAGTGGAAGCATCAGGAGCTGTTACCACAAAAGGTGAGGGGCTCAGACAACTAATCAGAAGGAGCTCACAAGGGACCCTTTGCTGTAACAGTCTGTTTCATTGCCTATACATAATTCTGGGTCACAGTGCTGGGCCAAAAAGGAGAGACAGCATTTGTGGTAACAGGAGAGCAAGTGGCAAAGTCAAACTTCCAGGGCAGAGAAGGGTGCTTGTGGTTGCTCATAGGGAAATATTCCAGGAGAGGGGGAGCACTAACAATTGTGACTATAGGAGAGTGGTGAATCTGGTCGAAGTTCAAGGGTGAGAAGGAGTGCCAGCAATGGCAGCTACAGGGGGCCAGGGTAAGGGCCAGAGGACGGGCCAGGAGAAAACTAACCACACCCATCCTTAGATCATATCCCTTTGGAAAAAGCAAAAACCCACAAAAGGGAAGAGCTAGCTTTGAAAATACCAGCAAGGGGGGGCGGAGCCAAGATGGCCCCATGAAAACAGCATCTTACCGGAGCTCTCTTACAAGGTCTGTCAGATTCCTATAAAAAAGTGAATTTGAGCAGATTTGAGAGAGTCAGAAACTGTGAGCAGTCTGAGTGGGGCAAATTTCCGAGCCAGGAGAGACTGAAAGGCTGAAGGCATGAATCTGTAGGCTCGGACAGGGCTCAGCGTGGGGAGCTGCTCCAGACCAAAGCGGAAGCGGCCAGCCAGGAAATCCACATGGGAGACAGGCTGGGAGAAAGTTGGGCGCTGAAACTGGCGGAGATCCCCAGGCCTCCCAACACAGGATGGCAGTCTGTGAAAGCAAGGAGAGGCAGCGCAAGGCCACCGGCTGTGAAAACACCTACCCCTGAGGCTTGCAGCCAGAAGGAATGAAACGCGGATTCTCGAACTTCCGAGAGACATAATGGCCAGGTAAACGGCTCTAATCACTACCCCCCCCCCCCAACCCAGAGAATTCCATGGGAAAAGAAAAAAAAAACACTGGAACAGAGGAGAAAGAAGTGGGGCTTCAGTGGTCAAACAGTAGAAGTTCATTAGTCCCAGAGGGGCAGAGTCAGCAGGGGTCAACACCAGGAGACCAGACGTAATCTTGCTCCCCCAGGGGAAGTGTCAGACATCAGCTCAAACAACAAACAGCTGAGACCATTGCTGA
The DNA here is from genome assembly GCF_011100635.1 of Trichosurus vulpecula. Taxonomy (NCBI): domain Eukaryota; kingdom Metazoa; phylum Chordata; class Mammalia; order Diprotodontia; family Phalangeridae; genus Trichosurus; species Trichosurus vulpecula. The sequence continues at coordinate 280,625,814 of NC_050577.1, read as the reverse complement.
AAAGCAACAGTGCTGTAGAGCACCCATAGGGAGTGAGAAGTCAGGGAGCCAGACCCCTCCCTCACACCTCAGGAAACTGAATATATTGTGCCTCAGCTAAAGTACAAAAAGCAGGTGTAGCAATCCTACTCTCAGACAAGCAAAAGTAAAGATCTATTTAATTAAAAGAGATAAGGAAGGACATAATATCCTGCTAAAAGGCACCATAAACAATGAAGCAATATCATTGTTTAACATATATGCACCAAGTGGTAAGGCTTACAAATTCTTAGAGGAGAGGTTAAGGGAGTTACAGGAAGAAATAGACAGCAAAATTATAATACTGGGAGACCTCAACCTCCCCCTTTCCAAACTTGATAAATCTAACCTCAAAAAAATAAGAAAGAACTTAAGGAGGTAAACAGAACTTTAGAAAAGGCAGGTATGATAGACCTCTGGAGAAAACTGAATGGGGATAAAAAGGAATATACTTTCTTCTCAGCGGTACATGGAACATACTCAAAAATTGACCATGTACTAGGGCATAAAAACCTCACAATCCAGTGCAGAAAGGCAGAAGTAGTCAAAGAACACTTCTGAGATCATGATGTAATTAGAATTATTTGTAACAAAGAACCATGGAAAAATAAGTTAAAAATTAATTAGAAACTAAATAATCTAATTCTAAAGAATGAGTGGGCCAAAGAACAAATCAGAGAAACAATTAATAACTTCATTCAAGCGAATGACAATAATGAAACAACATACCAAAACTTATGGGATGCAGCAAAAGCAGTTCTTAGGGCAAGTTTTATATCCCTAAATACTTACATGAATAAAACAGGGAAAAAGGAGATCAATGATGTGGGCATACAGCTGAAAAAGCTAGAAAAAGAGCAAATTGAAACCCCCAATTAAATACCAAATTACAAATACTGAAAATCAAAGGAGAGATTACTAAAAGTGAAACCAAGAAAACTATTGATTAATAAATAAAACAAAGAGCTGGTTTTATGAAAAAACCAATAAAATTGATAAACCTTTGGTCAATTTGATTAAAAAAAAAGAAAGAAGAAAATCAAATTACCAGTATCAAAAATGAAAAGGGTGAGTTCACCTCTAATGAAGAGGAAATCAAAACAATAATTAGGAATTATTTTGCCGAATTGTATGCCTATCAATTTCACAACCTTAGAGATATAGATGAATATCTATAAAAACATAAACTGCCCAGGTTAACAGAAAAGGAAGTAAAATTTCTAAATAACCCCACCTCAGAAAAAGAAATTGAGTAAGCCATTAATGAAAAACATCTCCAGGGCCAGATGGTTTTCATGTGAATTCTATCAAACATTTAAAGAACAACTAATTCCAATACTTTATAAACTATTTGGGAAAATACGTGAAGAAGGAGTCCTACCAAATTCTTTTTATGACACAAATATGGTACTAATACCCAAACCAGGTAGAGTCAAAACAGAGAAAGAAAATTATAAAACAATTTCTCTAATGAATATTGATGCAAAAATTTTAAATAAGGCCAAGATGGCGGCTGGTAAGCATGGACTAGAGTGAGCTCCGTACCCAAGTCCCTCCAAAAACCTATAAAAATGGCTCTGAACCAATTCTAGAACGGCAGAACCCACAGAACAGCAGAGGGAAGCAGGGCTCCAGCCCAGGACAGCCCGGATGGTCTCTGGGTGAGCTCTATTCCACACGGAGCTGGGAGCTGGGAGCTGGGAGCTGGGAACTGGGAACGGAGTGGAGCAGAGCCCAGCCTGAGCGGCGTGGACGATCCAGATCAGAAGCCCGGCGGAGGGGGCCCTAGCGCCCTGAATACGTGAGCAGTTACCAGACCCCTCGACCCACAAACACCAAAGACTGCAGAGAAGGTTAGTGGGAAAAGCTGCAGTAGTGGAAGGAGTTCGCGGTTCGGCTTCCACCCCCGGGGGCAGCGGAGGTGGGGCAGCTACAGCTGTTGTTACTTCCGGCTCCAGGCCCACCTGGTGGGGGGAATTAAGTGGCGGATCACAGCAGGGGTGCACAGCCTGCCGAAGATCTGAGCCCAGTCTGGACTGGGGGTCCTTGGGGAAGGACGAGTGCGGCTCTGACAGAGCTGGCACCTCCCCCACAAACGTAGAACATAGAACTCGTTAGTCTACAAGCAGTCATACCCCACTGAAAAACTCAAGGGTCAAGTTAGTTGGTTGGGAATATGGCCAGGACGCGAAAACGCGCCCAGATTCAGTCTCAGACTTTGGATTCTTTCTTTGGTGACAAAGAAGACCAAAACATACAGCCTAAAGAAGACAGCAAAGTCATAGAGCCTACAACCAAAGCCTCCAAGAAAAACATGAACTGGCCCCAGACCATAGAAGAACTCAAAAAGGATTTGGAAAAGCAAGTTAGAGAAGTACAGGAAAAATTGGGAAGAGAAATAAGAAGGATGCGAGAAAACCATGAAAAACAAGTCAATGACTTGCTAAAGGAGACCCAAAAAAATACTGAAAAATACACTGAAGAAAACAACACCTTACAAAATAGACTAACTCAAATGGCAAAAGAGCTCCAAAAAGCCAATGAGGAGAAGAATGCCTTGAAAGGCAGAATTAGCCAAATGGAAAAGGAGGTCCAAAAGACCACTGAAGAAAATACTACTTTAAAAATTAGATTGGAGCAAGTGGAAGCTAGTGACTTGATGAGAAATCAGGATATTATAAAACAGAACCAGAGGAATGAAAAAATGGAAGACAATGTGAAATATCTCCTTGGAAAAACCACTGACCTGGAAAATAGATCCAGGAGAGATACTTTAAAAATTATTGGACTACCTGAAAGCCATGATCAAAAAAAGAGCCTAGATACTATCTTTCAGGAAATTATCAAGGAGAACTGCCCTGATATTCTAGAGCCACAGGGCAAAATAGAAATTGAAAGAATCCATCGATCGCCTCCGCAAATAGATCCTAAAAAGAAATCTCCTAGGAATATTGTTGCCAAATTCCAGAGCTCCCAGATCAAGGAGAAAATACTGCAAGCAGCCAGAAAGAAACAATTTGAATATTGTGGAAACCCAATCAGAATAACCCAAGACCTGGCAGCTTCTACATTAAGAGATCGAAGGGCTTGGAATGCGATATTCCGGAGGTCAATGGAGCTAGGATTAAAACCTAGAATCACCTACCCAGCAAAACTGAGTATCATGTTCCAAGGCAAAATATGGACTTTCAATAAAATGGAGGACTTTCAAGCTTTCTCAGTGAAAAGACCAGAACTGAATAGAAAATTTGACTTTCAAACACAAGAATCAAGAGAAGCATGAAAAGGTAATCAAGAAACGGAAATTGCAAGGGACTTACTAAAGTTGAACTCTTTTGTTTACATTCCTACATGGAAAGATGATGAGTATGATTCATGAGACCTCAGTATTAGGGTAGTTGAAGGGAATATGCATATATATATATGCATATATATATGTTTATGTATATATATAAGTGAATGTGTATGTATGCATGTATCTATGTGTATATGTATGTATGTGTATGTATGTGTATATATATATATATGTAAAAGAAAGAGAGCAGACACAGGGTGAGTTGAGGACGAAGGGAAGATAGCTAAAAGAAATAAAATGAAATTAAGGGATGAGAGAGTAACTTACTGAGAGAGGGAGATAGGGAGAGATAGAATGGGGTGGATTATCTCCCATAAAGGTGGCAAGAGGAAGCAGTTCTAGGAGAGGAGGGGAGTGGGCAGGTGAGGGGGGAATGAGTGAACCTTGCTCTCATCAGATTTGGCCTGAGGGGGAATACCATACATACTCAGTTGGGTATCTTACCCCACAGGAAAGAAGAGGGAGGAAGATAAAAAAAAAAATAAAAGGCAGGGGGATGATGGAGTGGAGGGCAGATGGGGGTGGAGGTAATCAAAACAAACACTTTGGAAAGGGGACAGGGTCAAGGAAGAAAATTCAATAAAGCGGGATGGGTTGGGAAGGAGCAAAATGTAGTTAGCCTTTCACAACATGAATATTGTGGAAGGGTTATACATAATAATACATGTGTGGCCTAGGTTGAATTGCTCAACTTCTTAGGGAGGGTGGTTGGGAAGGGAAGAGGGAAGGGAATTTGGAACTCAAAGTTTTAAAATCAGATGTTCAAAAACAAAAAAACTTTTTGTATGCAACTAAAAAATAAGATACACAGGCAATGGGGCGTAGAAATTTATCTTGCCCTACAAGAAAGGAAGGGAAAAGGGGATGAGAGGGGAGGGGGGTGATAGAGGGGAGGGCTGACTGGGGAACAGGGCAACCAGAATATACGCCATCTTGGAGTGGGGGGGGAGGGCAGAAATGGGGAGAAAATTTGTAATTCAAACTGTTGTGAAAATCAATGCTGAAAACCAAATATGTTAAATAAATAAATTGCATTAAAACAAAAAACACATATGCCCTTTAACCTTGAAATTTAATTTCCAGCACATACATAAAGAAGGTCAAAGACACAGGGAAATGACCCATATGTATAATCTCAATTTTGTTGTAAAGAACTGGAAACAATGTGGATGTACTTCAACTGGGGATGGTTGAACAAAGCTTGACATATAAATAGAATGGAATATGACTGTACTATAAGAAATGCCAAATATGAAGAATTCAGAGGAACTTGAGAAGTCATTAATGAACTGATGCAGAGTAAAATGAGCAGAACCAGGACAATGCTTAACATGTGCCATGTAAGTGGCACAGTGGGTAGAGTGCTGGACTTGGAGTAAAGAAGAATGGAATTCAAATCTTCCTTTAGATATACCCTACTTGTGTGAGCAAGTCAAAACCTGTCTCTGCCTCAGTCTTCTCATCATAGGAGGGAAATAATAGAACCTACCTAACAGGGTTGTTGTGAAGATCAAAAGAAACAACATGTGTTAAATGCTTCGCAAACTTTGAATCATTACATAAATACTAGCTGTTATGACTACAATAATATAAATTATAATAAGTTTTAAAGATGTTAGAACTTTGTTCAGTGAAGTGAATAATCATGATTACAATAAATGAATGATGAAGAATTAGGAAAAAAAAAATTTTTAAATAAAATATTAGCAAAAAGATTGCAGCAACTCGTCACGAGAATAATACACTATGACCAGGTAGGATTTATTCCAGGAATGCAAGGCTGGTTCAATAGTAGGAAAACTATTAGCATAATTGACCATATCAACAATAAAATTAGCAGAAACCATATGATCATCTCAATAGATGCAGAAAAAGGCTTTGAAAAAATACAACACCCATTCCTATTAAAAACACTAGAAAGCATAGGAATAAATGGAACCTTCCTTAAAATTATAAATAGCATCTACCTAAAACCATTAACAAGCATTATTTGTAACGGGGATAAGCTAGATGCATTCCCAATAAGATCAGGGGTGAAACAAGGATGTCCATTATCACCCCTACTATTCAATTTGGTGCTAGAAACGTTAGCTGTAGCAATAAGAGAAGAAAAAGAAATTGAAGGAATTAGAATAGGAAAAAAAGCAGCTAAATTATCACTTTTGCAGATGATATGATGATTTACTTAGAGAATCCTAGAGAATCAAGTAAAAAACCACTTGAAATAATAAACAACTTTAACAAAGTTGCAGGATATAAAATAAACCCACATAAATCGTCAGCATTCCTATACATTACTGACAAAGCCCAACAGCAAGAGATAGAAAGAGAAATTCCATTCAAAGTTACTGTAGATACTATAAAATATTAGGGAGTCTATTTGCCAAGACAAACCCAAGGCCTATATGAACATAACTATAAAACAGTTTTCACGCGAATAAAGTCAGATCTAAATAAATGGAAAAATACCAGTTGCTCAAGGTTAGGCCGAGCTAATATAATAAAAATGACAATTTTACCTAAATTAATCTATCTATTCAGTGCCATACCAATCGAACTACCAAAAAACTATTTTACTGAGCTGGACAAAATTATAATAAAATTCATCTGGAAAAACAAGAGGTCTAGTATATATAGGGTATTAAAGAAAAGAAATGCTAGAGAAGGTGGCCTACCCATACCAGATATTAAACTGTACTACAGAGCAGCAGTCATCAAAACTACCTGGTACTGGCTAAGAAACAGAGGTGTGGATCAGTGAAATAGGATAAGAGTACAAGATGGAGAAGTCAACAAATATAGCAATCTACACTTCGATAAACCCAAAGAGGCCAGCTTCTGGGCTAAGAATTCACTATTTCACAAAAACTGCTGGGAAAATTGGAAAATGGTAGAAACTGGGCATAGACCAGCTGAACAAGCTGTGGTACATGAAGGTAATGGAATACTATTGTGCCATAAGAAATGGGGATGATACGGACTTCACAACAACCTGGAAAAACCTACACAACATAATACTGAGTGAGCGGAGCAGAGCCAGGAGAACATTGAACACAACCACAGATATACGGATTCCATGAGGACCAACCCCGACAGACTTCGCTCTTCTCAGCAACACAAGGTGCAAGGACAACTCCAAAGAGCTCATGATGGAGAATGCTATCTACATTCAGAGAAAAAACTATGAAGTTTGAATGCACATTGAGGCACAATTCATGCTTGACTTTTTCTCTTCTGTTTTTGTTTTTGTGGTTTTTTTTTTGGCTCTGTTTCTTCTTTCTCACGATTCATTCCATTGGTCATAATTCATCTCCACAACTTGACTAGCGTATAAATCAATTCAATACATACATGTAGTTATATAAGATTCCATGCCGTCTTGGGGACGGAGCGGGGAGGGAGGGGAGAAAATCTGGAACTCAAAATTATGTAGAACCATCTGTTGTAAACTAAAAATAAAAATTTAACAAAAATGAAAATAGCAGCAAGAAAGGCCTGAAGCAAAAACAAAACAAAACAAAACAAAAAAAACAAAAACAAAATAGGACCTGGCCATAATAGGTTACTATGTTGACAGGGAAGATCAAGATACAAATCCAGAAGAGAACAACTATGTCAAAGCAGCCACAAGAAAACCTGAAAGAAAAATATGAATAGAATATAAACCCAATGCAAGATGGCGGCTGGAAGGCAGGGACTTCCGTGAACTCCCCACAACATCCCTTCAAAAACCTATAAAAATAGGCTCTGAACAAATTCTGGAACTGCAGAACCCACAAAATAGCAGAGGGAAGCAGGGATCCAGCCCAGGACAGCCTGGATGGTCGCTGGATGAGGCCTATCGTGCACGGAGTGGAGGGGAGCACAGCTCAGCATGGGAGGCAGCAGGACCAACCAGACCAGAAGGTGGGCAGGACAAGCCCTAGCACCATGAATCAGTGAGCTGTGGCAGTTACCAGACTTCTCAACCCACAAACACCAAAGACAATAGAGAAGGTTAGTGGGAAAAGCTGCAGGGGACAGAGTTCGCAGTTCGGCCACCACCCCGGGGGCAGCAGGGGATGTGCAGCTACAGAACTACAGCTGCAGTTACTTCCGGCCCAGGCCCACGTGGTAGGAGGAATTAAGTGGCAGATCAGAGCAGCAGTGCAGAGCCTGCTGAAGATTTGCGTCAGGTCCGGGTTGGTGGTTCTTGAGGAAGGAGGAATGCTGGGGTGGAAGAGCTGGCTATGTAGAAATAGCTCTGAAATCAACGGCACCTCCCCTCAAGATTGGAACAAAGTACTCTTTGCAATACAAGCAGTCATACTCTGACAAAAAACTAAAGGGTCAAGTAAGTTGGCTGGCAATATGGCCAGGCAGCGAAAACACACCCAGAATCAGTCTCAGACTTTGGAATTCTTCTTTGGTGACAAAGAAGACCAAAACATATGGCCTGAAGAAGTCAACAAAGTCCAAGAGCCTACAACAAAAGCCTCTAAGAAAAAAAAGAACTGGTCTCATGCCATGGAAGAGCTCAAAAAGGAGTTGGAAAAACAAGTTAGAGAAGTAGAGGAAAAATTGGGATGAGAAATGAGAATGATGCAAGAAAACCATGAAAAGCAAGTCAATGACTTGCTAAAGGAGACCCAAAAAAAATACTGAAAAAAATATTGAAGAAAACAACACTTTAAAAAATAGACTAACTCAAATGTCAAAAGAGCTCCAAAAAGCCGATGAGGAGAAGAATGCCTCGAAAGGCAGAATTAGCCAAATGGAAAAGGAGGTCCAAAAAACCACTAAAGAAAATACTACCTTAAAAATGAGACTGGAGCAAGTGGAAGCTAGTGACTTTATGAGAAATCAAGATATTATAAAACAGAACCAAAGGAATGAAAAAATGGAAGTCAATGTCAAATATCTCATTGGAAAAACCACTGACCTAGAAAATAGATACAGAAGAGATAATTTAAAAATTATTGGACTACCTGAAAGCCATGATCAAAAAAAGAGCCTAGATATCTTCTTTCAAGAAAATATCAAGGAGAATTGCCCTGATATTCTAGAGCCAAAGGGTAAAATAGAAATTGAAAGAATCCACAGATCGTCTCCTCAAATAGATCCCAAAAAGAATACTCTTGGGAACACTGTCACCAAATTCCAGAGCTCCCAGGTCAAGGAGAAAATACCGCAAGCAGTAAGAAAGAAACAATTTGAGTATTGTGGAAAAACAATCAGGATAACACAGGATCTGGCAGCTTCCACATTAAGGGACCAAAGGGCTTGGAATACGATATTCCGGAGGTCAATGGAGCTAGGATTCAAACCAAGAATCACCTACCCAGCAAAACTGAGTATCATGCTCCAAGGCAAAATATGGACTTTCAATAAAATAGAGGACTTTCAAGCTTTCTCAGTGAAAAGACCAGAGCTGAATAGAAAATTTGACTTTCAAACAAAACAATCAAGAGAAGCATGAAAAGGTAAAGAAGAAAGAGAAATCATAAGGGACTTACTAAAGTTGAACTGTTTTGTTTACATTCCTACATAGAAAGATTTTGTGTATGATTCATGAGACCTCAATATCATGAAAGGAATAGCTGAAAGGAATATGCATACATATATATGTGTATACATATATATACATATGTGTGTGTCTATGTATGTATATATGTAGGTATATATACATATATATATACACATATAAATAAACACACACAAAGGGCACAGGGTGAGTTGAAGATGAAGGGTGATATCAAAAAAAAATAAAATCAATTTAAAGGATAAGAGAGGAATATATTGAGAGAGGGAGAAAGGGAGAGATAGAATGGGGTAAATTATCTCCCAGAAAAGTGGCAAGAAAAGTGGTTCTGTAGGAAGGGAAGAGGGGGGAATACCATATACACTCAATTGGGTATCTTACCCCACAGGAAAGTAGGAGGAAGAAGACAAAAAAAGGGGGGATGGTAGAAGGGAGGTCAGACGGGGGGGAGGAGGTAATCAAAAACAAACATTTTCGAAAAGGGACAGGGTCAACGGAGACAATTCAATAAAGGGGGATAGGTTAGGAAGGAGCAAAATATAGTTAATCTTTCACAACATGAGTATTGTGGAAGGGTTTTAAATAATGATACGCATGTGGCCTATGTTGAATTGCTTGCCTTCTTAGGGAGGGTGGGTGGGGAGGGAATAGGGAGAGAATTTGGTGCTCAAAGTTTTAAAAACAGATGTTCAAAACAAAGAACAACAAAAAAAAAGTTTTTTTCATGCAACTAGGAAATAAGATACACAGGCAATGGGGCATAGAAATTTATCTTGCCCTACAAGAGAAGAAGGGAAAGGGGGATGGGAGGGGAGTGGGGTGACAGATGGTTGGGCTGACTGGGGAACAGGGCAACCAGAATATACGCCATCTTGGAGTGGGGGGGAGGGTAGAAACTGGGAAAAATTTGTAATTCAAACTTTTGTGAAAATCAATGCTGAAAACTAAATATATTAAATAAATTTAAAAAAAAGAAAAAGAAAGAATATAAACCCAATGCAAATTCCTAGAAGAGCTAAAAAATGATTTTAATAATCAAATAAGAGAAGTAGGGGAAAACTGGGGAAAGAAATGAGAGTGATGCAAGAAAATTGTGAAAAGAGAGTCAAAGACTTGGTAAAAGAAGCAAAAAATTATGCAGAAAATAACACCTTGAAAAATAGAATTGGCCAAATGGTAAGAGAAGCACAAAGATCCACTGAAGAAATAAGAAATAAGAAGTAATATTGGCCAAGTGGAAGAAAGAGGTATAAAAGTTCAGTGAGGAAAAAAAAAACCTTAAGAATTAGAATTGGAAGACAGAGAGCCAATGACTCTATGAGACATCAAGGAACAACAAAACAAACATAAAAAAGGATGAAAAAATGGAAGAAAATAAGAAATATCTCATTGGAAAAGCCACTGACCTGGAAAATAGATCCAAGAGAGATAATTCAAGAATTACTAGACTATCTGAAAGTCATGATTAAATAAGAGCCTAGACATCATATTTCTAGAAATGATATTGCTCTGATATCCAAGAAGCAGAGGGTAAAATAAAAATTATAAGAATCTACTGATCAACTCTTAAAAGAGACCACAAAACTCCCAGAAATATAATAGCCAAATTCCAGGGCTTCCAGATCAAGGAGAAAATACTGCAAATATTGCAGCTACAAAGAAACAATTTAAGTATCATGGAGCCACAGTCATGATCACACAAGATTTAGCAGCTTTCAAATAAGGATAAGGGGGTTGGAATTCCGGAAGGAAAAAGAACTAGGATTATAAGCAAGAATGACATACCCAGAAAAAACTGAGTATAACTCATCAGGGGAAAAATAGATATTTAATGAAATAGAGGACTTTCAAGCACTGCTGATAAAAAGACCAGAGCTGAATAGAAAAACTGACTTTCAAATACAAGATTCAAGAAAAGGATAAAAAGGTAAACATGAAAGACAAATCATGAGGGAATCAACAAGGTTATATTTATTTATGAGAAGATAATAATTTTCATTCTTATGAACTGTATCATTTTTAGGGTAGTCAGAAGGAGTATACATAGAGAGCATGAGTATGAAATGACTACAATAGGATAATATGCAAAAGAATTAAGTGGTGAGAAAGAAGGATTTACTGGAAGAACAGAGAAGGGAGAGGAAGAAAAGAGAGACATCTCATAAAAGAGGCTTTTACAATGGAGAGGAAAATGGAGGAAGTGAAAGGCAATGTTTGAATTTTACTCTTGTCATAACTGGCTGAAAAAAGGAATAAGATATATAATCATTTGGATAAAGGACTCTTATCTTACCCTTTGGGGAAGCAGAGGGGAAGGGAAAAAGAGAAGAGGAAAGTAATTGATAGAGGGAAGGCAGATTAAGGGAGGTTGTGGTTAGAAGCAAAAAGACTTTTAAGGAGGGATAGTATAAAAAAAGAGAAAAGGATGAACAGGGGAAAATAGGATGGAGGGAAATACACAGCTAATAATCATAACCATGAACATGACCTCATCCATAAAATAGAAGCAGAGAATACAGTGGATTAAAAACCAAAATCTTACAATATGCTGTTTGTGAGAAACACACTTAAAACAGAGAGACAAAGAGTAAAATAAGGGGCTGGAGAAGAATCTATTAGGCTACAGCTGAAGTAAAAAAGGCAGTGGTAGAAATGATCTCAGACAAAGTCAAAACAAAAATGGACCTAATTAAAAGGGATAATAAGAGAAACTACGTCTTGCTAAATGGTACCACAGACAATGAAGTAATATCAATACAAAACATATATGCATCAAACAGCTTAATTCTTAAAGGAAAATTCTTAAAGGAAATTCTTAAAGGAAAAGTTAAATGATTTACAGGAGGAAATAGAAAGTAAAACAGTCTGGGATGTGGGGGACCTCAACTTTTTCCTCTCAGCCCTAGATACATCTAACTATAAAATAAGCAAGAAAGAAGTTAAGGAGATGAATAGACTTTTAGAAAAGTTAGATATTATAAACCTCTGGAGAAAACTGAATGGAAATAGAAAGGAATATACTTTTTTTCTTACTAGTACATGGCACCCTCACAAAAACTGACCATGTATTAGGGCATTAAAAACTTCACAATCAAATACAGATAATTAGAAATGTTAAATACATTCTGTTCATACCATAATGCAATGAAAATTGTATTCAGTAATTGTGATATCTCTAAGCACTTATATCGATAAAACAGAGAAAAAGCAGATCAATGAATTGGGCACTCAAGTAAAAACTAGAAAAAGAACAAATTAGAAACCCCCAATTAAACAACAAATTGGAAATCCTAAAAATAAAAGGCAATATCAATAAAACTAAAAGTAAGAAAATCACTGCAATAAAAGAAGAACTGGTTTTATACAAAAACAACAAAACAGATAAACCATTGGGTTAATTTGATTTTAAAAAGATAGAAGAAAATTAAATTACAACTATCAAAAATGAAAAGGGGGAATTTACCACCAATATAGATGAAATTAAAGAAATCAATGGGAGCTATTTTGCCCAATTATATGAAAAAAAATCTGACACTATAAATGAAATGAACATCTATGAAAATATAAATAAATCAGATTAACAAAAAAGGAAATGAAATACTTAACCTTATCTTAGAAAAAAGAAATTGGAGCAGCCATCAATGAGTTCCCTTACAAAAAATAACTAAGACCAGATGTATTCATACATGAAATCTACTAAAAATTTAAAGAACTAACTCCAATACTATATAAACTATTTGGAATTGGCAAAGAAAGAGTCTTGCCAAATTCCTTTTACAACACAAATATGGTGGTGATACCTAAACTAGAAAGAGCAAAAACAGAGAAAGAAAATTATAGATTAATTTCCCTAATTAGTATTGAGACAAAATTTTAAATATAGCACGCAGATTACTATGATATATCATGAAGATCATACATACTATGAATATAACTTACCACATCAACAACAAATAACAAAGAAATCATACGGTTATCTCAATAGACACAGAAAAAGCTTTTGAGAAAATATAACTCATTCCTACTAAAAACATTAGAAAGTATAAGATAAATGGAGGTTTCTTTAAAATGATAAGCAGAAGCTATCACTTTGGTCCTTTTTGAGAATGAAGGAAAACAATTTTTAAAAGTATCTATCTAAAGCCACCAACACTCATTATCTGTAATTTTGATAAGCCAGAAGCCTTTCCAAAGAGATGGAGTTAAGCAATGATGCCTATTATCACCACTAGTCTTCAATATTATTCTAGAAATAATGATAACAATAAGAGAAGAAAAAGAAATGGGAGGAATTTGGAAAGGCAATGAAGAAACAAAATTATCACTCTGCAGACAACGATGGCATATTATACTAGAAAATCAACTAAAATCTAGTTGCTATAGTTAACAATTTCAGCAAAGTTGTAGAATACAAAATAAACCCATATTAGCATTTCTATACATTACCAACAAGTTTGAGCAGCAGGAGACAGAAAGAAAAATTCCCTTTAAAATAAGTGCAGACAGAGAACTTCCAGGAGCCCAGATGGAGGAGTAATTAGCAAATAGCTGCAATTCTCCCATACTCACCTCCAAACGACCATAAAACAGAGCCCCAAAACAAATCTAGGAACAGCAAAAAAGAGTGAAACAATCTCTTAGCCCAATAAACTTGGAGGATCATCAAGAGAGGTCCATCTCACTTGGGTGAAAGGAGAGTGCAAGCCAGGATGAGAATCATCCCAGCAAGGCAGCAACAAGCAACACCTCAGCAAGACACTGGGAGATCCTGAGCCCAAGTGTGGTAGAGCAGGCAAAAGTCAACACCAGGATGCCCCTCATGTCTTATTATAGCCAGGGGAACCTGCAGACTTGAGCTCCAAAAACCACAATGTGCTTCAGCAAAGCCTGGGGCAAACAGACATCCTCCAGCAGCCAGACCTCCACAAGATGCAGCACAGCCCTGGGAAAACAGGTAGACACCAACTTCACAGGTACCTAAGCAAACAGGAAGCTGACAGCAAGCACTGGCTCCACCATTCTTCAGTGTAGCCCCAATTCCTAGAGCAGCAGAATGTAGAAAAGCATGAGGTGAAATAATTTTCCAGGGACTACTTAGAAGGTCAGCTAGAAAGGTCTGTCACACCAAGATAAATGTGGAGCACAGTCCAGCATAGGCCTCGCCAGTGCATATCCAGCACCAACAAATCCGGAGCTGCTTCGGAAGCTCTCATCCCATAGACAGTAAGGAGTAAAACAACTGGTCAGAAGGAGATTAGAGGGTTTTCTTTGCTAGCTCTGAGGCAGAACTCTGTTGCTTTATCCATACTCAGATTTAGGTTGAAATCCTGGGTGGCAGTCCCAGGGCAAGGAGAAGCACTAGTACATCAGAGGTTGTGGCTACAGTAGAGCTGAGACTCTGGTCATAGTTCCAAGGCAGAAACAAGTGGTTATGGTTGCTCACAGACCAGAGTACAGGCAGGAGAGAAGTAAACATAACTCTCCCTACCTCATGCTATCTTTGAAAAAAAAAACTGAAAACTTAAAGGTCCACAAAATTATCTCTGAAAACAACTGCATAAGAAACCTGAAGCTTGGGAGAGTGATGCGTCTACTCCAGAAGCAGAGCTCAACTTAAGCACAGAATTAAAAGTCAAGAAATAGACTGGAAAAATGAGCAAACAGCAGAAAAAAGATCTTGACTAGAGAAAGTTATGATGGTCACAGGGAAGATGAAAACACAAACTCAGAAGAAGAAAACAAAGTCAAAACTGCTACATGCAAAGTTTCAAAGAAAAATATAAATTGGTCAAAAGTAAGGGAAGTACTCAAAAAAGATTGTACAAATCAAGAGAGGTAGAGGAAAACTTGGGAAGAGAAATGAGAGTGATCCAAGAGAATAAGGGCGTAAAAAGTCAACAGTATGTTAAAGGAGCTACTAAAAATACTCAAGAAAATAACACCTCAGAAAACAGAATAGGCCAAATGGTAAAAGAGGCACAAAAATCCAATGAAGAGAAAAATGCAATGAAAAGAGAATTGGCCAAGTGGAAAAGGAGGTATAAAAGTTCACTGAATAAAATAATTCCTTAAAAATTATAATTGGGGTAATTGTGAGCTAATGAGTTTATGAGAAATCAAGAAACAATAAAACCAAAACCGAAAGAAAGGAAAAAAAACTGAAAGATCTCATTGGAAAAACAACTGAACTATAAAATGGATTCAGGAGAGCTAATTTAAAGATTATTGAACAGCGATCCAGGCTGGGAGAAAGCTGGGTGCCCAAAACCAGTGGAGATCCACAGATCTCCCAGCACAGGACCATGAAACACCTACTCCTGAGGCTTGCAGCCCAAAGGTTTGAAACTTGCCTTCTTGAACTTCAGGGAGACATAACAGCCAAGTAAAAGGCTCTCATCCTTCCCTCCCTCACTGAACCAGAGAATTCCTCAAGAAAAACGCTGGAATAGAGGAGACAGAAGTGGGGCTTCAGTAGCCAAACAGTGGGAATTCCTGAGTCCCAGAAGGGTGGAGCCAGCAAGGGTCAACACTAGGAAACTAGACATGCCTTTGCACAGCCAGGGGAAGCGGTAAACACCAGCACAGACAACAGCTGAGACCAGTGGTGCTGGAGAGAACCCCCAGGGAAAAAAGAGACTTCCAGCAGCCAGACGACCCTCCCCGACACTTCAGGAAACCGAAGACCACAATACACAAAGCCAGTAACTAGGCTTACAATTCCCAGAACAAGAAACCTGGTACAGAGATCCTTGAGCCCCAAAAGCAGAATACATTATAAAACCAGGAAAAAGCTAACCAACATGAAGAACATAAAAAATCCGAGGACCAATTTTTATGGAGACAGGGAAGATCAAAATACCAATTCAGAAGAGGATAGCATTGACACTATACCCACATCTGATACCTCAAAAGGGAATATGAACTGGTATTAAGCTCAAAAAGCATTCCTGGAAGAGCTAAAGGGGGTATTTTAAAAACTAAACTAGGGAGGTAAAATAAAAACTGGAAAAAAAACCACAGATGAGATCAAATCTTTAAAAGGAAAAATTGGTGAAATGGCTAAGGAGATTCAGAATCGAAATAGAGAAAATGACACCCCAAAAGATAAAATCAAGGAGACTCAAAAGCAAAATGAAGACAGCAATTCATTCAAAATTAGAACTGAGCAAGTGGAAGCTAATAATTCTATGAGGCATCAAGAAGTAGTCAAATAAAATGTAAAGAATGAAAAAATAGAAGAAAACATGAAATATCTGATTGTAAAAAACAACTGACCTGGAAAATAGATCCAGGAGAGACAATTTAAGAATTATTACTGGAAAGCCACGATGAAAAAAAGAGTCTGGACAGTATCTTTGACCCAGAGGTCCTAGAACTAGAGGGAAAAATAGTCATTGAAAGAATCCACCAATCACCCCCTGAAAGAGATCCCAATTTGAAAATTCCAAGAAATACAAGAATAGCCAAATTTCAGAATTATCAAGTCAAGGAGAAAATATTGCAAGCAACCAAAAAGAAACAATTCAAATACCATGGAACTACAGACAAGATCATGCAGGATCTTTCAGCTTCTACATTAAATGACAGGAGAAATTGGAATATGATATTCCAAAAGGCAAAGGAACTTGGACTACAACCAAGGATCAACTATCCAGCAAAACTGAGTATAATGTTTCAGGCAAGGAGATGGACATTCAGTGAAATAACAGAATTTCAGGTCTTCCTGATGAAAACGCCAGAGCTCGATGAAAAATTTGATCTTCAAATACAAAAATCTAGAGAGACATAAAAAGGTAAACAGGGGGAAAAATTGCCACAAACCTTGTTAACCAATGAGGGCCAATTGTTTACATCCTTATGTAGGATTATATTGTTTTATGTATGATATATATATATATATATATATGTATATATATATATATATATACACGTGTGTGTACATGTATATATATATATATATATATGTCAATTTTGAGAATAGTACAGTGATTATGACAATTGAAAGGGATACATGTAGACTGCGGGTGCCACTACAAAATAACTGCTATAATGATAAAAAAACATAATTAAGAAATGTAAAGGGAGGGTTTTGGGAGAAGAGGTAACGAGGGAGTAGAAAAGGGCAAATTATATCACATGAAGAGGCACAAAAACATAGTAGAGGGAAAGAATGGAGGGAGAAGAATAGTATATGAGCTTTACTCTCATCAGATTTGGTTCAAGAAAAGAATAACATACTCTGATAAGTATAGAAATCAAATTTTTCCTACAGCTAGTAGGAGGGGAAGTGGAAAGAAGAGAACGTGATAGTCAAAAGGGAGGAAAGAAGTAGCAAGGGGAAAAGGGTAAGAAAAGGGAGGGGAATCAATAGGGAGGGTAAATTGAGGAAGGTGGTGGTCAAAGCAAAACTCTTTTGAGGAATGGAAGGGAGAAGGGAGAAATAAAAGCATAAGTGGGGGAGGGGGAACAGGATGGAGTAAAAGACACAGCTTATAATCATAACTGTGAATGTGAATGGGATGAACTCTCCCATAAAATGGAGGCGGATAGCAGAATGGATTAAAAACTATAATCCTACAACATGCTGTTTACAAGAAACTCATTTGAAACAGGGATACACAGAGGGTAAAAGTAAAAGGCTGGAGTAGAATGTATTGTGCTTAGGCTAAAGTAAAAAAAAAGCAGGAGTAGCAATCCTAATCTCAGACAAAGCAAAAGCAAAGATAGATCTAATTAAAAGAGATAAGAAAGGACACTATATCCTGCTAAAAAGCACCATAAACAATGAAGCAATATCATTATTTAACATATATGCAAAAAAGTGGTATAGCATGAAAATTCTTAGGGGAGAAGTTAAGGGAGTTACATTGAACCTATTCAAATTACAACAAATGTGCCATGTTTTGGCACTTGGGCCCTATGAGAGTGATGATTCACTGAGTGTCTAGTAAAAAGTATTTAGAGGTAGAAGTAAATATAAACTAGCCACTACCTGTGTGCCTTTTCCTATCATCCTGAGAAAACATAGTACTACAACCACAAACAGTGCTCAAATATACCTTTTCCATTAACATTAAGCTCTTATTAGTGTGGAACTATGCCCAAAGGGCTATAGAAATGTTCATACCCTTTGACCCAGTAATACCTCTTCTAGGGTTGTATCCCAAAGAAATCACGCAAGCGGGAAAAGGACCCATATGTACAAGAATATTTATAGCAGCTCTCTTTGTGGTAGCCAAGAATTGGAAAGCAAAGGGATGCCCATCAATTGGGGAATGGCTGAACAAGCTGTGGTATATGAAGGTGATGGAATACTATTGTGCCATAAGAAATGGGGATGATGCAGACTTCATAACAACCTGGAAAAACCTACACGACATAATGCTGAGTGAGCGGAGCAGAGCCAGGAGAACGTTGTGCACAGCCACAGATATGTGGATTCCGTGAGAACCAACCCTGACATACTGCGCTTCTCTCAGCAACCTAAAGGGGCAAGGACAACTCCAGGGGACTCACGATGGAGAATGCTATCTTCATTCAGAGAAAGAACTGCGAAGTTTGAATACAGACTGAGGCACACTACATGCTCGCCTTTTCTGCTTCTCTTTTGTTTTTGTTTTTGGGGTTTTTTTTGTTTTTTTTTTTTGTTTTGTTTTTTTGTTTTGTTTTTTTGTTTTGTTTTTTGGTTCTGTTTCTTCTTTCTCATGATTCATTCCATTGGTCAAAATTCTTCTCCACGACTTGACTAGAGCATAAATTAATTCAATGCGAAGTTATACATGACAGTTATATGAGACTTCATGCCGTCTTGGGGAGGGAGGGGGGAGGGAGGGGAGAAAAACTGGAACTCAAAACTATGTAGAACCGTGTGTGGTAAACTAAAAATAAATAAAACACCTTTAAAAAAAATAAAAGGAAACTTTTAAAATAAAAAAAAAATAAAGCCTTGAGAACACAAAAAAAAAAAACATTAAGCTCTTCTACAATATTCACATTCTCTCTTTTATCATGACTGGCAAAATACAAAGACTGAGAAAAAGAAGAATTTGTATTCAAAATTATACTAGATAACTATATTTGGCTCTGGAACTTTGTCCTGGCTACCAAGGTGGCTTAATCTTCAATAACATTTTTGGCCATCAAAGATAATCTTTCATTAATTTCAGGATCAAAAACTTTAATCTATAGCTTTGTTAGCATGTAGTTCAGAAGCAATAACTGAAATCTGTGATTTGTTTTTTGTTTAAAAAAGTCTCTGAACAATGTCAATAAAACAATTGACATACAAATGAAGATACACAGAAAAGAGATGACAAAGAATGTTGGGCTATCTTAGAAAACAGATTTCAGAAATTATCCAAAATTTCCATCAGTATATGCAAAAGAAGTAATGTGAATAAATCCAATGACTGAGGAGCAAATTTTTAAAGCAGTATGGAAAAGGTCATAGAGCACAAACGATTATTTCAAAGAAGAATGTGCTCTGTCTTTTGTGCTTTTATTAAATCCAGAAAAGAAATGGTTTTAAGTCCTAGTTCACATTCTACTGCTGCATAAGTAGGCAGAAGTTAGGAGATCTGCAGATACTGTGAGCTCAACCATTAAGAAGAAAGTTCATGTTTCTTAACAGCTAAACTCTCAGATATTGGGGGAGTGGTGCTGATAGACTTGGTCATAATGCTCTTCAGGCAACAGGGGAGCAGTGGTCATATAAAATCTCAGGGACACTGAATTTAAGATTCAGAGATTCGTCCTTTGTTTTTTTCTTAATTAGAAACAAGAAAGGTCATGTGGAGGCTAGGAAAAATTTATGCTGTTAGAAATCTCAGTAACTTGGGGCTTCATGGATTCTCAGATTTTTCTATGTGTTTGAATTATAGCACAGGGATACTTCATAATTCAAAATGAAAAATGTCAAATTATGGGTGTATACCTAAATATGGAAAATCAGTGTAGTCTAACCATGATATAAAGTGCTTTTGAGTCTGAGGAAGCCAAAAAAAATCTTCAGAATAGAAGGAAGAGTTCCTTTTGGCCTTGTTGTTAAGGGATTCTAGTAACATAAGAGTTGCTACCTCAAACACCACAAACTTTTCCCAATGAAAATTCCTTTTGTGCCATGGGCAACAAATTAAAATTAAACCATTTCTAAAATTAAGCGCAGTAATAGGCTCTTCATGCCTCATATCCAATTGCTTCAATGTTCTGAAAAATTGCCATATGGATAGGCCATTCTGCTCAGATGCCACAACATTGCTTCTTATGATGGAAAAAAATACATCTATTTTCCCCCTTTAAGAGAAGAAATAGAATGTGGATTAGGAGCATTTGTTCATAATATCTCAAATAATCAATCGGACATACTATCACTTTTAAAATTCTAAAATCAAAGAACATGTAAAGAAACTAGTTCAAACAAAAAACCGAATGCTCTTCCAAAGGGGTCAATGTACTTCGTTGAATAGATTCTTGAAAAAGAACTCCAAAGAGCTGAGCTGACTAGTATTCCCAACTCTTCCTTTAGCTGAATGCATGTGTTTGGGGATGACATGACATTTTTCTATGCCTCATTTTCTTTATCTACTATATGGGGAAATTATTCCTTATCTTCTACTAGAACAGGAGGAATTCTATAGGATTAAAGAATCATAGACCTAGAGTTGAAAGGGACCTATGAGACAAGGTAGTCTAACCCCTTCATTTTATTGCTAGGGGAACTGAGGCCCAGAGAAGTTAAGGAACTTGCCCATGGTCACATAGGTAGTATCAGAGGCAGAATTTTAATCCAGATCCTTTAATCATTAATTCAAGTCTTTTAAATATTTCTAAGCTGCTACAAAATACTAAAGCAGCATGGCATAGAGGATAGAAAGTTAATTTCGAATCCACGAAGACCCTGGACATATACTTGCCTCTGACATATACTGTCTTGCCTCTGACATATACTGACAATATGTTGCTGGGCAAGGTACGTAAGATCTCAGTGCTCTAGGCAACTCTCTAAATTTCATAGAAAGTGTCATAATTCACTGGCAGAGAATTTCCAGGAGTTCCTTATGGCAACGAAATTACAGGTCCAGTGTCAAGTCTTTAACTCTATTAAATACTATGACATAGTATAGTGGATATATGTTAAAATCCGATAGATCTTTGTTCTTCTATTTTTATATATTATAGGATCATAGATATAGAACTAGAGAAGACCACAGAGGTCAATGAGATGTTATGCTATGTATGTCAATTTGCTTAAATGCCTGGCTTCAATGACACAAACTGTCCAACATAGAGTCTTTCTTAATCCTTCCAAATTGCTAGCACTTATGCTCCAAATTATCTTTTAAGTACTTTGTATATATTTTTTGTATGATCAGTATCAAATTTCAAAACTTCTGCCTTTGTGCTTATTTTTTGATTGTTATTTTTAAAATCACACATTCACATAAATGATTTTTTCCCATTTTATTTCTGTATAATTTTAGGAATATAGTTTTTCCCTGAGAATTGCTTAATACTTGTACTTCAGAAATTGAGTATGCTGTCTCATCATTATCACTGTCTTTCCCTTAGTTGTAGAGTATTTTACAATTTGTTCTTTGATCCACTTGTTATTTAGTAATTTCAACAGCAACATAACATTTAGCTTTGTGTATTTGCTTTTGCTCCTTATATTGATTTGCATTTAATAGCACTATAATCTGTGTTGTAGAAGTAATATGCTAACCCCTCCCCCATGTAAATTAGGCTAGTCTTCTCTTAAAGTGTACTGAGATATTCCTGGAGACTTGGCTGATGCTACTTGCTCATTCTCTGAATATAAAGCAATCATAAGGATCTAAACAGGTACTATGATGCTCAGTTAGTTGAAGGAAATAAACATGTATTAAGGGCCTACTATGTGTCAGGCACTATGCTAAGCACTTCAGAGTTAGCTCATCTGATGCATAACTCAGACATAGGAACTTTGCTCAAACAACAAATGTCCAAAATGATTCAGAAAGAAGATTTTTCTGCAATTGCACATTGAAATATGGACTAAATAACAACAAATGCTTGAAGTAAGTTTCATGCCAATCATAACATTACTGCAAAAAGTATACTTGTTCTTTTGGAACAAACCTTATAGAGACCTTCCATGGAGCATGATCTGAATCGTAATTTAAGATTTTTTTCAAAACAAAAAAAAAACAAAGTCTTCGCTTTGGACATAAAGAAACAATGAAAATAATTCCAATTCTGATTTTGTAGCAATAACTCACTATGAATCCACATTTACATTAATAGACGCCAGGAAATACCACTTCTTATATGACACTAATTCCAATATGTGAAAGCCATTATTTGGCATGTAAGTAAATGTGAGAAATACTGATCTATCAACAAGCATCATGTTTCCTTAAAGCTGATCCACTGAACAAACCTTTGGATCCAGAAGTATTTCTTTATTCTTCTTCCTTTCAGAGAGATGAGATCCTAAAAAAAGGACTTAGAGTATCCATAGAGATGATGGAGTAACAGCATCAAAAATATTTTTGGCCTCCCCCCACCTTTGAAAAAAAATCATCTGCTTTGTTTTACATGCCACAGGACAGAGTCCTTCCTGGTTTAAACATAAAGGTTGGTCAGATAATAAAACAGTCACCCTCTTTTTCAACAACTGAAGAAATTCTTCTGGAAACACAAGTGTGCTACCTAAATAAATACTGAACAGCTGAAACTGCAAGTCAGTGCATAATCTAATGTCACTGTAGCACAACAAAGAATTTTTTTCAAAGAAAAGATTTTAATTTTTCAACTGTAAAAAAAGGTCTAGCCAGATCATGTTAACAACCAAAACTCTCATCCCAGTTTTATGAAAAAGGTAGGTAACACATGGGCAACAGTATAGTGTTGAAAATTCCAACTAATAAATAGTTTCAAATTAAGAATTTTCTACAAAGTTTCTTAGGAAACAGGATTCTGCTTATCCTTTCTTATACCACAATACTATTCCACAACATTCATATACCACAACTTGTATAGTCACTCCCCCTTTGATAGGCATTCTCTCAATTTCCAATTCTTTACCACCACAAAAAGTTGCTATAAATATTTTTGTACATGTAGTTCCTTTTCCCATTTTAAAGATCTCTTTGGGATATAGACCTAGTAGCGGTATTGCTGAATCAAAGGGTATGCAAAGGTTGATTGCCCTTTGGGCCCAGATGCAAATTGTTCTCCAGAATGGTTGAATCAGTTCACAACTATAACAGTGCATTAGTGTCCCAATTTTCCCACATCTTCAACATCTATCATTTTCCTTTTCTGACACATTAGCCAATCTGATAGGTGTGAGGTGGTACCTTAGAGCTGTTTTGCTTTGCATTTCTCTAATCAATATTGATTTAGACCATTTTTTCATATGGCTATAGAAAGTTTTAATTTCCTGATGTGAAAACTGCCTGTTCATATCCTTGAACCATTTATCAATTGGGGAATGAATTGTATTCTTATAAATTTGACTCAGTTCTCTATATATTTGAGAAATGAGGCCTTGTTTCCCATTTTTCTACTTTCCTTTTCACCTTGGTTGCACTGGTTTTGTTTGTGCAAAAACTTTTAAATGTAATGTAAGTAAAATTATCCGTTTTTATTTCATAATGTTCTCTATCTCTTGTTTGGACATGTATTTTTCCCTTCTCCATAGATTTGACAGGTCAACTATTTCTTGCTCTCCTAATTGGCTTATGTTGTCACTCTTTATCTAAATCACGTACACATTTCAACCTTATCTTGGTATACAGTGTATGATGGTCTATGCCTAGTTTAGGCCATACTATTTTTCCAGTTTTATGAGCAGTTTTTGTCAAAAAAACTGTTTTGACAAAAAACTTATTCCAGAAGCTAGAGTCTTTGGGTTCATCAAAAAGTAAATTAATTACAAGAGTAATTTACTACTGCATCTTGTGTACCTATAATATCGTTTTAGATCTGATATAGCTAGGCCACTTTACTTTGCACTTTATTTTTCATTAATTCCCTTGATATTCTTGACTTTTTGTTCTTCCAGATGAATTTTGTTATTATTTTTTTCTACCTCTATCAAACAATTTTTGGTAGTGTCTTTAGTATGGCAATGAATAAGTAAACTAGGTTAGGTAGAATTGTCATTTTTATTAAATTAACTTGGCCTCCCTATGAGCAACTGATAATTTCCCAATTGTTTAACTCTGACTTTATTTGTATGAAAATGTTTTGTAATTGTGTTCACATAGTTCTTGGATTTCTCTCAGCAGGAAGACTCCCAAATATTTTATATTGTCTGCAGTTATTTTAAATGAAATTTCCCTTTCCATCTCTTGCTGTTGGGCTTTGTTGTTCACGTATAGAAATGCTGATGATTTATGTGAGTTTATTTTGTATCCTGCAATGTTGTTATAGTTGTTAACTATTTCAAGTAGTTTTTTAGTTGATTCTCTAGGATTCTCTAAGTATACCACCATATCATCTGAAAAGAGCAACAGTTTTGTTTCCTCACTGCCTATTCTAATTCCTTCAATTTCTTTTCCTTCTCTCATTGATATAGCTAACATTTCTTACTGAATAACACTGGTGATAATGGATATCCTAGCTTTACCCCTGAATGCTTCTAACTTATCCCCATTTCAGATAATGCTTGCTGACGGTTTTAGATAGATATTACATATTTTAAGGAATGCTTAATTTTTTCCAGTGCTCTCTAGTGTTTTTAATAGGAATGGGTACCATATTTAGTCAAAAGATTTTTCAGCATCTATAGAAAAAAATGATTTGTTGGTTTTGTCATTGATACAGTCAATTATGTTGATAGGTTTTCCAATATTGAACCAATTCCGCATTCCTGGTATAATTCCGCCTGGTCATTGTGTATTTTCTTAATGATAACTTGCTATGATTTCTCTGCTAATGTTTTATCTAAAATTTTTGCATCAATATTTATTGGGGAAATTGGTCTATCATTTTCTTTCTCTCTTTTAGCTCTTCGTGGTTTAGGTTATCAGCACCATATTTGTGTCATAAAAGGAATTTGGTATGACTACTTTGTGTCTTTTTTCCTAATAGTTTATATAGTATTGGGATTGTTCTTTACATATTTGGTAGAACTCACTTGTGAATCCAGTTCATTGATGGTCTACTCAATTTCTTTTTCCAAGATGGGATTATTCTATTTCTTCATCTGTTAATCTGGCTAATTTATATTTTCATAAATATTGATTAATTTTACTCATATTGTCATATGTATTGGCATATAATTGAGCAAAATGAAATTGTTTTAATTTTTCAAAATTGTTTTAATTTCTTCATTATATCATTTTTTCATACTGAATATTTACTTCTATCTTTTTTAAAATCAAATCAACATATGTTTTTGGTCATTTTTTTTTCATAAAACCAGCTCCTAGTTTTATTTATTGGTTCAATAGTTTTCTTACTTTCAGTTTTCAGTATTTCTGATTTGATCCTCAATTGTAGATTTTTAATTTGTTCTTTTTCTAGCTTTCTTAGTTGCATGCCCAATTAATTGATCTCCTTTCTCTACTTAACTGAGGTAAGCATTTAGAAATATAAAATTTTCCCTAAGGACAGCTTTCACTGCATCCTATAAATTTTAATAAGTTGCCTCATTATTTTCATTCTCTTTGATGAAATTATTAATTAGTCTATCTTTTCATGGCCCTTTATTTTTTTCCACATTTCAATTTATTTATTTATTTTACTTTTCAACATTCACTTCAGCAAAACAGGGGGTTCCAAATTTTCTCCCCATCTCTCCAGTTTCCCAGTTTCATGTAAAAATGATTTTTAACATTTTTTTTATAAAACTTTGGGTTCTAAATTATCTCCTTTATTCTCTGCTCTCTCCCCACCCACCCTCATTGAGAAGGCAAATAACTCAATATAGTATACATGTGTAGTCAAGCAAAACACTTCCATAGCAGTCATGTTGTGAATGACTGTATTTCCCTAAATCCTATCCCACCCTCACCCCGTTTATTCTACTGTATCCTTTGACCTTATCCATCCTCAAAAGTGATTGCTTCTGATTACCTCTTCTTCCAATCAGCCCTACCTTCTCTCATCTCATCCTCTTTCCCTCCTACTTTCCTATAAGGTAAGATAGATTTCCATACCCAATTGAGTATGTATGTTATTCGCTCCTTAAGCAAAATCCTCCCTCTTCCCCTCCATTGTAAAAGCTTCTACTTGCCTCTTTTATGTGAGATAATTTACCCCATTCAACCTCTCCCTTGCCACTTACAACTTTTACCTTATATTCCTCTGTAATAATGCTCAGAGTTTCATGCCCTGCTTTCCTCATATCTTCCAACTGGTGCTTATGTTTTTCCTGAAAGAAAAAGAGAAGAGTTTATTTTTGGCTTCTTTTAATTTTCTTTTTGGTTTCTTTTTAGACTACCACTATTAAATTAAATTATTCATTAAATATTCAGTCTAGGGGGGACAGAGCCAACATGGCAGCTGGAAAGCAGGGACTTGCATGAGCCCACCCCCCAAGTCCCTCCAAAAACTTATAAAAATGGCTGTGAACACATGCTAGAGCTGCAGAACCCACGGAATAGCAGAGGTAAGCAGGGCTCCAGCCGAGGACATCCTGGATGGTCGCTTGGTAAGGTCTATCCCACAGAACTGGGAGCAGTGGGGAGCAGAGCCCAGCGTGGGTTGTGCCCGCACCAACCAGACTGGGAGCCTAGCAGAACAGGCCCTAGAGCCCTGAATCAGTGAACTGTGGCAGTTACCAGACTTCTCAACCCACAAACACCAAAGACAACAGAGAAGGTTAGTGGGAAAAGCTGCAGGGGAGTGAAAGGAGTTCGAGGTTTGGCCACCACCCCAGGGGCAGCAGAAGTGGTGCAGCTCTGAGGACAGAACTACAGCTGCATTTGCTTCTGGACCCACGTGGTGGAAGGAATTAACTGGCAAATCACAGCAGGAGTGCAGAGCCTGCTTAAGTTCTCAGTCACTATCTGGGTTGGCGGTTCATGGGGGAGGAGAAGCGCTGGTATGGCAGAGCATGTTGGGTAGAAATAGCTCTGAAAACAACAGTGCAACCCCTCAAGCTTGGGACAAAGTACTACTCTACAAGCAGCCATACCCCATGAAAAACACAAGAGTCAAGTAGTTGAATGAGAACATGGCCAGGCAGTGAAAACGGACTCAGATTCAGACTCAGACTTTGGAATCTTTCTTTGGTGACAAAGAAGACCAATACATATAGCCAGAAGAAGTCAACAAAGTCAAAGAGCCTACATCAAAAGCCTCCAAGAAAACCATGAACTGGCCTCAGGATGTGGAAGAACTCAAAAAGGATTTGGAAAAGCAAGTAAGAGAAGTAGAGGAAAAGTTGGGAAGAGAAATGAGAAGGATGCGAGAAAACCATGAAAAACAAGTCAATGATTTGCTAAAGGACACCCAAAAATACTGAAGAAAATAACACCTTAAAAACAGAATAACTCAAATAGCAAAAGAGCTCCAAAAAGCCAATGAGGAGAAGAATGCAGAATTAGCCAAATGGAAAAGGAGGTCCAAAAGACCACTGAAGAAAATACTACCTTAAAAATGAAATTTGAGCAAGTGGAAGCTAGTGACTTTATGAGGAACCAAGATATTATAAAACAAAACCAAAGGAATGAAAAAGTGGAAGACAATGTAAAATATCTCATTGGAAAAAACCACAAACCTGGAAAATAGATCCAGGAGAGATAATTTAAAAATTATAGGACTGCCTGAAAGCCATGATCAAAAAGAGCCTAGATATCATCTTTCAAGAAATTACCAAGTAGAACTGCCCTGATATTCTAGAGCCAGAGGGTAAAATACAAATTGAAAGGATACGCCAATGGCCTCCCCAAAAAGAAAACTCCTAGGAATATTGTCACCAAATTCCAGAACTCCCAGATCAAGGAGAAAATATTGCAAGCAGCCAGAAAGAAATAACTTGAGTATTGTGGAAACACAAAAAAGAAAAAACACAAAATGTAGCAGCTTCTACATTAAGGGATCCAAGGGCTTGGAATATGATATTCTGGATGTCAATGGAGGTAGGATTAAAACCAAGAATCACCTACCCAGCAAAACTGAGTATCATGCTCCAAGGCAAAGTGTGGACTTTCAAGAAATTGGAGGACTTTCAAGCTTTCTCAGTGAAAAGACCAGAGCTGAATAGAAAATGTGACTTTCAAACACAAGAATCAAGAGAAGCATGAAAAGCTCTGTTTTTTCTGAGGAACCCTGATTGGAGACAACTCCAGCTAGTCATGGGAAAAGGAGAGAGGGAAGGGCCTGAATTGCCTTCTTGACATCCAGGAAGCAACACTAACTGCAAAGTGAACCTTGGAATACCAAGAAGGAACATCTAGTTGAAGTCACCAATCTATCATCTATGATTATTTTGACCCTTCAAAATTGTTATTTTTACACTATTACTTAAGTTTCTCTTGAAACATGAGCTTCGCTTATGCAGTATTTATGACCAAAATGAAGTATTAGATTTTAAAATTCTTAGCTAATCTCAGATACACAAATGAACAGATGTCAACATTCAAAACTTTGTTATTATAATAATGAGTTGCAAAAGTTTGGAACATTGACAGGGAAAGACTATTCATATTTGTAAAAATATTCCACTACTTATATAAAAAATTATATTTGCATTGATTTTCACTTTAATAAGTGATGTTAGGTATTCTATAACTGCAAAATTCCCTCTTTGGCCAGGCCTCCAAATATCCACTTGATATGATTTTAACATATTAATTTCTCAAATCATATCTCTATCAGCAGTGCTGTTGAACTGAACTTTCTGGAAATGATGACAGACTTCGCAATATTCTGAATGATGTTTGCCTTTAGCCAAAATGACAGAGAAAGTGGTATTTCAGCACAATCTGACATTGGTCAGCACCAAGTGATGTTCCTCAAGCCATGGTTGACTTGGGTTTAAAAAACAGCCATCTCCTATCAATTCTTGAATAAACAAATCATTCAGAGAAAGAACTGATAAATATATGTATGTAATGATTTTACATATACATATACAGGGCATGGGGAGGGAAGAAAAAAAAGGGGAAAAAAGAAAGTTACATCATAACTTTATTATATAGTTAAAGGAATAAAAAGTTGTCCATAATAGATTTGCAGTTTCATTTGCAATCATCTTTTTGTTATTATACTACGTTATGGAAATGCTTGTGTTATTTCATAAATTAAAAAAATAAATAAAAATAAATCAACACTTGGCCAATTGCAAAGTCCACATAATAAAAAAATATTCAGTCTGTGTATGATAGGGCAATTAGGTGGCTCTGCAGATAGAATGCCAGGCCCAGGCTGGGAGTCAGGAACATTCTTCTTCCAGAGTGCAGATCCAGCCTCAGACCCTTACTAGCTGTGTGACCCTAGGCAAGTCACTTAGCCCTGTTTGCCTCACTTTCCTCTTCTGTGAAATGCAATGGGAAAGAAATGGTAAACCACTCCAGTGTCTGCCAAGAAAACTTCAAAAGGAGTCCCAAAGAGTTGGACACAACTGAACAACTGTGTATAAGCAAATCAGATAATATGACACTATAGTCTTTAACAAATTATTGAATTAGTTAAATGCATGTTTTTACTCCTAGAACTTAAAAGCCAGAAAATTTTGAAGGAAGGTTATTTAACAAAATGTGGAATCAATAGACCATAAAATTTCAAATGGAGCCTATCAACCCATGGTGGTACCTAATTTTCTCTACAATTATGGGATGTAAACCAGTATGTGATTGAAAACAAACAAACAAACAAAAAAAGAAACAGAAGAACCTCATATCAAGTTTCCTAAGCAATTTAATCAAAATCAATCTTGAGGGCTAGTTAACAGACTCTGAGAAACCAGGATCATAATAACAAGATCTTAGAACATACCAAATTAGAAGCAAAGGTACCACTCGAGAGGAAGGCTGGTCCAGCTCTGGCTGCGGCTCAGGGGGATGCTGGAGCCGTCGGAGGGGCCCTCGGCCCCGGCTCCGCAGCCTACGGCAGAGGCCCAAAGGAGGGCTCTCCGAGACTAGCACAAAGATTACTGTTACTTGAAGAAATGAAGAATGATCACAGTGGCCAGAAGGCTGAAAAAAAGGCATCTCACATAAAAGCAGCTAAGCTAGCCTATAAAAGGAATCAGAACTTTTCAAAAGATATAAGAACATTAGAAGAGAAACTTGAAAAAAAGGTACATTGACAGTCACATCCTGAAATGGTTAGTCTTGAGACTCTCTACTGGGTATCAGTAGAAGAACAGGCCCCCAAGTGGGAGCAGTTTCTTTGAGGAAAAACACAATATCCCATTGGTGTTACATATCAAAATCTGGCAGGAAATGACATCAGAGACACCACAGAGAGATAACAACAAGGAAGGTATTGTTTTCGGGGCTCTGCTTCAGAATGCCTGCTCAGGAAAGCAAAACTTACCTGGACGTTGTATCAATCCAAAGGAAGTTGTTCATCTAAGAGCTTATATTAATGTGTATTCTGTTACCTGTCTGACAGTAGGGAGAGTTTTAAAATTGACTGGAAATTTTGTCAAACCAGGTTTGAAATACATTACAGTGTTTTTATAGAATGATGAGAATTGCTTTTACTTTTAACCTGTCATTTCATCAGACATTTAGGAATGTAAAAGAAAATTTTGAAAGACAAATAGAATTAAATGAATGTTTAAAATGTGAAAAAGAAGAAGCAAAAGTACCTGTTATAAAGTTATCCAAAGGGGCATATGATGAACATCAAAATAAAAAAGGAAGAAACTATTATTTGGTACCAACACCTTGAGGCATTTCTGAACTTACAGGCTGGGTACCCAGGAGATTGTTACCCCTAAAATTCTTTTTTTTTAAATTTTCATTATTTATTTATTCAATATTTTTAGTTTTCAGCATTTTCACAAGAGTTTGAAATACAAATGTATCATCTAAGGAAGGAAAATGTTTCAAAGAGCACAGACCCTGAAGAAAATAAGAATCACACCATAGAGAGGAATACACTTAACTAGCAGATATGCTACACCTAAGGAGAATATCTAAAACTCTACAAAGAAGATGAAAACTTGCAAGTATTATATCATCAGGAATTCTTAGTAGTCTTTGCTATATATGCAGCCTCACTACCACAGTACTCTATGTTTGAGCCCACTCTTCCCATGAATCTTAAACTGTACAAGAGTTACAGGTTTATAGAAGGAATCTTTTGTTGCTACTATTCTTGCTATGCAACTTAAGTAAATCTATTTGCTAAAAGCTAATTTTATCTACTAGTTTTTGCTAAAGAGAAGTATACCATTAGCTCATGAGCCGACTAAAAATACAGAACTCTAGGTTAGCCCTAAAACAAAAGATAACTGTCCCCTCAAACACTAAACCTGCAAGCCTGAGTGTGGGAGTTGGGGAGTAGTCCAGAGGAGAAGCAACACTATAATCAGCTCACTATAATATAATCGGCCGATATAGACATGATTTAACAAGAACAACAACAAAAATATGGTCAGAATGAAGAAGAGTCTTATAATACAAGTTTGATCATGATTTTCTTTGAAGCCCCAAGTTTATATCCATCTGACAGCAACAACCAAAATATATCGGATAAGAAAGTCATAAACACCTCTGGATTCTTAAAAAAAGTCAAGCTACAGGCAATGGGACAAAGTCCAGCTAACACGATGAATAGTCTTGAATTAAATTATCTAAAATTCTCCTTTCCTGCTTCCAACACTCCCACAAAACAAAGGAATCTGAAATAGGAAACTCTAGCAATTATAACTGTCAGGACAACGTAGAGGAGATTGTATTGTCCAATAAGTACATGATTTCATCCTTAAATGCCTATTTGCAACCTCTCAAATGACACCATTTCCAACAGCTGCAGAGAGGATGAAAAGGACTATCAGCAAAGTTGACATGCAATTGGGTCATTTCCTAAAGAAATCATAAGCTTTGCAAAGACAACTTATTTTCCTGCCCTGAGAGCTGAAATAGCAATAAACATTATTCTATAATGGGGAATTCTCTTGTGGAGAATGCTTGATTTGTACTACCTTATTGTTCTTCTACCTTACTAACTCAGTTCTAGGTCAAAGATCCAAGGACCAGTTGTGAGGGAAAAGAGCCCTAGATGAGAATTAAGCACAGAACTACTTCTGAAAATATATCCGTGTGGCTCTCATCCCAGGATTATAGCAACAGGAATTCAGTCCTAGCATTTGGCCCAGCACATAAGCCAGCAGTAGAATAAGCAGGGCAAGAGCATCCAAGTCTAAAAGGGAAGCAGCAGGTCAGCTGCTTTGGAGTGTCCCAGAAGTCTAACAATGTCCAACTGCAGTTTAATGAAACTCAACCATACACAAACCAACAGACCCAAATGTGGGTCAAGAATTTAGAAATCTCAGACCAATAAGGCAGTGAACAGACTTTCTCTGGATTCCTCACCTGAACTGTGAGAGCGACAGAAGAAAGTAAAAGGAAAGAAGCTCAGGCCAGACGTCCCACTCATAGGTGAGAAGAGCCCAATGATAACATAAAATAGTAAGTGAAGAAAGAGGCTGGGAGAAGCAAAGAAACAAGTAAAAGTAAACCAACCATGAAGAACTGCCATGGTGACAGAAAAGCTCAAGACACAAGCACAGAAGAAAAAAAATACATTGAAAATATATACAAGCAAATTGTCAAAAGAAAATGCATACTGAACACAAATCTAACAAGAATTTTTAGGAGAGTTAGAGATGAAAAAGAATAAAAATTATTTTAAAAATTAAACAAGAATACTAGTGACAAACAAAACAAAAAAATGAGAGGGGACAGAATGGGGAAAATGGGAAAAAGAAATGAGAGCTACACAAGATAAATGCAAAATGAGAATAAACAATTTGGTAAAAGAGGCACAAAAGTTTACTGAAGAAACAATGTCTCAAATACTAGAAGCCAAATGTAAGTTCATGATTCTGTAAGACATCAAGAAATAATAAACCAAAGTTAAAAGTCTGAAAAAACAGAAAATGTGAAATATGTCACTGGAAAAAAAAACTGAGCTGGAATATAGATCAAGGAGAGATAATTTGAGAATTACTGGACTGCCAGAGCTATGATATACAGGGTGTTCCTAAAGTCTGGACACATAGGCAAAAATGCATATTTTCAAGAAATGAAAAGAATGAAATTTTAAAACACATTTTTATTTAATTGGAATATTAACAAATAACATCTTCAATATGATTTCCATCATTTGTGGTTCAAAGGTTGATGCACTTTGAAATAACTCCCAATTGCCATCAATTGTCCTATTGTTTCAACAATCTGGCTAGCAGCTGTTGTGGGGGTGTAAGACCAACACAACCCCAACAACAAGCATGCCGCAAAAGCACAGGTTCTTTTGATCTGCTTAACTAAGGAAAGCAACGTGAAGGGGTTGACAAGCTTACTTTTAATTCAGCATACAAATATCATTCACTTAGTTCAGGGGAAAAAAAGCTAGCATCCCGAACTTCAGAACAAAATACAAACAAAGTACAAACATCAACAGACAGACCTTGTCTGATTCAAATCCCAATACCTAGTAACCAGAGTTTAACAAAGTCCCAGCATCCAGGTTACAAGCTGGAGGGCTCCTTAGCTACAGCTGCCCAGAGTCTCTGCGTCAGCACCATCACGAGAGCCCTAAACAAATTACAAACAAACAGACTCAATACAATTCATAGTTACCAACATCTAGGTTCAGCCCGGGAGCTCATAACAAGGGTTGGCCCAGAGTCACGAGCGCCACCACTGCTGTGCGTAAAAGCTCCAAAGAAAAGAAAGCCAACCCCTGGTTTTATATCTTTTTCAGAGTGACCTAAAACTGTCACATAGAGGCGACTTAAACCCATGTGGTCTAAGAGCCTCTGATGTCCCAAACCTATCACTCAAACTCGAGTGTAAAACTAGGCCATCCCCTGAGTTAGCCCCACCTTAGTTACCAATCCACACCCACATAGGTTTTACACCTAATAGGGGTTAGAGCCTGGGGCTTAGCACTTAGTAAGACTCAATGAAATACACTGAATTACTCCAAACAAACAAAAGCCAAACTCCTCAAGGGCACTTGTTGAACTGAGTGCTAAGGAGCCCATTTTGCTTACCAACGCACCTATGTGTCCAGACTTTAGGGACAACCTGTATATAAAAAAAGCCTACACATCATAGTTCAAGAAACTGTGAAGGACAAATGCCCCAACACCTTAGACCCATAGGGTAAAATAGAAATGGAAAGAATCTACTGGTGACCTCCTGAAAGAGATCAGAAAATGAAAACTCCAAGAAATATTATACCCAAATTTAGCTCCCAGGCTAAAGGGAAAATAATTCAAGTAGCCTGAAAAAAAAATCAAATATCTTCAGTCAGGATGACAGAGGTTTAGTGTCTTCCACATAAAAGGAGAGGGGGACTTGCAATATGATATTCTTGAAAGTAAATGAACTAGAATTACAACCAAGAATAACCTAATTTTTTTTTTCAAAATGAGGATAATCTTTGAGGGAAACAAAAGGATATTTAACTTTTAAGCATTCCTGATTGAGAAAAAGAAATCCACAGAGATGAACAGAAAATCTGACTTTCAAATACAAGACTCAAGAACTTCTGGGAGCCGATGGTGGAGTAAGCAGGAAATTGTCTGAATTCTCCCATATTCACTTTCAAACAACTATCAAACAATGCCCCAAAACAAATTCTGAAACAGAAGAACCACCAAAAAGATAGTATGAAACAATCTTCTAGCTCAAGAAACTTGAAAAGGTTGGCAGATCTGTTTCACTCCGGTAAGAGGGGAGTACAATATGAGACAGGAATTGTCCTGGCAATCCAGCAGCAGGCCCTGACTCTGCAAGTCAATGAATGGCCATGAGCCCCAGTGTAGTACCAGGTAAGTACATAAATGCCAACCCCAGTAACCCCACATAGCATGTTATAGAAGTAAATGCGTGAGAAGACACCAGTGCCGGGAACCCTCATGTGCCTCAGTGCAGCACTGAGAGAACAAGTAGATACTAACACCAGGACCTCCATCCCACATGTGCATCACTGCAGTGCCAGGTAAACAGGCAGATGCCAGCATCAGAGCCCCCACATATCTCAAGGCAGTACCAGGTGAGCTGCCAGATACCTTCAGCACCATGAAGCAAAAATAACCTCACACCACAAACCCATGCCAACATCTGCACAGCAACTGGCAAGCATCAAGACTTCCCTTGGCCCTGGAGCAACATAGGCTTCCCCTACATACCTCAGCATAGAGCCAGGTGAATGCACAGAACCCAGCACCAGCCCCATTGCAACACCAGGCCAAACCCCTAGGTCCTCCAGCTAGGGACTGAAGACCTCTGCACAAGAAGTTTGGGACAATGTGCCTTCTTCACCAGGAGGAGACCTCAAATTTAAAATCAAAGAAAAAGGATGGGAAATATGAACAAAAATGACCAAAAAAAAGCTGACCATAGAAAGTTACTATGGTGACACAGGAGATCAAGACACAAAATCAGAAGATGACAGCAATGTAAAAACATCAAAGTGCAAAGACCCAAAGAAAAATGAGAACTGGACTCAAGCCCAGAAAAACTTGTGGAAGAGCTCAAAGAAGAGTTTAAAAATTAAATATGAGAAATAGAAGAAAAATTGGGAAAAGGAATGAAAGGAATTCAAGAGAGGGTCAATAGCTTGGAAAAGGAAGGACAAAAATTGACTGTAGAAAGCAAGTCTTTAAAAAGTAGAATAGGCCAAACGGAAAAGGAGATACAAAAACTAATAGAGGAAAACAATTTGTGAAGAATTAGAATTGGGGAAGTGGAAGCTCATGACTCTATGAGATATCAAGAATCAGTCAAACAGAAACAAAAGAATTTTAAAAAAAGAAGAAAACATAAAGTGCCTCATTGGTAAAACAACTGACCTGGAAAACAGATCCAGAAGAGACAATTTAAAAATTACTGGTCTACCTGAAAACCATGATGAAAAAAAGAGCCTGGACAGTATCTTTCAGGAAATTGTCATGGAAAACTGCCCTGAAGTCCTAAAACCCAAGGGTAAAATAGTCATTGAAAGAATCCACCACTCATCTCCTGAAAGACATCCCAAACTGAAAATGCCAAGGAATATTTTAGCCAAATTCCAAAATTAATAGGCCAAAGAGAAAATACTGGAAGGAACCAAAAAGAATAAAAAATTAAATACATGGAACCACAGTCAGAATTATGCAGGACCTTGCAGCTTCTACATTAAAAGATCAGAAGGCATGGAATATGATATTCCATAAAGCCTTGGATTATAACCAAGGATCAACTGCCCAGTGAAACTGAGCATAATCTTTCAAGGGAGGAGACAGACATTCAACAAGTACAAGAATTTCAAACCTTTGTGATGAAAAGACCAGATATCAACAGAAAATTTGATCTTCAAACACAAGACTCAATAGAAGCATAAAAAGGTAAACAGGAAAGAAAAAAAGCAACATAGTAATATGTTTTTATCCCTACAAGGGAAGATGACACTTGTAAATCTTGAAAACTGTGCTGTTACTATGCCATTTAAAAAGGATATACATAGACAGGGGGTTGTAGGTATAAGCTGATTTTGATGTGATGATAAAAAAATCTAATTAAATAGTGAAAAGAGATTGCACTGGGAAAAGAGGAAAGGAGGAGGCAGGCAAGGGTAAATTACACCACAAGAAAAGGCACAAAAACATATTACAGTAGAGGAAAAGAAGGGAGTGAAATGAGTATTGTTTGAACCTTACTCTCATAGATTTGGCTCAAAGAGGGAATAACATAATCAGTTAGGTATCAAAATATAACTTACCCTATAGGAAAGAGGAGAGGAAAGGGTAAAAAAGGGATGGATAGAAGAGAGGGAAGAGGTAGTAAGGGTAATGGGGAAGAAAAGGGAGGGGGCTGATAGAAGGGAGGGCAGACTGAGGGAGGCAGTGGTCAAAAGCCATACTCTAGTGAGGAGGTAAAGGGAGAAATGAGAGATAAAAGCATAAATGGGGGAAAATAAGATGGAGAAAAAGATGAGATAGTAATCATAACTGTGAATATGAATGGGATGAACTCTCCCACAAAATGGAAACTGATAGCAGAGTGGATTAAAAACCATAATCCTAAAATATGTTGTTTACAAGAAACATATTTGAAGAAGAAGAATACACACAGAGTAAAGGTAAAAGGCTGGAGGAGAATATATTATGCTTCAGGAAAAGTTAAAAAAAAAAGCAGGAGTAGCATTCCTGATCTCAGACAATCCAAAAGTAAAATAGAATTAATTAAAAGAGATAAGGAAGGAAACTACATCTTACTAAAAGGTACCATGTTAAACATATATGCACCAAGTGGTATAGCATCCAAATTCTTAGAGGAGAAGTTAAGGGACTTGCTGGAAGAAACAGTTAACAAAACTATACTAGGGAGAAACCTCAACCACTCCATCTCTGAACTAGATAAATCTAACTACAAAATAAAAAAGAAAGCACTTAAGGATATGAATAAAATTTTAGAAAAGTTATATATGATTGACCTCTGGAGAAAACTGAATGGGGATGGAAAAGAATATACCTTTTCTCAGTGGTACATGGCACCTACACAAAAAAATTACCACATATTAGGGCAGCAAAATCTCACAATCCAATGCAGAAAGGCAGAAATATTGAAGATATCCTTTGCAGATCATGATGCAATAAAAATTACATGCAACAAAAGGCCAGGGAAAGACAGACTAAAAATTAATCAGAAACAAAATAATCTAACCCTAAAGAAGGATTGTGTCAAACAAAAAATCATAGAAACAATAAATAACTTCATCCAAGAGAATGACAATGAGACAACTGTTTTAACAATCCAGCTAGCAGCTTCTGTGGGGGTATAAGATCCACCCACAGCCAGCACCCAGAAAGCTGCCGGCAGCTGGGAAAGCACAGGTTCTTCTGATCTGCTTTAATAAGGAAAGCAAGGTTAAAGGGGTTGACAAGTTTACTTTATTCCAGCATACAGACAGCATTCACTTAGTTCAGGGGAAAAAGGCAGCACCCTGAATTTCAGAACAAAATACAAACAAATTACATATATCAACAGACAGACCCAATACAATTCATAGTTACCAACATCTAGGTTCAGCCCAGGAGCTCAGAACAAGGGCTGGCCCAGAGTCACGCGCCACCACTGCTGTGGCAAAGAGCTCCAAAGAAAAACAGCCAACACCTGGTTTTTATATCTTTTTCAGCGTCAGGTGTGAATCACACATGCAACTCACCTATGTGACCTAGAATCGTCACAGAGAGGCAGACTTAAACCCACATGGTCTAAAAGCCTCTGCTCTCCCAGATATGTAAACTAGGCCCTCCCTGGAATTAGCCCCACCTTGGGCCCCACTTTAGTTGCCAATCCACACCCACTAAGGTTTTACACCTAATAGGGGTTTGGGCCTGGGGCTTAGCACCCAGCAAGACTCAATCAAAGACACTGAATTAATCAAAGGAAACAAAGGCCAAACTCTTCAGGGGCACTTGTTGAACTAAGTGCTAAGGAGCCCATTTTTGGTTACCAACACAACAACATACAAGAGAATGACAATGAGACAAAACTTATGGGATGTAACCAAAGACGTTCTTCAGGAAGTTCTATATCTCTAAATGCTTACATGAATAAAACAGAGAAAGAAGAGATCAATGAATTGGACATGTAACTAAAAAAGGTAGAAAAAGAACAAATTAAAAATCCTCAACTAAATACCAAATTAGAAATTCTTAAAACCAAAGAAGTTATTAATAAAATTGAAATTAAGAAAACTATTGAATTAATAAGTAAAACTAAAAGTAGGTTTTATGAAAAAACCAATAAAGTAGATAAAACTTAGGTTAATTTGACTAAAAAAAAGGAAACAACCAAATTACCAGCATCAAAAATGAAAATGGTGAATTCATCACCAATGAAGAGGAAATCAAAACAATAATTAGGAGTTATTTTTCACAGCTGCATGCCAAGAAATATGACAATCTTAGTGAAATGGAAGAATATTTTAAAAAATATAAATTGCCCAAGTTAACAGAAGTAGAGATGAAAAATTTAAATACACCCATTTCAGAAAAAAGAAATTGAATAAGCCATCAATGAACTCCCTAAGGGAAAATCTCCAAGGGCCAGATAGATTTACAATTGAATTCAATCAAAAAATTAAAAAAACAAATTCTTTTTTTTTTATAAATTTCTTTATTTATTTTTAGTTTACCACGCACGGTTCTACATAGTTTTGAGTTCCAGTTTTTCTCCCCTCCCTCCCCCCTCCCTCCCCAAGATGGCATGAAGTCTCATATAACTGTCATGTATAACTTCGCATTGAATTAATTTATGCACTAGTCAAGTCGTGGAGAAGAATTTTGACCAATGGAATGAATCACGAGAAAGAAGAAACAGA
Source organism: Trichosurus vulpecula (assembly GCF_011100635.1). NCBI lineage: Eukaryota > Metazoa > Chordata > Mammalia > Diprotodontia > Phalangeridae > Trichosurus > Trichosurus vulpecula. The sequence continues at coordinate 280,586,431 of NC_050577.1, read as the reverse complement.
ACCAAAAAAAAAAAAAAGAAGAAAAACCCCAAAAACAAAAACAAAAGAGAAGCAGAAAAGGCGAGCATGTAGTGTGCCTCAGTCTGTATTCAAACTTCGCAGTTCTTTGTCTCGATGAAGATAGCATTCTCCATCGTGAGTCCCCTGTGGAGTTGTCCTTGTCCCTTAGGTTGCTGAGAAAAGCGCAGTTTGTCAGGGTTGGTCCTCACGGAATCCATATATCTGTGGCTGTGCACAACGTTCTCCTGGCTCTGCTCCGCTCACTCAGCATTATGTCGTGTAGGTTTTTCCAGGTTGTTATGAAGTCTGCATCATCCCCATTTCTTATGGCACAATAGTATTCCATTACCTTCATGTACCACAGTTTGTTCAGCCATTCCCCAATTGATGGGCATCCCTTTGATTTGCAATTCTTGGCTACCACAAAGAGAGCCGCTATGAATATTCTTGTACATATGGGTCCTTTTCCGGCTTGCGTGATTTCTTTGGGATACAACCCTAGAAGTGGTATTGCTGGGTCAAAGGGTATGAACATTTCTATAGCCCTTTGGGCATAGTTCCAAACCACCCTCCAAAATGGCTGGATCAGCTCACAACTCCACCAGCAATGCAACAATGTTCCAATTTCCCCACATCCTTTCCAGCATTTATCATTCTCCTGATTTGTTATTTTAGCCAATCTGACAGGAGAGATGTGGTATCTAAGAGTTGTTTTGATTTGCATTTCTCTAATCAGCAGCGATCCAGAGCATTTTTCCATATGCCTGTAGATAGCTTTAATTTCTTTAATACTATGTAAACTATTTGGGAAAATAGGAAAAGACAGAATCCTACCAAATTGTTTCTATGATACAAATATGGTGTTGATATCTAAGTCCAGAAGAGCCAAAACAGAGAAAGAAAACTAGAGACCAATTTCCCTAATGAATATAGATACACAAATTTTAAATAAAATATTAGTAAAGCGATTACGGCAACTTATCTCAAGGATAATACACTATGACCAGGGAGGACTCATACCAGGAATACAGGGCTGATTAAATAGTAGGAAAATTATCAGCACAATTTAACATATCAACAACAAAACAGAAATTATATTATTATCTCAACAGATCAGAAAAAGCATTTGACAAAATATAACACCCATTCTTATTAAAAACACTAGAGTGCATAAGAATAAATGGAGTCTTCCTTAAAATGATAGTTAGCATCTATCTAAAACCATCAGCAAGCATTATATGTAATGGGAATAAGCTAGAAGCATTTCCAGTAAGATCAGGGGTGAAACAAGGATGTCCATTATCATCACTGTTATTCAATATTGTACTAGAAATGCTAGCTTTAGCAATAAGAGAAGAAAGAGAAATTGAAGGAATTAAAATAGGCAAAGAAGAAATAAAGCTATCACTCTTTGCAAATGATACGATGTTATATTTAGAGAATCCTAGAGAATCAAGTAAAAAATTACCTGAAATGTTAGACAAATTTACCAAAGTTGTAGGACATAAAATAAACCCACATAAATCACTGGCACTTCTATATATAACTAACAAATCCCTAGAGAAATTGATAAAAAGATAAATTCCATTTAAAGTTACTGTAGATATTATAAAATATTTCAGTCTATCTGCCAAAACAAACCCAGAAATTACATGAACAGAATTACAAAACACTTTTCACACAAATAAAGTCAGATCTAAATAACTGGAAAAATATTAGTTGCTCTGAAATATCAGTAGGCCAAGCTAGTATAATAAAAATGACAATTCTACCTAAATTAAATTACTTATTCAGTGCCATACCAATCGAACTACCAAAAAGATATTTCATAGAGCTAGAAAAAATAACAAAATTCATCTGGAAAAACAAAAGGTCCAGAATATCAAGGGAATTAATGAAAAGAAATGTAAGAGAAGGTGGCTTAGCTGTAGTATATCTAAAACTGTATTATAAAGCAGCAATCATCAAAACTACTTGCATGAAATAGCATGCTGGATCAGTGGAATAGGTTAGTTATGCAAGACACAACAGTCAATGATGATACTAATCTACTATTTGATAAATCCAAAGACTCCAAGTTTTGGGATAGGAACTCACTATTTAACAAAAACTGCTGGGAAAACTGGAAAACAGTATGGCAGAAACTAGCCATAGACCAACATCTTACACACTATACTAAGATAAAGTCAAAACAGATACAGATATAGAGACTGATACTAGAAGCAAACTAGCAGAGCAAGGAATAGCTTACCTGTCAGATCTATGGAGAAGGGAAGAATTTATGACCAAACAAGAGGTAGAGAACATTAGGAAATGGAAATTGGATGATTTTCATTACATTAAATTGAAAAGGTTTTGCACAAACAAAGCCAACACAACCAAGGTTAGAAGGGAAGTAAAAAGCTGGGAAACAATTTTTACAACCAGTGTCTCTGATGAAGGCACTGAGTCAAATTAAGAATGTAAGTCATTCCCCAATTGATAAATGGTCAAAGGATACGAACAGGCAGTCTTCAGAGGACAAAATTAAAGCTATCTATAATCACATGAAAAAATACTCTAAATCACTATTGATTAGGGAAAGGCAAATTAAAACGACTCTGAGGCACCACATCACACCTATCAGATTGGCAAACATGACAAAAGAGGAAGATGATAAATGTTGGAGAAGATGTGAGAAAATTGGGGCACTACTGCATTGTTGGTGGAGTTCTCAACTGATCCATCCCTTCTGGAAAGCAATTTGGAACTATGTCTAAAGGACTATAAAATTGCACATGCGCTTTCACCCAACAATATCACTTCTAGTTCTGTATCCCAAAGAGATCATAAAAATGGGAAAAGGACCCACATGTACCAAAATATTTATGGCAACTCTTTCTGTGGTGGCAAAGAAATGGAAATTGAGGGAATGGCTGAACAAGTTGTGGTATATGAATGTAATGAAATACCGTATCATGCTATGAGAAATGTTGAGCAAGCAGATTTCATAAATACCTGGAAAGACTTACATGAACTGATACTGAGTGAAATGAGCAGAACCAAGAGAACAGTGTACATAGCCCCACTGTGTGATGACTGTCCTTGACACAATCAGCTCTTCTCAGCAATACAAGGATCTAAGACAACTCCAAAGGACTCACAAAGGAAAATGCTATCCACATCCAGAGAAAGAACTTTGGAGTCTGAACACAGATGAAAGCATATTATTTGCTCTCCTTTTCTTTTGTTGTTTTGGTTTTTTTGCTTCTTTCTCGTGTTCCTCCCATTAGTTCTAACTCTTCTTTATATCATGACTAATGTGAAAATATGTTTAATATGAATGTATAAGTAGAGCCTTTATCAGATTGCTTGCTTTTGGGGGAGTGGGGGGAGAGAGCAGGGGAGAAAATTAAAAACTCAAAATCTTATGGAAGTAAATGTTAAAAACTAAAAGTAAATTATTTTTTAAAAAAGAAAAAGTCAATAGCTTGATAAAAAAGCATTAAAATGGAAAAAGAGTTACAAAAATTTCCTGAAGAAAAAGACTCCAATCAAAGTAGCATTGGAAAAGAGGAGGTAAAAAAGGTAACTAAAGAAAACTAGAATTGGAGAAATGGAAGTGAATGATTCTGGGAGACATCAAGGATCAATGAAATAACACCAAAAGAATGAAAAACTACAAGAACATCTAAAATACCTCACTGGAAAAACAACTGACCTAGAAAATAGATCCAAGAAAGATAATATAAGTATCATTGAACTATCTGAAAGCCATAATAAAAAAGAGGACCAGGACATTATACTCCAAGAAGTTATCCAAGAAAACTGCCCTGATTTCCTCAAACTAGATGGTAAAATAGACATGGAAAGATTAACCTTTGGAAAGAAATCCCAAAATAAAATCACCAAAGAACATCATAGACAAATTCCAGAAATTCTAGTTCAAATGAAAAATACTTCAAAGACTTGGAAAGAAACAATTTACATATTGTAATTCATCAGGATTACACAGGACCTAGCACCTCCAATATTAAAGGATCAGAGGTAGATGGCACAGTAAGCAGTAAATCACTATAGCTCTCCCATATTCACCTCCAAAACAACTATAAGATAGCACCCCAGAACAAATTCTGAAACAGAGGAGGCAGCAGAAAGACTTGGAGAATCTGTAAGAAAGGTCTATCTCACTTGGGGTAAAGGGCAGCACAGTCCAGGAAAAGAAGTATCCCAGAAAGCCAGCAGTAAGCCCTACCTCAATAAACCTGCAGGAGATCCTGAGCCCCATGGTGGTGGTGCCAGCAAAAGCCATCACCAGAACCCCCCACCCCTGCAGAGCCAGGGGGAACCAGCAGATTCCAGCTCTTGAGAACCACGATGTGCTTTACCATAGCCTTAGACAAACAGGCATCCTCTAGCTGATAGGCCTCCATGTGCTTCAGCACAGCTTGGGGGAAATAGGCATCCTAGTGTGACAAGAAAATAGGGCAGACCTCCATGTGCTTCAGTATATCCCCTGGCAAGCATGCATCCTACAGTGCATAAAGTAGGCCAGTCCTCCAAGTGTTTCAGCAAAACTCAGAATAAATATACACAATCAGGTGACAAGACCTCCACAGGATCCAGGGTAGCCTCAGGGAAACAGAGAAAAACCACAGTGGGCCTCAGCACACGCCAGAAACCACCACTAGGACCCCAGTTCAGCACCAGGTAAGCTGGCCTCCAAAAGTAGCAGCCATTCCCCACCCTATCCCCTGAACATTGCACTAGACAAGAGGGTCCTCAGGGGCTTCAGGGAAACATCAGCACAGCACCAGGTAAGCATCCAGGCCCTGCAGCCACTAGCACAAGAAGGGTAAGAGAGTGTCACTTCCACTCTGAAGTGGAGATGAAATTTACACCTATGGGCAAAACCCCAAAGAAAAATGGAAACTGGTCTCAATCCCAGAAATAACTTATGGAAGAACACAAAAAGGAGCTTAAAAATTAGTAAGAAAGGAAGAATAAAAATTGGGGGGAAAAAGAGAATGGTGCAAGAAAATTATGAAAGAAGAGTCAACAGTTTCTCTTCTTGTAAACAATATATTGTAGTACTGTGGTTCTTATTCTACTCTGCTATCAGCCTCCGTTTTATGGGAGAGTTCATCCCATTCACATTCACAGTTATGATTACTTTCTCTGTCTTTTGATCCTATTTTCTCCAGTTTACCTTTTCTCTCTCCTTTCTCCCTTTACCTCCTCACTAGAGTTTTGCTTTCGACAATTGCCTCCCTCAGTCTGCCCTCTCCTCCCTTTTCTTCTCCTTTACCCTTACCAATTCTTCCCTCCCTTCTATCCACCCCCTCCCTCTTCTTTCTCCTTTCTCCATAAAAACAACAACCTATTGTCATTGTCCATTTCTGATTTTTGCTCATGGTGTTTGGCTTACTCCTAGCTTTTAGAGTTGCGCTCTCCTGCTGGAGCACAGTGGGCACTGACCCAGGTTTATTGTACTGGGAACCCGGGACCTGGAAACCAGCTTTGTGCACTGGGGCCTCAGGTGCTGGTAGCTGGAGGCTGTTGGGAGTAAACAGATATCCATTATAACCACCACTCTTTAGTTTACATCACAAAATGCTACTTATTGTAAGAAGAAAAATAATCTGAAGGAGCAAAGAGGCGACAAAATTGTCACTTTCATAGATATGATAGTCTATTTGAAGCACATTAGAGAAATATTTAGAACTGATCAATAAATTCACCTCTAAGTGTATCAGCACCAAGAGTTGTCCCTTTCCCTACTCCCTTTGAGTACTATTTTATAGCTTGTTCTATTTCTTTTTCTGAGATGTTTGTTTGACTATGTTAGGGGAAGATCTGGGGACAAAAATGAGACATTCATAGGTCATTGAACAGTTAACAAAATGAAGCTTATTTAGCCCTAATACAATAAGGATATCGAATAAAAATACAGTGACAAGTGTAACACTCACCTTCCCTTCACTCATATGCAAACACGTCTGGTCAGTTGGACAGAAAAAGTATGGTGCCTCCATTGGTCTTCAGATAGCCACCAAGTTGTAGAGGCACTGACTCGGTGTGGGTGGATCTTTCTATACCCTTGGGTGAGTATGAAATTGGGTCAAGATAGACAGGGCCCAATCAGGTATTAGGATCAATTCTGTTACATTTTAGGGACAATTAATCCCCATTTCTGGGAAATGGCTGAACAATGACCCTATGACAGAGTATTATATACATACATGCATATGTACATATATACATACACACATATATATGTATATATATAGGGATATACATATATGTACATACACATATAATTAATTTTACAGTTCTGTTTTTATATTGCCTAAGTTCCTAGAGGACAGGGACTGTCTTACTTACTTACATTTATTTTCCTAGCATTTAGCATCCTGTCTGGCACATAATAAGGACTTTTTCACTCATTCTTCAGGAGCTTTACAAATAATGAAGATGGAAACATGTTTTGAATGATATATATATAGATGAAAGATACAGAAACATATAAATGATGGGGTTTTTTGTACAGAAGTTGTTGATATGGGGAAATTTACTATTTTCACAAAAAGATCCAAAGAAAATAAGCTTAATTTTTTTCTGTTACAACAATAACTGCTTACAACTATAAGAAATTCCTGTGTGAGGCAACTCCCTCAACCAACGTGAATAAGCAACTGTTCTGAAACTTACAGGAGTAGTTGAGGGCACTAAAAGGTTAAATAACTAAACTACAGTAATACAAGGTAAACTTGCAATTTGAACCCAGGTCTTTTTGACTCCCTGACTCCTTCTCCATCCAAAGTCATGCTGCCTCTCTTGTAAACATACTGAGTTAAACTAATCCTCAAACTTTGGATCAAAAAGAAAGAATTTTTCCCACACAGCAGTTTGGCAAAGACAGACAACTTTTTTCCCCTTCTCCTTTACAGTCTTGAGTGGGGATAATTCATCAGGATCAGGTGGGTGTATCCAGCAATGAATTTCCTGTAGTTGAAGAAGGACAAGCAATCAGAGATCTCAGCCCTTCCCATTGTTTGGCTCATAATCAGTTTCCAAAATTCTACTCAACTTTTCCAAAGTACAAGTGCTTTTCTTTTTTTTTTTTAACAACCTCTTAACAGTCAAAATTTTTCAAGCTCCGTAAAATGAATTAGTCACTGCTAGATTGATACTAAACATGCCAAATGTTAACCTATAGCAAAATTTTAAGGCTGAGTTACAAGACCCTTAAACAATTTTCTAATCGAAATATAGACAGACACTTAGCTATGTCAAAACGGGTTAAGCACAGCCTTCCACAATGATTGAGACAAATTTTAGGCCCTAAAGAAACCGGAGATAGAAAAATCCCTGCATTGTAACCATTGCTAATCAACTCAATCTGTACAGTGATAATATAGAGCATAAATCTTTTGTGTAACAATCAGATCTGAAAGGAAATTTTTGAAGTTCCACATTTAGCAGATAAGTAATGGATTAGATTCAGCTTTCCAATAACTGATATTCCAATTACTACAACAGTGTTATCTATTAATCAGATTCTCAATACAGGTCTCTCTTCCCTGTTCTGCCCTCCTCTCAGTTGCTAGTATCTCTCAAGTGTTAAGCAGGCAAGACAAAAATAATATATTCCAACCAATCCTACTCAGGGAGGAACCCAGTTAAGTTCAGGCTCTAGTGACTGGGAGTTGACTGTTTATTTTTCTCCCTTTATTACTAGGAAATTAGATAAAACTAACTGTTGTGTTTTGTTTGGCAGGGCAAGGGGGAGAGTGGATGGAAAAATAAAGAGCAGTATGTATTTTTTTCAATCATCCCCTTAAGATGGCTCAGATGTTTTTGCCTATTTTATTTTGTTTGTTTGTTTATTCTATATCTCTGATTTCATTAGAGTAGGCAACTCCAAGAGTTGCCTCAGAAAAATCCCTCTGCAAAATTCTAATGGGGTGGGCAAGCAGTATGCAATTTATACCTTTTGATCATTGCTTGGCCCAAAGGGGAAATCATTTGCTCACTATCAATCACAAAGTCATTATATGTCACAGCTGTGAATTGACCCCACAGCTTCCTTAGATGCCTCTCTCCCATAACGTCTCTTCTCAAAGGAAAATGAGAAGACCTTAACCCCAAATCTAGGCAATTTCCCAACCATACCCCTCACAAAAAAATTCTGCAAAGTGTACAAATAATTGTTATAAAAATATCATTTTTTAAAACAAAAGAGAACCCCTTGTGTTCACATTGAGACCTTATTTACTCTTCTTTCATACATAATTTTAATTGAATCAGTTTTCTGATTTCTAAGTCCATGACATATCAGAAGCTACAAGTTTGAAGGGGGATGAAAAGAGCACTTGTCAGGGACAGTTTCTAACTCCAGAGAAACTACCAAAATATACCAGAGCTCAAAAAACCACTTAATATGGCCAAAGGCCCAACCTTCCTGCATAGAATATGATAGCACTGCTGAATTACAACACGAAACAATACCAAATAGTGATGCACCTGAGCCATGAAACAAGATAAAATCATGTTCAGTACAGTCTACTGGATTGCAAATAATTGTGGAAGGATGGTTCAGTAATTTTCTTAAGAAAAACCTTAGCGTCTCAAATCCCAACAACCCTGGAGTTATATTTTGGTATTTTCAATCAGTTAAAAAAAAATCCCCTTCTTCCCTTCTCTTTTCCCCTTTCCGTATTTCACTGTTGAGGGAAATTTATTTCTACACCCAACTACATGCATGAGCATGTCAATGTGCGTGTGTGCATGTGTGTGTGCATCCCTCCTTTAGTCAGGACAGATGAAAGTGAGGTTCAAGTGTCACTTGCTCTTCTCATTCTCTCCTTGTTTTATAGATTGCCTAGAATTGTGGACCCTAATCATGAGATAATTTCCCCTGACCCTCCTTTCCCTTCATTCCCACCCACCCTCCAGTGTATTCCTCTTTCCTTATCTTTTCAATCTTTCCTGAAAGTCATCAAGACATAATAGAATTATTACCAGGCCTTGTCTAATTAGACTTCTTCTATGATCCCTGATGATGACAGGGTTCAAAGGGGACACAGGTATCACCTCCTTATATTAGAATATAAGCAGTTAATACTTGTTTAGTCAATTATCATTATTTATTCATTTTTACCTCTTTATTTTTTATTTATTTTAAACTTAAATACATAAGAAAAGAAAAAGAAACATTATAAAATTAAAAATTAAAACAATACAAAATAAGAGAAGAAAAAAAAGAGCATGTCATACACAAAGCAGAATGTAAGAGAGGATTCAAAATATATAGCAATAAATTTCCTTTTCAAGAAAGCCTATATAATAAACACTATGGGTTCGGTTGAGAGTTATCCACCTTTTCTTTGCTACCTTGTTAGTTTTCTTTTGTTCACTGTTGTGCACTTTTTACTTTGTTCTTTTTCCCCTTTCCTCCCTCCCCGAGAAGGTTGCAGTTAGGCTAGAATATATTTATGTATAGATATCAATATATGGGTACACATATACATTCATATATAGACATATACTTTCCATAGCAAATTCTACTTCTTATCTTTGTTTTTACTTGTGCATATCTCTTATTTCCAATGGCTCCTGACTCCTCTACTTTACTTTTACCAACTACCTTGCCCTCCTCTTAATTAACCTACCCCACCTCCAAAGAATCCCTCCAATACCATTAATCTAAACATCCTTCTACACTCACCCTTTAATCGATTCCTTCACCCTCCCCTCTGGGGATCCCTCCCTTATTCTCTCTCCTCTCCCTATCCCCTTAGCATTTTAATTCTTTCTGAGTTTAGAAGACTTTTATACCCTTCTAAGTACATATGTATTGTTCCTTCTTGAACCCATTCCTAATGAAAGTAGGTTGCCAAAACTAACAGCTCTCCTTCCCCATCTAATTCCTCCATGTTTGTTCTTCCTCTTGTACCTTATTGGTATAAAACAATGACTTTTTAGCTGTTCCTAAACAGTTTTACTTTTTAAAGTCATATCATACTCAGGTCTAGTCCAGTATTTCTTAGGAAATACCCAATTACTAATAATAATCTTGGACATACATTTTACATACATAAAAAGAAACAGTCTATCCTCATTAAGTTCCTTGTAATTAGTCTTTGGTTATGTGCCTTATATTTCTCTTGGCTCTTGTATGTCAAATCATTTATTAAGTTCATAGTTTTTTCCCCTACCAACTCCTGAAAAGTCTGACAGTTCATTAATTGTCCATTTTTTTCAGTCAGGAGTATGTTTAGCTTTACTGAATATATTATTGGTCAGAACCCCAGTTTTTGGCTCTTCCATATATAGTGTTCTAAGACCCATGGTCTGCCATATTTACATTTTTTTCTTGTTTCCCATAATATTTTATCCTTGAGCTGGGGGTTTCAGAATTTGAGAAATAATAGTGCTATGGGTTTCCCTCATAGAATCTCTTTCAGGTGGCAACTTGTGGAATTTTCTATTTCTACTTTCTACCCTTGTTTTAATGCTTGAGGAAAATTATTTCTTGTATTATTGTATCAAGATTTTTTTTAGCATACTTTTCAGGTAGTCAGATTATTCTTATGTTTCCTCTTCTTGATCTGTTCTCCAGATCACTTGTTTTTCTTAGGATATGTTTCACATTCTCTTCTACTTTTCATTCTTTATATTTTCTTTCATTATTTCTTGGTCTCATAACTTTCCTGGCTTCGCCCTGCCCAATTCTGATTTTCAAGGAGTCATTTTCTTTCTTTCTTACTTTTCTTACATTTTTTTGTTTTTGAAAAGGGGAAGGCAGAGCAATTGGGGTTAAGTAACTTGCCCAAGATTTGCCAGAAAGTCCTCTACCCGGAGAGTGGGGCAGAGCCAGGATGGCAGCTGTAAAGCAGGGACTAGCATGAGTTCCCCACCGAGTCCCTCCAAAAACCTATAAAAAATCCCGCTGAACCAATTCTAGATATGCAGAACTAACAAAACAGAAGAGGGAAGCAGGGCTCCAAACCAGGACAGGCTGGATGGTCTCTGGGTGAGGTCTATCCCACAAGGAGCTGGGAGCAGTGGAGAGCGGAGCAGAGCCCAGCATGCGCTGCACAGACCAACCAGACCAGGATCTGGGCGGAGCGTGCTTAGCGCCCTGAATCAGTGAGCTGCAGTACTTACCACACTTCTCAACCCATAAACACCAAAGAAAACAGAGAAGATTAGTGGGAAAAGCTGCAGGAGTGGAAGGAGTTCCTGGTTCAGCTACTGCCCCAGGGGGCAGTGGAGGTGGGGCAGCTACAGAACTATAGCTGCAGTTGCTTCTGGTCCCAGGCCCACCTAGTGGGAGGAATTAAGTGGCAGAGCAGAGCAGGAGTGAAGGGCCTGCTGAAGATCTAAGCCCAGTCCGGGTTGGGGGTTCTTGGGGAAGGAGGAGTGCTGGGGTATCAGAGCTGGCACATCCCCCCAAGCATGGAACATACATCTCTTAAATCCACAAGCAGTCATTCCCCACTGAAAAACTCAAGGGTCAAGTTAGTTGGCTGGGAATATGGCCAGGCAGTGAAAACGCAATCAGATTCAGTCTCAGACTTTGGATTCTTACTTTGGTGACAAAGAAGACCAAGACATACAGACAGAAGAAGTTAACAAAGTCAAAGAGCCTACAACAAAAGCCTCCAAGAAAAACATGAACTGGTCCCAGGCCATGGAAGAGCTCAAAAAGGATGTGGAAAAGCAAGTTAGAGAAGTAGAGGAAAAATTGGGAAGAGAAATGAGAAGGATGCAAGAAAACCATGAAAAACAAGTCAATGACTTGCTAAAGGAGACCTAAAAAATACTGAAAAATATACTGAAGAAAACAACACCTTAAAAAATAGACCAACTCAAATGGTAAAAGAGCTCCAAAAAGCCAATGAGGTGAAGAATGCCTTGAAAGGCAGAATCAGCCAAATGGAAAAGGAGGTCCAAAAGACCACTGAAGAAAATACTACTTTAAAAATGAGACTGGGGGAGGGGGGAAGCACCATGGAAAAATAAGCTAAAAACTAATTGGAAACTAAATAATTTAATTCTAAAGAGTGAGTGGGCCAAAGATCAAATCAGAGAAACAATCAATAATTTCATTCAAGAGAATGACAATAATGAAACAACATACCAAAACTTATGGGATGCAGCAAAAGCAGTTCTTAGGGGAAGTTTTATATCTCTAAATGCCTACATGAATAAAATAGGGAAAGAGGAGATCAATGATCTGGGCATACAGTTGAAAAAGCTAGAAAAAGAGCAAATTGAAAACCCCCAATTAAATACCAAATTAGAAATACTGAAAATCAAAGGAGAGATTAATAAAATTGAAACCAAGAAAACTATTGAATTAATAAATAAAACAAAGAGCTGGTTTTATGAAAAAACCAATAAAATTGACAAACCTTTGGCCAATTTGATTAAAAAAAAGAAAGAAGAAAATCAAATAACCAGTATAAAAAATTAAAAGGGTGAGGTCACCTCTAATGAAGAGGAAATCAAAACAATAATTAGGAATTATTTCGCCCAACTGTATGCCCATAAATTTGACAACCTTAGAGATATGGATGAATATCTACAAAAACATAAACTGCCCAGACTAACAGAGAAGGAAGTGAAATTTCTTAATGACCCCATTATCAGAAAAAGAAATTGAGCAGGCCATCCACGAACTCCCTAGGAAAAAATCTCCAGGGCCAGATGGTTTTACATGTGAATTCTATCAAACATTTAAAGAACAACTAATTCCAATACTTTGTAGACTATTTGGGAAAATAGGGGAAGAAGGAGTCCTACCAAATTCTTTTTATGACACAAATATGGTACTAATACCTAAACCAGGTAGAGTTAAAACAGAGAAAGAAAATTATAGACCAATTTCTCTAATGAATATTGATGCAAAAATTTTAAATAAAATATTAGCAAAAAGATTGCAGCAACTCATTACGAGAATAATACACCATGACCAGGTAGGATTTATTCCAGCAATGCAAGGATGGTTCAATATTAGGAAAACTATTAGCATAATTGACCATATCAACAACAAAACTAGCAAAAACCATATGATCATCTCAATAGACGCAGAAAAAACCTTTGACAAAGTACAACACCCATTCCTATTAAAAACACTAGAAAGCATAGGAATAAGGGGAACCTTCCTCAAAATTATAAATAGCATCTACCTAAAACCATCAACAAGCATTATTTGTAATGGGGATAAACTAGATGCATTCCCAATAAGATCAGGGGTGAAACAAGGATGTCCATTATCACCCCTATTATTCAATTTGGTTCTAGAAACATTAGCTGTAGCAATAAGAGAAGAAAAAGAAATTGAAGGAATTAGAATAGGAAAAGAAGAAACTAAATTATCACTTTTTGCAGATGATATGATGATTTATCTAGAGAATCCTAGAGAATCAAGTAAAAAACTACTTGAAATAATAAACAACTTTAGCAAAGTTGCAGGATATAAAATAAACCCACATAAATCCTCAGCATTCCTATACATTACTGACAAAGCCCAACAGCAAGAGATAGAAAGAGAAATTCCATTCAAAGTTACTGAAGGCACTATAAAATATTTGGGAGTCTATTTGCCAAGACAAACCCAGGGCCTATATGAACATAACTATGAAACACTTTTCACGCGAATAAAATCAGATCTAAATAAATGGAGAAATATCAGTTGCTCATGGTTAGGCCGAGCTAATATAATAAAAATGACAATTCTACCTAAATTAATCTATCTATTCAGTGCCATACCAATCGAACTACCAAAATTTTTTTTTACTGAGCTGGACAAAATAATAACAAAATTCATTTGGAAAAACAAGAGGTCTAGAGTATCTAGGATATTAATGAAAAGACATGCTAGGGATGGTGGTTTAGCCACACCAGATATTAAACTGTACTACACAGCAGCAGTCATCAAAACTGCCTGGTACTGCTTAAGAAACAGGGGTGTGGATCAGTGGAATAGGATAGGTACACAAGTAGGTGAAATCAACAAGTTTAGCAATCTACTCTTTGATAAACCCAAAGAAGCCAGTTTCTGGGCTAATAATTCACTATTTCACAAAAACTGTTGGGAAAATTGGAAAATGGTAGGGCAAAAACTGGGCATAGACCAATATCTTACACCATATACCAAAATAAAGTCAAAATGGGTTCATGATCTAGGAGTAAAAGTTGATACTCTAAGTAATTTGGGAAAGCAAGGAATAGTTTACTTATCAGATTTGTGGAAAAGTAAAGAATTCATGACCCAACAAGAGATAGAGAGCATTACAAAATGCAAAATGGATAATTTTGATTATGTCAAATTGAAATGTTTTTGTACAAAAAAAGCCAATGCAACAAGAATTAGGAGGGAAGCAGAAAATTGGGAGAAAATCTTTGCAACTAGTATCTCTGATAAAGGCCTCATTTCTAAAATATACAGGGAGCTATGCCAAATATATAGGAATACAAGCCATTCCCCAATTGAGAAATGGTCAAAGGATATGAACAGGCAGTTTTCAGAGGAAGAAATTAAAGCTATCTACAGGCATATGGAAAAATGCTCTGGATCGCTGCTGATTAGAGAAATGCAAATCAAAACAACTCTTAGATACCACATCTCTCCTGTCAGATTGGCTAAAATAACAAATCAGGAGAATGATAAATGCTGGAAAGGATGTGGGGAAATTGGAACATTGTTGCATTGCTGGTGGAGTTGCGAGCTGATCCAGCCATTTTGGAGGGCGGTGTGGAACTATGCCCAAAGGGCTATAGAAATGTTCATACCCTTTGACCCAGTAATACCTCTTCTAGGGTTGTATCCCAAAGAAATCACGCAAGCCGGAAAAGGACCCATATGTACAAGAATATTTATAGCAGCTCTCTTTGTGGTAGCCAAGAATTGGAAAGCAAAGGGATGCCCATCAATTGGGGAATGGCTGAACAAGCTGTGGTATATGAAGGTGATGGAATACTATTGTGCCATAAGAAATGGGGATGATGCAGACTTCATAACAACCTGGAAAAACCTACACGACATAATGCTGAGTGAGCGGAGCAGAGCCAGGAGAACGTTGTGCACAGCCACAGATATGTGGATTCCGTGAGG
Source organism: Trichosurus vulpecula (assembly GCF_011100635.1). NCBI lineage: Eukaryota > Metazoa > Chordata > Mammalia > Diprotodontia > Phalangeridae > Trichosurus > Trichosurus vulpecula. The sequence goes on along the minus strand of NC_050577.1, from coordinate 280,571,325 downwards.
ACCAACCCTGACATACTGCGCTTCTCTCAGCAACCTAAAGGGGCAAGGACAACTCCAGGGGACTCACGATGGAGAATGCTATCTTCATTCAGAGAAAGAACTGCGAAGTTTGAAAACAGACTGAGGCACACTACATGCTCGCCTTTTCTGCTTCTCTTTTGTTTTTGGTTTTGGGTTTTTTTTTTGTTTGTTTTTTGTTTTTTTGGTTCTGTTTCTTCTTTCTCATGATTCATTCCATTGGTCAAAATTCTTCTCCACGACTTGACTAGAGCATAAATTAATTCAATGCGAAGTTATACATGACAGTTATATGAGACTTCATGCCGTCTTGGGGAGGGAGGGGGGAGTGAGGGGAGAAAAACTGGAACTCAAAACTATGTAGAACCATGTGTGGTAAACTAAAAATAAATAAAGAAAAAAAAATGCACTGTAAAAAAAAAAAATGAGACTGGGGGAGGGGGGGAGCCAAGGTGACCGCAATGAAGGCAGCGTCTTACCGGAGCTCTCTCACAAGGTCTGTCAGATTCCTACGAAAAAGTGAATTTGAGCAGATTTGAGAGAGTTAGAAACCGCGAACAATAATTAGGAATTATTTTGCCCAATTGTATGCCCATAAATTTGACAACCTTAGAGATATGGATGAATATCTACAAAAACATAAACTGCCCAGGTTAACAGAAAAGGAAGTAAAATTTCTTAATAACCCCATCTCAGAAAAAGAAATTGAGCATGCCATCAATGAATTCCCTAGGAAAAAATCTCCAGAGCCAGATGGTTTTACATGGGAATTCTATCAAACATTTAAAGAACTACTAATTCCAATTCTTTGTAGACTATTTGGGAAAGCAGGTGAAGAAGGAGTCCTACCAAATTCTTTTTATGACACAAATATGGTACTAATACCCAAACCAGGTAGAGTCAAAACAGAGAAAGAAAATTATAAAACAATTTCCCTAATGAATATTGAGGCAAAAATTTTAAATAAAATATTAGCAAAAAGACTGGAGCAACTCATCACGAGAATAGTACACTATGACCACGTAGGATTTATTCCAGGAATGCAAGGCTGGTTCAATAGTAGGAAAAATATTAGCATAATTGACCATATCAACAACAAAACTAGCAGAAAACATATGATCATCTCAATAGATGCAGAAAAAGCCTTTGATAAAATACAACACCCATTCCTATTAAAAACACTAGAAAGCATAGGAATAAATGAAACCTTCCTTAAAATTATAAATAGCATCTACCTAAAACCATAAACAAGCATTGTTTGTAATGGGGATAAGCTAGATGCATTCCCAACAAGATCAGGGGTGAAACAAGGATGTCCATTATCACCCCTACTATTCAATTTGGTACTAGAAACATTAGCTGTAGCAATAAGAGGAGAAAAAGAAATAGAAGACATTGGATTAGGAAAAGAAGAAACTAAATTATCACTTTTTGCAAATGATATGATGATTTATTTAGAGAATCCTAGAGAATCAAGTAAAAAACTACTTGAAATAATAAACAACTTTAGCAAAATTGCAGGATATAAAACAAACCCACATAAATCCTCAGCATTCCTATACATTACTGACAAAGCCCAACAGCAAGAGATAGAAAGAGAAATTCGATTCAAAGTTACTGTAGACACTATAAAATATTTGGGAGTCTATTTGCCAAGACAAACCCAGGGCCTACATGAACATAACTATGAAACACTTTTCACGTGAATAAAGTCAGATGTGAATAAATGGAAAAATATCAGTTGCTCATAGTTAGGCCAAGCATAATAAAAATGTCAATTTTACCTAAATTAATCTATCTATTCAGTGCCATACCAATCGAACTACCAAAAAATTATTTTACTGAGCTGGACAAAATTATAACAAAATTCATCTGGAAAAACAAGAGGCCTAGAATATCTAGGGTATTAATGAAAAGACATGCTAGAGAAGGTGGCCTAGCCATACCAGATATTAAACTGTACTACAGAGCAGCAGTCATCAAAACTACCTGGTACTGGCTAAGAAACAGAGGACTGGATCAGTGGAATAGGATAGGAATACACGATGGAAAAGTCAACAACTATAGTAATCTCCTCTGATAAACCCAAAAGGCCAGCATCTGGGATAAGAATTCACTATTTCCACAATACTCAAATTGTTTCTTTCTGGCTGCTTGCAGTATTTTCTCCTTGATCTGGGAGTTCTGGAATTTGGCAATAATATTCCTAGGAGATTTCTTTTTGGGATCTATTTGAGGAGGTGATCGATGGATTCTTTCAATTTCTATTTTGCCCTGTGGCTCTAGAATATCAGGGCAGTTCTCCTTGATAATTTCTTGAAAGATGGTATCTAGGCTCTTTTTTTGATCATGGCTTTCAGGTATTCCAATAATTTTTAAATTATCTCTCCTGGATCTATTTTCCAGGTCAGTCGTTTTTCCAAGGAGATATTTCACATTGTCTTCCATTTTTTTCATTCCTTTCGTTCTGTTTTATAATATCCTGATTTCTCATAAAGTCACTAGCTTCCACTTGCTCCAATCTAATTTTTAAAGTAGTATTTTCTTCAGTGGTCTTTTGGACCTCCTTTTCCATTTGGCTAATTCTGCCTTTCAAGGCATTCTTCTCCTCATTGGCTTTTTGGAGCTCTTTTGCCATTTCATATTTGCGATATTCCGGAGGTCAATGGAGCTAGGATTAAAACCTAGAATCACCTACCCAGCAAAACTGAGTATCATGTTCCAAGGCAAAATATGGACTTTCAATAAAATAGAGGACTTTCAAGCTTTCTCAGTGAAAAGACCAGAACTGAATAGAAAATTTGACTTTCAAACACAAGAATCAAGAGAAGCATGAAAAGGTAATCAAGAAACGGAAATTGCAAGGGACTTACTATAGTTGAACTGTGTTGTTTACATTCCTACATGGAAAGATGATGTGTATGATTCATGAGACCTCAGTATTAGGGTAGTTGAAGGGAATATGCATATATATATATATATGTATATATATATATGTTTATGTATATATATAAGTGAATGTTTATGTATGTATGTATCTATGTGTATTTGTATGCATGTGTATGTAGGTATATATATATGTGTGCTTTTGTATATGTATATATATATGTATATGTGTGTATATATATATATATACATATATATATATATGTAAAAGAGAGAGAACAGACACAGGGTGAGTTGAAGATGAAGGGAAGATATCTAAAAGAAATAAAATGAAATTAAGGGATGAGAGAGCAACATACTGAGAGAGGGAGATAGGGAGAGATAGAATGGGGTGGATTATCTCGCATAAAGGTGGCAAGAGGAAGCAGTTCTGTGGGAGGAGGGGAGAGGGCAGGTGAGGGGGGAATGACTGAACCTTGCTCTCATCAGATTCGGCCTGAGGAGGGAATACCATACATACTCAGTTGGGTATCTTACCCCACAGGAAAGAAGAGGGAGGAAGATTAAAAAAAAAATAAAAGGGAGGGGGATGATGGAGGGGAGGGCAGATGGGGGTGGAGGTAATCAAAACAAACACTATGGAAAGGGGACAGGGTCAAAGGAGAAAATTCAATAAAGCGGGATGGGTTGGGAAGGAGCAAAATGTAGTTAGCCTTTCACAACATGAGTATTGTGGAAGGGTTATACATAATGATACATGCATGGCCTAGGTTGAAGTGCTCAACTTCTTAGGGAGGGTGGGTGGGAAGGGAAGAAGGGAGAGAATTTGAAACTGAAAGTTTTAAAAACAGATGTTCAAAAACAAAAAAAAAGTTCTTGCATGCAACTAAAAAATAAGATACACAGGCAATGGGGTGTAGAAATTTATCTTGCCCGACAAGAAAGGAAGGGAAAAGGAGATGAGAGCGGAGCGGGGTGATAGAGGGGAGGGCTGACTGGGGAACAGGGCAACCAGAATATATGCCATCTTGGAGTCGGGGGGAGGGTAGAAATGGGGAGAAAATTTGTAATTCAAACTGTTGTGAAAATCAATGATGAAAACCAAATATGTTAAATAAATAAATTTAAAAAAAAAATAAAATAAAATACCCCATAAAAAAAAAAGAATTCACTATTTCACAAAAACTGCAGGGAAAATTGGAAAATGGTAGGGCAGAAACTGGGCATAGACCAATATCTTATACCATATACCAAAATAAAGTCAAAATGGGTTCATGATTTAGGAGTAAAGGCTGATACTATAAGTAATATGGGAGAGCAAGGAATAGTTTACTTATCAGATTTATGGAAAAGAAAAGAATTCATGACCCAACATGAGATAGAGAGCATTACAAAGGGCAAAATGGATACTTTTGATTATGTTAAATTGAAATGTTTTTGTACAAAAAATGCCAATGCAACAAGAATTAGGAGGGAAGCAGAAAATTGGGAGAAAATCTTTACAACTAGCGTCTCTGATAAAGGCCTTGTTTCCAAAATATACAGGGAACTGAGCCAAATATATATGAATACAAGCCATTCCCCAATTGAGAAATGGTCAAAGGATATGAACAGGCAGTTTTCAGAGGAAGAAATTAAAGATATCTACAGGCATATGAAAAAATGCTCTAAATCACTACTGATTAGAGAAATGCAAATCAAAACAACTCTTAGATACCACATCTCTCCTGTCAGATTGGCTAAAATAACAAAACAGGAAAATGACAAATGCTGGAAAGGATGTGGGTAAATTGGAACATTGTTACATTGCTGGTGGAGTTGTAAGCTGATCCAGCCTTTTTGGAGAGCAATTTGGAACTATGTTCAAAGGGATATAAAAGTGTTCACACCCTTTGACCCAGGAAAACCACTTCTAGGGTTGTATCCCAAAGAAATCACACAAGTGAGAAAAGGACCCATTATGTACAAGGATGTTTATAGCAGCTCTTTCTGTGGTAGCCAAGAATTGGAAATCAAAGGGATGTCCATCAATTGGGGAATGGCTGAACAAGCTGTGGTATATGAAGGTAATGGAATACCTTCATATGACACAATAGTGCCATAAGAAATGGGGATGATATGGACTTCGTAACAACCTGGAAAAACCTACACAACATAATGCTGAGTGAGCGGAGCAGAGCCAGGAGAACACTGTACACAACTATTGATATATGGATTCCATGAGGACCAACCCTGAAAGACTTAGCTCCTCTCAGTAACACAAAGTGCAGGCACAACTCCAAAGGACTCACGAAGGAGAGAGCTATCTACATCCAGAGAAAGAACTATGAAGTTTGAATGTGGATTGAGGCACACGTCATGCTCGCCTTTTTTTCTCCTCTTTTGTTTTTGTTTTTGGGGTTTTTTTTGTTTTTTTTTTTTGGTTCTGCTTCTTTCTCATTATTCATTCCATTGGTCGTAATTCTTCTCCGCAACTTGACTAGCGTATAAATTAATTCAATGCAAAGTCATTCATGCTAGTTATATGAGATTCCATGCCATCTTGGGGAGGGAAGGGGGAGGGAGGGAAGAAAAGCTGGAACTCAAAATTATGTAAAACCATCTATTGTAAACTAAAAATAAAAGTAAATTCAAAAAAGGGACTAAGATGCTAAAAAAAAAATGAGACTGAAGCAAGTGGAAGCTAGTGACTTTATGAGAAATCAAGACATTATAAAACAGAACCAAAGGAATGAAAAAATGGAAGACAATGTGAAATATCTCATTGGAAAAACCACTGACCTAGAAAATAGATCCAGGAGAGATAATTTAAAAATTATTGAACTACCTCAAAGCCATGATCAATTATCAAGGAGAACTGCCCTGATATTCTACAGCCACAGGGCAAAATAGAAATTGAAAGAATCCACAGATCGCCTCCTCAAATAGATCCCAACAAGAAATCTCCTAGGAATATTGTTGCCAAACTCCAGAGCTCCCAGATCAAGGAGAAAATACAGCAAGCAGCCAGAAAGAAACAATTTGATTCTTGTGGAAAACCAATCAGAATAACCCAAGATCTGGCAGCTTCTACATTAAGAGATCGAAGGGCTTGGAATACAATATTCCGGAGGTCAATGGAGCTAGGATTAAAACCTAGAATCACCTACCCAGCAAAACTGAGTATCATGCTCCAAGGCAAAATATGGATTTTCAATAAAAGAGAGGACTTTCAAGCTTTCTCAGTGAAAAGACCAGAGCTGAATAGAAAATCTGACTTTCAAACACAAGAATCAAGAGAAGCATGACAAGGTAATCAAGAAAAAGAACAAGAAAAAGAAATTGCAAAGGACTTACTAAAGTTGAACTGTTTTGTTTACATTCCTACATGGAAGGATGATGTGTATGATTCATGAGACCTCAGTATTAGGGCAGCTGAAGGGAATATGCATATATATATATATATATATATGTTTATGTATATATATATATATATATATAAGTGAATGTGTATGTGTGTATATATATGTGTGTGTGTGTGTGTGTGTGTGTGTGTGTATACACATACATACAGAGAGAGAGAGAGAGAGAGAGAGGGAGAGGGAGAGAGAGAGAGAGAGCGCAGACACAGGGTGAGCTGAAGATGAAGGGAAGATATCTAAAAGAAATAAAATCAAATTAAGGGATGAGAGAGTCTGAGTCCTTTTCTGCTGCCTGCTCATTTTCCCAGCCAATTACTTGACTTTTGAGCTCTTTGTCACGGGATTACTGCTTTCAGAGTGGAGAGTGCTATGTCCCAAACTTCAGGGGTTTTGCACTGCTGTTTTCAGAGCTACTTCTATTCTGAGGTGGTATCATACTCCTCTCTCCTTGTCTGTGCTGTGGTCTGTGAATGATCTCAAGCACTCCTTTCTGCCGTGTAATTAGCAGGAGGACTCTCTTTTCACATCCGCCACAAGCTCTGCCACACCAGTGCTCCTCCTCCCCCAAGGAACACCAACCAGAACTGCGACCCAGATTCAAGCAGGATAAAACAAGAGAATGCTGCCTCAGTGCCAGCAAAGAGATCCCTACACTCCTGCTCTGATCAGCAGCTCGGTTCCCCACCCCCCTTGATTCTGTGTGCCTGGAGCTGTGGAAGCAGCCCCTGCTGCTGCTGCTGCTGCCATTGCCACCTCTGCACTGGGGCTGAGTCCAGACCATGCCTTTCTCTCACTGTGGTCCAACAGTTTTGCCCCTGACCTGCTCTGTTGTTTTTGGTGTTTGTGGGTTGAGAGGTTTGGAAACTGCCACAGCTCAGTGATTCAGGGCCCTGAGGCCTGCTCTGCCCAGTCTACTCCTGCCTGGTCTCTTCAGGTAGGGCCTGCGCTGGGCTCCACTTAGCTCCAAGCATGGTGTGATAGACCCTTCCCAGCAATTATATAGGCCATCTTAGGCTGGGGCCTTGTTTCACTCTGTTATTTCGTGGATTCTGTAGCTCTAGAATTTTAGTCATTTTTTACAGGTGTTTGGAGGGATTTGGGGGAGAGCTCAAGCTCAAGTCTCGGTTTTCATGCTGCTATCTTGGCTCTGCCCCTTGGGACTTCTTCCATTATCTTTTAAAGTCTGTCCAAGCTCATGTTTGTTGCTTCCATGACACTATTTATCCATCTCATCCTCTGTTGTCCCATTTTCCTTTTGCCTTCAATCTTTTCATATCCTCAGGTACTTTCAGATCATGGACATATCCTTATCTGCTCCTGCAGAGAGTACTCTATGCCAATTATCAACACTGTATCATAAGATTGATAGCTTGTGGGACTGTTAACATTATGGCAGTGAGAAGCTTCTGGGGCTTTCCTTATATAGAGAAAAAAGTACAGTGACTGATAACTCATGTCATTTCTTCAGTTTTACTTATTTAAGATATATATCTAAAGGGTAAAGAGACAGAGATTTGGCTGTTGAATTCAATGTTCTGAAAGACTCAGACTTTGTTTTATGTAACACGTTTGCCTTATGTTTAGTAAAACTCTACTATCTCTATATGCCCAGAACTAAGGGGCCAACCTCTTCACTCAAATGACCATTATCAATATAATTAGGACTTTTGGGGAGAAAACCCAGGATGAAGCTTCATGGCTTAAGAATGTAAAGAAAGCAAAAACAAAGAATTTATTACTAAATATACTGTGAATAGTAAATGTATATGACAACCATATAGATATGCATGTATATGTGTGTGTATGTGTATGTGTGTATTTATTTGCTAACTACTGCAGTAACTCTATCTTACTTGAACTTTCCTATATAGTTAGCTTCCTCAAAGTAAATGCTTCCATATTAAAACACAGTAATAAATGTAAACCATTTTATCTTCAATTTTAAATACAGCTCTGTAGAATTTCTTTTTTTTTGTACAGGATTTTTTTTATTTTTTATTTTTTTTAGGTAATATAAAACATTTTATTATTTTTTTTATTAATTTTTTTTATTTTTAGTTTATAACACACGGTTCTACATAATTTTGAGATCCAGATTTTCTCTCCTCGCTCCCCCCTCCCTCCCCAAGACGGCATGGAATCTCATATAACTACCATGTATAACTTCGCATTGAACTAATTTATACACTAGTCAAGTTGTGGAAAAGAATTATGACCAATGGGGTGAATCATGAGAAAGAAGAGACAGAATCAAAAAAAAAAACCCAAAAACAAAAACAAAAGAGAAGAAAAAAGGCAAGCATGAAGTGTGCCTCAATCTGCATTCAAACTTCACAGTTCTTTCTCTGGATGAAGATAGCATTCTCCATCGTGAGTCCCCTGGAGTTGTCCTTGCACCTTACATTGCTGAGAAGAGCGAAGTATGTCAGGGTTGGTCCTTACGGAATCCATATATCTGTGGTTGTGTACAATGTTCTCCTGGCTCTGCTCCGCTCACTCACCATTATATCGTGTAGGTTTTTCCAGGTTGTTACGAAGTCCGTATCATCCCCATTTCTTATGGCACAATAGTAGTCCATTACCTTCATATACCACAGCTTGTTCAGCCATTCCCCAATTGATGGGCATCCCTTTGATTTCCAATTCTTGACTACCACAAAAAGAGTCGCTATAAATATCATTGTACATATGGGTCCTTTTCCCGCTTGTGTGATTTCTTTGGGATACAACCCTAGAAGTGGTATTGCTGGGTCAAAGGGTATGACATTTCTATAGCCCTTTGGGCATAGTTCCAAATTGCTCTCCAAAATGGCTGGATCAGCTCACAACTCCACCAGCAATGTAGCAATGTTGCAATTTTCCCACATCCTCTCCAGCATTTGTCATCCTCTTGTTTCGTTATTTTAGCCAATCTGACAGGAGAGATGTGGTATCTAAGAGTTGTTTTGATTTGCATTTCTCTAATCAGTAGTGATCCAGAGCATTTTTTCATATGCCTATAGATAGCTTTAATTTCTTCCTCTGAAAACTGCTGGTTCATATCCTTTGACCATTTCTCAATTGGGGAATGGCTTGTATTCCTATATATTTGGCTCAGTTCCCTGTATATTTTAGAAATGAGGCCTTTATCAGAGAAACTAGTTGCAAAGATTTTCTCCCAATTTTCTGCTTCCCTCCTAATTCTTGTTGCATTGGCATTTTTTTTACAAAAACCTTTCAATTTAACATAATCAAAATTATCCATTTTGCATTTTGTAATGCTCTCTATCTCTTGTTGGGTCATGAATTCTTTACTTTTCCATAAATCTGATAAGTAAACTATTCCTTGCTTTCCCAAATTACTTATAGTATCAGATTTTACTCCTAGATCATGAACCCATTTTGACTTTATTTTGGTGTATGGTGTGAGATATTGGCCTATGCGCAGTTTCTGCCCTACCATTTTCCAATTTTCCCAACAGTTTTTGTGAAATAGTGAATTATTAGCCCAGAAACTGGCCTCTTTAGGTTTATCAAAGAGTAGATTGCTAAACTTGTTGATTTTTCCTACTTGTGTGCCTATCCTATTCTACTGATCCACACCCCTATTTCTTAACCAGTACCAGGCAGTTTTGATGACTGCTGCTCTGTAGTACAGTTTAATATCTGGTATGGCAAGGCCACCTTCTCTAGCATTTCTTTTCATTAATACCCTAGATATTCTAGACCTCTTGTTTTTCCAGATGAATTTTGTTATTATTTTGTCGAGCTCAGTAAAATAATTTTTTGGTAGTTCGATTGGTATGGCACTAAATAGATAGATTAATTTAGGTAAAATTGTCATTTTTATTATATTAGCTCGGCCTAACCACGAGCAACTGATATTTTTCCATTTATTTAGATCTGATTTTACTCACGTGAAAAGTGTCTCATAGTTATGTTCATATAGGCCCTGGGTTTGTCTTGGCAAATAGACTCCCAAATATTTTATAGTGTCTATAGTAACATTGAATGGAATTTCTCTTTCTATCTCGTGCTGTTGGGATTTGTCAGTAATGTATAGGAATGCTGAGGATTTATGTGGGTTTATTTTATATCCTGCAACTTTGCTAAAGTTGTTTATTATTTCAAGTAGTTTTTTACTTGATTCTCTAGGATTCTCTAAATAAATCATCATATCATCTGCAAAAAGTGATAATTTAGTTTCTTCTTTTCCTATTCTAATTCCTTCAATTTCTTTTTCTCCTCTTATTGCTACAGCTAAAGTTTCTAGTACCAAATTGAATAATAGGGATGACAATGGACATCCTTGTTTCACCCCTGATCTTATTGGGAATGCATCTAGCTTATCCCCATTACAGATAATGCTTGTCGATGGTTTTAGGTAGATACTATTTATAATTTTAAGGAAGGTTCCACTTATTCCTATGCTTTCTAGTGTTTTTAATAGGAATGGGTCTTGTACTTTGTCAAAGGCTTTTTCTGCATCTATTGAGATGATCATATGGTTTCTGCTAGTTTTGTTGTTAATATGGTCAATTATGCTAATAGTTTTCCTAATATTGAACCAGCCTTGCATTGCTGGAATAAATCCTACCTGGTCATAGTGTATTATTCTCGTGATGATTTGCTGCAATCTTTTTGCTAATATTTTATTTAAAATTTTTGCATCAATATTCATTAGAGAAATTGGTCTATAATTTTCTTTCTCTGTTTTGACTCTACCTGGTTTGGGTATTAGTACTATATTTGTGTCATAAAAAGAATTTAGTAGGACTCCTTCTTCACCTATTTTCCCAAATAGTCTACAAAGTATAGGAATTACTTGTTCTTTAAATGTTTGATAGAATTCACTGGAGATTTTTTTCCTAGGGAGTTCATTGATAGCATGCTCAATTTCTTTTTCTGAAATGGGGTTATTAAGAAATTTTACTTCCTTTTCTTTTAACCTGGGCAGTTTATGTTTTTGTAGATATTCATCCATATCTCTAAGGTTGTCAAATTTATGGGCATAGAGTTGGGCAAAATAATTCCTAATTGTTCTTTTGATTTCCTCTTCATTAGAGGTGACCTCATCCTTTTCATTTTTGATACTAGTAATTTGATTTTCTTCTTTCTTATAATCAAATTGGCCAAAGGTTTATCAATTTTATTGGTTTTCTCATAAAACCAGCTCTTTGTTTTATTAATTAATTCAATAGTTTTCTTGGTTTCAATTTTATTAATCTCTCCTTTGATTTTCAGTATTTCTAATTTGCTATTTAATTGGGGGTTTTCAATTTGCTCTTTTTCTAGCTTTTTCAGCTGTATGCCTAGATCATTGATCCCTTTTTTTCCCTATTTTATTCATGTAGGCATTTAGGGATATAAAACTTCCCCTGAGAACTGCTTTTGCAGCATCCCATAAGTTTTGGTATGTTGTTTCATTATGGTCATTCTCTTGAATGAAGTTATTAATTGTTTCTCTGATTTGTTCTTTGGCCCACTCATTCTTTAGAATTAAATTGTTTAGTTTCCAATTAGTTTTTAGCTTATTTTTCCATGGTTCTTTATTAAAAATGATTCTGATTGCATCATGATCTGAAAAGGATGCTTCGACTACTTCTGCTTTTCTGCACTGGATTGTGAGGTTTTTATGCCCTAGTACATGGTCAATTTTTGAGTATGTGCCATGTACTTTTGAGAAGAAAGTATATTCCTTTTTATCCCCATTCAGTTTTCTCCAGACATCTATCATATGGGCCTTTTCTAAAATTCTGTTTTGCTTTTGACCACCGCCTTCCTCAGTTTACCCTCCCTCTTTATTCCCCTCCCTTATCTTACTGTTTCCCACTTGCTACTTCTCCTCTCCCTTCTGACTACCCCCCTCCCTTTTTCCCCCCTTCCCCTCCCACTTCCTGTAGGACAAGTTAGATTTCTAAACTTATCAGGTTATGTTAATCCCTTCTTGAACTAGATCAGATGACAGTAAAGCACAAATACTGCTCTTCTCCCTCCCTTCTTTCCCTCTATTATAATATGTTTTGTGCCACTTCATTTGGTGTAATTTACCCTTTTCTACTACCTCCTTACCGTTCCTCTCATAGCCCTCCCTTTATATCTCTTATTTATATTTTATATCTTTACATCAGTTAATTTATACAGGCATTCACAACCTATGTATATCCCTTTCATTTGTCACAATAGTTGTACCATTCACTAGAATGACTTATATATTTATGTATATATATATATATATATATATATATATATATATATATATATATATATATATACATAAAAAACATACATAAGATGATATAATCCCACATAAAGATGTAAACAACCTAACCTTATTGGTTAATGAAGTTTGTGGGGTTTTTCCCCCTGGTTACCTTTTTATGTCTCTCTTGAGGTTTGTATTTGGAGATCAAATTTTCCATTGAGTTCTGGCCTTTTCATCAGGAAGGTCTGGAATTCCCCTATTTCATTGAATGTCCATCGCCTTGCCTGGAAAATTATGCTTAGTTTTGCTGGGTAGTTGATCCTTGGTTGTAGTCCCAGCTCCTTTGCCCTTCGGAATATCATATTCCAATTTCTCCTGTCTTTTAATGTGGAAGCTGAGAGATCCTGCGTGATCCTGACTGTAGTTCCACGATATTTGAATTGCTTCTTTTTGGCTGCTTGCAGTATTTTCTCCTTGAGTTTATAGCTCTGAAATTTGGCTATAATATTTCTTGGTGTTTTCAGTTTGGGATCTCTTTCAGGGGGTGATCGGTGAATTCTTTCAATGACTATTTTGCCCTCTGGTTCTAGGACCTCTGGGCAGTTGTCTTTGATAATTTCTTCGAAGATACTGTCAAGGCTCCTTTTTTCATCGTGGATTTCCGGTAGACCAATAACTCTCAAATTGTCTCTCCTGGATCTATTTTCCAGGTCAGTAGTTTTGCCAATCAGATATTTCACATTTTTTTCTATTTTTTCATTCTTTACGTTTTGTTTTATTACTTCTTGATGCCTCATAGATTCATTAGCTTCTACTTGCTCAAGTCTAATTTTAAATGAGTTAGTGTTTACATTTTGCTTTTGAGCCTCCATTTTCAATTGGTTGATTTCACCTCTCAGGGTGTCCTTTTCTCTCTCTACATTCTGAATCTCCATAGCCATTTCGCCAATCTTATTCTTTAGGGACTTTTCCATTTTTTCCATGTTTTCTTTTACCTCCCTAATTTGGTTTTTAAAATCCTCTTTTAGCTCTTCCAGCAGTGCTTTTGGGCTGGAGACCAGATCATATTAGCTTTTGAGGTATCTGATGTATCTACCGTGTCATTGCTATCTTCTTCTATGTCGATATTTTGATCCTGCCTGTCTCCATAAAAAGAATCTATTGTCCTCGGTTTTTTTGTGTTCTTCTTCATGTTGGTTTGCCTTTTGCTGGCTTTACAACGAATTTCTATCTGTGGATCTCAGGGCTTTCTGTCCCAGCTTTCTTATTCTGGGGGTTGTGAGTCTAGAATTATAACCTTCAGTTTCCTGAGGTGTGGGGGAGGGGTCTGGCTCCCTGGCGTCTCACTCCCTGTGGGTGCTCTCCAGCACTTGCTTTTCAGCAATGGTCTCAGCTGTTTGTTGTTTGAGCTGATGACTGGCGCTTCCCCTGGGGGAGCAAGATTACGTCTGGGCTCCTGGCTTGGCCCCCTGCCGACTCTTCCCCTCTGGGACTAATGAGCTTCTAGTATTTGTCCTGTGAAGCCCCGCTACTCTCTCCTCTGTTTCAGTTCTCTTTTTTTTTTTTCCCGAGGAATTCTCTGGGTGAGGGGGGGAGGGGTTAGAGCCGGTTACCTGGCCATTGAGTCTTCCGGAAGTTCAAGAGGCCGAGTTCCTGGGTTTTGCAAGCGTCAGGGCTGGGTGTTTTCGCGGCTGGTGGCACTGGTGGCATTGCGCTGCCTCTCGTCGATCCCAGAGATTGCCGTCCTGTGTTGGGAGGCCTGGGGATCTCTGCCGGTTTCGGGCGCCCAGCTTTCTCCCAACCCGTCTCCCACGTGGATTTCTCGGCCAGCTGCTTCCGCCTTGGTCTGGAGCAGCTCTGCACAGAGCACTCTCCGAGCCTGCAGGTTCATTCCTCCGGCCTTTCAAACTCTCCCGGCTCGGAAATTTGCCCCACGCAGACTGCTCGCGGTTTCTGACTCTCTCGAATCTGCTCAAATTCACTTTTTTATGGGAATCTGACAGACCTTGTGAGAGAGCTCCGGTAAGAAGCTGCCTTCATGCGGCCATCTTGGCTCCGCCCCCCCTGGACTCATTTTTTAATCTTAAAAATGTGCATTGGGATATTTTGTAATTATTTGATCAGAACTTACCAACTACTTAAATCATTTGGCTATTATTTGCTACAAGTCATGTGGAAGAAGACAAAGGGGAATCTGTGATTCACCCTAATAAAATCAATGGTAAACAATGATGGGAAAATAACTACTGTTATCTCTCAAGAAGGGGACTATAGGAAAATGGATGAAGTGGAAAGAAAAGGATTGAAATGAGAGAAAAAAAGCAAAATCTTAATTCAATTGTGAAGCGAGCACCACTAAAAACACTCACACAAGGGGAAAGAGAGATATTCTGCAATGAAACATGGCAGCATACAGTGGCTATAACCTGGAGTAGTCTGCTATTTGGAGAGACTTATTTCAGAGGGAGTGCTATGCTTCCACAGATAGTATCTGACCTCAGGAGAAAACAGATCCCATGGGCAACCATGATCTAAAAGAATGGGTAAGCTTCAACCAAGACAAGTGACTGCATTGCAAATGGGAAAGAAAATCATCACAAAATGGAAAAAGCCATCCACATCCAGAGAAATAACTAGGGAGTTGGAATGCATATTGAGGCAAACTATTTGCTCTCTATTTTTTGGTTTTGTTTCTTCTTTCTCGTGGCTCATTCCATTAGTTATAATTCTTCTTTATAACTTCACTATTGTGAAAATAAATTAATGTGACGGTATATGTAGAACCTATATTGGATTACATGCTGCCTTGAGTAGGGGAGGGGGAGAAAATTTGGAACTCAAAAAGGTGTGGAACTGAGTGTTGTAAACTAAAAATGAAAAAAATTAAGAAAAACAAAAGAAAGGCAGCATGAAGGAAGAAGAGGGTAGAAATGAAGCTTATAATGAGGGAAAAAGCAGAAAAGGTAACTAGGTTGGGACAGAAAAGTGGAAAGGTAGTCTGAGGTGTCATAGGCTGATCTGAGTTTAAAGAGAGCATGATGTCTGGAAATGAGTACTTCCTCAAATACAGATTTAGAAGGGAACCTACAAATCTAAGGAAGAGATTGTAGATATGGAATCATTGCAGAATGAGAAGAAAAGTATTGGGGCAAAGGTGAGAAGATGGTCTAGGGTGTCATGGGATAGTGAGGATTTGAAATTTTTAGAGAAGAATTACTACACTAAGAGTACACAAAAGAAAAATATTGAAAAAGAAAATACTACATCCTTATAGATTCCTTTCATGAGGTAAATCTATTTCAAATGCTTAAAACAGGGACAGATAAAACAATGGAGAAATTTAGACCAATATCATTAATAAACCTCAATATAAACATTTTAAATAAAATCCTATCAAACAAATTTCAGCAATTTATGCAAGACATCATTCATTATAACCAAGGTGGATTTACACCAGGATGATTAAATATTACGAAAACAATTAACATAATATCATCACACTGAAAATAAAAACATCTGCAACCACATAATCTTTCTATAGATGCAAAAAAATTTCACAAAGTACAATACACATTTATGATAATACCCTACAATGTATGCATATAAAATGTATTAAGATTTAAAAATATTTATCTAAAACCAAAAGCAAGCACTATATGAAAATGCAGATCCACTAGTTTTCCCTATAAATACATAAGTAAAGCAAGGATGCTCACTTTCCCTATTATTAGATACAATTATAGAAATTCTAGCAATAGCAATAAGACAAGAGAAAAAAAATTAAATGTTAACAACAGAGAGAGAGGGCATAAACTATCCTTGTGTGGCACTTCACTTGGAAAATTTTAAGAAATCAGAAAAGACAGTAATTGGGAGAATTAATAACTTCAGTAAAATCATAGGCTACAAAATAAACTCACAAATATGAAAAGCATTTCTATGCGATAATAACAAAAGAAATCCCAATCAAGACATCTATATGATACATAAAAGATTTGGGGATCAATCTAATAAAACATACAAAATAACTCATATAAACTCAATTACAAGATGTTCCTTAATGAAATAAAATTCAGGGAGGGCAGAGCCAAAATGGCAGCTGGAAAGCAGGAACTTGCTTAAGCTCTCCCCCAGGTCCCTTGAAACACCTGTAAAAATGGCTCTGAACAAATTCCAGAGCTTCAGAATGCATAAAATAGGAGAGGGAGGCAGAACTCCAGCCCAGAAAAGCCTAGATGGTCACTGGGAAGGGTCTATCACACGGAGCTGGGAAGGAAGTGGAACACAGCCCAGCATGGGACGTGCCAGGAGCAACCAGACCAGGAGTGGGCAGGAACAGCCAACAGGGCTCTGAATCATTGAGCTGTGGCAGTTACCAGACTTCTCATCCCACAAACTCCAAAGACAACAGAGCAATTTAGTGGGGAAAACTGCTGTATCAGAGTGAAAGGAGTGTGCAGTAGGCCTGAGCCCTGAGGGTGAGGAAGTGGTGCAACTATGGGGCTGCTTTCAGAGCTCCAACTGCCATTGCTTCCAGCCCCAGACATAGCAGGTGGGAGGAATTAAACAGCGCATGAGAGGGGGACTGCAGAGCCTGCTTGGATATGGGTCACAGTCCGGGTTGGAGGTTCTTGGGAGAGGAAGAGCGCTGGTGTGGCAGAGCTTGCTGTGTAAAAGTAGCTCTGAAATCAGCAGCACAACCCCTAAGCTTGGGACAAAAACTCTACTCTACAAGCAGTCATAACCTGACAAAAAGCTCAAGGGTCAAGTAGTTGGCTGGGAATATGAACAAGCAGCAGAAACGAACTCAGATTCAGACTCAGACTTTGGAATCTTTCTTTGGTGACAAAGAAGACGAAAACATACAGCCAGAAGGAGTCAACAAACTCAAAGAACCTACATCAAAAGCCTCTAAGAAAAATATGAATTCGTCTCAGGCTATGGAAGACATCAAAAAGGATTTGGAAAAGCAAGTAAGAGAAGTAGACAAAAAATTGGGAAGAGAAATGAGAGTGATGCAAGAAAATCATGAAAAACAAGTCAATGACTTGCTAAAGGAAACCCCCAAAATACTGAAAAAAATAACACCTTAAAAATAGACTATCTCAAATGGCAAAAAAAAGCTCCAAAAAGCCAATGAGGAGAAGAATGCCTTGAAAGGCAGAATTAGCCAAATGGAAAAGGAGCTCCAAAAGACCACTGAAGAAAATATTACTTTAAAAATTAGATCAGAGCAAGTGGAAGCTAGTGACTTGATGAGAAATCAAGATATTATAAGACAGAACCAAAGGAATGAAAAAATGGAAGAAAATGTAAAATATCTCATTGGAAAAACCACTGACCTGGAAAATAGATCCAGGAGAGATAATTTAAAAATTATTGGACTACCTCAAAGCCATGATCAAAAAAAGAGCCTAGATACCATCTTTCAAGAAATTATCAAGGAGAACTGCCCTGATATTCTACAGCCACAGGGCAAAATAGAAATTGAAAGAATCCACAGATCGCCGACTTAAAAAGATCCCAAAAAGAAAACTCCTAGGAATATTGTTGCCAAATTCCAGAGCTCTCAGATCAAGGAGAACATACTGCAAGCAGCCAGAAAGAAACAATTTGAGTATTGTGGGAAAAGAATCAGGATAACACAGGATCTGGCAGCTTCCACATTAAGGGACCGAAGGGCTTGGAATATGATATTCCGGAGGTCAATGGAGCTAGGATTCCAACCAAGAATCACCTACCCAGCAAAACTGAGTATCATGTTCCAAGGCAAAATATGAACTTTCTTAAGCTTTCTCAGTGAATAGACCAGAGCTGAATAGAAAATTGGACTTTCAAACACAAGAATCAAGAGAAGCATGAAAAGGTAAAAAAGAAAGAGAAACCATAAAGGACTTACTAAAGTTGAACTGTTTTGTTCACATTCCTGTATGGAAAGATGATGTGTATGATTCATGAGATCTCAGTATCATAGTAGCTAAAAGGAATATGCATATATATATGTGTGTGTGTGTGTGTGTGTGTGTGTGTGTGTGTATACACATATGTGTGTGTCAATGTATGTACATATGTAGGTGTGTATACATATATACACATATATATGTGTATGTATATACATACACATACACACACACACACACATACACACGGCACAGGGTGAGTTGAATATGAAGGGATGATATCCAAAACATAAAATAAATTAAAATAAAATAAAATAAAATAAAATAAAATAAAATAAAATAAAATAAAATTAAGGGATAAGGGATAAGAGAGGAATATATTGAGAGAGAGAGAAAGGGAGAGATAGAATGGGGTAAATTATCTCACATAAAAGTGGCAAGAAAAAGCGGTTCTCTAGGAAGGGAAGAGGGGGCAGGTGAGGAGGAATGAGTAAATCTTGCTCTCATCAGATTTGACCTGAGGAGGGAATACCATACACACTCAGTTGGGTATCTTACCCCACAGGAAAGAAGGAGGAAGAAGATAAAAAAGGGGGGATGATAGAAGGGAGGGCAGACAAGGGGAGGAGGTAATCAAAAACAAACACTTTCAAAAAGGGACAGGGTCAAGGGAGCAAATTCAGTAAAGGGGGATAGGTTAGGAAGGAGCAAAATATAGTTAATCTTTCACAACATGAGTATTGTGGAAGGGTTATACATAGTGATACCCATGTGGCCTATGTTGAATTGCTTGCCTTCTTAGGGAGGGTGGGTGGGGAGGGAAGAGGGGGCAGAATTTCGAACTCAGTTTTAAAAACAGATGTTCAAAAACAAAAAAAACTTTTTGCAGGCAACTAGGAAATAAGATACACAGGCAATGGGGCATAGAAATTTATCTTGCCCTACAAGAGAAGAAGGGAAAGGGGGATGGGAGGGGAAGTGGGGTGATAGAAGGGACAGCTTGCTGGGGAATGGGGCAACCAGAATATACGCCATCTTGGAGTGGGTGGGAGGGTAGAAACAGGGAGAAAATTCGTAATTCAAACTATTGTGAAAATCAATGCTAAAAACTAAATATATTAAATAAATTTAATTTTAAAAAAACAATAAAGAAGGAATATTGCAATATTCCTCCTATGACAAAAATATGGTCTTGATACCTGAAACTGTGAGAGACAAAACAGAGAAAGAAAACTTTAGATAAATTTAATTAATTTTAAACAACAACAACAAACGATAGCAAGGAGACTGCAACAATATATCACAAAGATGACAGGCTAGAATTACACCAGGAATGAAGGAATGGTTCAATATTAACAAAATTATAAACACTAATGTCCAAATTAAATTGGGAAAAATAAAAATCATATGATTATTTTGATAAAGTTTTAAAAAAAAGCTTTTTAACAAAATACAATACCTATTCCTTTTAAAAAATTAGAAAACAAAGGAAAAAACAGAGCTTTCCATAAAATGTAAAATACTATCAATTTAAAATGAAGAACAAGCACCATTAGTAATGAAGATATGCTAGAAGGCTTTATGTGATAATTATAAACCTTATATTATAATTAGTAGTTATTGTTTGATATATTACAGTGATAGAACTCCATTATGAACAATTAATATTTCTCCAATTATTTAAATCTGCTTTTATTTGTATAAAAAATTTTTTTTATAATTTTGATGGGGGAGGTGAACCTTACTCTGCTCAGAAGAGGCTCAAAGAGGGAATAACATACACACTCAATTGGGTATAGAAATCTATCTTACTTGACAAGAAAGTAGGGGAAAAGAGGATAAGAGAAGGGTTGGTGATATAGAAGGGAGGGCAGATTGGGAGATGGGGTAGTCAGAAGCAAACCACTTTTGAGAAGGGAGATGCTAAAAAGAGAGAGAGAACAGAATAAATGGGTGGGTGAATAGGATGGAGAGAAATACAGTTAGGAATAGTAACTGTGAAAAAAAAATTTCAAGCAAGTTTCTCTGATTAAGGCCTCATTTCTCAAACATATAGAGAACTGATCAAATTTATCAGTGTAAGAGCCATTCCCCAATTGAGAAAAGATCAAAAGATAGGAACAGTTTTCAGATAAAGTAATCAAAACCATCTATAGCTACATGAAAAAGCACTCTCACTATTGCCTGGAAAAATGCAAATTAAAACAATTCTGAGGTACTACCTCATACCTACTAGATTAACTAACAGGACAGAAAAGGAAAATGACAAATGGTAGAGGGGATGTGGGAAAAATGCGAAACTAAATGCATTGTTGGTAGAGTCGTGAACTGATTCAACCATTCTGTAGAGCAATTTAGAACTATTCCCAAAGGACTATAAAATCATGCATACACAATACCACTACTAGGTCTGTATCCCAAAAGAGATAAAAAACAAAAAGGAAAAGGACCTATACGTACAAAAATATTTATAGCATTTATAGCATATATTTTCCCTTTTCTAGGAACAAAATTGGAAATTGAGGGGATGCCCATTAATTGGGGAATGGCTGAACAAATTGTGGTATATGATTATAATGATATACTACTGTCTTATAAGAAATAATGAGCAGGATACTCTCAGAAAAACCTGGAATGAGTTACATGAGCTGATGCAAAGTGAAATGTACTTTTTAAAAAGTAACAGCAATACTGTAAGATGATCAGACTATTCTCCGCAGTACAATAATCCAAAATAATTCTGAAATACTTAATGATGAAAAATGCTAACCCTCCCCAAAAAAGGACGGATGGTGTCTGAATACAGACTGAAGTGTATGTTTTTTACTTTATTTTTCTTGAGGGTTTTTCTGTTGGTCTCTGTTTTCTTTCACAACATGACTATTATGGGAATGTTTTGCATGACTACACATGTATAACCTATACTGAATTGCTTGCCTTCTTGGTTGGGTGTGGGGGGGGAAGGAAGGGACAGAATTTGGAACTCAAAATTGTAAAAATGAGTGTTAAAAATTGTTTTTACATGTAACTGGGGAAAAATAATATACTTTTTTAAAAGCATAATTTGAGAAATGGAAATGGAGGTACAAAACCTAAATGAAGAAAATGATTCCTTAAATTTTAGAACTAGGTAAGTGGAAGCTAATGATTCCATGAGACATCAAGAAAAAAAGAATGACAAAATTGAAGAAAATGTCAAATATCTCACTGGAAAAATAACTGACCTGGAAAATAGATTGAGGAGAAAAAATTTAAGGATTATTGGCCTACATAAGCAAATTAGGAGAGCAAGATATCATTTATCTGTCTTAACAATGGAGAAGTGAAGAATTTTTGATGAAACAATAGATAGAGAGCGCTGGTAGGTATAAATGGATAAATTTGATTATATTAAATTAAAAATGTTTTACACAAACAATATCAATGTAACCAAGATCAGAAGGAAAGCAGAAAGCTAGGAAACAATCTTTACAGCAAGTGTCTCTGATTCTTTTTTCAAATATGTAGAACTGAGTCAAATTTATAAAAATACAAGCCATTCCCTAATTGATAAATGATCAAAGGATATGAACTGGCCGTTTTCAGATGAGGAAATCAAATGTATCTGTAATCAGATAAAAATGTTCTAAGTCATTGATTAGAGAAATGAAAATTCAAAGGACTATGAGGTACCACTTTATGCCTATCAGATTGGCTAATATGCCAAAAAAGGAAAATGATAAATTTTGGAGAAAATTTGGAAAAATAAGGACTGTTAAAATGCATTGTTGGTGGAGTTGTGAACTGATCCAGCCATTCTGGAGAGCAATTTGGAACTATGCCCCAACAGCACTTAAAACGTGCATACCCTTTGATCCAGAAATACCATTGTATCCCAAATAGGGATCTACATATACAAAAATATTTAAAGCAGCTCTTTTTGTGGTGGCAAAGAATTGGAAATTGAAGGGATGTTCATCAATTTGGGAATGGATGAACCAGTTGTAGTATATAAATGTAATGGAATACTGCTATGCTGTAAGAAATGATGTGCAGGATGCTCTCAGAAAAACCTGGAAAGACTTACATTAAGTGATGTAAAGTGAAATGAGCAGAACTAGAAGAATACTGTATAGAGTAACAACAATATTGTACACTCTATGAATAACTTAGTTCTTCTCAGCAATATAGTTCTGGAAGACTCATAATGCAAAATGTTATCTATATCCAAAGAAAGAAACAATGGATTCTAAATGTAGATGTAAGCATACCATTTTCACTTTATTTTTTCATGCTTTTTTTTCCTTTTGTTCTATTTCCTCTTCCACAACATAGCTAATACAGAAATGTTTTACATGATTGCACATATATATCCTAGATCAAGACTATCCAACCTTAGGTTTTGATTGAAACAATAGACAATATATTTTGATTTGCCATTTTACTGAGAGCTCTGCAGTAGCTTGGCTTCCTTTACTAAAGCATTCATGTAAATTTCTATGCTAGTAGGTGGGCTGCGTGGGCTGCACTTTGGACAGCCCTGTCCTAGATCAAATTATTTAATGTTTCAGCCAAGAACCAGGAGAGGAAGACAGGGAGAAAAATTTGGAACTCAATTTTTTAAATGAATGTGACACATTGTCTTAACATATAGTTGGAAAAAAATAAAATACTGCTAAAATTATTGGTCTGCCTGAAAGCAATGATCAAAAAAGAGCCTAGACAGCATGTTCCAAAAGATTATCAAAGAAATCTGCCCCAATATCCTAGAACCAGAGGGTAAAAGATATATTAAAAGAATCCACCTATCACCCCGTGAAAGAGATCCTAAAATGAAAACTCCCAGAAATATTATAGCCAAAATTCCAGGTCTCTCAGGTCAAAGAGAAAATGCTTCAAGTGTCCAGAAAGAAACAGTTCAAATATCATGGAGCCACAGTCAGAATCACACAAGATTTAGGAGCTTCCAAATTAAAGGAGTAGAGGGATTGGAATATGATGTTCCAGAAGGCAAAGTATCCATAATTACCCACCCAGGAAAAATGAGTATAACCCTTCAGGAGAAAAACGGGATATTTAATGAAATAGAAAACTCAAGCATTCCTGAAGAAAAGACCAGAGAGAAACAGAAAATCTGATATTCAAACACGAAATTCAAGGTAAACATGAAAAAGAAATCATAAGAGATTCAATAAGGTAAAACTGTTTACATTTCCTATATGGGAAGATGATATAACTCCTAAGAACTTATATCATTATTAGGCTAGTTAGAAGGATTTTACAAAGACTGTGTGGGTGTAAGTCAATTATGTAGGGAAGGAGTGACAAAGAGGGACACACTGGGAAAAAGGGGAATAGTAAGAACGGGGAAAATTGTCTCATATAAAAGAGGCATACGTGGATGAGTTTTCAACGATGGAGTGGAAAATGTGGGGGTGGGCAAAACTTGAACTTAGCTCTCATCTAAATTGGTTCAATGAGCAAAGAATACATACGCACACAGAGTCAATTGGGTATAGAAATCTAACTTACCCAACAATGAAGTAGGAGGGGAAGGGACTAAGACAAGTGGAGGAGGCGGGGATTAAGGGAACACAGTGGTTAGAAGCAAAACAGACTTCTGAGGGACAGGCTAAAAAGAGAAAGAGAGAAGGATAAACAAAAGAAAATAAGATGGAAGGAAATACAAGCAGTCACAACTGTGAATGTGAATGGGATGAACTCACCCCTAAAATACAATCAGATAGCAGAATGGATTAGAAAACAGAATCCAACAATATTTTGTTTATAAGAGACACAACTTGAAATAGAAAGAAATGCACACAAAATTAAATTAAGGTGCTGGAGGGAGAATCTATTACATTTCAGCTGAAGTAAAAAAGGGAGAGGTAGCAATCACAGTCTCACAAAGTAAAAGTAAAAATGTAATTAAAAGAGATATTCAAAGAAACTACATTTTGATAAAAAGTACCACAGACAATTAAAAAGATTAAAAAATTATCACAAGTTTCTCTGGTAAACATTGCTCAAATGTACAGGGAACTGAGTCAAATTTATAAAAATAAGTTATTCCCTAATTGAGAAATGGTCAAAGGATATGAACAGATAGTCCAGAAGGAGATATCAAAGTTATCTAAAGATATATGAAAAAATTATCTTATTACTGATAAGACAAATGTAAAGTAAAACAATTTTAGGTACCATCTCACACCTATCAGAAATGGCAAATCCTAGAAGAGATGATGGAAAATAGGTACACTAATGAACTGCTGAGGGAATTTGAACTGATCCAACCATTCTGCAGAATTATTTGAAACTATGCCCAAAGGGTTATTTAACTGCATATCCTTTCACCCAGCACTAATAGGTCTATATATCAAAGAGATCAAAGAAAAAGGGGTATACAATAATATCTATAGGAGCTACCTATCTGCCTCTCCCAATTAGCTAGTGTGATAACAAGTGTAAGCTCCCTGAGGGCAGGGACTCTCTTTCTGTTTATATTTGTATCCCAGTGCTTATCACAATGCCTAGCCCATAGTAAATGATTAAAATAAATGCTGGTTGCCAGCCTCTTCCTTATTAACACAATTTCACTCTTCTTTTCAATTACCAGGTTATATCTATCTTTTAGCTAATTATTTGTTGATTCTACTCTATCCAACAACCTAAAGCTATAATTAATCTGTTTTTCCTCTGAATAGCCAAGTATTGTGTACTTGTGCCATTCAGTTTCTTTTTAGAGTTATTTGTGCACTTCTAATAAGACCCCTACACTAATATCAACAGAAAATAATTAAAATAATATGCTTGCCTTAGTCATGAAAAATTCTGCTCCACAATGCAATATAAGAGGGAAATATATTTCTTTACAGGAATTTGATTTATCATCATGATCAGAATTAAAATATTTCATTTACTCCAGAACTGATATGAAAACTTAAAACTGAAAGTGAAAACAAAGGTCTTTATATTAAATATCACTAAAAGTGAAATCATTTCTCTAAATCAAAACATACCTTACTCACCATCAGAAGACTGTTGACAGAAAGAGATAAATGAAAATGAAATAAACAAACTGCAAAGTAATTTCCTAAATAAGAGCTCACCAAATGAAGTTCACAAAGAAGGATAACCTTTAATTTTCACTTGAAAGAATAGCTTAGTGACCAAAATTGGAGAAGGGAAAAAAAGACATAAAATGTGAATCTAGGTTTCAAAGGGAAGATCACACCACACCAATTATACAGTTTGGGTAAAACAGGAAAACTTTCTCTGCTTAAAAGCAGCTATGGAAATGGAAAATCTTTGTAATAGCAATTCTTCAACTAAAATCCTAAAATCACTTTTTAACAGAGTTATGTGGTAAATCAAAGTAAAAGCAGAGAGGAACATTTCTCACGCTTAAACTGAATCATCTAATTCTACCATCCAGAGTTAGACAAAACATATAAGAAATTATATCAACTAAACCAGCCAATCAACCCAAAGAACTTCATTTCTGCTTTAGAACTCTAGGATCCAGTGCCATGGGAACAGAAAATATAAACCTAATTCCCTTTCTGAAATTAAACAGCCATTTTCCCTCCCCAGTAACCCTCCTACCCCCACACTCAACTACTACCCATTTCTTATTTTAGCAAGAAACAGCTTGGTACAATATCCTTATATTTTTAAGTCTTGTTTGAATGCTGTCAGCAGCATCCATGCCTTGGGGTCACCTAATATGGTACTCAGTAAATAGTTACTAAGTACTTGCCTAATATGTATCATAGCACTAAACACTAGGTATAAAGAGAAAGGTAAAATGCAATCACTGCTCTTGAGGAGCTCACAACCTAATAAGGGAAATGCGATGTTAACAACTAAGTACAAAATAAGCTACATATTAGGAAACACAGAGGGAAAGATTGAGCAAAGTTTCTTATGGAAGGTATGATTTATGCTGGTACTATAAATGAAGCCAGGAAAGCTACGAGGAAATTAATAAGGAGAGCATTCAATGAAGGAGGGACAGGCATGAAATTGCCCACAGTTCAGATAGATTGTTCAAGGAATAATAAGGGAGCTAATATCACTAGATCAAAGAGTACATGGGTCAAAAGAGGTGCCTAGAAAAGTGAAGAGAGGTAGGCCTGGGTTACAAAGAGCTTTGAACACAAAACAGAGGATTTTATATTTAATCCAAGAGGTGATTAGGTGTCAATGGAATTTACTGGGGGAAAGGGAGGTACTATAGACAGGAAGTGACATAGTTAGACCTGTATTTAGGAAACTCACTTTGATGGCTGAGTGGAGGACAGACTGGAGTGGAGAGAAACTTGTGGTAGGCAGACCAATCAACATGTTATCATAATGATCCAGGCATGAGGAGAAGCAGGTTTATATCAGTGTAGTGTCAACATCAGAGGAGAGAAAGGGAAGTATATGAGAAATGGTACAAAGGTAACATTGACATTTGGCAACAGAATGGATATGACTGGAATGACATCTAGGTAGTAACTTGGGGAGATAAGAAGGAAAGTGGTGCCCTAGACAATAGTTATAAGATAATTAGAGAGAAAAATGTCTCCTGATGAATTGCTTCTGGTGCATCCACAACTAGTTTAGAATAGGGGTCAAGATAGCGCCAACTAGGGGGCAGAGCCAAGATGGTGGCTGAAAAGCAGGGACTAGGGTGAGCTCCCCTCCAAGTCTCTCCAAAAACCTATAAAGAATGGCTCTGAACCAATTCTAGAATTGCAGAACCCACAAAAGAGCAAAGGGAAGCAGGGCTCCAGCCTAGGACAGCCTGGATGGTCTCTGGGTGAGGTCTATCCCGCACGGAGCTGGGAGTGGAGCAGAGCAGAGCAGAGCTGAGCCCAACATGGGCGGCGTAGACAAACCAAACCAGGAGCCAGGCGAACCGTGCCCTAGCGCCCTGAATCAGTGAACTGCAGACTTCTCAACCCACAAACACCAAAGACAACAGAGAAGGTTAGTGGGAAAAGCTGCAGGAGTGGAAGGAGTTCACCATTCGGCTACCACCCTGGGGACAGCGGAGGTGGGGCAGCTACAGAACTACACCTGAAGTTGCTTCCAGCCCCAGGTCCACCTGGTGGGAGGAATTAAGTGGCAGATCAGAGCAGGAGTGAAGAGGCTGCTGAAGATCTAAGGTCAGTCCAGGTTGGGGGTTCTTGGGGAGGAGTGCTGCTGTGGCAGAGCTGGCGCATCCCCCCAACCATGGAACATAGAACTCCTTACTCTACAAGCAGTCATATCCCGCTGAAAAACTTAAGGGTCAGGTTAGTTGGTTGGGAATAAGGCCAGGCAGTGAAAACGCACTCAGATTCAGTCTCAGACTTTGAATTCTTACTTTGGTGACAAAGAAGAGCAAAACATACAGCAAGAAGAAGTCAACAAAGTCAAAGAGCCTACACCAAAAGCCTCCAAGAAAAACATGAACTGGTCTCAGGCCATGGAAGACCTCAAAAAGGATTTGGAAAAGCAAGTTAGAGAAGTAGAGGAAAAATTGGGAAGAGAAATGAGAAGGATGCGAGAAAACCATGAAAAACAAGTCAATGACTTGCTAAAGGAGACCCAAAAACATGCTGAAAGAAGACAACTGAAGAAACCTGAAGACACTGAAGAAAACAATACCTTAAAAAATAGACTAACTCAAATGGCAAAAGAGCTACAAAAAGCCAATGAGGAGAAGAATGTCTTGAAAGGCAGAATTACCCAAATGGAAAAGGAGGTCTAAAAGACCACTGAAGAAAATACTACCTTAAAAATTAGATTGGAGCAAGTGGAAGCTAGTGACTTGATGAGAAATCAAGATATCATAAAACAGAACCAAAGGAATGAAAAAATGGAAGACAATGTAAAATATCTCATTGGAAAAACCACTGACCTGGAAAAGAGATCCAGGAGAGATAATTTAAAAATTATTGAACTACCTCAAAGCCATGATCAAAAAAAGAGCCTAGATAGCATCTTTCAAGAAATCATCAAGGAGAACTGCCCTGATATTCTAGAGCCACAGGGCAAAATAGAAACTGAAAGAATCCACTGACCGCCTCCTCAAATAGATCCCAAAAAGAAATCTCCTAGGAATATTGTCACCAAATTCCAGAGCTCCCAGATCAAGGAGAAAATACTGCACGCAGCCAGAAAGAAACAATTTGAGTATTGTGGAAACCCAATCAGAATAATCAAAGATCTAGCATCTTCTACATTAAGAGATCGAAGGGCTTGGAATACGATATTCCGGAGTTCAGTGGAGCTAGGATTAAAACCAAGAATCACCTACCCAGCAAAACTGAGTATCATGCTCCAAGGCAAAATATGGATTTTCAATAAAATAGAGGACTTTCAAGCTTTCTCAGTGAAAAGACCAGAGCCGAATTGAAAATCTGACTTTCAAACACAGGAATCAAGAGAAGCATGAAAAGGTAAACAAGAAAAAGAAATTGCTTACTAAAGGCTTACTAAAGTTGAACTGTTTTGTTTACATTCCTACATGGAAAGATGATGTGTATGATTCATGAGACCTCAGTATTAGGGTAGCTGAAGGGAATATTCATATATATATGTTTATGTATATATACATATATATATATATGTATGTATATGTGAGTGTGTATGTATGTATATATGTATGTGTATATGTATATATATACAGAGAGAGAGAGAGAGAGAGGGCACAGGGTGAGTTGAAGATGAAGGGGAAGATATCTAAAAGAAATAAAATAAAATTAAGGGATGAGAAAGGAATATATTGAGAGAGGGCGATAGGAAGAGATAGAATCGGGTAAATTATCTCACATAAAAGTGGCAAGAAAAAGCAGTTCTGTAGGAAGGGAAGAGAAGTCAGGTGAGGGGGAATGAGTGAATCTTGCTCTCATCAGATTTGACCTGAGGAGGGAATACCATACACACTCAGTTGGGTATCTTACCCCACAGGAAAGAAGGAGGAAGAAGATAAAAAAGGGGGGATGGTAGAAGGGAGGGCAGATGGGGGAGGAGGTAATCAAAAACAAACACTTTCGAAAGGGGACAGGGTCAAGGGAGAAAATTCAATAAAGGGGGACAGGTTAGGAAGGAGCAAAATATAGTGAGTCTTTCACAACATGAGTATTGTGGAAGGATTACACATAATGATACGCATGTGGCCTATGTTGAATTGCTTGACTTCTTAGGGAGGGTGGGTGGGAATGGAAGAGGGGAGAGAATTTGGAACTCAAAGTTTTAAAACAGATGTTCAAAAACAAAAAAAAAAGTTTTTGCATGCAACTAGAAAATAAGATACACAGGCAATGGGGCATAGAAATTTATCTTCCCCTACAAGAAAGAAAGGGAAAAGGGGCTGGGAGGAGAGTGGGGTGACAGAAGGGAGGGCTGACTGGGGAACAGGGCAACCCAGAATATACGCCATCTTGGAGTGGGGGGGGGAGTGTAGAAATGGGGAGAAAATTTGTAATTCAAACTCTTGTGAAAATCAATGCTGAAAACTAAATATATTAAATAAAAAAATGTGAAAAAAAAGATAGGGCCAACTAATAAAGTTCATTTTGTAATGAAGTGTATTGTAATGTAATTCATTTTCTAAAGAAGTTTTCTCTAAGAACATAATGGTTTTTTTTTATTTTTGAAAACAAGCCTTGTAAAATTGAGCTATTTCATTTGTATGTAGTTTATGAAAATTTTAGAGAGAATGATTCAATGAAGCTAATTTAAAATATATAATTTTAAATCTTAAAAAACCCCAAATTGGCTTTGTTTATTCTTACTTCATTCCTTAACTGTCTAGGAAGATAAACAAATGAAAGGCAAAAAAAAGTCACTGATTTGTGATAGTGGCTGTTTCATTTTTAAGCCACTTCTGATTGGAGAAATGCCAATCAAATTAATTCTGAGGTACCATCACACACCCACCAGATTGGCTAAAATGACAAAAAAGCATCTCCACTTTCTATGTACCTCCACCACTTAAGCACACCAGCAACTCAGTCCACTAGATCCCCTTCTTTCCTTACCCTTCCCTTCCTTTTCCTTTGTCTATCTCCTAATTTGAACATGTTATTACTTAAATTTCTGGAAACGTTTTGGAAGACATGTGTCTTTTACCTCTTTTCCCTTTTATTTCTACTCAGATCCTCATACTGAAATGTTTTTACATTTTTTCAATAAATTGTTTTCAGATGAATTTTTTAGAGAAAGCCAAATTAAGTTATTTATTTTTAGTTTTCAACATTCACTTTCACAAGATTTTGAGTTCCAAATTTTCTTCACATCTCTGCCCTCTCTCCACCCCAAGACTACATGCATTCTGATTACCCCTTCCCCCAATTTACCCTCTTTTCTATCCCTGCCTCTCCCCCCTCTCTTATCCCCTTCCCCTTCTATTTTCCTGTAGGGCAAGACAGATTTCAATACCATATTGCCTGTACATTTTATTTATTTCCCAGTTGCATGTAAAAACAATTTTAACATTCATTTTTAAAACTTAAGTTCCACATTCTCTCCCTTCCTTCCTTCCCACCCACCCTCATTGAGAAGGCAAGCAATTCAATATAGGTCATACATGTGTAGTCATGCAAAACTCTTCCATAACAGTCATGTTGGGAAAGACTAACTATATTTCCCTCCATCCGATCCCATCCCACACCCCATTTATTGTATTCTCTCTTTGGACCCTGTCCCTCCTCAAAAGTGTTTGCTTCTGATTACCCTCTCCCCCCATTCTGTCCACCCTTCTATCATCTCCCCCCGCCCTGTCTTATCCCCTTTCCCCCTACTTTCCGGTAGGGTAAGATTATTCCCTCCTTAAGCCAAATCCAATGAGAGTAATGTTTGCTCATTCCCTCTCACCTTCTCCACTGTAAAAGGTTTTTCTAGCCTCTTTTGTGTCAGATAATTTCCCCATTCTACCTCTCCCTTTCTCCCTCTCCCAGTACATTCCTCTCTCACCTTTTAATTTTAATTTTCAGATATTCAACTCACCCTGTGCCGTGTGTGTGTGTGTGTGTGTGTGTGTGTGTGTGCTTGTGCATGTGTGTGTATTCCCTCCAACTATCCTAATACTGAGAAAGGTCTCATGAGGTACAAATATCATCTTTCCATATAGGAATATAAACAGTTCAACTTTAATAAGTCCCTTTGATTTTTCTTTCCTATTTACCTTTACATGCTTCTCAAGTCTTGTAACTGAAAGTCAAATTTTCTATTCAGCCCTGGCCTTTTCATCAAGAATGCTTGAAAAAAGCATCATAAACCTGGGACTCAAATCCACGCAAACTAGGCTTTCCCTTGAGGCAAGGAGGTCATCAAAGACTCCTAATTTAATCAAAGAAACAAAGGCCAAACTCTTCAAGGGCACTTGATTAAATAAGTGCTAAAAGTCCACCTTAATTACTGATACAATGTTATTTCCTGCTTAAGCCAAATCCAATGAGAGAAGGTTCACTCATTCCCTTTCACCTACCCCATCTTATCTTCCATTATAATAGCGGAGGTTTTTTTGCCTCTTTTATCCCTTTCTCCTCTCTGTTCCTCTCTCACCCCTTAATTTTATTTTTTTTAGATATCATCCCTTTATATTCAACTCACCCTGTGCCCACTGTCTGTGTGTGTGTGTGTGTGTGTGTGTATAGATATATATCTTTATATATAGATACAGATATATAGACATATATAGATGTATAGATATAGATGTGTAGATATTGATACATATGTATATATTCCCTTCAACTATTCTAATACTGAGAAAGGTCTTCTGAGTTACAAATATCATCTTTCCATTTAGGAATGTAAATAAAACGGTTCAACTTTAGTAAGTCCCTTAGGATATCTCTTTCCTGTTTACCTTTACATGTTTCTCTTGAGTCTTGTATTTGAAAGTTAAATTTTCTATTCAGCTCTGATCTTTTCATCTCTGCTGCACTGATGCTGCTGCTGTTGCCACCAGGACTGCATCCACCTCCGCTGCCCCAGGGCTGGGCGGTACCATGATCTCACCCAAATCCAACAAACTTTTTCCATTGAGCTGCTAAGTTGTGTTTGGCATTTGTAGGTTGATGTAACAACAATGTGACTACCAGCTGCTGCGGAAGCAAAAGAGAAACAACAGGACCACACAGAAGGGCTGCTAGCACAGGTTATTTGATCTGCTTTTCTAAGAAAAGCAACTTTAAGGGGTTTACAATCTTAGTTTAATTGAACACACATATATCATTCATTTAGTTCAGGGGAAAAAGCCAGCACCCTTAACTTAAGAGCAACTACAAACAGAAATTATGAACTGATCAACAGACAGCTTTTCTCTGATCAAAACATTACATACATAGTTACCAAAAAGAGAAGCAACAACATCTGGGTTTTCAAAGCCAGGGGGCTCTTATCAATGGCTACCCAGAGTCTCATCTGGTCAAATCACATGACGCTCTTCCAGGGAGCACGAGCCCCAAAACAAAACACCAACCTCAGATCTTATATACCCTTCTCAGGGTCAGAGGATATCACAACCATGGAACTCAAACCTATGTGAATTAGGCTTTCTTATTGCTTAAGCAGGTCAAAGACTCTTGATTCAGTCAAAAGAACAAAAGACAAGAAAAAGCCCACTTTGCTTGCCATTACATTTGAAAAGCAAGACTCATCAAAGGTACTTGATACCTCAGCATTCTAAAAGAGAAAACAGTCCCACCCTGATTACCACTACAGTTGAGAAGTCTGGAACCTGCCACAGCTCTGTGATTCATTTCCCTGAGGCCCGAGCAGTCCTGGCAGAGCCCGTCTGCTCAGGCTTGGTCTCTGCTGGTGGGGACCAAGCTGGGCTGCATTCTTCTCCCACCTGGGTGCAACAGGCCTTTCCCAGCAACCATCCAGGCCATCTTCGGCTGGAGACTTCTTTCACTCTGTCATTTCATGAGTTCTATAGCTCTAGAATTTGTTTAGAGTCATTTTTTATGGGTGTTTGGAAGGATTTGGGGGAGTGCTAAAGGAAGTCTCTGCTTTCACCCCACCATCTTGGCTCTGGCCCTGTCCCCTTCTTTTTAATCCTTCCTCCACACCCACTCCTCTGCAAGCTTTTCTCTTCCAGAGAGATTACAGAGGTCATATTACACTTATGGCTAACCTTTGATTTAACCCAGATAAATTACATGCTCTCCTGTTTTCCTTTCTCCGTTTTATTCATTTTCCTGTTTTGTAATGAGTAACATTAAAAAAAATTACTTATTTACCTGTAGACAGGGTGTCACCAGAATCTGTCCATAATGCCCAACGATTACCTCTTCATCATTACCTCCACCAAATTTCTACCTTCGCCCCATAATCTTGTATACATTTAGAAAAATATTTCTTACTTTTCTATCTGCCATCACTTTCTGTTGCTATTGTTCTTGGCTTCTGGATTTGTATATCCTTCCTACATTTCTGTTGTCTAAAATGTTAAAGAAGTAAATGACTTCAGGCCTGGTTTTCTTACTATGTTCCCATAGGGGAAGAAGGTAATCAAAAGCAAACATTTTTGAAAAGGGACAGGGTCAAAGGAGAAAACTGAATAAAGGGGGATAGGATAGGAAGGAGCAAAATATAGTTAGTCTTTCACAACATGAGTATAGTGGAAGGGTTTTGCATAATGATACACATGTGGCCTATGTTGAATTGCTTGCCTTCTTAGGGAGGGTTGGTGGGGAGAGAAGCAGGGAGAGAATTTGGAACTCAAAGTTTTAAAAGCAAATGTTGAGAGGCGGAGCCAAGATGGCCACATGAAAACAGCATCTTACCAGAGCTCTCTCACAAGTTCTGTCAGATTCCTATAAAAAAGTGAATTTGAGCAGATTTGAGAGAGTTAGAAACTGCAAGAAGTCTGAGTGGGGCAAATTTCCCAGCCAGAAGAGTCTGAAAGGCCGAAGGAACGAATCTGTGGGCTAGAATCTGTGGGCTACAAGAGCGCTTGGTGTGCAGAGCTGCTCCAGAGGGGACCAAAGTGGAAGCAGCTGGCTGGGAAACCCACGTGGGAGACAGGCTGGGAGAAAGCTGGGCACCCGAAACCAGCAGAGATCCCCAGGCCTCAAACACAGGACAGCACTCTGTGGAAGTGACAAGAGGCAGCTGCAACACCACCCACCGTGAGACACCAACTCCTGGGGCTTGTAGCCCAAAGGTATGAAACACTTCTTGATCTTCCTGCAGACATAATGGCCAGATAAACGGCTCCAATCCCTCCCTCCCCACCCAGAGAATTCCTCGCTGGGGGGGGGACAAAACAAAACGCTGGAGGAGAAGAGACAGAAGTGGGGCTTCAGTGGCCAAAGAGTGGGAGTAGCTGAGTTCCAGAGGGGCAGAGGCAGGAGGGGTCAACACCAGGAGCCCAGATGTACTCTTGCTCCCTCAGGGGAAGTGCCAGACACCCTGGGGAAGAGGAGATTTCGGGTAGCCAGACCCCCTCCCCCACACCTCAGGAAACTGAAGGCTTTAATTTACAAAACCAACAACAAACTCCAAGAAATATTATAGCCAAACTTCAGAATTACAAAATCAAGGAGAAAATACTGCAAGCAGCCAAAAAGAAACAATTCAAATATTGTGAAACTACAGTCAGGATCACGCAGGATCTTTCAGCTTCCACTTTAAAAGATAGGAGAAACTGGAATATGATACTCCAAAGGGCAAAGGAGCTGGGACTAAAACCAAGGATCAAATACCCAGCAAAATTTAGCATAATTTTTCAGGGAAGGAGATGGACATTCAACAAAATAAGGGAATTCCAGACCTTCCTGATGAAAAGGCCAGAACTCAATGGAAAATTTGATTTCCAAATACAAACCTCAAGAGAGACATGAAAAGGTAAACAGGGGGAAAATCCCCCACAAATCTTATTAATCAATAAGGGCAAATTATTTGCATCTTTATATAGAATTACATCGTCTTTTGTATGTTTTATACGTATACATATATATGTCAATCTTGAGAATAGTATATCTATTATGACAATTGAAAGGGTACATATAAACGGTGAATATCTGTATAAAATAACTGATATAAGGATAAAAAACATAAGTAACAGATATAAAGGGAGGGCTATGAGAGAAGAGGTAAGGAGGTAGTAGAAAAGGGTAAATTACACCAAATGGAGAGGCACAAAAACATATTATAGTAGAGGGAAAGAAGGGAGGGAAAAGAGCAGTTTTTGAGCTTTCCTGTCATCTCATCTGGCTCAAGAAGGGAATAACACAATAACACACCCTGATAAGTATAGAAATCTAACTTCTCCTACAGGACGTAGGAGGGGAAGGGGGGAAGAAAGGGACGGGGGTGGTCAGAAGGGAAAGGAGAAGTAACAAATGGGAAACAGTAAGATAAGGGAGGGGAATAAAGAGGGAGGGTACACCGAGGAAGGCAGCAGACAAAAGCAAAACTTTGTTGAGGAGGGGAAGGGGAAAGAGAGAAATAAAAGCATAAACAGGGGGAAATAGGATGGAGAAAAAGACACAGATAGAAATCATAACTGTGAATGTGAACAGGATGAACTCTCCCATAAAACAGAAGCAGACAGCAGAATGGATTAAAAACCATAATCCTACAATATGCTGTTTACAAGAAACACATTTGAAACAGGGGGATACACACAGGGTAAAGGTAAAAGGCTGGAGTAAAATATATTGTGCCTCAGGTAAAGTAAAAAAATCAGGTGTAGCAATCCTAATCTCAGACAAAGCAAAAGTAAAAATAGATTTAATTAAAAGAGATAAGGAAGGACTCTACATCCTGCTAAAAAGCACCATAAACAATTAAGAATTATCATTGTATAACATTTATAAACCAAGTGGTATGGTATGCAAATTCTTAGGGGAGAGGTTAAGGGAGTTACAGGAAGAAATAGACAACAAAACTATAATATTGGAAGACCTCAACCTTCCCCTTTCTGAACTTGATAAATCTAACCTCAAAATAAATAAGAAAGAAGTTAAGGAGGTAAACAGAATTTTAGAAAAGGCAGATATGATACACCTCTGGAGAAAACTAAATGGGGATAAAAAGGAATATACTTTCTTCTTAGTGGTACATGGCACATACTAAAAAACTGACCATGTACTAGGGCATGAAAACCTCACAATCCAGTGCAGAAAGGCAGAAGTAGTCAAAGCATCCTTTTCAGATCATGATGCAATAAAAATTCTTTGTAACAAAGAGCCATGGAAAAATAACCTAAAAGTTAATTGGAAACTAAATAATCTAATTCTAAAGAATGAGTGGGCCAAAGAACAAATCAGAGAAACAATTAATAACTTCATTCAAGAGAATGACAATAATGAAACAACATACCAAAACTTATGGGATACAGTAAAAGCAGTTCTTAGGGGAAGTTTTATATCTCTAAATGCTTACATAAATAACATAGGGAAAAAGGAGGTCAATGATTTGGTCATACGACTGAAAAAGCTAGAAAAAGAACAAATTGAAAATCCCCAATTAAATACCAAATTAAAAATACTGAAAATCAAAGGAGAGATTAATAAAATTGAAACCAAGAAAACTAATGAATTAATAAATAAAACAAAGAGCTGGTTTTATGAAAAAACCAATGAAATTGATAAACCTTTGGTCAATTTGATTTAAAAAAAGAAAGAAGAAAGTCAAATTACCAGTATCAAAAATGAAAAGGGTGAGTTCACCTCTAATGAAGAGGAAATCAAAACAATAATTAGGAATTATTTTGCCCAATTATATGGCCATAAATTTGACAACCTTAGACATATGGATGAATATCTACAAAAACATAAATTACCCAGGGTAAAAGAAAAGGAAGTAAAATTTCTAAATAACCCCATCTCAGAAAAAGAAATTGAGCAAGCCATCAATGAACTCCCTAGGAAAAAATGTCCAGGGCCAGATGGTTTTACATGTGAATTCTATCAAACATTTAAAGAACAATTAATTCCTATACTTTGTAGACTATTTGGGAAAATAGGTGAAGAAGGAGTCCTATCAAATTCATTTTATGACACAAATATGGTACTAATACCCAAACCAGGTAGTGTCAAAACAGAGAAAGAAAATTATAGAACAATTTCACTAATGAATATTGATGCCAAAATTTTAAATAAAATATTAGCAAAAACATTGCAGCAATTTATCATCAGAATAATACACTATGACCAGGTAGGATTTATTCCAGGAATGCAAGGCTGGTTCAATAGCAGGAAAACTATTAGCATAATTGACCATATCAACAACAAAACTAGCAGAAACCATATGATCATCTCAATAGATGTTGAAAAGGCCTCTGATAAAATACAACACCCATTCCTATTAAAAACACTAGAAAGCATAGGAATAATGGAGCCTTCCTTAAAATTATAAATAGCATCTACCTGAAACCATCAACAAGCATTATTTGTAATGGGGATAAGCTAGATGCATTCCCAAGAAGTTCAGGGGTGAAACAAGGATGTCCATTATCACCTGTACTATTCAATCTGGTACTAGAAACGTTAGCTGTTGCAATAAGAGAAGAAAAAGAAATTGAAGTAATTACAATAGGCAAAGAAGAAGCTAAAATATCACTTTTGCAGATGATATAATGATTTACTTAGAGAATCTGAGAGAACAAAGTAAAAAACTACTTGAAATAATAAACAACTTTAGCAACGTTGCAGGATATAAAATAAACCGACATAAATCCTCAGCATTCCTATACATTACTAACAAAGCCCAACAGCAAGAGATAGAAAGAGAGATTCCATTCAAAGTTACTGTAGACACTATCAAATATTTGAGAGTTTATCTGCCAAGACAAACCCAGGGCCTATATGAACATAGTTATGGAACACTTTCCACACGAATAAAGTCAGATCTAAATAAATGGAATAATATCAGTTGCTTATGGTTAGGCCAAGCTAATATAATAAAAATGACAATTTTACCTAAATTAATCTATCTATTCAGTGCCATACCAATCGAACTACCAAAAAATTATTTTACTGAGCTGGATAAAATAATAACAAAATTCATCTGGAAGAACAAGAGGTCTAGAATATCTAGAGCATTAATGAAAAGAAATGCTAGAGAAGGTGGCCTAGCCATACCAGATATCAAACTATACTATACAGCAGCAGTCATCAAAACTACCTGGTACTGGCTAAGAAACAGAGTTGTGGATCAGTGGAATAGGACAGGAACATAAGATGGAGAAGTCAACGACTATACCAATCTCCTCTTTGATAAACCCAAAGAGGCCAGCTTCTGGGCTAAAAATTCACTGTTTCACAAAAACTGCTGGGAAAATTGGAAAATGGTAGGACAGAAACTGGGCATAGACCAATATCTTACCCCACATACCAAAATAAAGCCAAAATGGGTTCATGATTTAGGAATAAAGGCTGAAAGTATAAGCAATTTGGGAGAGCAAGGAATAGTTTACTTATCAGATTTACGGAAAAGAAAAGAATTCATGACCCAACAAGAGATAGAGAGCATTACAAAATGCAAAATGCATAATTTTGATTATGTTAAATTGAAATGTTTTTGTACAAAAAAAGCCAATGCAACAACGATTAGGAGGGAGGCAGAAAATTGGGAGAAAATCTTTACAACTAGTGTCACTGATAAAGGCCTCATTTCCAAAATATACAGGGAACCGAACCAAATATATAGGAATACAAGTCACTCCCCAATTGAGAAATGGTCAAAGGATATGAACAGACAGTTTTCAGAGGAAGAATTTAAAGATATCTATAGATCAGCTCACAACTCCACCAGATTGGCTAAAACAACAAAACAGGAAAATCATAAATGCTGGAGAGGATGTGGGAAAATGGGAACATTGTTACATTGCTGGTGGAGTTGTGAAGTTATCCAGCCATTTTGGATAGCAATGTGGAACTATGCCCAAAGGGCTTTAAAAATGTTCATACCCTTTGACCCAGCAATACCACTTCTAGGGTTGTATCCCAAAGAGATCACACAAGTGGGAAAAGGACCCAAATGTATAAAAATAGTTACAGCGGCTCTTTTTGTGGTAGCTAAGAATTGGAAATCAAAGGGATGCCCATCAATTGGGGAAAGCTGAACAAGCTGTGGTATATGAAGGTAATAGAATACTACTGTGCTATAAGAAATGGGGATGATACGGACTTCATAACAACCTGGAAAAACCTACATGACATAATGCTGAGTGAGCGGGGCAGAGCCAGGAGAACATTATACACAACCACAGATATATGGATTCTGTGAGGACTAACCCTGACAGACTTTGCTCTTCTCAGCAACACAATATGCAGAGACTCACTATGGAGAGTGCTATCTACATCCAGAGAAAGAACTATGAAGTATGAATGCACATCGAGGCACACTTCATGCTCGCCTTTTTCTCCCCCCCCTTTTTTTTCCCCTCTTTTGCATTTGTTGTTGCGTTGTGGGTTTTTTTTTTTTTGGTTCTGTTTCTTCTTTGTCATGATTCATTCCATTGGTCATAATTCTTCTCCACAACTTGACTAGTGTGTAAATTAATTCAATGTGAAGTTATACATGGAAGTTATACGAGATTCCATGCCGTCTTGGGAAGGCAGAGGGAGGGAAGAAAATCTGGAACTCAAAATTATGTAGAACCATGTGTTGCAAATTAAAAAGAAAAAGAAAAAATAAAAAGGAAAAAAAAAAGCAAATGTTCAAAAAAAAAGTTTTTGCATGCAACTAGGAAACTAGATATACAGGCAATGTGGCATAAAAATCTATCTTGCCCTACAAGAAAGTAAGGAAAATGGGGATGGAGGGGAGCGGGGTGATAGAAGGGAGGGCTGACTGGGGAACACGGCAATCAGAATATATGCCATCTTGGAGTGGGGGTGAGGGTAGAAATGGGGAGAAAATTTGTAATTCAAACTCTTGTGAATATTAATGCTGAAAACTAAAAATAGTAAATAAATTAAAAAATTAAAAGAAGAAAAAAGAAAATGAGGCTGAGAAACAACTACTTTGCCACTAGTAATACAGCTAGCAAGAATTTATTTATTTTTAGTAGTATTTTCTTTTTTCCCCAAGTACATGTCAAAACAATTTTTAGCATTCATTTTTACAGAGGTTCAAAATTTTTCTCCCTCCATTCTTGTCCTCCCCTCTTCCTAAAATGGTAGGAAATTTGATATAGGTCATACATGTGCATCATATCGGGGTGGGGGGGACTATGAAAAAGAATAAAGTGAGTGTAAAAAATATGCTTCAACCTGCATTCAGAGTCCATCAGTTCTTTGTCTGGATGCAGATTGCAAGAAAAATCAATCAATCAATAAATAAAGTATCTGTAATCTCTTTGCTAATATTTTATTTAAAATTTTTGCATCTACATTCATTAGATAAATTGGTCTATAATCTACATCTAATATTTATATCTACTATAGACAGACCTGAAAATATTTGTAGGTTGCAGAGAAGAAAATATGGATAGAATGAAAATTGTGTGCCATTTTTGTGCCTCAGCAAATGCCTGGAACATATTCTCTTCCTCATGTCCACCATATGGAATCTCGAGCTTCAACCTCCAGCTCAAGTGTCAATAATAATAGCTAATATTTACAATGCTTTAAGATTCACAAAGGGCTTTATCTCATTTGAATCTCACAACAACCTTATAAAGTAGTTGGTGTTATCCACATTATATACATGGAGAAAACTAAGGTTGAGAGGTTAAGTGACTTACCCAAGTAACCCACACTGGTCAGTGCTTGGCATTCCACTCACCATATCACCCAGCTACCAACCACCAAAAGAATTCTATTCTGATTTACCATCCCCCTGGCACCCGCAGTTTCTAGTCTTCTTTTACCAAAATTTCTTGGTAAAAATATTTTATTATTGTATTCAGTTTTATATGCATGTGGTGTTTTCCTCTCAAAAATTTAAGTTCTTTGAGGCCAAGGACTATTATTTTTGGTTTTGTGTCATTAGAGGTTGTAAAAATCATGGGCACATTTAATAAATATTTATTAAATTTAATACATGCTTGTTGAATTACTACTGACTGGATCAATCAACTTGAGTATCCTTTTATTACTAAATCAGAAGAAGATATTTTCTAGTAAATTTCTTGCATCTTTGGATCAACAAAGTCCTGGTCTCTAGTCCAACGGACATCCAGAGTTCATGCTACATTCAGCTTTTCAAATTGTCATTTTAACAATTTGTAGATATTTATTGATGGAAATCTTAGTTAATGTTTCATGCATTTTAATTATTCACTCTCAGTATTTACCGAGTACCTTTTTAGTTAATACGCTAAATCAGTTAATTGAAATTATTATATTTTAAATATTAAAAAGTAAGCTTATTTACCTGAAGCATTTTGTATTTATCCTGGAGAAAAACTGCTTCATCTTCTTTTTCTTTTAGGAAATCTTTTTCTAGGATTCTATGTTTTTCCACCAATGTTTCTAAATCCTAAAGGGAAAAAGGAAAGAGTACCAGATTTTACAGTGGAGACTGTCAAAGTTCACTCTAAGCTATTTTTTAGCCAAATATGGTAGAATCTTATACATAGGTTAACTGAATAGGATTCATCACACTAGATTTTATACATGTAATCAAA
This sequence comes from Trichosurus vulpecula, assembly GCF_011100635.1. Taxonomy (NCBI): domain Eukaryota; kingdom Metazoa; phylum Chordata; class Mammalia; order Diprotodontia; family Phalangeridae; genus Trichosurus; species Trichosurus vulpecula. The sequence goes on along the minus strand of NC_050577.1, from coordinate 280,529,388 downwards.
GTTTCATGGCCACTATTTATTGTAGTATTGATACATTTCTTAATTACTTAATACATATTATCAGATAGTTATAAAAAACTTTCTATCTTCAACACTGTTCTTTTTTACGTTTATTTTTTAACATTCATTTTTCCTCCCTCACCCTTAGAGAAGTGAAGCAATATGATACCCATTAGACTTGTTAAGTTACACAAAACAGATTTCCATAATGGCCATATTAGAAAAAAAAAAGGAGAGCCAAGATGGCGGCTGGTAAGCAGGAACTAGTGTGAGCTCCGTACTGAGTCCCTCTAAAAACCTATAAAAAATGGCTCTGAACCAATTCTAGAACGGCAGAACCCACAAAACAGCAGAGGGAAGCAGGGCTCCAGCCCAGGACAGCCTGGATGGTCTCTGGGTGAGGTCTATCCCGCACGGAGCTGGGAGCTGGGAGCGGAGCAGAGCAGAACCCAGCCTGAACAGCGTGGACCATCCAGATCAGAAGCCGGGCGGAGGGGGACCTAGTGCCCTGAATCAGTGAGCTGCAGCAGTTACCAGACTCCTTAACCCACAAACACCAAAGACTGCGGAGAAGGTTAGTGGGAAAAGCTGCGGGAGTAGAAGGAGTTCACAGTTCAGCTTCCAGCCCCGGGGGCAGCGGAGGTGGAGCAGCTACAGCTGTTGTTACTTCCTGCTCCAGGCCCACCTGGTGGGAGGAATTAAGTGGCGGATCAGAGCAGGAGTGCACTGCCTGCTGAAGATCTAAGCACAGTTCGGGTTGGGGGTTGGGGAAGGAGCAGTGCTGGTGTGGCACAGCTGGCACCTCCCCCCCAAACGTGGAACATAGAACTCGTTAGTCTACAAGCAGTCATACCCCACTGAAAAACTCAAAGGTCAAGTTAGTTGGCTGGGAATATGGCCAGGCAGTGAAAACGCACCAGGGTTCAGTCTCAGACTTTGCATTCTTTCTTTGCTGACAAAGAAGACCAAAACATACAGCCTAAAGAAGTCAATAAAGTGCAAGAGCCTACACCAACAGCCTCCAAGAAAAACATGAACTGGTCCCAGGCCATGGAAGAGCTCAAAAAGGAGTTGGAAAAGCAAGTTAGAGAAGTAGAGGAAAAATTGGAAAGAGAAATGAGAAGGATGTGAGAAAACCATGAAAACAAGTCAATGACTTGCTAAAGGAGACCCAAAAAAATACCGAAAAATACACTGAAGAAAACAACACCTTAAAAAATAGACTAACTCAAATGGCAAAAGAGCTCCAAAAAGCCAATGAGGAGAAGAATGCCTTGAAAGGCAGAATTAGCCAAATGGAAAAGGAGGTCTAAAAGACCACTGAAGAAAATACTACTTTAAAAATTAGATTGGAGCAAGTGGAAGCTAGTGATTTTATGAGAAATCAAGATATTATAAAACAGAACCAAAGGAATGAAAAAAATGGAAGATAATGTGAAATATCTCATTGGAAAAACCACTGACCTGGAAAAGAGATCCAGGAGAGATAATTTAAAAATTATTGGACTACCTGAAAGCTATGATCAAAAAAAGGGCCTAGATATCATCTTTCAAGAAATTATCAAGGAGAACTGCCCTGATATTCTAGAGCCACAGGGCAAAATAGAAATTGAAAGAATCCACAGATCGCCTCCTCAAATAGATCCCAAAAAGAAATCTCCCAGGAATATTGTTGCCAAATTCCAGAGCTCCCAGATCAAGGAGAAAATAATGCAAGCAGCCAGAAAGAAACAATTTGAGTATTGTGGAAACCCAATCAGAATAACCCAAGATCTGGCAGCCTCTACATTAAGAGATCAAAGGGCTTGGAATACGATATTCCGGAGGTCAATGGAGCTAGGATTAAAACCTAGAATCACCTACCTAGCAAAACTGAGTATCATGCTCCAAGGCAAAATATGGATTTTCAATAAAATAGAGGACTTTCAAGCTTTCTCAGTGAAAAGACCAGAACTGAATAGAAAATTTGACTTTCAAACACAAGAATCAAGAGAAGTATGAAAAGGTAATCAAGAAAAAGAACAAGAAAAAGAAATTACAAGGGACTTACTAAAGGTGAACTGTTTTGTTGACATTCCTACATGGAAAGATGATGTGTATGATTCATGACACCTCAGTATTAGGGTAGCTGAAGGGAATATGCATACATATATGTTTATGTATATATATGGGTGAATGTGTATGTATGTATATATCTATGTATGTGTGTGTGTGTGTATATATATATATATATATATATATAGAGAGAGAGAGAGAGAGAGAGAGAGAGAGAGAGAGAGAGAGAGGGAGAGAGGGAGAGAGCAGACACAGGGTGAGTTGAAGATGAAGGGAAGATATCTAAACGAAATAAAATCAAATTAAGGGATGAGAGAGGAACATACTGAGAGAGGGAGATAAGGAGAGATAGAATGGGATGGATTATCTCCCATATAGGTGGCAAGAGGAAGCAGATCTGTGGGAGGAGGGGAGAGGGCGGATGAGGGGGGGAATGAGTGAACATTGCTCTCATCAGATTTGGCCTAAGGAGGGAATACCATACATACCCAATGGGGAATCTTACCCCACAGAAAAGAAGAGGGAAGAAGATAAAAAAAATGGGGGGATGATGGAGGGGAGGGCAGATGGGGGTGGAAGTAATCAATAACAAACACTTTCAAAAGGGGACAAGGTCAAGGGAGAAAATTCAATAAAGGGGGATGGGTTGGGAAGGAGCAAAATATAGTTAGTCTTTCACAACATGAGTATTGTGGAAGGGTTATACATAATGATACACATGTGGCCTATGTTGAATTGTTTGACTTCTTAGGGAGGGTGGGTGAGAAGGGAAGAGGGGAGAGAATTTGGAACTCAAAGTTTTAAAAACAGATATTCAAAAACAAACAAAAATGTTTTTGCATGCAACAAGAAAATAAGATACACAGGCAATGGGGCGTAAAAATTTATCTTGCCCTACAAGAAAGGAAGGGAAAAGGGGATGGGAGGGGAGTGGGGTGACAGAGGGGAGCACTGACTGGGGAACAAGGCAACCAGAATATACGCCATCTTGGAGTGGGGAGGAGGGTGGAAATGGGGAGAAAATTTGTAATCCAAACTCTTGTGAAAATCAATGCTGAAAACTAAATATGTTAAATAAATTTAAAAATAAATAAATAAATAAATAAAATAAAAAATAAAAAAATAAAAAAATTTAAAAAAATAAAGTGACAACAATAGAAATGAAGCAAATATATTTTATAACTAAAATTTGGTGGATATTTTTGGAAAATCTGAGTACTTTAAATAAGCTATTGCCAGATCCTCAAATTCACACTCTGATCCAGAAAGATAAAATGACTGCATTTATCAAAAAGTTAGAGATACTAATAATAAACTGAAAAATATTATGTTGGACATGTTTCTTAATTTTGAAAAAACACGTGACCTTCGAATGAAACAAAGACCTGCTTGTTAATAATGTGATTAATACGTAAGCAGCTCACATTTTAAAGACCTAGATGTTTCTAAATATGAGTGGCTAAGAACCCATGTGCCATGGAGAAATATGATATAGTTGGTCTTATTCCATCTGAATAAGAACACTTAGTAAACTTGTCTTCTGATTACATGTTGAAACAATTGTTTAAACTTGAAAATCTTATGTTGTAGTTACTGGTGAATAAAGAATTCTCTGGTTTGTCAAAGAAAGAGATAAAAATTTTGCTATTATTCATAGCATCTTATTTATTCAAAAGAGTTTTGTGATGTGTCTTTCATAATGCTAAAATATTAATCTTGTTTGATAGCTGAAAAATGAGTACCAGTATCATCAAAGAATTCAAGTTTTGAGAAATTCTAATCTAAAAAACAAGCCTTTGCATGATATTGTCATTATTATGGCTATTATTTTGTGTTACAAATATCCAGAAATAAATTATTTTTAAAAAAATTAAAAAAAAAGGAAAATAAAGAAAGTGAAAAAAAATGCTTCAATCTGCACTGAGTCCATCAGTTTTCTCTCTAGATGTGGACAGTATTTTCCATCACGAGTCCTTTAGAACTGTCACAGATCATTGTTCAATAAACATTTATTAAATGCCTACTATGTGCCAGGCACTAATGCTAAACATGAGGAATGCAAAAAGCACTCCCTTTCCTCAAGAAGCTCATAATTTAACAAAAACCATGCCACTATTTTTATTAGGTTCCTATATCTTTACATGTCACTGACATTATACCCCAAACACCATTTTCTCCATAAGTTTTGTGGTTTTAATTGCAAGGTTCTACATGCCATGCAGCTTTATGGGAACACATATAGCAGAAATGATTGTCCTCTTTTATTTTTTAAATATTTCAGAATATTTTCCATTCTGATATAAGAAAATATGTATTAACATACTGAAAACTGCCCTGATCAAACTACAGAAAGGCATTTCAGTTAATATCTGGTAGCTTCATATATACTCTCTGCATACAGCAGAGAAAAAATACGTTTCTACACCTCTGCTATAAATTTAGCCAGTTCTTTTTCACTAAACAAATTTGGTGAAGTAGAGTCTCTATTACAAAAGGGGCTGATGAACTGAGAAGTAGGCTCATGAGATTCTAACACTTTCACGTTTCCCAAGATGCTTAATAGCCTGGTGCTACACTTTCCATGAACTACCAACATCTACACACAATATACAGGATGTCCCAAAAAACCTCAAGCAGTTTGAAGCTTTAAAAGCTCATACACATATAGTTGCTGTCCTTTGTTCTCAAAGGACAAAAGTGACATCACTATGTTGGGGCTGAGGTATAGTAATTCAACTGTGGCTGCTCAGACCAATAAGATCTCAGAAGGCTCTACCACAAGTCAGGCACAAATAGTTCATATAAACATTTGGGGAAGAGATGTCTCTAAACTTGTGCATCTCACGTTTCCTTTGAGCTGCTGCATTTCTGCTTGGATCACAGAGCACAGGGCCTTCTTTGATGTAGGTATGCCATGCTGGGCAGTCCTGTACTACTGCCTCCCACGCCTCACAATCAATTTCAAAGTTCTTCAGAGAGACCTTGAGAGTGTCCTTTTATCACTTCTGACTTCCATGTGAGCACTTGCCTTGTGTGAGTTCTCTGTAGAATATTCTTTTAGGCAATCATATGTTTGGCATTTGAACAATGTGGCAAGCCCATTGGAGTTGCACTCTGTGCAGCGGAGTTTGGATGCTTAGCAATTCAGTTCCAGAAAGGACCTCAGTGTTGGGTATCTTATCTTGCCAGGTGGTCATCCTAATCTTCCTAAGACAATTCAAATGGAAGCAATTCAGTTTCCTGGCACAGCACTGATTACTGTCCAGGTTTCACAGGCATACTACAATGAAGTCAACACAACAACTCTGTCGATCTTCAGTTTGATATGCAGTCTAATACCTCCTTTGTCTCACACTTTCCTTTGGAGCCTCCCAAATACTGAACAAACTCTGGCAACATGTACATCAATTATATCATCTATGTGTATAATTCCTGGAAAGTATATTCCCAAGGTAAATTAATTTATCCACGGCATTCAAAATTTCTCCATTTGTTGTAACTGATGCTTTACATATGGAGTGTGTTGCTGGCCGATTGGAGAGCCTCTGTTTTCTTGGTATTAATTGTTAGGCCAGAATTACCACAAGCAGCAGAGAATCAATCCATATTATGTTGCATCTCAGCGATACAGGCTGTATTGAGTACACAATCATCTGTGAACAAAAAGTCATGTATCAACATGTACCACAACATGTACTTTAGTCTTGTCTTGTAGTCTTTAAAATAAAATTTACTATCAGTGTAGTAGTAGACTTTGATGCTATTTTTATCCTCATTGAAAGAGTCCAACAACATCACTGAGAACACCACACTAAAAAGCACAGAAGCAAGCACACAGCCCATCAGTGACTGGGAAAGCACCAAAGCTGACTATTTATCCATTATCCAGAACCCATGCCTGCATGCCGTCATGAAACTGATGTACAACACTGATGAACCTTTGTGGACAACCAAATTTTGCCGTGATTTTCCACAAGCATTCACAACTGACAGTATGAAAGGCCTTGGTCAAATCAATGACCATTGTGTACAATCCTCTCTTCTGTTCCTGGCATTTCTCCTGGAGTTGTCAGGCAGCAAACACCATATTGATAGTTCCTCAGCCCTTTCTGAAGCCACATTGGCTCTGGGGAAAATGACCAACTTCCAGGGGAAGGATCAGTCAATTAAGGACAACTCTGGCAAGAATCACGACTAAGGGAGACGGGCTCCCCCACGACTCTCACAGAAAAAGCTACTTCCCTTTCCTTTACAGAGATGGACAATGGAGGCATATTTGAACTCCTGGAGGATAACTTACTCTTGTCATATAACTTGGAAGATTTTAGTCAGTTTTTGTATGAGCGGTGGACCCCCATGCATTGTAAATCTCTGCTAGAATAGAATACACACTGGGCACTTTGCCACAGAAGAGGAGCCTAATGGCATTCAAAACCTCTTCTTAAGTTATAAGTTTGTCTAGAGAGGGACTGACTTAAACCTGAAGTATATGCTCAATGGCTTCCGTACTGTATGGTGATGGTCTGTTGAGAACACTATGGAAGTATTCTGCCCATCTCTCCAGAATCATGTCCTTATCACTAATCAATGTGGCTCCATCACCACTGAGTAATTGAGATGCACAATAGGCCTTTGGGCCATAAAAAGACTTCAGGACATCATAACAGCATTTTGGATTGTTACTATCAGTATAAAACTGACTTTCATCTGCCTTCTCATGGAGCAAAGAATCCTGCATCTCTCTAAGCTTTGCTTGCACTTTACTTTTGACAGTACTCTACTGTTTTAGAGATGATGATCTATCCTGCTGGTAAACAATGTGGAGTTCTCAATTTTTTCTTTAGCAACTTCTGAATTTCCCCATCATTTTCATCAAACTACTCTTGTTCCAGCTTAAAGAAGCACTCTAGTTGCTGACATTAAATCTTCTAGTAGTCATCTTGCCTTGGGGCCACTGCTTTTGTTGAATACAATGTTTATCTTGGAGAGGATAAGTCTAATATCAGTCCAGCACTCAGTGCCACACATCATCTTCATCTATACTCCTTACAATCTATTAAACGCCAATTTTGCTGCAAGGGTGCGTCCACAAAGTTTTATTGCATTTAAGTAAATGGAAGACAGTGTTGGTGTTGGTGATGAGAAGCTCATGACCATTGCTGTTACTGTTTGTAACTGCATTCCTCCGAAGGATTCCCTGCCATGTCTGATAGTCTATGTCTACTCTGGCATCAAAGTCACCCATAATTACAAGCTTTTCCACTTTTGGAACACTGATTATGAGGGTCTCTGGTTTTGATGAAATTTTTCTTTCCTCATCAGGGTTCATCATGGTGGGAGCTTAGGCACTGATGATGGAGGCATGTCATTTTCCTGCAAGGAGTAATCACATTGTCATAGGCCTGCCATTCATTCCCTTAGGGGGCATGCAAACTTTTTGACTAGATTTGTTTTGATTGCAAAACCTACACCAGCTTCACATTTCTCCCTGTCACTGCAGCCACTCTAGAAAAAATGTGTATCCAGCTCTGACTTTGATAAGCTGGCCTTCGTTTGCCAGCCTTGTTTCACTCAGAGCTACTATTTGGATGTAATACCTATTGAGTTCTCTCAAAGTAAGAGCTGTTCATCTTTCAGGTCTATTGGATTTCATGTTATCTAAAAGTGTTCACACATTCCATGTACCAATGTTGAGTGGAATCATCTTGGCATAAGTTTTTGAACATTTTTTTTGACCACAAGGTGGGATCCCTACCTATTGGGTGAAGTAGACAATTTTTAGGGTAACTTTTCTAGTCCCTTCCTCATGACAAGATCTAAGCAGTTTAGTCCTTTAAAAAGGCTGCTCAGACACCCAATGGGCTGTGGAATGCCACTGCCGCTTTAGTCCAGTGAAAAGAGGACGCTAGGACCCAGGCCACCTGTATAACGGGTTGTGACTACAGATCTCCGTGATTCTGCACCTGCCACTTTATCACTTGGCAGTCACCTCAGGATTTTGACATAGGTACAAATGGTAAAATGGCATGGGTAAAGTTTTTTTTGACTCATGCATAAATTGGATTTGAGGCAGAGTTGTGTGAATCATCAGACTCTCTTCCAGAGTCATCCACAGAGTTCAGTTGCAAAACAAAAGTCAAGATGATTGATGATGGCTTAGGATGTAGCAGTTGACTTTGGTTTCTTCAATGTCTAAACAAGCTTTAAGCATTCCACAGCATCTACTTTAGTAACCTTCATGGGAACTGAAACAAAATGTTCTCAACCACCCATTCCACCTAGGGAAGTCTTTATATGCTTGGGACAGACCTATATGTATATCTGTAGTTTATGTGTATATGTGTGAATGTGTATATAACAATATATAACTATATATAGTTATATAAACATATAATAATATATACATACACGCACACATATACATACTTACACATGTTTTCATATACACATATATAAAATTATATGTAGTTACATATAACATAAAATGAATGCCTAAGCTAAGAGTTCAAGCGAAATTTAATATGTACAGTTTCTAAAAGAGCTTTTCTCACACTGCAAATTACTTATCAAAGTCTTTCCTTGGTACTAGATTCATTTCAGTGGGTAAAAACATGCTCATGGCATTACTATTAGTTGCCTCTCATAAGTTTTTAATCATCGTAGGGCTCCTTCAATTAAGTTTCAAAAACTTATGCAAGGAAATATAATCCTACCTTTTTAATTCTCTGTTTTTCTTCTTCAGAAGCCTTAAGTTGAACCTCCAAGCTTGAAACTTTTTGTTGAAGTTCCATGTTTAACTCAATAGCTTTGTGATCCTCTGCAGTATCATCCACAAGTGAAATGGTTTCATTAGTTTTTTCATCAGTTAAATCCAATGGAAAAATTGAAGGATCAATAGTATTTGTGGATTGCTGAACCTAATACACATGGGGAAAAAAATCAAAGCAGAAAAGCTTACAATGTACCAATAAATAAAAACAACTCAAGGTTCACTAGAAACCACATTTGGAACCCTTTAAGTAAATTGATAAAACCCTAAAAGTATTACAACAAACATCTTTTAGAATGGGACAAAATTTCCTCCAAAGCATTTGTTATTTGGTTTACAATGCACAAAACAATTTTATAAACTTCTTCAAGGCAAGGTAAAATACATTTCATTGGCCACATTTTGGTCCAAAAATAACGCGAGCTCTAAGGGGTTTCCAAAAAAATCTCTATGCACTTCTCTGGAGCTAAATTAATCAGACTCTGAAAGTCCACCATGTTTTCAAAATGATTACTAACTTCTAAAGACAGAAAACAGATGCTTCCAGACCTATAACACTCTGAAAATTTGTACTAGCCTCATGTACTTTCTCATTTGGATTCCTTTAGCTCTCTATGCAATATTCACAATACTAAGCACTAAATATGCTATGACAATCCACAAAAAAAGATAAATTTACATCTTGATTTAATTTCTATGAAGCTGAAGATGAACAACTGTTCTTCAAATTCTCTTTTAATAGTTGAAATTTTTAGCTATTAAGCAAGTGAAATTTTCAACCATCATTCTTAAAAATTCAATAGAAAGTAATAAATTCAACAAAAATTGCATGTTTTTTTAACTGGAAAGAGAAGTATCAGGAAACATTCTATACTAAAATCTACATTGTTATAGCTCACTCACCAACTTGCAGACTTAGAAAAGTTCCCTGAAGAACTGATAAGTTAAATTATTTGTCTAGGGTATGTGTTAAGAGACAAAACTTGAACCTTGGTCTTGCTTGATCTGAGACCAGGCTGATTAATGTCATCTACCTTTCATTTTCAGATTGTGTCCCCTGTCAAAAGATCATCTTCTCCTGTAATATAATGTTGCTCTAGTACTTAAATAATTTTAATACTATGCAAATGTTTTAGCTTACTATAAATTTGTGATTTATCCAACTTTAATCAATGCAATTTAGAAATAGGATAACTGTCACAAAAACTTGTTACTTTTGTTGTTCAGCTGCTTCAGTTGTATCCAATTCTTTATGAGCCTATTTGGGATTTTCTTGGCAAAGACACTAGAATGGTTTGCCACTTAACTCCTTAGGCAACTTCAAACTCAAAGTGATGAAATGATAAGAATCAAAAAACAGATTTTGTCCTCATGATTTCATGTTATCCTTACAACACCTCTAAGGTAGTAGTGAAGGTATTTTTTCCTATTTTATAAATGACACACTGAGGCACTAGAAGGTTAAAGGAGTTATCTCAGCCCTGGGCTCTCTTCTCTTCCTGACTTCAAGAGAAGCAGTTCATTCACTGTACTTCTCAGCTGTTCATTCATTTTACAGATTAGGAAACTGAGGCAAATATGATTAAGTGACTTGGCCAGGATGATACAGCTAGTGTCTTAGGCTGGATTTGAACTCAGATCTTCCTGACTCCAGGCCTGGTGCTCTATCCACAGTGGCACCTAGCTGCCCACTACAAAAATAGTCTATTTCTTTATTAAAAAAAAGAGTACTTACTGTCTAACTGAAACCACTACCCCTGGCTGGTAAAGCCAGATTATCTCTAATTTGATAACGGAATACACACACACACACACACATACACACACAATTTTTAGGTAGTAACAGATTTCTATTAAAAATCAAGATCCTTACCTGATCTTTACATACTGCTTGACTCACAATATTGTTAGCAGTTTGTGGAACAACCAGTGCACTATCCTGTGATGAAATGACGGGCTTAGAAGAGATAAGATGAGCTGAAGATAAAGACTGTTCCAGAAGACTCTCAGGAGAAACAGGTGGGGGGATGTGGACTCCAGATACTTATAAAAATAAAATTTAAGGATTACAAAAAATAAGGCACAACTTTACTTTCTATGTAACAAATGTTCTTAATAAAAACATACTTCAAAGTTCAGAATGAATAACAGTATAAAAATGTAGTTAGTGGAGACTGATAATATAAAACCCAACATACATTCTTTAAATTATTAATTTATTAGTTATTTAAACTATTAATTCCAATCCTATACAAACTATTTGGGAAAATAGCTGAAAAAGAAGTGCTGCCAAATTCCTTTTTATGATCAAACATGACGTATGGATACCTAAACTGAGAAGAACCAAAAGAGCGAAAGAAAATTATAGACCAATTTCCCTAATGAATATAGATGCGAAAATTTTAAATAAAATATTAGCAAAGATATTACAGCAACTTATCTCGAGGATAATACACCATGACCTGGTAGTATTCATAACTGGAATGCAAACCTGGTTCAATATAAGAAAAACGATCAGCATAATTGATCATATCAATAACAAAACTCTCCCCCAGCTCTGACCGCTCTGCCTCATGCACTTACTTCCTGCCCCATCCATTTGGCAAGCTCTTCCCACCATAGGCTCATGTGATTCTGGCTTCTATGTGACTCAGGGGCTCAAAGCAGGTCACATAGGACTATTAGCGGGTAGGAAAGATCTTCCCATTCCTATTAACATAACATTCAGCCCCAGGATCTTTTGTATCCCTTACATAGATCAATGAGAGTTTAGGGGTAAACTGGTATTAATAGAACTTTACAACAAAATAACATGGATAACACAAAATAAACACATAAAATATATTTTAGGGCAGGGGCTTCAGCACAAGCACCCCATCATTCCCCCCTTCAATGAATGGGGCCCAAAATCCCTTGAGGTAAGGGACAAAAGTCTCTTCTTCTATAGCTACTTCCTGCTGAGATTGCATATAGAGCTGTCCCTGTCCCAAGAAATCCCAGTCAGTTCTTTAGCTGGCAAATGGAGCTTGGTCGATGCCAGGTCCAGGGGTGACACATCACAGTCTTGGACAGGGGGCATCATCCAGCTCAAACAGTCAGTCATCTACAAGTGGAAAGTGCTAAGCCTACAAGAGACAAATCTAGCAAACAAGTCGCAAAGCCAAAATGAAAAAGGAGACAATAACCAGAAGCAGGGTAAATATAGGGTCAGCTGTGTTTCTAGAGTCCATGAACCCACTAAAACTGTATTAATTCCTGTCTTCCTTACTGCTAGGTATTTCTTTAATCTGAGTTGAGGCTTGGATAATTTCCTATTCTCTGTGAAGGTGTGACAAACTTGGATACAATGATTCAGGAGGATCTGTAGGAGGATCTTACTTGCCTATTCAGTCTAATATTAAGTACCTTTTCATGATACATTTTATATAGTTTGATAGCTGGAATACCATCTATTCTTTCAAATTCTATCCCTGCTCTTAAAAAAGCAGTAAAGAACTCTTTCCTTGTTAATCTATTCTGACTTTGAATCTACTGGCTGCTTGCTCTTCTCTCTTAAGGAAATTTATCTTTTCCCCATTCTCCTAAGTCACTTAAGTGTGAAATCTTATCCAGCACCTCCCAAAGAGGATGCCCTATTCCCCCAATAAGTAGAGTCAGAATTAGGTGCTTATAAGCAGGAGGAGTAGTCCTCACTATTATATTTCTACAAGGAACCACTTAGGAAGTACTATGATAAGCATCGGCGTCTCAGACCATAATTTTAGTTTTTATTACCTCTTCCTTTAACTTCCTCAGACAGTCTCTAAGCAAATACCAGGGTAGTAAGGAGTATTCTGTGTTGTGAGCCACAGTCATGGGGCACCTTTGACATCTGTGCTCTAGAGGACTCTTTAGGACCTTGTTACTTCGGTGGTAGTATATGTTAAGACCAATATCTAAAAAGTAGATATCCCTCTTCCATGTTCCCCTCCCCATCTTCCATATGACTAGGTCAGATATTCCCTAAAAGGCAACAAAGCCAGGACTTGACTGGTACAGGAAGGAGTCCACCAGTCAGTTAAGGACATAAAAGTCTCATTCACATTGGATTATCAACCTTCTGACTTGGTAGATATCTTGAAACCCTGTGAGTCACCATACCCTGACTTGTGGAACAGATGCATTTATATATGGAGACCAAGGTGCACATCTAAGCAAGACTATTACTATATCCTTGTTAAATATCCTTGCTATGTTACTTGTTATTGTTCAGTTGTTTTCAGTCATGTCCAAATTCAGGACCTCGTCGGGGTTTTCTTGATAAAGATACTAGAGTGGTTTGCCATTTCCTTCTCCAGCTTTTTTTTTACAGATGAGGAAACTGAGGCAAATACTGACTTGCCCAGAGTCACACAGCTAGTGCCTGAGGTCACATTTGAACCCAGGTCCTACTGCCTCCAGGGCCAGTGCTCTATCACTGTGCCTGCTAGCTAACCGAAGTTAGGGTTTGATTAGAATTTATTTAGCTTAGTGACTGACTGATTTAGGGCCATCCATTAAGTTCTCCCTTGAATCACCTATAACTTTAGTAGATATAATTATCTCAGTTTTGGGTAACATTTTTGCCACTTTATTTTAGGAGCACTATTTCATTTTTGACTCCTATATCAGGGAATATACTACCAAACTTACTTCAGTACTTTGATGGATTGATGATTTCATCCAAGTACTTTCTATTAACTCAAACTGCCATCCTTTCCTGCTCATGTTGTGTGATTCTTTCAACTTTATTCCTCCCCTGTCTTTATTCTTCATTTTCTGGACTTCAAAACTGCCTACCTCATCTAGAACTTTCCCTCAGCACTTAGGGCTTCCTCACCCTGAAACATTCTACAAACTCTGTGTCTCTCTCATTATGGAATATTCCTCTACAAGGCCTGCTACCCTTCTCCAATTGTGAGGTCCTCTTAGAGCTTCTATTTGGTGGAATAGCCCAGGCAGGCTTGCTTTCATTCCCCTCCTCTACCTGTTCTTGACTTTCTGGACTTTAAGATCATGCCCCTGTCTCTCCCCCTACCTTAACCAAGCTTTTTAGATCCTTTTTGTGAACCATCTTTTTCCCCTAGAATCTAAACTCCCAGAGGGCAGACACTGTTTTTTTTCTTGCATTTGTATACAGAGCACTTAATATATGTGCATATATATGTATGTTCAGTATGAATCTTACTTTGTTAATAGTAAAGTCTGATTTTGATTTCCAATCCCTTTCCTACAATTTCAGAAAAAAACCCTGCTTGTTCTTCAGTTAATTACCTTAATTAGACAACTTACTTTTTCCTTAACCTGTATGCTGCATAGGCTAAGGAAAAAGAAAGTCGTGAAACAGTATTAGCATATATTTTGGTATAGGAAAATGGAGGACAACAGATTTGGAATGAGTTCAAATAAAAACCCACACAATTTTTATGAAACACAGGGCACTCTAAGGCAAGTACTGAACAACTGATGCTTCCTGGTCAAACAGGATTAAGAGGATTCAGATACTTTCGAAGCAAATTTCCAGAAATACTTTTGAAACAAACAGACCTCACTTTACATAAGAATAGTAAATGGCTGACAATGGGTCTATACCATTTGATTTCAGCAAAAGTAACTGGAAGTGATATATTTCTAAATAAAGCATATGAAATGGCTTAAATTCTAAGAGCCAAACTGAAAGGTATTTCATGGATATCATCCACACTAACTCAATCAACAGCCTGTCAACAAATAAGTATCAAACAAAAGACAAAGTCATTTAGATTTCTTTATAGAAATGAAGAGGATTACAACAATGATTCAGAATCAGATCACTGCCACCAGAAATTACAGTGTTTATCCTTAATGAGCATGGACTTACTGGTCAATGCAGATTATACAACAAAGAAGAGTAAATTATGCAATATAATCAATGCATATTACAAAAATTAACATCTACCAGATACTGGGAAAGATATGATATGGTAACTAGGATAATACATTAGAAGCTTGCTATACCTGAGGAATTAACACAACAAATTTCCCTACTACAAATACAACTCCCAATATGCCTTCAAGTATAGTTAACAAACACCATCACAACAATAGCAATAATAATAGTTAGCATTTAGAGTTAACACTTTACGATTTACAAATCACTTTAGGTATGTTATGTTATCTTGATCCTTACAACAACCCTGAGAGGCAAGTACCATTATGAACTCCATTTTACACATGAGGAAACTAAGGCTATGAGAGGCTAAGCAAATTGCCAAGGTCTGATAGGTAAGTGTAACAACAATGTTGCTAGAAGCTACTGTGGCTGGGTAAGACCAAAAACACCAGCACACAAAAGGGCTGCCAACATAGGTTTTTTGATCTGCTTTTCTAAGGAAAGCAACTTTAAGGGATTAACAATCTCAGTTTAATTAAACGTGCATATATACATTCAGTTAGTTCAGGGGGGAAAGATCAGCACCCCCTCCCCGAACTTCAGGGCAAATACAAACAAATTACAAGCATACATTATAAACACAGCAAATAACACAAACCAGTCTATCCATAGCAATGCATAGTTACCAGAGAAGCACCAACATCTGTGTTATTAGCTGGGCAGGGGGCTGTTTCAACGGCTTGCCCAGAGTCTCATCACTCACACTCTTTCAATGAGTGTGCCCTCAAAACTCACATGCTAACCTTCCAACATATATATCCTGTTCAGGACCTTGAGGGCTGGAGCCAAGCATTTGGGGTGTGGGAAACCAGGGTGTGGGAAAGTTAGTTAATCAATAGCACCATATTATGTACAGTGTTTCCAATCAATGACGCTTCATTGTCTTGGTGCTGAAAAACACTGGAAGACAAAAAAGATCCCACTTTAGTTGCCCCATTCAAACAAAGGCCAGACCCATCAAAGGAACTTGATTACATAAGTGTTCCAAAAGAGAAAACAGTAAAAAAAAAAAAGTCCTGCCCTGATTACCATTACAGTAGGCTAGATAGATGAACAGAGAGCCTGAAGATTTCTAGCTCAGATCATTACAGAGAGAACTGTTGCCCACAATTGCCTAGAGAAAGCAATTGCTTCATAAAAATTGAAGAAAATATTTTTATTAGCTGTCACTACATAAAATACTCAAAACTTCCAAATGTCATAGAAGGAAAAGCTTTCACAAACACCGAAGGGGGGGTGGTGGAGCCAATATATAAGACAGAAAACAGGGACCTGTGTGAACTCTCCCCCAGATACCTCCAAATACCTGTAAAAAATGACTCTAAACAAATTCTAGAGCTACAGAACCCACGAAATAACAGAGTGAAATAAGTCTCCAGCTGAAGATGGCCTGGATGGTCACTGGGAAGGTTCTATCACACCATGCTGGAAACAGAGAAGACCCCACCATGGGCCAAGTCAGGACAGACCAGGCAAGAGCAGACTGGGCAGAGCAGGCCTCAGGGCTTGATTAACTGAGCTGTGGTGGTTTCCAGACTTCTCAACCCACGAACGCCAAAGACAACTTAGCAGGTCAATGGGAAAACTCTAGTTGGACCTGGGTGAGAGAAGTGTGTGGTCCTGGTCCAGCCCTAGGAGGGCTGAGGTGACGGCAGCAGTGACAGTTGCTTCCAGAGCTCCAGGCCCACAGACACCAATGGGAATGAAGCAGCTGATCAGAGCAGGAGTGCATGGATCTCTTTCCTAGTACTGAGACAGGATTCTCTTTCTTTGCCCTGGTTGGATCTGGGTCTCAGTCATGGTTGGTAGTCCTGGGGGAAGGAGGAGCACTGGTGTAGCAGGGCTTGTTGTGGCTGGGGAGAGAGAGTCCCCTGGTAGTTACAGGGCAGAAAACAATACTAGTGGTCACTCAGAGACCAGAGTACAAGCCAGTAGAGGAGTAAATACCTCTCATTAGATCATACCACTTCAGAAGAATTGAAACTTTACAGATGCCTAGAAGTAGTTCTGAAAACAGAAGCCCAAAACAACTGAAGCTTGGGACAGAGCACTCTCGACTCTGGATTCAGTCACACCTTCAGAAAGAGCACAAAAGTCAAGTAATTGGCTGGGAAAATGAGCAGACATCAGAAAAAAATATCAGACTATAGAATCTTACTTTGGTGACAAAGAAGATCAAAACATACAGCCAAAAGAAGACAGCAAAGTCAAAGAAACTACATCAAAAGCCTCCAAGAAAAATATGAATTGTTCTTAGGCCATTGAAGAGCTCAAAAAGGATTTGGAAAATCAAGTAAGAGAAGTAGAGGAAAAATTGGCAAGAGAAATGTGATGCAAGAAAATCATGAAAAATAAGTCATCAGCTTGCTAAAGAAGACCCAAAAATTACTGAAGAAAATAACACCTTAAAAATAGACTAACCCAAATGGTAAAAGAGGTCCAGAAAACCAATGAGGAGAAGAATGCCTCAAAAAGAAGAATTCGCCTGATGGAAAAGGAAGTCCAAATCACTGGAGAAAATAATTCCTTAAAAATTGGAATGGAGCAAATGAAAGCTAATGACTTTATGAGAAATCAAGAAATTACAAAACAGAGCCAAAAGAATGAAAAAATGGAAGACAATGCGAAATATCTCACTGGAAAAAACACTAACCTGGAAAATACATCTAGGACAGATAATTTAAAAATTGCTGAACTACCTGAAAGCCAGGATCAAAAAAAGAGCCTACACATTATCTTTCAAGAAATTATCAAGGGAAACTTTCCTGACATTCTAGAACCAGAGGGTAAAATAGAAATTGAAAGAATCCACTGATCACTGCTTGAAAAGGATCCAAAAAGGAAAACTCCTAGGAATACTGTAGCCAAATTCCAGAGTTGTCAGGTCAAGGACAAAATATTGCAAGCAGCTAGAAAGAAAGAATTTGAGTACTGTGGAAACACAATGTAGATAACACAAGATCTAGCAGCTTCTACATTAAGAGATCAGAGAGCTTGGAATATAATATTCCAGTGGTCAAAGGAGCTAAGATTAAAACCAAGAATCACCTCACCAGCAAAACTGAGTCTATGGGGCAGCTAGGTGGTACAGTGAGTACAGCACTGGCCCTGGAGTCAGGAGGACCTGAGTTCAAATCCAATCTCAGATACTTGACACATGTACTAGCTGTGTGACCTTGGGCAAGTCACTTAACCCAATTGCCTTGCCAAAAAAAAAAAAACAGAAAAAAAAACTGAGTCTAACCCTTTTGGGGGAAAAATGGAGATTCAATGAAATAGAGGACTTTCAAGCCTTCTTGATGAAAAGATCATAGCTGAATAGAAAATTTGACTTTCAAATACAAGACTCAAGAGAAACATGAAAAAGTAAACAGGAAAGAGATAAGGGACTTATTGAAGTCGAACTGTTCACATTCCTAAACGCAAAGATGATATTTGTAACTCATGAGACCTTTCTCAGTATTATGGTAGGTGAAGGGAATATATACATATATATATATATATACATAATGTGTATGTATGTGTGTGTATACATACATATATACATGCATACATACATACAGATAGATAGATATAGATATATAGACAGAGGGCACAGGATGAGTTGAATATGAAGGGATGATATCTGAAAAATTAAAATTAAGAGGTGAGAGGGAAATATATTGGAAGAAGGAGAAAGGGAGAGAATGGGGTAAATTATCTCACATAAAAGAGGCAAGAAAAAGCTGTTATAATGGAAGGGAAGAGGGGGTAGGTGAAAGGGAATGAGTGAACCCTACTCTCATCAGATTTGGCTTATGGAGGGAAGAACACACACACTTAATTGAGTATCTTACCCTACAGGAAAGTAGGGGGAAAGGGGATAAGGAGGGGGCATGATAGAAGGGATAGCAGATTGAGGGAAGGGGTAGTTAAAAGCAAGTACTTTTGAAAAGGGACAGAGTCAAAAGAGAAATCTGGGGGATGGGATAGGATGGAGGGAAATATAATTAGTCTTTCACAACATGACTAATATGGAAGTGTTTTGCATAACAATACATGTATAACCTATGTTGAATTGCTTGCCTTATCGAGAAGGGTGTATGGGGAGGGAAGAAGGGAGAGTATTTGGAACTCAAAGCCCTAAAACAAATGCTGAAAATTGCAACTAGGAAATAAGATATACAGGCAATGGGATATAGAAATCTATCTTGCCATACAAGAAAGTAAAGGGGAAGGGGATAAAGGGGGGATGAGTGGGTTGATAGAATGGAGGGCAGAATTGGGAAAGGGGCAATCAGAATACATGCCATCTTAGACAGGGGGAAGGGTAGGGATGGGGAAGAAATCTGTAACTCAAAATCTTGTGGAAATGAATGTTGAAACTAAAAATAAATATATTTTAAAAAAAAGACCAAAAGATAAAAGAAAAACAAATCAGGTGGGAACAATATGAGGTGGTACCTTATCACCTCCATTGTTCTGCTACTTGCTACTAGAGATGACCTAAAGATGTTTTCAGTGCCCCAGAAAATAAGCCAACATCCCAATGTTTTTATTCCATTTCCCAAAACTATTTTATTTCCTATCATTTATTTCCAAAGTTATTTTATCCTTCTTGTGCAATATGCAATAAAAATAGCAACTTGTCTCAAGACATTTCTATCTGAACACTGTATCAAAATAAGATGAGAATCATCAT
Organism: Trichosurus vulpecula; assembly: GCF_011100635.1. Taxonomy (NCBI): domain Eukaryota; kingdom Metazoa; phylum Chordata; class Mammalia; order Diprotodontia; family Phalangeridae; genus Trichosurus; species Trichosurus vulpecula. Next base: position 280,509,933 of record NC_050577.1, on the reverse strand, counting down.
TATCAACATCATCATCATTTCATCATCTTTCTTTGGTACGAGGTTCAGTTGATGATCTTTTGTATTGACAAAGTTAATTACCATCTAATTCGTATGACTCTCAGATTTACATGATAAGCTCTGATCTATCATCTGCTCTACAGATGCTGGAGACTCAGTTTCTTCACTTGCATATAGGATATTTCTAGTTGGCTCTTCTGCCACATAATCTGTCTTTTCCCCTTAGTTTCTCCCTGTCAAAAAGAGATAGAGAGCAAAATCGTACCTTTGAGAGATTTACCTCTCTCAAGCATTAGATGGCACCAAAGAGCAAAAACCTTAAAAGACCTTCATAAATCATCTGAATTCACTCTCAGCCAATGAGCTTAGAGGAGCTAGTCCACTCTTTCTTCAGTCAATCAGCAAAGTCACTCTTCCATTCAGCAAATTTGCAGCTAGGTTGGTAGCTGTTTCAGTAAGAAGCCTTCTAATGTCTTCTGCCCATCTTAGTCTATTGCTTATTTTCAAAGCTGTATCTCTTACTGGCTTCTTAACCCAAACCATGCTGGCTTTTTAACTACATCTAAAGCCTCAAGTCAGAGCTTTTTGGTAGTTGCTCAACTTTTCCTTAGAAAGTGAAAATCACAAAATGACCTTTCTGACAAGTATGAACCCTAGAGTCCTTATATAATCTTTCCATAGTTCTGAGTTAGAAAGATTTACAATGGTGTCAGCTTGAAGCATCAGAATTCTTTTTAAAAGTCACATGTAAATGAACTGATGGACCAGTCTCCTATAGACATCTTTACAAGTCATTGCTCTTTTCTTCCTCAAAGAGGTCATCTGAGGATATTCAACTGAGGGGAAGTTTTGTCTCTACCAGTTAGAACAGTTTATATCTCTCCTCATATTTTTTCCTGCAAGAATGTTTTCTTCACAAGTGCATTTTATCATTTTTTACACAAATTAATGTTCTTTTTCTTCCTCTTTAATCAGCCAAATGATTCAAATACAAAAGAAACAGAAATTAAAGATCCATTAAAATACATAAAGAAAAAAAGGGTTTATCTCAAAAAATTTCTGTTTATTTGAAATCAAAAACAATTTACTTTAATGAAAATTAAGCCACAGAGAAACAGAACTTGCTGAAAAGTTATGTTCACTGACTGTTACAATTTACCTGATTGTTTTATTTCATATTTTTCAATTAAAAAGCATTTTAAGAGAAATGCGTATTTGGATGACTATATTGATGACTACACATAACTGAATACTTACTAATAAGCAATTATTATTTACAAATCTTCCTTAATCATATGTAGAAATTTCCCCCAAAGTGAAGTATATACAATCATATTTGCTTTCAAACTGTGAAATCAAAATATTGTTCATCAATAAGGTTAATAAATAAAAAGAAAAATAAATTATTTCATCTTCACATCATTATTTCAAAAATGTATTATTTTGTGTATTTTAATACATAAGTACATAATACGTAAATACAATAACAGTACCTATATATAATTTATGAACAGACATATATGTGTCTATTTGGGTACATAATGTTATTTATACTGATAGGGATGCATGACCAAAACAGTTTAGAGACCCTAGTTGGAGAAAAGACTGAATTAATTGAGAAAAGCTTCTGATGAAATCTGAAATTTGAAGTGTGTTTAACGGAGATGATATGTATCATAGGGGAATGAAGTTTATTCTAAATACAAGTGACACCTTGATACAAGAAAACAGGAAATAAGAAGTCATTTCCCTGAAAAGTGGCTTTTGATGTTCTTTCTATCTAATGAAATTTGCAAGTCACATATATTTTAGTTATCTTCCAGAATCACTTATCTTCTGCATTGAAAAAGTTTCCCTATCCCTCCATTCTTTCATACTTGTTATTTTGAGAAATGATAAATTGAGATTTTTTTTAAAAATCAATAAAGCATTTCAAAAAATGTACAGAAGAAAATCAAAAGCATAGAACTAAATTTAATGAAGTCAAACCAACCTTGTTCAAAGTACCTCTCCTAATTTTCCAATTAATCATGAAAGTAAGTGGTGGGGGGAGAGAGAAAAGATTCTGGAAAGATGGCAGAATAAGTCAAAAAATTACAAGCGCTCTTTTCCCCCACAAAAGAAATGAAACAGCACCCCAGGGCAAACACAGAGTAGTAAAAATAAATAAGAGTAGGGGCAGAACAGGGTTCATCCTGGGACAATCAAAGAAGATCTGAAGAAAAGTCTCAGGATGAGGTCTGGTCCTATAAAGAGTAAACACCTCCAGACTAGTTCCTAGATCTGCTTAAACAACAAGGAGCAAGCCCTGGGATTAGCTGAGTTGGGAGCTGTCTTGGACCCAGCCACAGGAACTTTTACCCCGGGGACAGTGAGGGCAGTTGGGCATGTAACTTGAGGAAGTGCTAGGGAACCTACTGACAAGAAACTCCAGACCCAGCTGTGCAGCTGGGATATGGTGGGGGTGAAAAGGAACCAGCACACATCCAGTTATTACAGAAACTGGGATACCAAGGGCTGTGGCCTCCTACAGAATGCTGAAGGTCTTCATTCTAGTTCCAGGCCAGAAGGGAGAACTGAAGGTGGATTTGAGAACAGAGGCACCATCCCCCATGCCCCAGAACTAGAGGTGATTTTAAAATCTAGGCTACTACAAATAAAAAAAATGCATAGACAAATGAGAAAGAATCCAACCAAAGAGAGTTACTATGGGAATAGAGAAGATTCTTGTTCAGAGAAGGATACTGAAGCAAAGAAACTCTCTTATACACCAAAGAGTAAAATCAAATGGTCACCTGCTCAAAAATAATTCATAGAAGAACTTTAAAAAGATTTTTAAAATGAAATGAAAGAGATTGAGGAAAAATTAAGAAAGAAAAAATAACTATTCAAGAAAAACAAGTTTATGAAAAGAAAGTAACCCAATTAAAAAAAGAGATCCAGAATCATAAGGCAGAAAGCAACTCCTTGAAAATCAGAATTGGGCAAGAGGAAGTCAGCAAATTTATAAGAGATCAAAAAATAATAAAACAAAATATAAAGAATGATAAACAGAAGAGAAAGTGAAATATTTCATAAGAAGAACAACTAATATGGAGCAAAGATGAAGCAAATAGGAAAGATCAAGAAGAGAATGATATATGTATGTTTATTTAAACTGGGGTTTAACCCCTTAAAGTTGCTTTCCTTAGAAAAGCAGATCAAAGAAACTTTCCTAGCAACCCTCCTGTGTGCTGGTGTTGTTGGTCTTGTTATTGGTCTTTCACTTTCACAGCAGCTGTTAGCAACATTGTTGTTATACTATTTTACTCACATAAGCATTCAGAGATATAAAACTTCCCCTAAGAACTGCTTCTGCTGCATCCCATAAGTTTTGGGATGTTGTCTTATTATTGTCACTTTGCAGAATGAAGGTATTGATTGTTTCTATGATTTGTTCTTTGACCCATTCATTCTTTAGGATAGACTATTTAGTTTCCAATATATTCTTAGTCTGTCTTTCCATGGCCCTTTATTACATATATTTTTTATTGCATCATGATCTGAAAAGAATGCATTGACTGTTTCTTCCTTTCTGTAATGGATTGTGAGGTTTTTATGCCCTAAAACATGGTCAATTTTTGTGTAGGTGACAAGTACTGCTGAGGAGAAAGGATATTCCTTTCTATCCACATTCAGGTTTCACCAGAGGTCTATCTACCTATCTACCTTTCCTAAAATTCTGTTTACTTCCTTAACTTCTTTCTTGTGTATTTTGAGGTTAGATTTATCAAGTTCAGAGAAGGGGAGGCTGAGGTCCCCCACTAACATAGTTTTGCTGTCTGTTGCTTCCTGTAACACCCTTAACTTCTAACTCTAACTTAGATGCTTTACCACTTGGCACACATACGATAAGTGATGATATTACTTCATTGTCTATGGTTCCTTTTAGCAAGATATAGTTTCCTTCCTTATCTCTTTTAAATAGATCTATCTTTGCTTTTGCTTTGTTTGAGATAAGGATTGCTACCCCTGCTTTTTTGTTTTTACTTCAGCTGAAACATAATATATTCTACTCCGGCCTTTTACCTTTACCCTGTGTGTATCCCCATTTTAAATGTATTTCTTGTACACAACATATTGTAGCATTGTGGATTTTAATCCATTCTGCTATCTGCCTTCATTTCATAGAAGAGTTCATCCCATTCATATTCACAGTTATGATTATCATCTGTCTTTTTCCATCCTATTTTCTCCCTTGTTTATGTTTTTATTTCTCCCTTCTCCATACCCCTCCTCAACAGAGTTTTGCTGTTTACCACTGCCTCCCTCCATATTTCCTCCCTTTCATACCCCCCTTATCTTGCCCTTTTCCCTTACTACTTCCCTTCTAACCACCCCCCATTTCCTTTCCCCTTTCCCCTCCTACTGCCTATGGGGCAAGTTTGATTTCTATACTTAACAGAGTATGTTATTCCCTCCCTAAATCAAATCCAATGAGAGTAAAGCTCGAACACTGCTCTTCTCCCTCCCTTCTTTCCCTCTAATACAATATGTTTTTGTACCTCTTCATGTGATATAATTTACCCTTTTCTGCCTCCTCCTTACCTCTTCCCCCATTACAATCCCTTTCCTTCTCTTAATTTTTTTATCATTACATCAGTTAATTTACACCCACACCCTCTGTCTATGTATACCCCTTTTAGATATCATAATAAATATACCATTCTCAAGATCAACAAATATTATCCTCCCATACAGGTACATAAACAGTTTGCCATTGTTGAATAACAAGGTATTTCTTTTCTTTTTTTCCTTGTTTACTTATTTATACCTCTCTTGAGTCTTATATTAAATTTTCCATTGAGTTCTACCCTTTTCAACAGGAAGGTCTGGAATTACCTTATTTCACTGAATATCTATATCCTTGCCTGAATGATTATGCTCAATTTTGCTGGATCGTTGATCCTTCATTGTAGTCCAAGCTCCTTTGCCTTTTGGAACATCATATTCCAGTCCCTCTGATCTTTTAATGTAGAAGCTGCAAGGTTCTGGGTGATCCTGACTGTAGTTCCAAGATATTTGAATTGTTTCTTTCTGGCTGCTTGCAGTATTTTCTCCTTGCCCTGATAATTCTGGAATTTGACTGCAGCATTCCTTGGAGTTTTCAATTTGGGATCTTTCAGGGAGTGGTTGGTAGATTCTCTCAATAACTATTTTACCCTCTGGTTCTAGGACCATGGAGAATTTTTCCTTAATGATTTCTTGGAAGATACTGTGCAGGCTCTTTTCTTCATCATAGCTTTCAAGTAGACCAATAATTCCCAGATTACCTCTCCTGGATCTATTTTCTAGGTCAGTTGTTTTTCCAATGGGAAGTTTTACATTTTCTTCTATTTTTTCACTCTTTATATTTTGTTTCACTGATTTTTTGTGCCTTATAGATTCATTAGCTTCTACTTGCCCAATTCTAATTTTTAACAAATTATTTTCTTCAGATAGTTTCTTCACCTCTCTTTCCATTTGGCAACTTTACTTTTCAGGGATTCATTTTCTCCTGTTAGATTCTGAAATTTTTCTTTTACCTCTCTAATTTGGCTTTTAAAATCTTCTTTGAGCTCTTCCAGGAATGCTTTTTGGGCTTGAGATCAGATCTTATTTTCTTTTGAGGTTTCAGATGTGGGTATGGTGTCAATGCTGTCCTCTTCTGAATTGGTAGTTTGATCTCTGCCCCCATAATATCATTCGATGGTCTTTTTTTTTTTACTTTTCTAGATTGCTTCTTCATGGTGATGGCCTTTTTCCTGTCTTTTAAAGTTGATCTCTGCTTCTGGGGCCCAGGGGACTCTGTCTCAAGGTTCTTGTGCTGGGAGCTAGAGGCCTGCTTACTGGCTTTGTGTGCTGTGGCCTCTGGTTTTGTCATCGAGAAGCTATATACTGCTGCAGCTCATGTGGTGCTCAGCTGCAGCTGGCTGGTGTGTGCCAAGGATGGAGGCCCAGTGAAGTCTTTCTGAATTTCCTTGGGGTTACACGGAAGATCACAGAGTGAGGTGTGGGGGAGGGGTGGTCTGGCTGTCTCCTCTTCCCCTAGGGCTGTGCTATATATAGCTCAGGTGGTCTCAGTCATTGGTCTGTGCTGGTGTCTGCCAATTCCCCTACCTGTGCAAAGGCAAACCTGGGGTCCTGGTGTTGGTGCTTGGGGGCTCCACCCGCCTGAGGCTCAGGAACTCCCTCTGGTCTGCTAAGGTGGGGCTTGCTGGGATGCCTCCCTTCCTGCACTCATTTTCTTCTGTTACTGTAATCAGCTTTCCCTAGCTTCCTGAGTTAAAAGATTACTGAACTGCTACTTCCGGCTCCTCTATTTCACGGTTTCTTCTAGAGCAGTATTCTCTGAGTTATTCAAGGGAGGGGTGAGAGATCTTACTGTTTAATGAGTCATCATGGCTCCTGGAAGTTCTAGAAGGTGAGTTTCAAAACTTCAGGTTGTGGGCTGATAGGCCCAGGAGTAGCTGCTGCTGCTGTCACAGACTCTGTGCTTCGGTTTCATGTAGCTCCTACAGCCTCCCATCCTGCACTAAAAGGCCTGGGGATCGCCACTGCAGCCAGTGGGCTGGGCCTGCTGCTGTTCCAGTATGGTGTTCCTTTATGGTATGGTGTAGTTCCATGCGCCCAGTGCTCTCCCGGCCCGATACAACTGATCCTTCTCTTTCCAGACTCCCCTGGCTTGGAAATTTGCCACACTGTCTCCTAGTGGATTCTACTTCTCTCAAATCTGTTCAGATTCACTTCTCAAGAGGTATCTGAAAAATTTGTGAGAGAGCTCAGGCAGGTCTCTGCTTTCATTCCACCATCTTGGCTCCGCCCCCACAATCATCTTTTTTCATGTGTGTGGTACAGATGAGATGGTGTAGGTATAATGCGATATGTGGGTATAGGTTTTTCTATTGTCACAACTGTTTTTCAATAGTTGCCATGTGGTCTGCTGCTGCTGCTGCTGCTGCTGCTGGGTGGGCAATTGACTAAAAAAAATGGCTGACATGTATAAATGGCCATATTATCAGAGCTAATATGTGCAAGGCCATGACACTTCAGTCCATAAGGTAAAGGCAGGAATAATTCTGAAAATGGCACAGGCCTTAAAATATGGTTTCAAGAGGCTAGAAACAAGACCAATGGCAAACAGATATCATACCTGGTTAAGTTTCTAGACAGTAAACATAGAAAAGTTTCATCATAAATGTACATTGAGGAAAAGAAGAATATACATACATAGCTGAGGAAATAAAAAGTGCTATACATGACATTTTCTTAAAGAAAAATGGCAGGACTTCAAACCCAAGACATGCCTAGTCATAAAAAATGAAATTCACCCATTAACCTGGACCTAGGAATAGCACATGATGTTAAAACTATAAAGGACCTCAGAGATCTAATGAGTTTTAGAGTTAAGCAAAATGAAGCCCAGAGTGATTAAATTACCCAAGAGCACAAAAAAGGCAGCTAGGTGACACAGTATCAGGAAGACACATCTTCTTGAGTTCAAATCTGGCTTCAGATATTTACTAGCTGTGTGATCCTGAGCAAGTCACTTGACCCTGTTTGCCTGAGTTCATCTGTAAAATGAGATGGAGAAGGAAATGGCAAACCACTCCAGTACTTTTGCTAAGAAGATCCAAAATGAAGTCACAAAGAGTTGGACACAACTGAAATGCCTGAACAACAAGAACACACAGCTAATTAGGGGTAGAAATGAAAATATAACTTGAATTACTTATCATTATTCCATGTTGGTCTTATGTATACACACTTGCAAAAGGATAAATTGCATTCACTATTACACCTTTGGCCAGAAACAATACATAATTAATAGTGAATTTTCAATTTATACCTCTACCAAAGTTCTGCTCTAATGCCTCACTGCTTTGTAGAGATGACTGCCAGCAGAGCACAAGTTCTGACAGATCCCACCAAGCCAGAGCAACTGTCAACTAAGTTAAAGAGGAGCTGTAATCAGCACTGGTGGAAGAAGGAACCCTAGCAAAAAAAGTAGATTCTTGAAATACTTAATACTATTTCATATTCTTGAAAAATAAAGGACTAAATATATGTATCTTATTCATACTTTTTATAATGTCTTCTACAGAAACCTTGCTAACAGATGAAGTCTATTAAAAAGTAACTCTGTGGGATCTTTTGATGAGAATGCCAATGCACATTACAAAATAGAAGTTAGAAGGAATAAACATGGCGCCATTTTATTAATGTTTAGCCCACCCAGAGAACTCAAGGGATGATAACCCACTTTTAAAAATATTTCCATCCCAGACAACAAATTGTCTTAAATAAGGCAACTTGAAACAAAGCGATTTTCTGTGCTGTAATAATATACGTTTATGAGATGTTGAGCAATTAACTATAAAAGATCAGACTGCATACTTTTGTAGTTCAGCTAATAAAATACCACAATTTCAATTCAACTTGCAAAATAGAGAATGTTCTTCCAATACTATTACACCCTATACTTTTGGGGGGAGGGGGCCAGGAATAAAAGAAATAAAGTTATGCAACAGACTCTAAATATTGCTGTTTACATACAGGTAAGTACCAATTCTAGTCTAAAATTTTGAGTATTAATTTCATACTGATGAGTTAAATATTGCGAGATAATTTTCCTATTTGTACAAGAAATAAAATCATAATTTTCATTGGCAAATACTAATATTTTAGTGTCAGCAACTGCATACAGTTAAGAAAAAAATTTATTTTCAGTAATGCTACCCATTCAACTCATTAGTTTACCACAATGACTACTTATGCCTTTAAATAAAATTTAAGTAATTTTTCCTTAGTTTTTGCCTTAAGTGAAATAAAGTTATTCTTACAGTACTATTTAAATTCCTATAACTAAATATACTGTACAAATACAGCTTTACCTCAAAGAAAAACCTGTTACACAGATTTTAACTCTGTCCCAAAAATGAACATTTGGTTATAACATTAGTATTTCAATCCTGGATGAATTTTATATTATATTGGGGAGAGGAAGGAACAACATGGAAGACAGAGTTGGGTTCAAAAAGTAAAGTTACTTCATTGAGAACTAAATATTATCAAGAACATACAACATGGTATCCTCATATAGAATTACAGTTCACATAAAAAAATGACTAACAGTAAGAAATAAAGATTTATGGCCTGAGTGTACTGGCAGAAAGGAACTAAAGTCACTATGAATATAATTTTCCATGAAAGAGAAAAGGAGGAGAAGAAGAAAAAGAAGAACAAGAAGAAGAACAAGAACAAGAACAAGAAAAACAAGAAGAAGAAAAACAAGAAGAAGAAGAAGAACAAGAACAAGAACAAGAAGAACAAGAACAAGAAGAAGTAGAGAAATGAGCAGGTGAACTTCAGAAAAATGTGGAAAGACTTATATGAATTGATGTTGAGTGAAATGAGCAAAACCAAAAAAAAATTGCACAGAGTAACAGCATCATTGTGCAATGACTAAATTTCTTACACTTTGCTCTTCTCCGCAATGCAAGGATCTAAGACAACTGCAAAAGATTCATGACAGAAAATGCTGTCCAAATCCAGAGAAAGAACTGTGAAGTCTACATGCAGATTGAAACATACTATTTCATCTCTTTTTTTGTTGGTTTGTTTTCTGTCTTCTTTCTTATGGTTCCAGCCATTGGTTGTAATAATTCTTTACAATATGACTAATGTGAAAATGTTTGATATTAATGTGTAGGTAGAGCCTATATCAAACTGCATACCATCTTGAGGAGGGGTAGGAAAGAAAATTGAAAACTCAAAAGCTGAAGGAAGTGAATATTGAAAACTAAAAGATAATTAATTTTTAAAAATGTTTAAGCAAAAATGTTTAAGCATCCCTGGATCGGTGGAAAAAAAGAAACCACCTGCCATTCTGAAATCATTATTATGTAAAACTACAGTATACTTAAGAAAATTGGTTCTAAAATAGCACTTCTCTTGGGGAATGGCTGAACAAGCTGTGGTATATGAATGTAAAAGAATACTATTGTTCCAGAAGAAATGGTGAACAGGTGGATTTCAGACACACCTGGAAAGACTTAGATGAACTGATACTGAGTGAAATGAGCAAAACCAGAACCATTCTACACAGTAAGAGTAACATTGTGCAATGAGTTACTCTGTTAGACTTAGCTCTTCTGAGCAATACAAGAATCAAAGACAATTCCAAAAGATGTATAATGGGAAATACTCTATGCCATCCACATCCAGAGAAAGAAATGTGGAGTCCGAGTGAAGATAGAAGCATACTATTTTCTCTTTTTAATTTTTTGCTTTTTCTATCTCATGGCTTTTCTCTTTTGCTCTGATTCTTTTTTAAAAACATGAAAAAGCTGGAAATATGTTTAAGATAATTGAATATGTATAGCCTGTATTAGATTGCATGCCAACTTGGGAATGGGCGATGGAAAGGAGGAGGACAAAATTTAGAACTTAAAATCTCGTAAAAGTCCATGTTGAAAACTAAAATTAAGTAAATAAATTTAAAATAATTTTTTAAAAAAGAGAAGATTAAAAACTCCTAGGGAGTTAAGTTGCTAATTCAGGAAGTTCTAAAAACAATATCCCATCTTAACTTGTCAATTTTAAGAGTACAGAGTTCAAAGCTACAAACCACTAAAATTGATGGCTGTAAGAGACATTATTAGAAATCATTTAGTCTAACCTCACTTCACAGATAAACAAATTAAGGCCCAAAGAAGCTTAAATTTGTCCAAGCTTAAAAAATTAATCAGTGGAAGGTGAGACAAAAATTCATATTGTCTAGTACTCTGGTCAATTCACTACCTCCACAACACCTCATCATGAATCTTTCATAACTTCACTCTGGAGTTTTATCCAGACAGCATTTGTTTCACAGCAAAAGATATCTAACTTTGCAGTGCAACTTTCAAAGCCATCAACATTAACTCACCTAACCTCTGTAGAGATTTTTTTAAATGACAAGAATTGAGAGTTGCAAAGAAATTCAACAATCATCCAGTCTCTCATAAATGAGAAAATGAATCCTCACTATAACATACCTGACAATTAGTAATTTAGCTTCTGCTTGAGGACTTGACCTCTTACCTCCAAAAACAGCCTCCACCTTTTAATAATTCTAGTTTTCCCTAGTATTAAGTCTAAATTTATTTCTTTGCAACTTCTAGACAAGTTGTATAATAACTCTACGCCTCAGTTTCCTCATCTGTAAAATGGAAATATCAAAAGCACATACATTGTGGAATTATTGTGAAGATCAAATGAAATAACATCCAAAGCACTTTGTAAACCTTAAAACAGTAAGTAAATGTTAGCTATTATTATTTTTTTTGTTTTTTATTTTTTTTCCCACTGGTCTTTTTTTATTATACCATTTTTTTTTATTTTTAGTTTACAACACTCGGTTTTCCATAATTTTGAGTTCCAGATTTTGTTCCTTCCCTCCCCTCCTCCCTCCCCAAGGCGGCATGGAATCCCACTTGGCTTCCATGTATAACTTCACATTGAATTAATTTACACACCAGTCAAGTTATGGAGAAGATCTGTGATCAATGAAATGAATCACATTAAAGAAGAAACAGGACCCAAAAAAAAAATCAACCCAAAAACAAAAGAAAGAAAAGGAAAAAAAAGGTGGGGGGGGAGGGCTAGCATGAAGTGTGCCTCAATCTGCATTCATACTTCACAGTCCTTTCTCTGGATGTAGATAGCATTCTCCATCGTGTGTCCTTTGGGGTTGTCTTTGTGTTGCTGAGAAGAGCAAAGTCTGTCAGGGTTGGTCCTGACAGAATCCACATATCTGTGGTTGTGTATAATGTTCTCCTGGTTCTCCTCCGCTCACTCAGCATTATGTCGTGTAGGTTTTTCCAGGTTGTTATGAAGTCCGTATCATCCCCATTTCTTATGGCACAATAGTATTTCATCACCTTCATATACCACAGCTTGTTCAGCCATTCCCCAATTGATGGGCATCCCTTTGATTTCCAATTCTTAGCTACCACAAAAAGAATCGCTATAAATATTTTTGTACATATGGGTCCTTTTCCCGCTTGTGTGATTTCTCTGGGACACAACCCTAGAAGTGGTATTGCTGGGTCAAAGGGTATGAACATTTTTAAAGCCCTTTGGGCATAGTTCCACACTGCTATCCAAAATGGCTGGATCACTTCACAATTCCACGAGCAACGTAACACTGTTTCAATTTTCCCACGTTCTCTCCAGCATTTATCATTTTTCTGCTTTGTTATTTTAGCCAATCTGACAGGAGAGATGTGGTATCTAAGAGTTGTTTTGATTTGCATTTCTCTAATCAGCAGTGATCCAGAGCATTTTTTCATATGCCTATAGATATCTTTAATTTCTTCCTCTGAAAACTGCCTGTTCGTATCCTTTGACCATTTCTCGATTGGGGAATGACTTGTATTCCTATATATTTGGCTCAGTTCCCTGTATATTTTAGAAATGAGGCCTTTATCAGAGAACTAGTTGTAAAGATTTTCTCCCAATTTTATGTTTCCCTCCTAATTTTTTTGCATTGGCTTTTTTTGTACAAAAACCTTTCAATTTAACATAATCAAAATTATCCATTTTGCATTTTGTAATGCTCTCTATCTCTTGTTGGGTCATGAATTCTTTTCTTTTCCATAAATCTGATAAGTAAACTATTCCTTGCTCTCCCAAATTACTTATAGTATCAGCCTTTAGCCTAAATCATGAACCCATTTTGACTTTATTTTGGTATATGGGGTAAGATATCGGTCTATGCCCAGTTTCTGCCGTACCATTTTCCAATTTTCCCAACAGTTTTTGTGAAATAGTGAATTCTTAGCCCAGAAGCTGGCCTCTTTGGGTTTATCAAAGAGTAGATTGCTATAGTTGTTGACTTCTTTATCTTGTGTTCCTGTCCTATTCCACTGATCCACAAATGTTTCTTAGCCAGTACCAGGTAGTTTTGATGACTGCTGCTGTATAGTACAGTTTAATATCTGGTATGGCTAGGCCACCTTCTCTAGCATTTCTTTTCATCAATACCTTATATATTCTAGACCTCTTGTTCTTCCAGATGAATTTTGTTATTATTTCATCCAGCTCTGTAAAATAATTTTTGGTAGTTCAATTTGTATGGCACTGTATAGATAGATTAATTTAGGTAAAATTGTCATTTTTATTATATTAGCTCGGCCTAACCATGAACAAATGATATTTTTCCATTTATTTAGATCTGACTTTATTCGCATGGAAAGTGTTTCATAATTATGTTCATATAGGCCCTGGGTTTGTCTTGGCAAATAGACTCCCAAATATTTTATAGTGTCTACAGTAACTTTGAATGGAATCTTTCTTTCTATCTCTTGCTGCTGGGCTTTGTCAGTAATGTATAGGAATGCTGAGGATTTATGTGGGTTTATTTTATATCCTACAACTTTTATAATGTTGTTTATTATTTCAAGTAGTTTTTTACTTGATTCTCTAGGGATCTAAGTAAATCATCATATCATCTGCAAAAATTGATAATTTAGCTTCTTCTTTGCCTATTCTAATTCCTTCAATTTCTTTTTCTTCTCTTATTGCTGAAGCTAATGTTTCTAGTACCAAATTTAATAGTAGGGGCGATAATGGATATCCTTGTTTCACCCCTGATCTTATTGGGAATGCATCTAGCTTATCCCCATTACAAATAATGCTTGTTGATGGTTTTAGGTAGATGCTATTTATAATTTTAAGGAAGGTTCCATTTATTCCTATGCTTTCTAGTGTTTTTAATAGCAATGGGTGTTGTATTTTGTCAAAGGCTTTTTCTGCGTCTATTGAGATGATCATATGGTTTCTGCTAGTTTTGTTGTTGATATGGTTAATTTTGCTAATAGTTTTCGTAATATTAAACCAGCCTTGCATTCCTGGAATAAATCCTACCTGGTCATAGTGTATTATTCTCATGATAAGTTGCTGTAATCTTTTTGCTAATATTTTATTTAAAATTTTTGCATCAATATTCATTAGGGAAATTGATCTATAATTTTCTTTCTCTGTTTTGACTCTACCTGGTTTGTGTATTATTTGTGTCATAAAAAGAATTTGGTAACTCCTTCTGTTACCAGAGTTTAACAAAGTTCCAGCATCCGGGTTTACAAGCTGGAGGGCTCTTAGCTACAGTTGCCTGGAGTGTCTGCGAGCAACCAAAAGTGAGAGCCCTAAACAATTACAATTACAATTACAAACATCGACAGACAGACAAAATACAGATTCATAGTTACCAACATCTAGGTTCAGCCCAGGAGCTCATAATGTGGGCTGGCCCGGAGTCACTCGCGCCATCACTGCTGTGGAAACGAGCTCCAAAGACGAGAAAGACAACTCCTGGTTTTATATTTTTTTTTTCAGGGTCAGGGGTGAGACCCACATGCGACTCACCCACATGACCTAGAATTGTCACAAAGAGGTGACTTAAACTCAAGTGGTCTAAAAGCCTCTGCTGTCCCAGACATGTCACTCAAACTCATGTGTAAACTAGGCCCTCCCCTGAGTTAGCCCCACCTTGGGCCCCACCTTAGTGCCCAATTCACACCCACATAGGTTTTCCACCTAATAGGGGTTTGGGCCTGGGGCTTAGCACCTAATAAGGCTCAATGAAATACATTGAATTACTCAAAGGAAACAAAAGCCAAACTCTTCAAGGGCACTTGGTTGAACTAAGCGCTAAGAGCCCATTTTGCTTACCAACACAGTAGCTGAACGGAATATACATATATAGAAAGACAGAGGGCACAGGAAGAGTTGAATATGTAGGGATATCTAAAAGAAATAAAATCAAATTAAGGGATGAGAGAGGAATATATTGAGAGAGGCAGAAAGGGAGAGATAGAATGGGGTAAATTATCTCACATAAAAGTGGCAAGAAAAAGCAGTTCTGTAGGAAGGGCAGATGGTGGGGAATGAGTGAATCTTGCTCTCATCAGATTTGACCTGTGGAGGAAATAACATACACTCTCCATTGGGCATCTTACCCCACAGGAAAGGAGGAGGAAGGAGATAAAAAAGGCGGAATGATAGAAGGGAGGGCAGATGGGGGAGGAGGTAATCAAAAACAAACACTTTAGAAAAGAGACAGCGTCACAGGAGAAAACTGAATAAAGGGGGATAGGATAGCAAAGAGCAAAATGTAGTTGGTCTTTCACAACATGAGTATTGTGGAAGGGTTTTCCATAATGATATGCATGTGGCTGGGTGGGGAGGGAAGAGGGGAGGGAATTTGAAAGTTTTAAAAGCAGATGTTCAAAAAAAAGTTTTTGCATGCAACTAGGAAATAAGATATACAGGCAATGGGGCATAGAAAACTATCTTGCCCTACAAAAAAGTAAGAGAAAAGGGGATGGGGGGGAAGTGGAATGACAGAAGGGAGGGCTGATTGGGGAATGGGGTAACCAGAATATATGCCATCTTGGAGTGGGGGGGAGGGTAAAAATGGATAGAAAATTTGTAATTCAAACTCTTGTGGAAATCAATGCTGAAAACTTAAAAAATCAAATAAATAAATAATCCAAAAAAAAATAAAAAATACATATTGAAATTAATGTGAAAGTAAGGAAAACTTCTAAAATGTTTTCTGCTGAAATATTTCATTGATGCACTCATGGTCTTTTTTTCCATCA
Organism: Trichosurus vulpecula; assembly: GCF_011100635.1. Taxonomy (NCBI): domain Eukaryota; kingdom Metazoa; phylum Chordata; class Mammalia; order Diprotodontia; family Phalangeridae; genus Trichosurus; species Trichosurus vulpecula. The sequence goes on along the minus strand of NC_050577.1, from coordinate 280,494,268 downwards.
TTATCATTACCTGCTAACTCCGCCCCTCACATTTATAATAAATAAATAAAGTCGATCAAAAGAAATTAACACATTGGATGTCTCAACTGTATTTCTATTACATTATTTCTCTGCTAAGAGGGAGATACATGTTTTATCATCAGCCTTCTGGTGTCATTATTGTCCACTACATTGATCATTAAATAGTCCAATGTTATTTTCATTTATATTCCTGTGGTCCTTGTATAGCTAGTAATTCTGGTTCTGCTCACTTCTCACTCCATGAGCTAATACAAGACTTCCCAAGTGTCTCTGAATCTGTTCTATTAGCAATTTCTTACAGCTCAATTTGTTTGATTGCATTCATTTGCAGACTAATTTGTTCAGCCATTATTCAATTGTTAGGTACCCAGTCTGTCTATATTTGAATAATATCTCTTAAGTCAAGAAGGTCTAACACCATTGAAGGCAGGTAAGAGAAAAAAAAATTGTGCCCTTGAAACATACCATATAGGGAGAGGGCTACTCTGTCAATTCACAAGGTCAACCTTATCCAAAGGGCTTTCCATATATCAAAATATCCTATCTACCAATTTCTCCTTCTGCTTCACCCTTCCTAACGTTATTCTATGTCCTCACCATGACCTAATCTCTCCCTTCGATGTTCACCTCTGCTCCCGTTATCCTTCCTTATCTTCATAGCCCCTGATCCTGTGGTTGACCAGCTCAACAATACACATCAGTTACCCCTGAATCCCTTGCCCATGCTATTCACACGTTGCCAAACCCCAATGCTGCATTATTTCCACAGTATGCCTTCTCCATTCCTATTCATGTGCTCATGAATATACTCCTCCAGAAAGCAGGACTGTGATGAATGGGTTCACTACATATTTATGTTATCTACCCTTCAATGGACCATCACTGATCACCCCTCCTCCTCCTTGATAATGTCACTACTCTGGATATTCATGACATTGGTTCATCCTGTCTGGTACTCAGTGATAATAGTTTCACATTAAAATTTTAGAGCAAGAAGGAACCTAATCATCTAACCCAGACACCTCATCTTGGAGAACAGAATTTTGGGACCTAGACAGATTAAGAAACTTACTCAAAGTCACACAAGTAATAAGTAGCAGAGTTGGGATTCAAACTCCTAATTTCTGACTCCATATCCAGATAGTTCCTTTCCCTCCACCTACATGTCTCATAGTCGTCTCGAACTCAACATGTCTAAAGCATAATTCATTAACTTCTCTCGCCACTCTTCTAAATTTCCTCATTTCTTTCAAGGGTACTACTATCATCTTCCAATAACTTAGCTTCATGACTTTAGAAATCAATTTCATCTTTTCAATTTTCCTCATCACTACATTTAATCATTTGCTATGCCCTGATAATTCTACCTCCAAAACATTGTTCATATCCAAATAAACATAAACATGTAGGTAAAATTAGATAATTTCCTGAATAATTTAATCACTAATTAATTTTTCACTGAGATCTAAACAGTGTGTATTTGAATATTTTATATAATATATATAACATTACATATATATATTATATTATAGCAGTCTAGTCAAGTCTTTCCAGAATATATTAATGTGTAAGGAAATCATTTTTAGACTAACCAAAACTGCTGTAAAATTCAAAATTCATTTTAAAATAAATATTCATAAAGAAAAAGCCTTGATTTCTTTAAGAAAATTTCAACTGGAGGTTGGTGTTTTTTGCTTTTTTCTTTCTTTTAAAAGCATTGTGGAGGATTAGGAATAGAATTTCTTTAGAAACAGATAGACACTAAAATTCAAGAAGAGGGAATTAAGATTGCAAATCACTCAGATGATAAAAGTAATATAAAAATATGCTGCCAGCAATGTGATGCACCACTATTCTATATGAAACTCCACTACTGTCACTTCTCCAAGAATAAAGAGATAATTGGTCTACCTGAGTAAATTTTTCCAAACCCTCTCCATAACATTTTCTTTAAACACTAATCAGTACAGGTCTGAGGCAATTTCACAACCTGATTTCTTTTAAAGGGATCCCATTCTTTTCTAATTACAACTCCATGTTGCATCAGAACATGACTTTTTATAACGTATGTAAACAGAGATACAAAACTGAGCTGCCCACAACCCTAACAGCAGTGTTAAAATGAGGCTCTACCCTATATCTTTAATATTATGTGGAAATATTTGGTAAAGGTACAAAAATTGAAGGCTCTGTATACCGCTTCCATTACCATGGAGGATAATGAGAGTTGTGGCACCAACTACCAGTCTAATACAAGTTCAGAAGAGGCTGAATGATAGAGCACAGATAGACATATAATTATGCACATGCTCACAGAACATTGAGGAAAATATATTGAGAGAACTAATTTTTTAACTTATTCTGGTCTACCTCATTACTAAGCCCCAGAAATATAATGAAGGATTCCACCTCTTGATAGCCTCCTCACTTTGTTTTTAACCCTGCCTTCACTTCAAGCAGTACTTTTTGACTCTGGCCCTTTAGCCTCATGACTCATATCCTGGTTACTGACACTGGCTTATGGAAACTTGCTTCTGGCCCAAACTGGCAAAGGAACTTTTCCAGCTGTGGCATTATCCCATTCTCCAAAATGGGAAGTTTGGCTTCAACGAGTACTATGGGGTCTGTTCAGCCAGAACCTCTAGTGGAGCATGACCCTAGCCCCATACTCTAGCCAGGAGAAGTGAATGGTGGTACAGATGAATAGCACAGATTATGGATTTCATTTCACAATTCCTATTTAACTAATAGAAAGTCAGAAAAATGGACAACTCTACCATATAAAGGCATGTACCCAAAATAACATCCATGTCAGTCTCTGAAAACTTTCTCTGAAATGAAGTTGCTTATCACATTTTCATTAATTCAGTTCATTTATTACATAACATGTGAGTCTCAGAAACTTAGATCGTATTAAGAATATGAAGTTCTCTAGTGCATAAAATGGCACCATGAAAACTAAATACTTAAATGGAAGTATCAACTGGAACTGAAACGTGCCTCTAACCTGTGGGTGGCCAAAGCCACACAAAGCAGGCTGGAGGCAAGAGAGTCTGGAGGCAAGAGCGTCAGGACACAAACAGAAGTTAAATTTCAAAGTGAGGAAACAATTGTAAGCAGAACACACATTGTTCCTCCTTCCCCAAGAAGGAGGGCTTAACATGCTGGCCGAGGCAGTGCTTTACATACATAAGTGGACTGGACCATGAAATAATCAGTAGTAGCTGTTCCACAGCAGGCTCACATGTAGACAATGTCTGTGAGACAGTCTCTCACAGACATAAACAGAACCAGAGTTAGCATGGTGGGAACAGGAGGATAGTACCTGGTTCCATTCACTTAGCTGTTACACAAGCACAGGGATTGTGAGCAAGTCAAGAGATATGATGGATGGCTTTAGGCTGCAGCACATTGGCTCTCAAGTCTCTGGGAAATAGGGGGCATAAGTCCCTCAATGAACACACAGCACTAGTCAAAGCACTACACTGCCTGAGGGTGAGATTCTCCAGAGGGCAAAGGATTATTGTTATGCCCAGCTCAGGGCACAGCCTGCTTTCTGGGCCTTAGCTCTGGGAAACAGGGTATTATAACAGTAATTAAGGTGGGACTTTTTTGCAGTTGACCTTTAATGACTCTAGCCTTTGTTTCAAAGTGGGATGTTTTTGTATTTCTCAGCACTGAGACAATTGGGAGCCATTGATTCATATCTGATGTGATATTGGGGGTGGGGAACTTCACACACAGCCTGGGTGGGGTCAGGGCCCTCAGGGCCCTGAACAGGATATATAAGGGCAGTGGTTGGCTTTCTCTCTCAGAGTTCTGAGCCACGGCAGGAGTGGCATGTGACTCTGGGCCAGCCATTCCAATGAGCTCCCAGCTGTACCCCCAGATGTTGATAACTACGAATCATATTTGGTCTGTAATTCAGGGTGCTGGCTTTTTCCCCTGAACTAGGTGGATGTTATTTGTATGCTGGATTCAAGTAAGATTGTTAACCCCTTAACGTTGCTTTCCTTAAGTAAAGCAGATCAAAAGGACCTGCGCTGGCAACTTTCTGGGTGCTGGTTGTTGGTGGATCTCACACCCCCACAGAAGCTGCTAGCTGGACTGTTGAAACAGGTGTGTCCAAAATATTTTGACAGAAGCCATTAAAATAGTCTAGGTAAGAGGTCATCAGGGGTCTGAAATAAGGCAGTGACCATGTGAGAAAAAATGATTATTTCTGTCTTATATTAATAACCAATTATTGAAATTAAGATTTTCCCCTTTCTATTTCCTCATCAGCCCCTTGTAGGTTATTAAGCTAGTATCTGAAAGACACTGTTGATACATGAGATTGCTCAAATCCTCAGGGTACATGCTTTTGAGATCTTGGGTAGGGCTCCACCCAACTATAAGATCTTACAAGGAGAATATAATCCAGGTGGAATTCTTAACCCACCATCTTTCACTGTTCAATGACTAGGTGGAGGATAGATCCTTTTATATAGATTACCAATGTGGGAGTAGACTGGCTTGAAATGAGTCTCTCTTTGTCCATCAGTGACATGATCAGTCACTTACCCAGCCCCTGTTTCAACATTCTGGCTAGCAGCTTCTGTGGGGGTGTAAGATCTACCAACAGCCAGCACCCAGAAAGCTGCCAGCACGCTGCAAAAGCACAGGTTCTTTTGATCCGCTTAACTAAGGAAAGCTACATGAAGGGGTTGACAAGCTTACTTTACTTTAGCATACAAATATCATTCCCTTAGTTCAGGGGAAAAAACCAGCACCCTGAACTTCAGAACAAATACAAACAAATTACAAACATCAACAGACAGACGTTGTCTGATTCAAATCCCAATATATAGTTACCAGAGTATAACAAAGTCCCAGCATCGGGGTTTACGAGCTGGAGGGCTCCTTAGCTACAGCTGCCCAGAGTCTCTGCCTCAGCACCATCACGAGTGAGAGCCCTTAAACAAATTACAAACAGACAGACCCAATACAATTCATAGTTACCAACATCTAGGTTCAGCCCAGGAGCTCAGAACAATGGCTAGCCCAGAGTCACTCGCGCCATCACTGCTGTGGAAAGAGAAGGCCAACCCCTGGGTTTATATCTTTTTCAGTGTCAGGGGTGAGTCACACATTCGACTCACCCATGTGACCTAGAATCATCACAAAGAGGCAACTTAAACCCAAGTGGTCTAAAAGCCTCTGCTGTCCCAGACATGCTAACTAGGCCCTCCCTGGAGTTAGCCCCACGTTGTGCCCCACCTTAGTTGCCAATCCACACCCACTAAGGTTTTACACCTAATAGGGGTCTGGGCCTGGGGCTTAGTACCTAGTAAGGCTCAATGAAATGCACTGAATTACTCAAAGGGAACAAAAGCCAAACTCTTCAAGGGCACTTGGTTGAACTAAGTGCCAAGGAGCCTACTTTGCTTACCAACACAGCCCCTCATTAGAAAAGGCCCACCTCTCATAATATTCATTCTCTCATTAATTGTTAACCATCAGAATAGATTCCTGCCTCTCAGGAAAATCCACATTTCCAAGCATCAAGAGGCCTTCTTGGTTTATGAGAGAAAGCCAAATGACTATCCTTTTATTAACTGTTCACTAGCCATAATGTAACAAAATGATTAGTTACTTCAGAAATTATGTCTCTCAGACTTGTCATAATCACACATGTCAACAGAGAGAAGTGAATGGATGCCAGAGATGTGGTGAAGGCATAGAGGAGCAAAGTATAAAGGATAATGCCAAGATTGCAAATATTTCATATTACAAAATATTTCACTGCAAATGTTACATAGTAAAATATTAACAAAGATTATATTAGTATTTTTTCTTGAAAAGGTTTGAGAAAAGCCTCAGAAGTTCTCCTCTATTCCCATATCTCTTATCCTTCTCTACTTGACCTTTCCTATGTACTTGTAGCACTCCTGATGTTTCAGTTACATATATATTTTATCACATCACAACAGTTTAAACATAGCAAACACACAGTATATGTCTGTTGAATTGAAGTGACCAAGATTAACCAAAGAACTGTTAACTCTCACAATCAAGCTACTACAACTAAAAAACACTAAAGGAAAGAATTATTTTTTCTATAAAAATATGCAAAAAAAGAAAAGGGGTAGCTTACAGACATATACATAAACATACAACACACAAACATCCCTTGCTATGTCACATGCATGCCCACCCCTACAACAAATTATTTTTATTTCTGTAATATTTTTAGGACACATATATAAGTACTTTAGAAAAGCAATGTTTATTGCTTCAACATGCAATGCTATATTTTGACACAAAGATTTTTTTATTTTACTTCTATGATGTTCATTAATCTTAAATGTCCACTTTTAAGCTGCCACATATGCTCACAGAGAAATATTTATATTACTTTAAAAAACCATAAATATGTTTACTAAGGTATATGTTTGTGGCATATGGCATCAATTAGGCTCTGGAAAATCGATACCATATCTCTAAAATCTAATTTCCTGTAAACCTTAGCAGGTAAGTAAAACATAATCATAAAATTTAAAATCTAAAACAAAAAGCTGAAATTTCTATAAATTACATGTGGAATTATTATAAAGAAAACTTTTAAAATATACATATAAATTACAGCAGACTCATTTTAAAGTTTTTATCTTGGATAACATTACACCAATTTAAATCCATATACATATTTGCAAAATATAAAATAAGGGAAGAGCCTGCCTAGACAAAAATTGATCATCCACTCTTATGTTACCACTAGAACTTCTATAAAATCTTTCAGTCAAATAGCACTTCCCCCACCCCACTCCCAAAAGCGACAAACTGAAAACAGTGAAAAGAAATAAATCACTCTATTTCTAGAGACACATAGCTAAGCAGATTTCCATTTGGCATGAAAGGAGAGAAAAATATGTTAAAAGTATAATTATCAACTTATACCCCTTATGGACACAGAATAGATGCATCAATTTGTTCAATACCACATTGCTGTATATTTAAAAATACTAGTCTTTTCAATTATCATCTCCTTGAAAGTGATACCAAATATATACATCCAGCCTGAATCTCTCTCTTGATTTTCAGTCTTAGATTATCAACTACCTATTAGGCTTTTCAAACTAGATGTTGCATTGGCATCTCAAACTCACCACTTTCAAAACAGAAGTCATTATAACTTTTGACCCAATCCCTCCCAGTTCCTATACCCACTCTTCCTTGAAACATCCCTACAATTGTCAAGGACACCACTGTCGTCCTACTCAATTCAGATTCACAACCTCAATTTAATTCCTCCACCTATTAATTATTATTAATCACTCCACATATCTAATCGATTGCCAAATATTTTCATTTCTATCTACACAGTTTATGTCCAATATGTTGCGGACCCTCCACTAACATGGCCACCTGTGGTTGAGATCACCATCACCTCTTACTTGGGTCATTATGGTAGTCTTTGATTTGGTCTCTTAGTCTCCTTCCACTCCAATCCATCTTTCTCATAGCTGCTAATGTGATTTTCCTAATGCAGTCACCATGTCATCCTCTCCACAGACTCAATAAATTCCACAGGTTCCCTATTACTTATAGTATCAAATGTAAATCCCCCTGTTGGGAATTTCAAACTCTTTACAGCCTGGCCCATCCTACCTTTCTAATATTTTTTTACATTACTCCCTTACACTCACCCTGTGCTTAGCTATGTTCACCTGGTTCTCACCCTTCTAACGCAACAAATCCCATCTCTTGGCATTTGAACTAGCTGTCCTCCGGGACTAGAATGTTCTCCCTCTTCACTTTAAATCTCTTGGTACTCCTGGTGTCTTTTAAGACTCAGATCAATCTACCACCTACTACAGGATGCCTGACTTGGTCTTTACCCTCCCCATTTCTCCCCTCAAGGTTATTTTGTATTGATTGTATTTGACTTACACATACCTAAATAAGTAAAAATTGGTTACCCATTTAGAATGTAAGCTCTTTGAGAAGGACTATTTGGTTTTTTCTTTTGTCTTTGTATCCCCAGGACTTTGCACAATGCTTGGGACATAGTGGGGGCTTAATAAAGGCCAAGTGACCAACTGAAGAGAGAAACTGAGATACAATAAAGTTAAAATACTCACCATAAGTCCTAGGAAAGGGAATACTAAATAATGTCAGGCATTCATTTTAGTGTCAAATCTAGTGTATATGTCACTGACTTTTCCTCCGCAAGATATAACATTCAAAAATGTCAAACTTGAAAGTTACATGACTAAATTTTTCAAGTAGATATTAATTATGCTTAAAGTTTATTAAATGCTGAGAATTTTTGGTTTATAAATTTGACAGACCGAAGAAAAAGGAATAATTGTTTCAAAGCCCAATGTTTACAAGTACAATTAAGTTCATCACTCACAATGAGAACAATGACACCACAACAAGCAAAAGTGAAGCAAATTTAAGTTTCATAAATATCACAAAACTATCATTCTACCAGTTAAAAGAATCACTCAGGTAAGAATTTCAAATGTTTCATCAACTGCTTTCATTCGTAATGCCAGGAAATAAAATGAGACACAAACTATTAAGAGAAATGGAAAAGACTGAAAATTTAGTTATAAATATAAAATGTTTTTATTAAAATAGACTCTAATAGTTAACTGAATCTTGAAACATCACTAAGTTCAGTCATCTACCTGGCATGGCCACGTACACATGCTTTAAACAGGAACTGTATGCAAACAGTTGTTTTAATTATTTATTATCTAATTTTTCCACAATTACACATGAAAGTAATTTTTGACATTCTTTTTTTTAAATTTTGAGTTCTGAATTCTCTCCCTTTTCATTCTCCATCCTCATAGAGAAGGAAAACAATTTCATATAGGTTATACATGTGCACTCATGCAAAACATATGTACATATGAGTCATATTGTGAAAAAAAAGACAGAGATCAAAAAGAAAAAAAAGAAACTAGAAAAAAAAGGATGCTTCAATCTACATTCAAACTCCATTATTTCTTTCTCTGTGGATGGATATCATTTTTCATCAAAGGCCCTTCATAACCACCATTAAATATTGCATTGCTGAGAACACCTAGGTCATTCACTGTTGATCATTGTACAATATTAATGTTAATATGTGCAATGTTATCCTGGTTCTTCTCATTTCACTTTACATCAGTTCATGTAAATTTTCTTCCAGGTTTTCTGAGAGTATCCTGCTCATCATTTCTTATGACAAAATACTAAAACATGTACCATAACTTGTTCACCCACTTCCAAATTAATGGGCATTCCATTATTTTCCAATTCTTTGTCACCAAAAAACAGCTGCTAGAAATAGTTTTCTGCAGATAGGTCCTTTTAACTTTTTCAGCTTGTTGTGATATAGACCCAGCAATGGCAGAAAGGTTGAATTAGTTCACAACTCCACCAACATGGCATTAGTGTTTAAATTTTCCCCACATCCTCTCAAATATTTGTCAATTTCCTTTTTGGTCATATTAGGCAATCTGATAAGTTTGAGTTGGTACCTCAGAATTGTTTTGATTTGAATTTCTTTAACCAATACTGGTTTAGAGCATCTCATATGGCTATAGTTAGCTTTGATTTCTCTGAAAGCTGCCTGTTCACATTCTTTTACCATTTATTAATGGGAAATGGGTCTTATTTTGTTAACTTTACTCTATTTTCTATACCTGAGGAATGACATCTTTATCAGAGACCCTTTCCACAAAAAATTTTCCTCCATACACCCATTTAGTCCATTTCTCTCTCACTCTCTCTCCCTTCACCCTGTCCATCCTCGAAAGAGTTTTGCTTCTGACCGCTATCTTCCCCTATCCATTCTCCCTTCTATCACCATCCTTTTTTTATCCCGTTGCCCTCCATTTTCTTGTAGGGTAAGACAGCTTTCTACACTAAACTGAGTGTATATATTATACCCTCTATAAGCTAACTGAATTACAACAAATGGGAGAAACCACGAGAAAGAAACCAAAACAAAAGAGAAAAGAGTCGACTACACTATGCATTCTGACACCATAGTTCTTTCTCTGGATGTGGGTAACATTGTCCATCATGAGTCCTTTGAAAAAGTGTTAGGTCCTTGAATTGTTAAACAGAGCTAAGTCTATCAAATTCAGTCCTTGAACAATATCATTTTACTGTGTACAACGTTTTCCTGGTGCTGCTCACTTCACTGAGCATCAGTTCATGTAAGCCTTTCCAGGTTTTCCTGAAGTCTGCCTGCTCCTCGTTTCTTTTTTATTTCTTTTTTAAAAAATTTATTTTATATATTAAGTTTTCAGCATTGATTTTTACAAGAGTTTGAATTATGAATTTTCTCCCCATTTCTACCATCCTGCCCACTCCAAGATGGCATATATTCTGCTTGCCCTGTTCGGCAGTCAGCCCTCCTTTCTGTCACAGCACTCCCCTCCCATCCCTTTTTCCCTTTCTTGTATAGCAAGATAAATTTCTATGCCCCACTGCCTCTGCATTTTATTCCCTAGTTGCATGCAAAAACTTTATTTGAACATCTGTTTTCAAAACTTTGAGTTCCCAATTCACTCCCCTCTTCCCTCCCCACCCACCCTCCCTAAGAAAGCAGGCAAATCAACATAGGCCACATGCGTATCATTATGTAAAACCCTTCCACAATATACTCATGTTGTGAAAAACTAACTACATTTTGCTCCTTCCTGACCTATCCTCCTTTAAGGAATTTTCTCCGTTGACTCTGTCCCTTGTCCAAAGTGTTTGTTTTTGATTACCTCCTCCCCCTATCTGCCCTCTCTTCTATCATGCCCCCTTTTGATCTTCTTCCTTCTTCTTTCCCATGAAGTAACAATTCAAATTGAGTGTGTATGTTATTCCCTCCTCAGGTCAAATCCAATGAGAGCAAGATTCACTCATTCACCCCCCCCCCATCTGCCCCCTCTTCACTTCCTACAGAACTGCTCTTTCTTGCCACTTTCATGCGAGATAATTTACCCCATTCTATCTCTGCCTTTCTCTCTCTCTCAATATATTCCTCTCTCATCCCTTAATTTGATTTTATTTTTTTTAGAGATCCCTTCATCTTCAACTTACCTTGTGCGCTCGCTCTCTCTCTTTCTCTCTCTCTCTCTCTCTCTCTGTGAAAATACACACAAACACACACACACATATACACCTATACTTACACACACACATACATATATATATATATATATACACATATATGAACATACCCTCCAGCTACCCTAATACTGAGGTCTCATGAATTATACACATCATCTTTCTATGTAGGAATGTAAACAAAACAGTTCAACTTTAGTAAGTCCCTTGTGATTTCCCTTTCTAGTTTCCCTTCTCATGCTTCTCTTAATTCTTGTGTCTGAAAGTCAAATTTTCAATTCAGCTCTGGTCTTTTCACTGAGGAAGCTTGAAAGTCCTCTATTTTATTGAAAATCCATATTTTGCTTTGGAGCATGATACTCAGTTTTGCTGGGTAGGTGATTCTTGGTTTTAATCCTAGCTCCATTGACCTCTGGAATATCCTGTTCCAATCCCTTTGATCCCTTAATGTACAAGCTGCTAGATCTTGTGTTATTCTGATTGTGTTTTCACAATACTCAAATCGTTTCCTTCTGACTACTTGCAGTATTTTCTCCTTGTTCTGGGAGCTCTGGAATTTGGCAACAATATTCCTAGAAGTTTTCTTTTTGGGATCCTTTTGAGGAGGTGATCTGTGGATTCTTTCAATTTCTATTTTACCCTCTGGCTCCAGAATATCAGGGCAGTTCTCCTTGATAATTTCTTAAAAGATGATATTTAGGCTCTTTTTTTGATCATGCCTTTTAGGTAGTCTAGTAAGTTTTAAATTATCTCTCCTGGATCTATTCTCCAGGTCCCTGGTTTTTCCAATGAGATATTTCACATTGTCTTCCACTTTTTCATTGCTTTACTTCTGTTTTACAATATCTTGATTTCTCATAAAGTCAGTAGCTTCCACTTGCTCCAATATAAGTTTTAAGGTAGTATTTTCTTCAGTGGTCTTTTGGACCTCCTTTTCCATTTGGCTAATTCTGCCTTTCAAGGTATTCTTCTCCTCATTGGCTTTTTGGAACTCTTTTGCCATTTGAGTTAGTCTATTTTTAAGGTGTTGTTTTCTTCAGTATTTTGGAGGTCTCCTTTAGCAAGTCATTGACTTGTTTTTCGTGGTTTTCTTGCATCACTCTCATTTCTCTTTCCAATTTTTCCCCTACTTCTCTAACTTGCTTCTCCAAATCCTTTTTGAGCTCTTCCATGGCCTGAGACCAGTTCATGTTTTTCTCGGAGGCTTTTAATGTAGGCTTTTGGACTTTGTTGACTTCTTCTGGCTGCATGTTTTGGTCTTCTTTGTCACCGAAGAAAGATTCCAAAGTCTGGGTCTGAATCTGAGTCCGTTTTCACTGCCTGGCCATGTTCCCAGCCAACTACTTAACCCTAGAGTTTTTCATTGGGGTATGATTACTCGTAGAGTAGAGAGTACTTTGTTCCAAGCTTGAGGGGAGGCACTGTTGTTTTCAGAGCTATTTCTATATAGCCAGCTGTGCCACACCAGGGCTGCTCTTCCCCCGAGAACTGCCAACCCAGACTGGACTCAGATCTTAAGCAGGCTCTGCACTCCTGCTTTGATCAGCCACTTAATTCCTCCTACCAGGTGGGCCTGGGGCTGGAAGCAACTGCAGCTCTAGCTCTGTAGCTGCACCTCCCCCATTGCCCCCAAGGCGTTGGCCTAACTGCAAACTACTTTCACTCTGTCCCAGCAGCTTTTCCCACTGACCTTCTCTGTTGTCTTTGGTGTTTTTGGGTTGAGAAGTCTAGTAACTGCCACAGCTCACTGATTCAGAGTGCTAGGGCCTGTTCCACCCGGCTCCTGGTCTGGTTGGTCTGGACGCAGCTGTCACTGGGCTCTGCTTCACTCCGCTCCCAGCTCCATACGTGACACACATTACCCTGCTTCCCTCTGCTATTTTTGTGGGTTCTGATTTCTAGAATATTCTCAGAGCCATTTTATAGGTTTTTGGAGGGATATGGGAGGGGGAGCTATATTGTGCATATGGTATTCCAGTACATTCATTCACTACAACTTGTTCAGTCGTTCCCTAATTCATGGGTAACCCATCAATTTCCAGTTCTTGAACACCACAAAAAGAGCTACTATAAATGTTTTTGCACATGTGGGACCTTTTCCCATTTTGATGATCTCTGTGGGATGAAGCCCTAGAAGCATTATTGATGGTCAAAGGGTATACATATTTTTATAATGCTTTGGGCATAGTTCCAAATTGCATTCCAGAATGGTTGGATCAGCTTACAGCTCTACCAAAAATGAATTACTCTTCCAACTTTCCCATATCTTCTCCAGCATTTATCACTTTCCTGTTTTGTCATGTTAGCCAATCTAGTAGTTGTGATGTGGCACCTCAGAGTGGGTTTGATTTGCATGTGTCTAATCAATTGTGATTTAGAGCATTTTTTCACATGACTAGAGATAGCTTCAATTTCTTCCACTGAAAACTTCCTGTTCATATACTTTAACCATTTATCACTTGGGGAACGACTTGTATTCTTATAAATTTGATTTAGTTCTCTATGTGTTTTAAAAATGAGGGCTTTATCAGAGACACTAGTTGTAAAAATTCTTTCCCAGTTTTTGGCTTCCCGCCTAATCTTGTTTGCATCAGCTTTGTCTGTGCAAAACTTTTCAATTTAATGTAATCAAAATTATCCATTTTGCATTTCATAATATTCTCTATCACTTGGTTGGACATAAATGTCTCCATTGCTTTGATTCACTAAGACTTTTATATTATTAGCCTTTACACCTAAACCATGTATACATTTGGACTTTTTATGGTATACAGTATCAGATGTTGATCGATGCCAGTTTCTGCCATACTATTTTCCAGCTTTCACAGCAGTTTTTGTTAAACAGTGAGTTCTTATTGGAGAAGCTGTGGGCTTTGGGTTTCTCACACAGTACATTACTATAATCATTGACTACTCTGTCTAATGTACCTACCTATTCCACTGATCTATTTCTCTGATACTTAGCCAGTACCAAGTGGTTTTGCTAATAGATGCTTTATAATACAATCAAAAAACAGATGTGGCTAGCCTACGTTCCCTAGCATTTCTTTTCATTAATTACCTTGATGTTCTGGACCTTTTGTTCATCGAGATGAATGTTGTTACTATTTTTTTCTAGTTATATAAAATAATTTTTGGTTACTTTATCATTTGCTATGGCACTGAATATATGTAAGTTAATTTAGGAAGCATTGTCATTCTAATTATATTAGCTCACCTACCAAAGAGCAACTGATGTTCTTCTAATTATTAAGATCTGAATTTATTTGTGTGAAAACTATTTTGCAGTTGTGTTCATATAGTTCCTGGGTTTCTTTAGGCAGAAAACACACTAATATTTTTAACTTTTTATACTACCTTTAAATAGAATTTCTCTTTCTATCTCTTGCTATTAGGCTTTGTTAGCAATATATGGGATGGCAGATGATTTATGTGGGTTTATTTTACATTCTACAACATTGCTAAGGTTGTTTCTTATTTCAAGTAGTTTTTTACTGGATTCTCTAAAATTCTCTAAGTAGATCATCATATCATCTGCAAAGAGTGATAAATAAGTTTCTTCTTTGCCTATTCTAATTCCTACAATTTCTTCTCTTATTCCTAAAGCTAACATTACTAGTATATTGAGTAACAGTGGTTTTAATGGTACCCTAGTTTCACATCTGATCTTATTGGAAATGCATCTAGCTTATCCCCATTACAAATAATGCTTGCTGATGGTTTTAGGTACATACTACTTATCATTTTAAGGAGGAATCCATTTATTCCTATACTCTCCATCTTTTCAATAGGAATGGGTGTTGTTTTTTATCAAAAGCTTTTTCTGCATCTATTAAGATAATCATATACTTTATGTTAGTTTTATTGTTGATATGATCAATTATGATGATTGTATTCCTAATACTGAATCCTACCTGATCACAGCGTATGATTCTTCTGATAACTTGCTGGAGTTATTTTGCTAATATTATATTAAAAATTTTTCGCCTGGAAGATGGCGGCTGGAAAGCAGGGACTAGCGTGAGCTCCGCTCTGAGTCCCTCCAAAAACATATGAAAAATGCCTCTGAACCAATTCTAGAACTGCAGAACCCACAAAACAGCAGAAGGAAGCAGGGCTCCAGCCCAGGACAGCCTGGATGGTTTCTGGGTGAGGTCTATCCCACAGGGAGCTGGGAGCTGGGAACGAAGTGGAGCAGAACCCAGCATGAGCGGCATGGACCATCCAGACCAGAAGCCGGGCGGAGGGGGCCCTAGCGCCCTGAATCAGTGAGCTGCAGCACTTACCAGACTCCTCAACCCACAAACACCAAAGACTGCGGAGAAGGTTAGTGGGAAAAGCTGCGGGAGAGGAAGGAGTTCGTGGTTCGGCTTCCATCCTCGGGGCAGCAGAGGTGGGGCAGCTACAGCTGCTGCCGCTTCTGGCCCCAGGCCCACCTGGTGAGAGGAATTAAGTGGCAGATCAGAGCAGGAGTCCACAGCCTGCTGAAGATCTAAGGCCAGTCCGGGTTGGGGGTTCTTGGGGAAGGAGCAGTGCTGCTGTGACAGAGCTGGCACCTCCCCCCCCAAACATGGAACATACAACTCGTTAGTATACAAGCACTCATACCCTGCTGAAAAACTCAAGGGTCAAGTTAGTTTGTTGGGAATATGGCCAGGCAGCGAAAACATACCGAGATTCAGTCTCAGACTTTGGATTCTTTCTTTGGTGACAAAGAAGACCAAAACATACAGCCTAAAGAAGACAACAAAGTCATAGAGCCTACAACAAAAGCCTCCAAGAAAATTTTTACGCTTGGTGTGGGGGGGGTTGGGCAGAGTGAAGACGGCGGCTGGAAAGCAGGAACTTGCATAACCTCTCCCCCAGGTCCCTCCAAATACCTATAAAAATGGCTCTGAACAAATTCTACAACTGCAGAACTCATGAAATAGCAGAGGGAAGCAAGACTCCAGCCCAGGACAGCCTGGATGGTCACTGGGAGGGGTCTATCGCACTGAGCTGGGAGCAGAGCGAAGCACAACCCAGTGAGGGCCGCGCCAGGACCAACCAGACTGGGAGCCAGGAAGAACAGGAGACAGGATCCTGAATCATTGAGCTGTGGCACTTAACAGGCTTCTCAACCCACAAACACCAAAGACAATAGAGCAGGTTAGTGGGGAAAACCAGATAAGACAGAGTGAAAGGAGTTCGCAGTCGGCCACCGCCGCAGGGGCAACGGAGGTGGTGCAGCTCTGAGGTGGCTTCCAGAGCTACAGCTACAGTTACTTCTCAGCCCAGGGCCACCTGGTGGGAGGAATTAAGTGGCAGATTACAACAGGAATGCAAAGCCTGCTATGGCCTGCCTGGATCTGGGCGGCAGTCCTGGTTGGCAGTTCTTAGGGGAAAAGGAGCAGTGGGTAGCAGAGCTTGCAGTGTAGAAATACCTCTGAAAACAGCAGCTCAGCTCCTCAAGCTTGAAACTAAGTACTCTCTACTCTACAAGCATTCATACCCTGACAAAAAGTTCAAGAGTTAAGTAGGGGGCTGGGAACATGGCCAGGCAGTGAAAACAGGCTCAGATTCAGACTCAGACTTTGGAATCTTTCTTTGGTGACAAAGACCAAAACATACAGCCAGAAGAAGGCAACAAAGTCAAAGAGCCTACACCAAAATCCTCCAAGAAAAACATGAACTGGTCTCAGGCCATAGCTCAAAAAGGATTTGGAAAAGCAAGTTAGAGCAAAAATAGGGAAGAGAAATGAAAGTGATGTGAGAAAACCTTGAAAAACAAGTCAATGACTTCCTAAAGGAGACCCCACAAATACTGAAGAAAATAACACTTTAAAAATAGACTAACTCTAGATGGCGACTGGAAAGCAGGGACTAGCATGAGCTCCCTGCCAGGTCCCTCCAAAAACCTATGAAAAATGGCTCTGGTCATGGTGTATTATTCTCGTAATGAGTTGCTGCAATCTTTTTGCTAATATTTTATTTAAAATTTTTGCATCAGCAGAGTGCGCAGGGGCTTTGGCGGGACTGGACGGCTGAGTGCGGAGCCGCGAAAGCCGCCGCCACCCAGTTACCCAACATGATGGTGGGTGAAGAGAAATCTGTGAGAAATCGCTGGCTCACATCCAAAGAAAAAGAAGAAGAAAAGAGAAGTGCGCATAAAGAAGAGACTCTGCAGGAGACCCTACAGAAGTCAGAAAATGGTCAAGTTGACCCTGAACAGCACCTGACACGGAAGATACTGTTAGCAGCAGAAGCAGAACAGTTGAAGCCATTTTTTATGAAGGAAGTAGGCAATCATTTTGATGAATTTGTGACCAGTCTTATTGATAAATCAGCCTCACTGGATCTCTCTGGGTCTTCAACATCCTTTGCTGTTCTCAGTGGAGGGAAGAATAACCACAGAGCTAAGGATCTGAGAAATCGTCCAGAACAAGGAAAGCTTTTTGTTGTAAGAAGATCGATGTTGGATGAGCTATTTGAGGTAGACCATATTCGAACAATATATCATATGTTTATTGCCCTCCTCATCCTCTTCATTCTCAGCACACTAGTAGTGGACTACATTGATGAAGGAAGGCTGGTCCTAGAATTCAGTCTCGTCACTTACGCTTTTGGCAAATTTCCGGTTGTAATTTGCACTTGGTGGACCATGTTCCTGGCCACATTGATCATTCCCTATTTACTACTTGAACGCTGGGCCAGAGGATATACCACAAGTTCCCGTCCAATTGTCCACTCTTTCTTCTATGGGATGCTTTTCATGCTTTTCCAGGTTGTAGGCTTGGGAGGTGGATCAACATATGTTGTATTGGCCTATACATTGCCACCAGCTTCCCGATTCATTGTTATACTTGAACAGGTTCGCTTCATTATGAAAGCTCATTCATTTATTCGGGAGAATGTTCCTCGGGTATTGGATGCTGCTAAGGAAAACTCACGCACTATTCCAATTCCCCAAGTCAACCAGTACTTGTACTTTTTGTTTGCTCCTACTCTCATCTATAGAGACAGCTATCCCAGGACTCCCACTATCAGGTGGAGTTATGTAGCTACTCAGTTTGCACAGGTTTTTGGTTGCATGTTTTATGCATATTACATCTTTGAAAGACTCTGTGCTCCCTTGTTTCGGAATATCAAACAAGAGCCCTTCAGTGTTCGGGTTTTGGTCCTGTGCATCTTCAACTCCATTTTGCCGGGTGTGCTGATGTTATTTCTTTCCTTTTTTGCCATATTGCACTGTTGGCTTAATGCCTTCGCGGAGATGTTACGCTTTGGGGACAGGATGTTCTATAAGGATTGGTGGAACTCAACGTCATATGCCAACTATTACAGAACCTGGAATGTGGTCGTTCATGATTGGCTCTATTACTATGCTTACAAAGACTTCCTTTGGTTTTTCAGCAGAAGGTTCAAAACGGCCGCCATGATATCTGTCTTTGCAGTGTCTGCCGTAGTGCACGAGTATGCCCTGGCCCTATGCTTGAGCTTTTTCTACCCAGTCCTCTTTGTACTCTTCATGTTCTTTGGAATGATTTTCAATTTCATTGCCAATGACAGTCGGAAAAGGCCTATTTGGAATATCTTGATGTGGACATCTCTCTTCTTGGGACATGGAATTCTACTGTGCTTATACTCTCATGAGTGGTATGCACGTCAGCAATGTCCTTTAAAAAATCCAACATTTCTAGACTATGTAAGACCACGCTCCTGGACGTGTCAATATGTGTTTTAAAAACTTGGATATAAGTTTTCTTTCTTGATTAAATATGTGTGCCACTTGATTCTGGAAAAGCAGCTGCTTAAAAAAAAAAGATATGCTGTGTGAAGTAAAATCAGATTGCTACAAGTGACCCCATAAGTGACAAAAGCCAGTTCCATGCCTGTCATCTAAAGCCAAGGTAATGAGTTAAGTCCAGTGGAATCCTGTTAAGGAAGATTTTTTTTCTCATTGGGGGTAGTCTCTTAAGGTACAGACAGATTTTTGGCTGAGTCAGATCTACTCAAAGCTTAGCAGTCACATCCATCCATTATGTGTCTTTCTGTACTCATTTATTAAATACTGTATGTGTTTTCTTAGTTACTGAAATAACCAAAACACACGTAAAGAATTAATGCTTTGAATATCTGTTGTTTGCAACTTATATCTGTGCACATTGTTATGTATTGATTAAAAATGTGTTTGAAAAAGAAAATAAGTGTTAATGCGGAATAATATATTTAAAGAGCATGTCATTGGTTTTTTACAAAGATGATTCTTGTATTGTTTTTATTCCAAAATATACTTAAGAATCCATTTATTTGAGTCAAAAAAAAATTCTGAATTCAAGCTATTGTTTTACATTGTTTTTCTGTTCTTTAACATAGGCCATGTGATTTATGTGACACAGAAGTAAGCCCTTCTATTAGAAATCCTGTATAGGTTCACATTCCTAAAATTTGCATCTATTCCTGAGCAGGCCCACAGGTGGGAAGAGACAATGGAGAGGTTGTCCACCCCCCCCCCCATAACCCTCCTAAGCCATTTGTTTCCTTTGCAGGGGAAGGGGGGATGAACAAGTATTGGAATAATTTATTGTGGAGTTCATTACATAATAGCAAGGCATAGATTTTTAGTGAGCAACTTACAGTCTGAAGACTTGACTATTCACATTAGTAAGAAGATAGCAGGAAATCTAACTTGTAAAACAATTGCTGGTCTGGAAGCCCCTCCATCCCAAACAGTGAAATCACTTGCAGACTAGAAAAAGACTTCATTCAATCAACAAGTATTATTGAGTATTTACTCTGTAATAGGCACTGTGCTAAGCTTTGGGGAGACAAAGACAAAACAAGAAACAGTCCTTGCCCTCGAGGAGCTTACTGCTACTATTATCTAGTCATTTAGTGTATTTGGAAACTAAAGTACACACTTTTATGGCACAAGGAGTGCCACAGTAATTAAAGCAACTCAGATTTCTCTGTTGGAGATGGTATTGTTGCTAAGTCTCCACTATTGATAAAAGTATATTTTGTAACCTGATTCCTCTTCTGTGACATGCTTCCTGTATTCTTAGATGATTGCTATTCAGATACTATGTTAATACTTTTGGGTATCTGGGACAAATCAGCATTGTCTTCCTTTGTGTGTTTTCAGACCTCCTACTTTATGATAGGAGAGTTAGTAGTATAGCCACTAAATGGGTGTATAACAGGTATATAAATCATGGGCTGTTGGTAACATATGTGAGACAGATTGAAAACTGTGAGTTGAAGCTTGTTCTATCAAGTTTTGGATTATCTTAGAGACCACCAAAAAACTTTTATCACAGGGAATATTAGGCAGCAGGATTAGTCCTGGTATCTAGTGTTAACTTGAGGCATAATTTTCCGTGTATGTTTTACTAGATCTTTTATCTCAACTCTGCGGTGGACAAGGAAGCAGCATTTTCTGTGGGAATAGGAAGTTAATTCCAGAAGCAGGAATGTTAAAAAGCAGCCTGTTTTCCATGGTATCTGTACCTATGTGCTTTTCCTCCTTTCTAAATTGCGATTCACATGATTCAGAATCAGCTGCCAAAGTGAGAAGGAGGGCCTACTTCCTTTTTCCAAAAGTGTCTTTAATGATTTCTGTGTTTTACTCATTCTTTTTTGCATTGAGTGGACATTTATTTGTCTTTGAGCTTTTACTAGAACTTCATGGGCAATTTCAGTGTTTTTTCCACTCCACCTTGAGCTGGCCCCCAGGTTCTCAGTGAAGGACTCCCTCACCTTTTAACTGAGCAGCTGCTCTTTGTTGATCTTGATGACCTTATCTTAAGTGGTAGGTGTATGTTTTTGTTGTGTTTCTGTCTTGTTTTAAACACCTCTGTCACAGGGGAACATTGCCCCCAACCAGTGTTGACATTTTAGCAGTAGATGCAGCGTGGAGCTGAAACTCAGTGAGCAGCCGTGCCAAGGAACAAGCTGGTTTTTCCCCAGTGAGGTCCCTGCTGCCTGAGCCATAAGCAGCAGCTTCTCTCGTCTGGGTCATTCACCCGTTGTACATTATCCACAATGTTATTCCAAGGAAAGCTGATGTTATACTTCAAGGCTGAAGTCATTTTTACATATTTATCAGAGTTGTGATCCTTTGTCATCTGATTTTTCTGAGTGCCTAGTTTTTTTCCCTTGAATCCTTTGTTTACTGGTACTACGATTTGTTTAGTATTCATTGTACTAGGATTGACTTTTTAAACAGAAAAGATGTCTTTTTTAAACTTTGAAATATATGAGAAATGGAGAAATACTGCTCACATGAAGAATACACTAAATAAATATATTTGGAAAAATAAAAAAAAAAAAATTTTGCATCAATATTCATTAGAGAAATTGGTCTATAATTTTCTTTCTCTGTTTTAACTCTACCTGGTTTAGGTATTAGTACCATATTTGTGTCATAAAAAGAATTTGGTAGGACTCCTTCTTCACCTATTTTCCCAAATACTCTACAAAGTATTGGAATTAGTTGTTCTTTAAATGTTTGATAGAATTCAAATGTAAAACCATCTGGCCCTGGAGATTTTTTCCTAGGGAGTTCGTTGATGGCCTGCTCAAGTTCTTTTTCTGATATGGGGTCATTAAGAAATTTCACTTCCTTCTCTGTTAGTCTGGACAGTTTATGTTTTTGTAGATATTCATCCATATCTCTAAGGTTGTCAAATTTATGGGCATACAGTTGGGCAAAATAATTCCTAATTATTGTTTTGATTTCCTCTTCATTAGAGGTGACCTCACCCTTTTCATTTTTTATACTGGTAATTTGATTTTCTTCTTTCTTTTTTTTAATCAAATTGGCCAAAGGTTTGTAATTTTATTGGTTTTTTCATAAAACCAGCTCTTTGTTTTATTTATTAATTCAATAGTTTTCTTGGTTTCAATTTTATTAATCTCTCCTTTGATTTTCAGTATTTCTAATTTGGTATTTAATTGGGGGTTTTAAATTTGCTCTTTTTCTAGCTTTTTCAGCTGTATGCCCAGATCATTGATCTCCTCTTTCCCTATTTTATTCATGTAGGCATTTAGAGATATAAAACTTCCCCTAAGAACTGCTTTTGCTGCATCCCATAAGTTTTGGTATGTTGTTTCATTATTGTCATTCTCTTGAATGAAATTATTAATTGTTTCTCTGATTTGATCTTTGGCCCACTCACTCTTTAGAATTAAATTATTTAGTTTCCAATTAGTTTTTAGCTTATTTTTCCATGGTACTTTATTAAAAATGATTCTCATTGCATCATGATCTGAAAAGGATGCATTGACTACTTCTGCTTTTTCTGCACTGGATTGTGAGGTTTTTATGCCCTAGTACATGGTCAATTTTTGAGTATGTTCCATGTACTTTTGAGAAGAAAGTATATTCCTTTTTATCCCCGTTCAGTTTTCTCCAGAGGTCTATCATATGTGCCTTTTCTAAAATTCTGTTTACCTCCTTAACTTTTTTCTTATTTATTTTGAGGTTAGATTTATCAAGTTCAGAAAGGGGGAGGTTGAGGTCTCCCAATATTATAGTTTTGCTGTCTATTTCTTCCTGTAACTCCCTTAACCTCTCCTCTAAGAATTTGTATGCCTTACCACTTGCTGCATATATGTTAAGCAATGATATTGCTTCATTGTTTATGGTGCCTTTTAGCAGAATATAATGTCCTTCCTTATCTCTTTTAATTAGATCTATCTTTACTTTTGCTTTGTCTGAGATTAGGATTGCTACACCTGCTTTTTTTACTTTAGCTGAGGCACAATATATTTTACTCCAGCCTTTTACCTTAACCCTATGTGTATCCCCCTGTTTCAGATGCGTTTCTTGTAAACAGCATATTGTAGGATTATGGTTTTTAATCCATTCTGCTATCTGCTTCTGTTTTGTGAGAATGTTCATCCCCTGCACGTTCAGGGTTATGATTTCTATCTGTGTCTTTTTCTCCATCCTAATTCCCCCTGTTTATGCTTTTATTTCTCCCTTTCCCCTTCTCCTCCCCAACAAAGTTTTGCTTTTGACCGCCGCTTTCCTCAGTTAACCCTCCCTCTTTATTCCCCTCCCTTATCTTACCGTTACCCACTTGCTACTTCTCCTCTTCCTTCTGCCCTCCCCCCTCCCTTTTTCCCCCCTTTCCCTCCCACTTCCCGTAGGACAAGTTACATTTCTAAACTTATCAGAGTATGTTATTCCCTTCTTGAACTAGATCAGATGACAGTAAAGCTCAAATACTGCTCTTCTCCCTCCCTTCTTTCCCTCTACTATAATATGTTTTTTTGCCACTTCCTTTGGTGTAATTTACCCTTTTCTACAACCTCCTTACCACTTCCCTCATAGCCCTCCCTTTACATCTCTTATTTATATTTTATATCTTTACATCAGTTAACTTATACAGGCATTCACAACCTATGTATATCCCTTTCATTTGTCACAATACTTGTACCATTCACAAGAATGACTTATATATGTATATGTATATATATATATATGTATATATATATATATATATATATATACATAAAAAACATACATAAGATGATATAATCCCACATAAAGATGTAAACAACCTAAGCTTATTGGTTAATGAAGTTTGTGGGGTTTTTCCCCCTGATTACCTTTTTATGTCTCTCTTGAGGTTTGTATTTGGAGATCAAATTTTCCATTGAGTTCTGGCCTTTTCATCAGGAAGGTCTGGAATTCCCTTATTTCATTGAATGTCCATCGCCTTGCCTGGAAAATTATGCTTAGTTTTGCTGGGTAGTTGATCCTTGGTTGTAGTCCCAGCTCCTTTGCCCTTCGGAATACCATATTCCAATTTCTCCTGTCTTTTAATGTGGAAGTTGAGAGATCCTGCGTGATCCTGACTATAGTTCCACGATATTTGAATTGCTTCTTTTTGGCTGCTTGCAGTATTTTCTCCTTGAGTTTATAGCTCTGAAATTTGGCTATAATATTTCTTGGTGTTTTCAGTTTGGGATCTCTTTCAGGGGGTGATCGGTGAATTCTTTCAATGACTATTTTGCCCTCTGGTTCTAGGACCTCTGGGCAGTTGTCTTTGACAATTTCTTCGAAGATACTGTCAAGGCTCCTTTTTTCATCGTGGATTTCCGGTAGACCAATAACTCTCAAATTGTCTCTCCTGGATCTATTTTCCAGGTCAGTTGTTTTGCCAATCAGATATTTCACATTTTTTTCTATTTTTTCATTCTTTACGTTTTGTTTTATTACTTCTTGATGCCTCATAGATTCATTAGCTTCCACTTGCTCAAGTCTAATTTTAAATGAGTTAGTGTTTACATTTTGCTTTTGAGCCTCCATTTTCAATTGGTTGATTTCACCTCTCAGGGTGTCCTTTTCTCTCTCTAGATTCTGAATCTCCATAGCCATTTCGCCAATCTTATTCTTTAGGGACTTGATTTCGTCAGTGGATTCTTTCTCCCTTTTTTCCATTTTTTCCATATTTTCTTTTAGCTCCCTAATTTGGTTTTTAAAATCCTCTTTTAGCTCTTCCAGCAGTGCTTTTTGAGCTGGAGACCAGATCATATTAGCTTTTGAGGTATCTGATGTATCTACCGTGTCATTGCTATCTTCTTCTATGTCGATATTTTGATCCTGCCTGCCTCCATAAAAAGAATCTATTGTCCTCGGTTTTTTTGTGTTCTTCTTCATGTTGGTTTGCCTTTTGCTGGCTTTACAACGAATTTCTATCTGTGAGTCTCAGGGCTTTCTGTCCCAGCTTTCTTATTCTGGGGGTTGTGAGTCTAGAATTATAACCTTCAGTTTCCTGAGGTGTGGGGGAGGGGTCTGGCTCCCTAGCGTCTCACTCCCTGTGGGTGCTCTCCAGCACTTGCTTTTCAGCAATGGTCTCAGCTGTTTGTTGTTTGAGCTGATGACTGGCGCTTCCCCTGGGGGAGCAAGGTTACGTCTGGGCTCCTGGCTTGGCCCCCTGCCGACTCTTCCCCTCTGGGACTAATGAGCTTCTAGTATTTGTCCTGTGAAGCCCCGCTACTTTCTCCTCTGTTTCAGTTCTCTTTTTTTTTTTTCCCGAGGAATTCTCTGGGTGAGGCGGGGAGGGGTTAGAGCCGGTTACCTGGCCATTGAGTCTTCCGGAAGTTCAAGAGGCCGAGTTCCTGGGTTTTGCAAGCGTCAGGACTGGGTGTTTTCGCGGCTGGTGGCGTTGCGCTGCCTCTCGTCGCTCCCAGAGACTGCCGTCCTGTGTTGGGAGGCCTGGGGATATCTGCCGGATTCGGGCGCCCAGCTTTCTCCCAGCCCGTCTCCCACGTGGATTTCCCGGCCGGCCGCTTCCGCCTTGGTCTGGAGCAGCTCCGCACCGAGCACTCTCCGAGCCTGCAGGTTCGTTCCTCCGGCCTTTCAGACTCTCCCGGCTCGGAAATTTGCCTCACGCAGAGAGCTCGCGGTTTCTGACTCTCTCAAATCTGCTCAAATTTACTTTTTTATGGGAATCTGACAGACCTTGTGAGAGAGCTCCAGTAAGAGGCTGCCTTCATGCGGCCATCTTGGCTCCTCATGACCAGGTAGGATTTATTCCAGGAATGCAAGGCTGGTTCAATATTAGGAAAACTATTACCATAATTGACCATATCAACAACAAAACTAGCAAAAACCATATGATCATCTCAATAGACGCAGAAAAAGCCTTTGACAAAGTACAACACCCATTCCTATTAAAAACACTAGAAAGCATAGGAATAAGGGGAACCTTCCTCAAAATTATAAATAACATCTACCTAAAACCATCAACAAGCATTATTTGTAATGGGGATAAACTAGATGCATTCCCAATAAGATCAGGGGTGAAACAAGGATGTCCATTATCACCCCTATTATTCAATTTGGTTCCAGAAACATTAGCTGTAGCAATAAGAGAAGAAAAAGAAATTGAAGGAATTAGAATAGGAAAAGAAGAAACTAAATTATCACTTTTTGCAGATGATATGATGATTTATCTAGAGAATGCTAGAGAATCAAGTAAAAAACTACTTGAAATAATAAACAACTTTAGCAAAGTTGCAGGATATAAAATAAACCCACATAAATCCTCAGCATTCCTATACATTACTGACAAAGCCCAACAGCAAGAGATAGAAAGAGAAATTCCATTCAAAGTTACTGAAGGCACTATAAAATATTTGGGAGTCTATTTGCCAAGACAAACCCAGGGCCTATATGAACATAACTATGAAACACTTTTCACGCGAATAAAATCAGATCTAAATAAATGGAGAAATATCAGTTGCTCATGGTTAGGCCGAGCTAATATAATAAAAATGACAATTCTACCTAAATTAATCTATCTATTCAGTGCCATACCAATTGAACTACCAAAAAATTTTTTTACTGAGCTGGACAAAATAATAACAAAATTCATTTGGAAAAACAAGAGGTCTAGAGTATCTAGGATATTAATGAAAAGACATGCTAGGGATGGTCGTTTAGCCACACCAGATATTAAACTGTACTACACAGCAGCAGTCATCAAAACTGCCTGGTACTGGTTAAGAAACAGGGGTGTGGATCAGTGGAATAGGATAGGTACACAGGTAGGTGAAATCAACAAGTTTAGCAATCTACTCTTTGATAAACCCAAAGAGGCCAGTTTCTGGGCTAATAATTCACTATTTCACAAAAACTGTTGGGAAAATTGGAAAATGGTAGGGCAAAAACTGGGCATAGACCAATATCTTACACCATATACCAAAATAAAGTCAAAATGGGTTCATGATTTAGGAGTAAAAGTTGATACTCTAAGTAATTTGGGAAAGCAAGGAATAGTTTACTTATCAGATTTGTGGAAAAGTAAAGAATTCATGACCCAACAAGAGATAGAGAGCATTACAAAATGCAAAATGGATAATTTTGATTATGTCAAATTGAAATGTTTTTGTACAAAAAACGCCAATGCAACAAGAATTAGGAGGGAAGCAGAAAATTGGGAGAAAATCTTTGCAACTAGTATCTCTGATAAAGGTCTCATCTCTAAAATATACAGGGAGCTAAGCCAAATATATAGGAATACAAGCCATTCCCCAATTGAGAAATGGTCAAAGGATATGAACAGGCAGTTTTCAGAGGAAGAAATTAAAGCTATCTACAGGCACATGGAAAAATGCTCTGGATCGCTGCTGATCAGAGAAATGCAAATCAAAACAACTCTTAGATACCACATCTCTCCTGTCAGATGGGCTAAAATAACAAATCAGGAGAATGATAAATGCTGGAAAGGATGTGGGGAAATTGGAACATTGTTGCATTGCTGGTGGAGTTGCGAGCTGATCCAGCCATTTTGGAGGGCGGTGTGGAACTATGCCCAAAGGGCTATAGAAATGTTCATACCCTTTGACCCAGTAATACCACTTCTAGGGTTGTATCCCAAAGAAATCACGCAAGCGGGAAAAGGACCCATATGTACAAGAATATTTATAGCAGCTCTCTTTGTGGCAGCCAAGAATTGGAAAGCAAAGGGATGCCCATCAATTGGGGAATGGCTGAACAAGCTGTGGTATATGAAGGTGATGGAATACTATTGTGCCATAAGAAATGGAGATGATGCAGACTTCATAACAACCTGGAAAAACCTACACGACATAATGCTGAGTGAGCGGAGCAGAGCCAGGAGAACGTTGTGCACAGCCACAGATATGTGGATTCCGTGAGGACCAACCCTGACATACTGCGCTTCTCTCAGCAACCTAAAGGGGCAAGGAGAACTCCAGGGGACTCACGATGGAGAATGCTATCTTCATTCAGAGAAAGAACTGCGAAGTTTGAATACAGACTGAGGCACACTACATGCTCGCCTTTTCTGCTTCTCTTTTGTTTTTGTTTTTGGGGTTTTTTTTTGTTTTTTTGGGTTTTTTTTGGTTCTGTTTCTTCTTTCTCATGATTCATTCCATTGGTCAAAATTCTTCTCCACGACTTGACTAGAGCATAAATTAATTCAATGCGAAGTTATACATGACAGTTATATGAGACTTCATGCCGTCTTGGGGAGGGAGGGGGGAGGGAGGGGAGAAAAACTGGAACTCAAAAGTATGTAGAACCGTGTGTGGTAAACTAAAAATGAATAAAGAAAAAAAAAATAAAAAAAATGGCTCTGAACCCATTCTAGAACGGCAGAACCCACGAAATAGCAGAGGGAAGCAGGGCTCTAGCCCAGGACAGCCTAGATAGTCTCCCAGTAAGGTTTATCTCGCACGGAGCTGGGAGCGGAGGGGAGCAGAGCTGAGCAGAGCAGAACCCAGCGTGGCTGGTGCAGACCAACCACACCAGGAGTTGGGCGGAACATGCCCTAGCGCCCTGAATCAGTAAGCTGCAGCAGTCACCAGACTTCTCAACCCACAAACACCAAAGAAAACAGAGAAGGTTAGTGGGAAAAGCTGCGGGAGTGGAAGGAGTTCGCGGTTCGGCTACCGCCCCCGGGGTGGCAGAGGTGGGGCAGCTGCAGAACTACAGCTGCAGTTGCTTCCAGCCCCAGGCCCACCTGGTGGGAGGAATTAAATGGCTGATCAGAGCAGGAGTGAAGAGACTGCTGAAGATCTAAGTCCAGTCCAGGTTGGGGGTTCTTGGGGAAGGAGAAGCGCTGGTGTGGCAGAGCTGGCACATCCCCCCAAGCGTGTAACACAGAACTCCTTACTCTACAGGCAGTCATACCCCGCTGAAAAACTCAAGGGTCAAGTTAGTTGGTTGGGAATATGGCCAGGCAGCGAAAACGCACCCAGATTCAGTCTCAGACATTGGATTCTTACTCTGGTGACAAAGAAGACCAAAACATACAGACAGGAGAAGTCAACAAAGTCGAAAAGAGCCTACAACAAAAGCCTCCAAGAAAAACATGAACTGGTCTCAGGCCATGGAAGAACTCAAAAAGGATTTACAAAAGCAAGTTAGAGAAGTAGAGGAAAAATTGGGAAGAGAAATGAGAGGGATGCGAGAAAACCATGAAAAACAAGTCAATGACTTGCTAAAGGAGACCCAAAAAATACTGAAAAATATACCTTAAAAAATAGACTAACTCAAATGGCAAAAGAGCTACAAAAAGCCAATGAGGAGAAGAATGCATTGAAAGGCAGAATTACCCAAATGGAAAAGGAGGTCCAAAAGGCCACTGAAGAAAATACTACCTTAAAAATGAGATTGGTGCAAGTGGAAGCTAGTGACTTGATGAGAAATCAAGATATTATAAAACAGAACCAAAGGAATGAAAAAATGGAAGACAATGTAAAATATCTCATGGGAAAAACCACTGACCTGGAAAAGAGATCCAGGAGAGATAATTTAAAATATTTAAAAATTATTGGACTACCTGAAAGCCATGAACAAAAAAAAAGAGCCTAGATATCATCTTTCAAGAAATTATCAAGGAGAACTGCCCTGATATTCTACAGCCAAAGGGCAAAATAGAAATTGAAAGAATCCACAGATCGCCTCCTCAAATAGAACCCAACAAGAAATCTCCTAGGAATATTGTTGCCAAATTCCAGAGCTCCCAGACCAAGGAGAAAATACTGCAAGCAGCCAGAAAGAAGCAATTTGAGTATTGTGAAAACACAATCAGAATAACCCAAGATCGGGCAGCTTCTACATTAAGAGATCGAAGGGCTTGGAATACGATATTCCGGAGGTCAATGGAGCTAGGATTAAAACCTAGAATCACCTACCCAGCAAAACTGAGTATCATGCTCCAAGGCAAAATATGGACTTTCAATAAAATAACGGACTTTCAAGCTTTCTCAGTGTAAAGACTATAGCTGAATAGAAAAAGTGACTTTCAAACACAAGAATCAAGAGAAGCATGACAACGTAATCAAGAAAAAGAACAAGAAAAAGAAATTGTAAGGGACTTACTAAAGTTGAACTGTATTGTTTACATTCCTACATGGCAAGATGATGTGTATGATTCATGAGACCTCAGTATTAGGGTAGCTGAAGGGAATATGCATGCATGTGTGTATATATATATGTGTGTGTGTGTGTGTGTGTGTATATGTTTATATATATATATATGTTTATATATACGTGTATGTGAGTGTGTATGTATGTATATATGTATGTGTATATATATATAGAGAGAGACAGAGACAGAGCAGGCACAGGGTGAGTTGAAGATAAATAAGGGATGAGAGAGGAATACATTGAGAGAGGGAGATAGGGAGAGACAGAATTGGGTGGTTTATCTCACATAAAGGTGGCAAGAAAAAGCAGTTCTGTAGGAAAAGAAGAGAAGGCAGGTGAGGGGGAATAAGTGAATCTTGCCCTCATCAGATTTGACCTGAGGAGGGAATACCATACATACTCAATTGGGTATCTTACCCCACAGGAAAGGAGGAGGAAGAAGACAAAAAAGGGGGATGGTAGAAGGGAGGGCAGATGGGGGTAGAGGTAATCAAAAACAAACACTTTCGAAAAGGGACAGGGTCAAGGGAGAAAATTGAATAAAGGGGGATAGGTTAGGAAGAAGCAAAATATAGCTAGTCTTTCACAACATGAGTATTGTGGAAGGGTTATACATAATGATACGCATGTGGCCTATGTTGAATTGCTTGACTTCTCAGGGAGGGTGGGTGAGAAGGGAAGAGGGGAGAGAATTTGGAACTCAAAATTTTAAAAAATAGATGTTCAAAAACAAAAAAATTTTTGCATGCAACTAGAAAATAAGATACACAGGCAATGGGGTGTGGAAATTTATCTTGCCCTACAAGAAAGGAAGGGAAAAGGGGATGGGAGGGGAGTGGGGTGACAAAAGGGAGGACTGACTGGGGAACAGGGCAACCATAATATAGGCCATCTTGGAGTGGGGGGGAGGGCAGAAATGGGGAGAAAATTTGTAATTCAAACTCCTGTGAAAATCAAAGCTGAAAACTAAATATAGTAAAGAAAAAAAAATTAAATAAATTAATTAATTTTAGAGCTAAAAAAAAATAGATTAACTCAAATGGCAAAAGAGCTCCAAAAAGCCAATGAGGAGAATGCCTTGAAAGGCAGAATTACCCAAATGGAAAAGGAAGTGCAAAACACCACTGGAGAAAATATTACCTTAAAAATGAGACTGGAGCAAGTGGAAGCTAGTGGCTCCATGAGAAATCAAGATATTATAAAACAGAGCCAAAGGAATGAAAAAGTGGAAGACAATGTGAAATACCTCATTGGAAAAACCACTGACCTAGAAGACAGATCCAGGAGAGATAATTTAAAAATTATTGGACTACCTGAAAGCTGTGATCAAAAAAAGAGCCTAGATATCATCTTTCAAGAAATTATCAAGGAGAACTGCCCTAATATTCTAGAGCCAAAGGGTAAAATAGAAATTGAAAGAATCCACAGATCACCTTTCCAAAAAGATCCCAAAAAGAAAACTCCTAGGAATGTTGTCACCAAATTCCAGAGCTCCCAGGTCAAGGAACCAGGAAGAAACAATTTGAGTATTATGGAAACACAATCAGCATAACACAAGATCTAGCAGCTTCTACATTAAGAGATCGAAGGCCTTGGAATATGATATTCCAGAGGTCAGTGAAGCTAGGATTAAAACCAAGAATCACCTACCCAGCAAAACTGAGTATCATGCTCCAAAGCAAAATATGGACTTTCAATAAAAAAGAGGACTTTCAAGCTTCCTCAGTGAAAAGACCAGAGCTGAATAGAACATTTGACTTTCAAACAGAAGAAGCAAGAAAAGCACGAAAACGCAAATAAGAAAGAGAAATCATAAGAGCCTTACTAAAGTAAAACTTTTGTTTACATTCCTACATGGAAAGATGATATTTGTAATTCAGGAGACCTTAGTATTAGGGCAGTTGAAGGGAATATATGTATGTATGTATGCATACACACACATATACACGTATGTATATACGTGTGTGTGTATATACATATGTGTATGTGTGTATATATATATGTATATATATAGACAGAGGGCACAGAAAGAGTTGAATATGAAGGGATGATATCTAAAATAATAATATCAAATTAAGGAATGAGAGGAACATATTGAGAGAGGGAGAAAGGGAGAGATAGAATGGGGTAAATTATCTCACATAAAAACGTAAAAATGGTAAGAAAAAGCAGTTCGTTGGAAGGTAAGAGGGAGCAGGTGAGGGGCAATGAGTGAATCTTGCTCTCATTGGATTTAACTTGAGGAGGGAATAGCACACACACTCAATTGGGCATCTTACCCCACAGGAAAGGAGGAGGGGGGTAATACATCGGACACATTAGAAGGGATGGCAGATAGGGAGAGGAAGTAAGCAAAAGGAAATACTTTTGAAAAGGGACAGGGTCAAGGGAGAAAATTGAATAAAGGGGGACAACGATAGCAGGGAGGAAAATATAGTTAGTCTTTCACAACATGAGTACTGTGGAAGGATTTTGCTTAATGATACGCATGTGGCCTATGTTGAATTGCTTGACTTCTTAGGGAGGGTGGGTAGAAAGTGGAGAGGGGAGAGAATTTGGAACTCAAAATTTTAAAAGCAGATGTTCAAACAAATACTTGTTTTTGCATGCAACCTGGAAATAAGATATACAGGCAATGGGGCATAGAAATCTATCTTGCCCTACAAAAAGTAAGGGAAAAGGGGACGGGAGAGAGTGGGGTGACAGAAGGGAGGGCTGACTGGGGAATGGGGCAATCAGAATATATGCCATCTTGGAGTGGAGGGGAGCGTAGACATGGGGAGAAAAACTGTAATTCAAAATCTTGTGGAAATCAATGCTGAAAACTAAAAATATTAAGTAAATAATAAAATTTTTAAAATAAAAAAACAAAAAAAATTTGCATCTAAATTTATTAGGGAAATTGGTCTATGTTTTTCTTTCTCTTTTTTGGCTCTTCCCGTTTTAGGAATCACTATCATATTTGTATCCTAAAAAGAATTTGGTAGAACTCCTTCTTTACCTATTTTCCCAAATAGTCTATATGGTATTAGAATTATTTGTTCTTTAAATGTATTTAAATTCTATCGAATTTGCTAGTAAATCCATCTGGTCCTGGAGATTTCCTCCTGGCGAATTCATTGATGGCTTGTTCAATTTCTTTTTCTGAGATGAGATTACTTAAGTATTTTACTTCTATTAATCTGGGAAATGTATATTTTTGTAATTATTCATTCTTTTCACTAAGATTGTCAAATTTATGGGAATACAATTAGGCAAAATTATTCCTAATTATTGTTTTAATTTCCTCTTCATTGGAGGTAAGTTGACCCTTTTCATTTTTCATTATGGTAATTTAGTTTTCTTCTTTCTTTTTTTAATCAATTTGACCACAGGTTTATCAATTTTGTTGCTTTTTCATAAAATCAGCTCTTAGTTTTATTTATTAGTTCAACAGTTTTCTTAATTTCAATTTTATTAATCTCTCCTTTGGTTTTCAGTATTTCTAATTTGGTATTTAATAGGTGTTGCAACAATTGGGCTAGCAGCTGTTGTGGGGGTGAAAGACCAACACAATCCCAACAACAAGAACACTGCCAACACAGGTTCTTTGATCTGCTTTACTAAGGAAGGTAACATTAAGGGGTTAACAATATCAGTTTAATCGAACATACAAATATCATTCACTTAGTTCAGCAGAAAAAGCAAACACCCTGAACTTCAGAGCAAATACAAACTAATTACAAACATCAACAGGCAAACCAAATACAATTCATAGTCACCAAAAAACCATCAACATCTGAGTTCAGTCAGGAGGCCCGTGGAGCGGCTGCCCAGTTTCCCAGGACTCAAGGAGTAAGAGCCTCCAGCAAATAGCTGTGTTCTTGCTTTTTATACACTTTTTAGTCATCATCAGACATCATCTGAACGACCAGAACTCAGGCTCCTACTATTGGCTCTGGTCTTAGCAACTCCCTTTAGGACCCTGGGGGCTTCACACCCACATAGGTTTAAGCACCTAGTATATAGAGGTTTGGGCCTGGGGCTTTGCACCTAGTAAGGCTCAAAGACACTTAATCATTTTAAAACAGTAAGAACGTCCCACCTTAGGTGATAATTACAATTGGGGATCTTAAATTTGTTCTTTTTCTAGCTTTTTCTGGTGCATGCATGCCAAATTCATTCATCTCCTCTTTCTGTATTGTATTCATGTAAGCATTCAGACATATAAAACATCTAAGAACTGCTTTTGCTGAATCCCATAAGTTTTGGTATGTTGTCTCATTGTCATTCTCTTGAATGAAGTTATTATTTCAATGATTTGTTGTTCGACTCAATCATTCTTTAAGATTAGATTATTTAGTCTCCAATTAATTTATAGTCGATCTTTCATGGCCCTTTATTACATATAATTTTTATTGCTTCATGATCTGAAAAGGACAAATTGATTATTTCTGCCTTTCTGCACTGGACTGTAAGGTTTTTATGCCCTAGTACATGGTCAATTTTTGTGTATGTGCCATATAACACTGAGAAAAAGGTATATTCATTTCTATCCCCATTCAGTTTTCTCCACAGGGCTATCATATCTACCTTCTCTAAATTCTATTCACCTCAACTTCTTTCTTGTTTATTTGAGGTTAAATTTATCAAGTTTAGAAAGGGGGAGGTTGAGGTCCCCCACTGGTATAGTTTTGCTGTTTATTTCTTCCTGCAACTCCCTTAACTTCTCTAAAAATTTGGATGCTGTACCATTTGGTGCATACATGTTAAGTAATGATATCACTTCATTGTCTATGGTGCTTTTTTGCAGGATATAATTTCCTTCCTTATCTCTTTTAATTAGATCTATCTTTGCTTTTACTTTGTCTGAGACCAGCTGAAGCCTAATATATTCTGCTCCAGTGTTTTACCTTTACACTGTGTGTATCTCCCCGTTTCAAATGTGTTTCTTGTAAACAATTTGTCCTTATTGAACAACAAGGTTTTTCTCCCCTGTTTACCTTTTTATATCTCTCTGGAGTTTTGTATTTGAAGATCAAATTTTCCATTGAGCTCTGGCCTTTTTATCAGGAAAGTCTGGAATTCCCTTATTTCATTGAATGTCCATCTCCTTGACTGAAAAACTATGCTCAGTTTTGCTGGGTAGTTGATCATTGATTGTAATGCAAGCTCCTTTGCCATTCGGAATATTATATTACAGTCCCTCTGATTTTTTAATGTAGAAGCTGCAAGGTCATATGTGATCCTGCCTGCAGTTCTATGATATTTGAATTGTTTCTTTCTGGCTGCCTGCAGTACTTTCTCCTTGATCTGATAATTCTGGAATTTGGCTACAATATTCCTTGGAGTTTTCAATATGAGCTCTCTTTCAGGGGTTGATTGGTGGATTCTTTTGATGACTATTTTACCCTCTGGTTCTAGGACCTCGGAACAATTTCCCTTAAAGACTTCTTGGAAGATACTGTCCAGGCTCTTTTTTTCATCATGGCTTTCCGGTAGACCAATAATTCTTAGAGTGCATCTATTTTCCTGGTCAATTGTTTTTCTGATCATATATTTCATGTTTCCTTCTATTTTTTCATTCTTTAGATTTTGTTTGACTGATTCTTGATGACTCATAAAGTCATTAGCTTCTACTTGTCTAATTCTAATTTTTAACAAATAGCTTTCTTCATTTAGCTTCTGTACCTCCTTTTCCACTTGTTTTACTTTTTAAGAAGTCATTTTTTCCAATTGGATTCTGAACCTCTTTAACTATTTCACCAATTTTACTTTTTAACGATTTGTTCTCATCAGTGAATTTTTTTCCCATTTTTTCTTTTACCTCTCTAATTTGGTTTTTAAAATCCTCCTTGAGCTCATCCAGTAAAACTTTTTGGGCTTGAGATCAGTTCATATTCCATTTTGAGGTTTCAGATGTGGGTATAGTGTCAATGCTATCCTATGGGTATATTTTCTATTAATATTGTTATTGTTAGCTTCTCTTCTTCTAGTTTGGATTTCACTTTTGTATATCTGCATCTCTAATCTTTTTTCTGTTTCTTTGTTGAGGCTTGCCATCTTAGATTCGTTTTTCTAATGTGCCCATTATTTTTGCTTTACAGGTTATAAATTTTACTTTCATAATTCTCCTTTCTTGTGGTTCTACATTCTCCTCAAATTCCAGAGTCATGTCTTGGATTGTTTTCCTTTGTTGTCCAGTATTTATTCATATCTGTGCCTGCAGTGGCTCACTGGTTCTGGAGGTCATATTTCCTCCTTTGGTTAATTTTTACCTGTTGATTTACCCATTTATATTCAAGTTCTTGAGTTTTCTTCTTTCTGCAATCTTTAGTAATTTCAGACTTTTTTTCCTCCTAATTTTCCCCAGTTCTCACTTTATGACTATGTCCTCTCTGACAGTGGCTTCCTTTGGGGGATGGATATCAACACCTCAGCCTCCTCCTACACTGGGCAACTCACAGTTCATCAGCCTATATCTCTGCCCCAAGTTACTTTTATGTGACAGAACTGGACCTAGCTGAATGCTGAGTTATTTCTCTCAGGCTTGGTAGAGTATAGCACAGACCATTCCACACATACAAGGTAACCTGTTCCAGTGACCTGTTCCTTTCCTTCAGTTCTTCATTTTCTGGGTGGTTCTGCTTGTACTATAGGGTTGATTTCTGTAGTTTGTTGGGAACATCCAACTCTATTTCAAAAAATGTGTCCTGCCCCTTTCCATCCATTCCTGACTTTTCTACAGAGAACTTCTGTAGTAAAGACTACTGCACATGCTGGGGCTTCAGCAAGCATCTCCCCCTGAAGCACTGCCACAACACTGTCAGTGATGACCAAAGCAAACGTCTGTAGCCTATAGATGGGATCTCACTAGCACAAGACAGAAGATCTAGGTATGGGATGGGTTTTTTGCCAGTGTATGAGTTGGATCATTGATAGGATGGACGTGCTTAAGGAAACATGAGAGATGGGGAAGGAGTGCTGAGTAAAATGTGTGTAGGTTTGTTTGACCTTCTTTTGTTTTCCACATTTCCTAAATCATGGAGATAGCTGAAGTTGCTTAATCTTTGACACATAATTCCTATTTTGGAGAAGTTTTGAGAGATCAAAGGGCTCTAAGAAAATGCCTTGTCCTCCATGTTGTTGATTACATGACCCAGAAATCACCTCAAATGATCTTTTAAAGATTGATTCTCTTCCTTTAAAGGAATCAATTTTACAAAATCCCTCAAAAACAGATTAGAATATCATATGCAAAATCATAGATCATAGTTCATAGATATAGATCGGGAAGGTTATCTAATCCAACCTTCTCATTTCACAGGAGAGGAAACTGAGGCTAGGAGAAAAAAATGACAAGGCCAGTGGCAGAAGTAAGATTTGAACCCAGGTTCTCTGGCTCAAGGTACAGTGGTTTTTCCACTGCAGCATGATGCTAGAGGATTTTACTGTGAGCTTTAGAACTTCATTACTTTAAAGAAAAGTAAAAGGAATATTTTGTTTATTTTCTAATGCTCTTCTACCATTTGATTTTTAAAACTGTTCTGGCTTTTTAGTTATGCTTTTATTGATCAAGGGGAATTTTTAGTTACTTAAAAATAAGGAAAACTACAGTAAAGAAATTCTTCTACCAACATCTGACAAGTATAAAAAGGAAGATTCATTCAGCATTTGGGGGAATGGAGGTGAGTGAAAGGGATGTTCTGAAATAGTCTATGCAATTTGGCTTGAAGCTTTATGAAATTAACAGACCAATTTCTTACTCCTAGCTTTTCTAGTAAAATAATTAGTGGTAAGTATCATTTGAAATGCTTTTGGTAATATACATAAATAATTCTTATTATTTGCCCTTTAAGAAAAATTGGCATTTTATAGTCTCCCTAAAACCCACAAGAGATAAATGAGAGAATAGATTATCCAAAAAACAACTTCCTAGTAGATCTCCTTTTAAATAAAATCATATTAAAACTGTAAGGCACCCCAAAGTTTCACCACTTTACCCCACAGATGAAAAAATGAGACTAAAAAAGGGAAAGTCACCTGCCCAAACTCATATAACTGATCAAAATAAAGTATCACGCTTTTGTTCCAGGACAATAGCGTAAGAAGCCTTCCATGGCTCTCACTTTAAGGCAATGAGCACAACATATGGGCTCAACAAATGCTTTTTGACTAGAAAAATAAATGATATTCGCTGTCAGTAACATTTTTTCCTTAAGCTTAACTCTAGCTATGTTCATATGTTCATATGCAAAAAAAGACTGAAGAAAAAAATCCATTAATTTACTTGCCTTAAGGGCATCTTAAAAACCAATCTTCATGTAATGTTTGGTTTCAGTCTATTGTCAACACATTGTTGGTCAGTTAAATTGAAATATATTTTTCACATACTTGTCAACTGACTCAGTTTAGACTCATTTTCTCTTCTCCTGAACTCAGATTAAAGAAAGACCACATTACATACAATCCTTCATGTATGGAGAATGATACCTAGCTCAACCATTCCATAAACAGGAAGCAAGTTTAAATGACAATTTCAAAATCTATCTGAAGCACAAAATTTCTTCCCGTTAATCTTCCAAAACATTGTATTATCCTCATTTTAAAACAGGTTTTAAATAACTTCTGTGTCATTTATTATGCAAATTTGTGGAATATTCCCTTCTCTAACTAACCAGTCTTATGAGACATTACCTTATTTACCTCACCAACTTTCCTCCCAATTCCACAGTCAAGTTTTCCCCCCAAGTCTGAATTTAAAAACAATGCTTTATAACTGAAATGCTTTATATATTTGTAAAATCCTTTATGACTAAAAATGATCATTTTGTCACCTTAGTGATACTTGACAACAAAGGTAACTATGCAAAGTATAGTGGTTATAGGCCAAGAGAATCACACAAGACAATACAGAATCAGAATGTGTTTAAGGAAGGCATGCGTAGGCATAACAGTTATGACAACTTTACATGTGGTTTTATAACTATAATTAGTTTATGTGGCTTATTCAGTAGAATGCTTTAATAATAGGTACAAACTTCTAGTTCCTGATTTAAAGATCTACTCAATCAAACCTGAAACCAAATAATACACTACTTGGGAATCCAGTTATGACTCAAAAGCATTTCTACCTAACATGCTGTGGTTAATCTGCTCACATTATGGGTTTTCTGTGTGTATAAATTCTTATGTATTCACATAAGGCATTGTAAGCTTTCTTATTCTACTTTTCATGCATAAAAATATGATGTATACTGACCTATGAACATAGAACTAGTACGTAGCCTCCTATGAATGGTAAGGAAAATGGCTGATTTGCTGACTAATTTTAAATAATCTTTCTCTCAGGTCACCGGAAAAAGATTAACCATCTGTGTTGGTAAGCAAAATGGGCTCTTAGCACTCAGTTCAACCAAGTGCCCTTGAAGAGTTTGGCTTTTGTTTCCTTTGAGGAATTCAGTGTATTTCATTGAGTCTTACTAGGTGCTAAGCCCCATGCCGAAACCCCCTATCAGGTGCTAAGCTTACGTGGCTGTGAAGCTCCCAGGGTACTAAGGGAAGGTGCTAACTCAAGAGCCAATCATAGGAGCCTAAGTTCTGGTCATTCAGATGACATTTGATGATATCTGAAATGGTATAAGAAGAGAAGACAGAGCTATTTGCGCAGGCTCTCACTCTTGGTGGTGTGCACTGATGTGGAGCCTCCGGGCAGGTGTAGCTAAGAGCCCTCCAGCTCGTAAACCCAGATGTTGGCACTTAGTTAAATTCTGGTAACTATGAATTGGGATTTGAATCAGACAAGGTCTGTCTGTTGATGTCTGTAATTTGTTTATATTTTGCTCTGAAGTTCAGGGTGCTGGCTTTTTCCCCTGAACTAAGTGAATGGTATTTGTATGCTGAATTAAAGTAAGCTTGTCAACCCTTTAACGTTGCTTTCCTTACTAAAGCAGATCAAAAGAACTTGGGCTTTTGCAACGTGCTGGTAGCGTGCTTGTTGTTGGGCTTGTGCTGGTCTTTCACCCCCACAACAGCTGCTAGCCGGATTGTTGAAAACACCTTCCCAAAACCAAATATCACAGCTGATACTGTAGCAGGGCTGAAGAAACTGTAATGAAGAAAAAGAAAGATAATCAAGTGGACTTTCCACATGATGAAGCATTGTTGCAAAGGAGGAATGAAAATTAACCCCAGCAAGAGCTTTGGGGAAATTGATTAAATGAGTGGCTTTTCCTAGGTCTTTCTGTTTGTATTCTCCTGTGATGTGTGTAACCCTGAGAAATGTTTCCTGCAGTGAGTTGTACTACATGTTGAGGGTCTTAAGGCATAACATATATCAAAGGACTGATTCAATAATCATAAAATTGAATTCTTGACAACATCTACGTTCCTCACTCTTCTTTGGAGTATGCTGCTACCTAAGGTCATGGCACACACACATTATAACAGCCAGTATAATACTGTAGAAATGATCCTAGCCTAGAAGTCAGGAAGATCTAGGTATTACAAGTTACTACCTCTGAAAGTCACTTTAGTAATTTATAAATGGGTGAAAGGCTACTTACTTCACAGGATTATACTGAAGGATATACCTAAGGCACTAAATAAAGTTAAGCTATTACTAGTATTAGTATTATTGCAGGTGCTAAAGGATCACAGAATCATAAGATATAGAATGAGGAAGGGGCTACAGAATCCTTATATTCCAGCACTCCCCTTTATATTGATGATCTTAAGAAACGTGACACAAATAAATTTTTTAAAAAGTCCAAACTTCAAAAACTAGGGAGAAACAGTCCAGTGTAAAGAATATTTTCCTGCCTGGCAAACTGGTAACCAGAGAAATGTGGACTTGCACAAACACAGATCTAATCTTTCTTATAGATGAAAGAAGATGAGTAGAGCTGTGTGCCACATGGAGTAAAAAGAGACTGGACTATAAGATGAGGAAGACTTGGAAATGGCAGAAAACAGGTTTAAAAAAATAGGGCAGGCCAAGATGGCGGCTGGTAAGCACGGACTAGAGTGAGCTCCGTACCCGAGTCCCTCCAAAAACCTATAAAAATGGCTCTGAACCAATTCTAGAACGGCAGAACCCACAGAACAGCAGAGGGAAGCAGGGCTCCAGCCCAGGACAGCCTGGATGGTCTCTGGGTGAGGTCTATTCCACACGGAGCTGGGAGCTCGGAGCTGGGAGCTGGGAGCTGGGAGCTGGGAACGGAGTGGAGCAGAGCCCAGCCTGAGCGGCGTGGACGATCCAGACCAGAAGCCGGGCGGAGGGGGCCCTAGCGCCCTGATTCAGTGAGCTGCGGCAGTTACCAGACCCCTCGACCCACAAACACCAAAGACTGCAGAGAAGGTTAGTGGGAAAAGCTGCAGTAGTGGAAGGAGTTCGCGGTTCGGCTTCCAGCCCCGGGGGCAGCGGAGGTGGGGCAGCTACGGCTGTTGCTGCTTCCGGCTCCAGGCCCACCTGGTGGGAGGAATTAAGTGGCGGATCAGAGCAGGAGTGCAACAGCCTGCTGAAGATCTAAGCCCAGTCTGGACTGGGGGTCCTTGGGGAAGGAGGAGTGCGGCTCTGACAGAGCTGGCACCTCCCCCCCAAACGTAGAACATAGAACTCGTTAGTCTACAAGCAGTCATACCCCACTGAAAAACTCAAGGGTCAAGTCAGTTGGTTGGGAATATGGCCAGGCAGCGAAAACGCACCCAGATTCAGTCTCAGACTTTGGATTCTTTCTTTGGTGACAAAGAAGACCAAAACATACAGCCTAAAGAAGACAACAAAGTCATAGAGCCTACAACCAAAGCCTCCAAGAAAAACATGAACTGGCCCCAGGCCATAGAAGAACTCAAAAAGGATTTGGAAAAGCAAGTCAGAGAAGTAGAGGAAAAATTGGGAAGAGAAATGAGAAGAATCTGAGAAAACCATGAAAAACAAGTCAATGACTTGCTAAAGGAGACCCAAAAAAATACTGAAAAATACACTGAAGAAAACAACACCTTAAAAAACAGACTAACTCAAATGGCAAAAGAGCTCCAAAAAGCCAA
The DNA here is from genome assembly GCF_011100635.1 of Trichosurus vulpecula. Taxonomy (NCBI): domain Eukaryota; kingdom Metazoa; phylum Chordata; class Mammalia; order Diprotodontia; family Phalangeridae; genus Trichosurus; species Trichosurus vulpecula. The sequence goes on along the minus strand of NC_050577.1, from coordinate 280,452,219 downwards.
TGAGGAGAAGAATGCCTTGAAAGGCAGAATTAGCCAAATGGAAAAGGAGGTACAAAAGACCACTGAAGAAAATACTACTTTAAAAATTAGATTGGAGCAAGTGGAAGCTAGTGACTTTATGAGAAATCAGGATATTATAAAACAGAACCAGAGGAATGAAAAAAATGGAAGACAATGTGAAATATCTCCTTGGAAAAACCACTGACCTGGAAAATAGATCCAGGAGAGATAATTTAAAAATTATTGGACTACCTGAAAGCCATGATCAAAAAAAAGAGCCTAGATACCATCTTTCAGGAAATTATCAAGGAGAACTGCCCTGATATTCTAGAGCCACAGGGCAAAATAGAAATTGAAAGAATCCATCGATCGCCTCCTCAAATAGATCCCAAAAAGAAATCTCCAAGGAATATTGTTGCCAAATTCCAGAGCTCCCAGATCAAGGAGAAAATATTGCAAGCAGCCAGAAAGAAACAATTTGAGTATTGTGGAAACCCAATCAGAATAACCCAAGATCTGGCAGCTTCTACATTAAGAGATCGAAGGGCTTGGAATGTGATATTCCGGAGGTCAATGGAGCTAGGATTAAAACCTAGAATCACCTACCCAGCAAAACTGAGTATCATGCTCCAAGGCAAAATATGGATTTTCAATAAAATAGAGGACTTTCAAGCTTTCTCAGTGAAAAGACCAGAACTGAATAGAAAATTTGACTTTCAAACACAAGAATCAAGAGAAGCATGAAAAGGTAATCAAGAAACGGAAATTGCAAGGGACTTACTAAAGTTGAACTGTTTTGTTTACATTCCTACATGGAAAGATGATGAGTATGATTCATGAGACCTCAGTATTAGGGTAGTTGAAGGGAATATGCATGTATATATAAGTGAATTTGTATGTATGTATATATCTATGTGTATATGTATGTATGTGTATGTATGTGTATATATATATATATGTGTTTATATATATAGATATATATATATATGTAAAAGAGAGAGAGCAGACACAGGGTGAGTTGAAGATGAAGGGAAGATATCTAAAAGAAATAAAATGAAATTAAGGGATGAGAGAGTAACATACTGAGAGAGGGAGATAGGGAGAGATAGAATGGGGTGGATTATCTCGCATAAAGGTGGCAAGAGGAAGCAGTTATATGGGAGGAGGGGAGAGGGCAGGTGAGGGGGGAATGAGTGAACCTTGCTCTCATCAGATTTGGCCTGAGGGGGAATACCATACACACTCAGTTGGGTATCTTACCCCACAGGAAAGAAGAGGGAGGAAGATAAAAAAAAATAAAAGGCGGGGGGATGATGGAGGGGAGGGCAGATGGGGGTGGAGGTAATCAAAACAAACACTTTAGAAAGGGGACAGGGTCAAGGGAGAAAATTCAATAAAGCGGGATGGGTTGGGAAGGAGCAAAGTGTAGTTAGCCTTTCACAACATGAGTATTGTGGAAGGGTTATACATAATAATACATGTGTGGCCTAGGTTGAATTGCTCAACTTCTTAGGGAGGGTGGGTGGGAAGGGAAGAGGGAAGAGAATTTGGAAATCAAAGTTTTAAAATCAGATGTTCAAAAACAAAAAAAAGTTTTTGTATGCAACTAAAAAATAAGATACACAGGCAATGGGGCGTAGAAATTTATCTTGCCCTACAAGAAAGGAAGGGAAAAGGGGATGAGAGGGGAGGGGGGTGATAGAGGGGAGGGCTGACTGGGGAACAGGGCAACCAGAATATAAGCCATCTTGGAGTGGGGGGGAGGGTAGAAATGGGGAGAAAATTTGTAATTCAAAATGTTGTGAAAATCAATGCTGAAAACCAAATATGTTAAATAAATAAATTGCATTTAAAAAAAAATAGGGCAATTATATCTAGGAAGAAAAGAAATCTGGCAAATAGAGCAGCAAACAAATCAAGAACAAAATTCAAGTTTGGAGATTTGTGATACCTTAAGGTAAAAGATGGAAGTAATCCAATTCAATTCAAAATACATTTAGCAAGAACTTACTATGGGTGAGAACTATGATGGTAAGCATTGGGTTGCAAAATAAAAATAAAGGAGCCCTTGACCTTCACTGTTGGTATGAATTTATACAGCTTGTATAAATTTAAGGAAATGCAAGCTTACAAAAAGTAGTGTCAAAAGGGAAAGATCACTCACTGGAGGGGATCAAAAAAGGCCTTACATCAGAGAGGATCCCTGAGCTGGGCTTAGATGGATGACAGGGACACTAAGGCAAGTCTTCTTAAAGTTTTTTCCACTCATGACCCCTTTTCGCCCAAGAAATTTTTACACAACCCCAGGTACATGAAATAAGTATACGAATCAAACATTTATTAATAATAAATCCTAAAGAAATTTATTTTAAAACAATTCTTTGGTATACATATAATTTCAACATTTATTAAAGATCAAAGCAAATTTGCATACATGTGAGATGGATGTGCTTCATAATTTATTTTTAAATTAAGAATTACAGCTTGGTGTAATATTTGATACTGCAGGATATTGAGCATCTTCAACGTTTTTCAGAGTAGATCAACGTTTTGATTTTATAATTGTCAATGCGGAGAAGGTTGCTTCACATAAATACACAGTACGAAATGGCAGAAGTATGCTTATCATTTAACCATTTTGTATGTACAGTAAAAACACTGCAATTCATAACATACAATAGTCTCAAATATGAACCGAGGTGTTTCTGGGAATGTTTGTTAGTGCGTGGCATGACAACACACACAATGCAAAGTACACATGTTGTGTGTTCTGAACCAAGGCTGCAGTAAAATCGCATGATGCAGCATCGGCAAGCACTGCCAGAAACACCTCAGATTCATTATGTATTTTATTTTTAATTAATTTTTGGTCATTGAGCATTCAGAAATCTTTTACTGTTGCCAAATTTTCTGTGACTTCCACATTCAGTCACATGATCCCATAAGGGGTCGCAACCCACAGTTTAAGTAGTGCTGTTCTAAGAAACAGAGGAAAGAATACATTTCAGACAAGGGGAGTAATTTGTACAAAGGCAAAGAGGCAGGAAATAGAGTGTTGTACAAAGAGAAGAACTAGAAGGGCAGCTTAATTGGAACAGAAAATATATGTAGTGGAGTAATGAAATAAGACTGAAAAGCTAACTGGGGACTTAGTTGTGAAAATGCTTTAAGGACTCTATTTTATCCTAAAGGCAACAGGGAATCACTGAAAACTGATTAGCAGATAGAAGGGTTTAACATGGTCCAATCTATGTTTTAGGAATATTAATCTAGCAGCTTTGTGGAAGACAGCTTGGCAAGGAGAGAGCCTGTAAGCAAAGAGATAAATTAGGAGATTGTTGTAATAAGACAGGAGACAGGAAATGGGGATCTGAACTAGTGTAGAAGTTGTGTGAAGGAGAGAAAAAGAGACATTATATAGGTAGAATAGAGAAAAGTTGGCAACTGATGGGATGTGGGGGGAGTCAGGAAAGTTGGTGGGATATAGTGGGAGGCAGGAAAGGGGTTGAAGAAGAAGGAAAAAACCAAGCACCATTTAATCATACACTAAAATATATAGAGAGCTAAAACAATACACAGTCTAACCCCTCTTTTTACAGATGAGAAAAATAAGGCCAAGATAGATTAAATGACTTGCCCATAGTCATACAACTAGTTTACAGATTAGTCAGGACTCAAACATAAGTGTCTTGATTTCCAGGCCAGCACTCTTTTCACCATGCCACATTTTGAAATATGATATATCTTCAGATAAGGGCAGGTCTACTATATACACATAAAATACTGAAAAGAAAATCATTCAAATTAAATCTGAACTTTAAAAATAAGGGAGCATTTCTTTTTAATGTTGTCACTCTCTAGTACCATTCATATAATAAAAATGTACTTTATCAATATATTTCACCTAAACTACAGGTCATTAAAATATATTTGATTAATAAAATTTTCTAATTTGACTAATAAAATTGGGTTAGAATATATAAAGACCAATTATTCTGAGAATTGTAATTCTAATATCAGCAATTTCTTCCTAATAACTTCATGTATGCTGAGATAAAATCTAAACTATCTCTAAGATGTAACAAATTTTAGTGGAAAATCACTGTTAGCATGGATAATCATGATATATTAAAAGGATGACCAACTGTTGTCCTGGAGTTTCCTGGTCAAGAGAAGGGAGGGCGGAAAAACTGAAACATCAAATCAAAAAGGCATCTGTCTTCCAGGCTTCTTTCTGCCAATGTCTTAAGAAAAATGTTTGAACTTTCCTGTTGGCTTTGTATGCAAATAACTCCAGATGCAAAGAAACCACATCTAAGTTATTTGGTTGAACATCTGTTGGTCCAATTCCCATTACCCTTTCTGATGTCTCTGCTTTCTGTGCCAATCTGACAGACAGTTTAGTTTGCCCTTTTTGTAAATGGTTTTGATGGATATAACTTGGTTCAAAGTCTCTATGTAGACCATTTATTTTTCCCTTTGTTAGCCAATGCATTGTATTGTGGTCTAAAAATACTATTACAGTAAACTGAGAATTATATTGGAAAAGAGCATTCAAAGCTCTTCCTTCCACCTTTAATTTAAGGCAGTAAAAAATAATAAATAGTCACTTGGCTCAAAAATCGTATTATATATACAATGCAGTATAGAAACATGACCCTGTATTACCTGAAAAATATTTCTTATATCAACTGCTCTCAAAGAATGCTAGAAATAGTTCATTGATGTAAATGTTCTCCTTTACTGTAGATTTCATGAAATGAAACTATCATAATCTTGCTGAGGAGAGGGGTTCCTTGAGAAATACCAAAGTCTGGGAATTCAGGTATTTGTAAATGAGATAGATGCTGATGGCAAAATAACATTGCTAAATTCTTAACCCCAAGAAAGTGAATGTTAAGAAGGGCAAGTAAGGTACTAAATTCCCCAGAATTCAAAATATAATTACAGATTTTGAGAAATGAATAAACATGATTAGATATTCCTGGATGAAAAGTTAAACAGCAGAACTAAAACAACTGAAAGATCTATAAATGGTGAAGATCTGATAATGACTAGATTTCAAACAGGGTCAAGAAATTTCCCAACCAAATTGTGGTTTTCACTGTTTTGTATTTTTGTTGTTTTTTTTTAATCCATTCATTCAGTAAAAAAAAAAAAAAAAAAGAAAGAAAGAAAGAAAGAAAAAAAAGAGTATGACAGCTAGTCAACCCTAAAATTGCCTTGAAACAAAATTTGCAAAATACAGAATTTTTTTCTTTGGACTATGTTTACAACTGTGAGGAAGGAGGAAAGGGAGAGATAAATGGACATTACTAGTACTACTCCCAGAAACACAATATTCTGAACCTAACTTTTTTTCCTACTGATGCACAGTAAGAATGAATGAATATATGAGGAGAAAAAAGGGTTGTGTTCTTTCCATGGTAACATAGTTTTATTTTTAAATCTTATTTCCATAGTGTCTGAAATGGGCATGATGCAAGAGGGTAAAAAACATTTTGAATTGCTATTATTTAGAATTTATTTACAAGCCAGCCCTAAATAACTGTCTAATACGTTTTGTTAAAAAGAGACTTTAAGTCATTGTCCCTTTAATTTGTGATTTGGAGAGGAATGTTTCTAAACTCTAAAAAAATTGAAGGGATCAAAACAGTTGGTAAGAATGGTCTCTTTATTAAAATCATCAGCAATAAACATTTAGCACCTACTGTTCATAGAGAAGTAGGCTGGGCACATGTGGAAAGGGGGAACAAGTATTTGTTAAATGCCTACTGTGTAATAGGAACTATACCAAACACTTTACAAATATGATTTCTTTTGTTGGAAAATTTTAAAAATGCATAAAATATTAGTGTTCCTTTCCTCAAGATGCCTCAAAAATACATGGGGAGAGAAGATACATGCTTTTAAAATACTAACTATAATAAATTATTACTAATAATATACGATGTGGAGCAGAATAATGAAAAGCTGGCCTTCTAGTCAGAAAATCTTCTGTCTGAATCCTGCCTAAGACAGCAAATAACCTTGTTACTCTGGACAAGCAGCTAAACCTTATTTTTTTTAATTTATTTTACACTTAAACAGAAAATGGGACAGAGGAGGACTTCTGCGAGCCAAGATGGCAGAGTACTCAGTAAATCACCATCCCTCTCCCATTCTCAGCTCTGAACACCCATCTTTTCTGGTGGTGTTGTTTGCTTTTTGGGTTTTCTTTCTTGTGTTTTTTTTTCCCCTTTTGCTCTGATTCTTTTTTCACAACATTACTACGGAAATATGTTTAATAAGATCGTACATGTATAGTCTATATCAAATCACATGGCGTCTTAGAGAGGAGGTAGGGAAGGGAGAATGAGAAACATTCAGAACTGAAAACCTTATAAAAGTGAATGCTGAAAACTATAAATAAATAAATATTTTTAAATGGACAACAACCAAGTAATTCCACCACATTCATCATTTATCATAACACATACAAAAAAAAAGGAAAAAGAAAAGAAGTAGGAAGAAAAATCCCATAAACAGAGCAGAACATAAGAGAGGATTCAATATAAAACAATAAATTTCCATTTCAAGAAAGCACACATAGTAAATATCACACATTGTTTTCAAAGGTGCCACAATTTTCTTTGCTTCTTTGTAGGTTTTCTATTGTTCTCTATTGTGCACTTTTCATTTTATTTTTCCCCTTCCTCCCCTCTCCCCACACTAAAGAAGGCATGGATATATATATTTATATACACACAAATATATACATAGCTATCAACATACTTATATATACACACAGATATTCATACATATGTATGCAAGATCATATTATGTTTGTTTATACTCATCATCAGTTTCTCTGAAGGTGGATAGCATCTTCCTTCATAAGTCAAAGTCCTTCCATATTTTTATAAATCAATCAGCTCATTTTCCTATACCACAGCAATATTCAAACAAAATGAAATATAATCTGAAAGACAGTCGAATTTTCTAAATTCCTTCTATTCTCAGCTAAATAAGATTTATTTACACAGAAAATTTTAATTTAATGTAATCAATATTATCCATTTTAAACTTTAACAATTTTAAACTTTAACAATACTCTCACATTATAATATACTTTAAGTACTGATACTACTAAATCTGTTTTGTTTACATTTATTTTCCTGGTTTCTTTGAAGTTTCTGACCTTTTAATCTTCCCAAAAAAAAATCTGTTATTTTTTCTAACTCAGTAAAAAGATTTTTTAGTAATTTAACTGGGATGGCATTACATAAAAAGATTAGTAAGGTAAAAGCATAATTTTTATTATATTGGTTTTACCTACCAATGAACAATAACCATTATTTCAATTTTTTTCCTCTGATGTATATTTTATTTATTTTTTCCAAAATTAAGTTTTTTTTTTCCAAACACGTAAAGACAGTTTTCAACATTCACTTGTTACAATTAGATTTTGAGCTCCAAAACTTTTTCTCACTGACTCCTCCCCAAGCCCCTCTCCAAGAGAGCAAGCCATCTGATATAGACTATCCATGTACAAACATATTAAACATATTTCCACATTAGTCATGTTGTGAAAGCAAAAATAGAACAAAAAGGAAAAACAAGAAGAAAGAAAAAAGAGAGAGAAAAGAGTATTCTCTGATTTACATTCTAAATCACACTCCAGAGTCCTTTCGCTGGATGTCGATAGCATTTTTCATCATGAGTCTTTTGGAATTGTCTTAGATCACTGTATTGCTGAGAATAGCGAAGTCTATCAAAAGCTGGTCATCATGCAATGTTGGTGTTATTGTATACAACTGTCTATGGCTTCTGCTCACTTCACTCAGTCTTTCCAGGTTTTCCTGAAATCTTCCTGCTCAAAATTTCTTGTAGCACAACAGCATTCCATTACATTCATATACCACAACTTGTTCATCCATTCCCCAATTGATGGGTGTCCCCTCCACCTCCAATTCTTAGCTACCATAAAAAGAGCAGCTATAAATATTTTTTGTACACGTGGGTCCTTTTCCTGTTTTTATGATGCCTTTGGTATATAGACCTACAAGTAGAACTACTGGGTCAAAGGGTATGCATGGTTTATAGCCCCACAGGCATAGTTTCACATGGCCCTCCAGAATGATTAGCTCAGTTCACAACTCCACAAATGATACACGAGTGTTCCAATTTTCCCAAATCTTCTCCAACATTTATCATTTTCCTGTTTTATCATGGCAGCCAATCTGATGGGGGTGAGGTGGTGCCTCAGAGTTGCTCTGATTTGCATTTCTCTAATCAATAGCGATTTAGAGTATTTTTATATGACTATAGGCAGCTTTAACCTCCTCCTCTAAAAACTGCCTGTTCATATCCTTTGACCATTTATCAACTAGGGAATAACTTGTAATCTTATAAATTTGAATCAGTTCTCTATATATTTTAGAAAGAAGGCCTTTATCATTGACACTGGCTATAAAAACTGTTTCCAAGCTTTCTGATTTCCTTCTAATCTCAGTTGTATTGGTTTTGTTTGCACAAAAGCTTTTAGTACATTTTGCATTTCATAATGATCTCTATCACTTGTTTGATCATAAATTTTTCTGATCTCCAGTGATCTGGCAGGTGAACTATTTATTGCTCTCTTAATTTGCATATGGTATCACCATTTATGTATAAATTGTGTACCTATTTGTAAGATGTTGATCTATGCCTTCTTTCTGCCATACTATTTTCCAGTTTTCCCAGTAGTTTTTGTCAAACAGTGAGTTATCCCAGAAGGTGGTATCTTTAGATTCATCAAACAGTAGATTACTATAGTCTATATATAGACTACTGTGTTCTGTACCTAACTGATTCCACTGATCAACCACTTCATTTCTTAACCAATAACAAATATTTTTGATGGTTTCCGCTTTATAATGTAGTTTTAGAACTAGTACGGTTTGGCAACTTTCCATTGCATTTCTTTTCATTAATTCCCTTAATATTCCTGACCTCTTGTTCTTCAGATAAAAACTGTTATTTTTTCTAGCTCTATAAAATGATTTTTGGCAGTTTGATTGGTATGGCATTGAGAAAGTGAATTAATTTAAGTAGAACTGTCATTTTTTATTACATTAGTTTGACCTACCCACGAATAACTGATATTTTTTGAATTATTAAGATCTGACTTTGACTGAAAAGTGTTTTTTTTTGTAATTGTGTTCATATAGTTCCTAGATTATCTGGCAAGTAGAATACCAAATATTTTATATTCCCTACAATTTTTCAGTGTTTTTTTAATTTTTTTTTATTTTTAGTTTACAACACTCTGTTCCAAAACTTGAGTTCCAAATTTCTCCCCAGCCCTCTCCAGGCCTCTCTCCCATAAAAAAAACAGCATGCAATCCAACATAGGTTCTCCATATAATTTCACATTAAACTTATTTACACAAGAGTTAAATTGTAAAGAAGAATTATAACTAATGGAATAAACCAAGAGAAAGAAGAAACAAAACCAAAATAAGAAGAAAAAAAGAGAGAGAGAGCAAATAGTTTGCCTGAATCTGTATTCAGACTCCATAATTCTTTCTCTGGATGTGGATAGCTTTTTTCATCATGAGTCTTTTGAAGCTGTCTTAGAACCTTGTATTGCTGAGAGGAGCCAATCTATCAAAGTTAGTCATGTAGACCATGTGTTTACAATTGTGTATATTGTTCTCTTGGTTATGCTCCCCTCAATCAGCATCAGATCATATAAGTATTTCCAGGTTATTACGAATTCTGTCTGCTCCTCATTTCTTATAGCATAATAGTATTCTATTACATTCATATACCACAACTTGTTTAACCATTCCCAAATTGATGGGCCTCCTCTTATTTCCACTTTTTTGCCACCACAAAAAGACATGCTATAAATATTTTTGTACATAGAGTTCCACTTCCCAATTGTATGATCTCTTTGGCATACAGCACTAGAAGTAGTACTGCCGGCCATTTCTATAGCCCTTTGGGCGTAGTTCCAAATTGGTCTCCAGAATGGCTGGATCAGTTCACAACTCCACCAACAATGTAACAGTGTTCCAATTTTCTCACATGCTCTCCAGCATTTATCATTTTCCTGTTTTGTCATGTTAGCCAATCTCACAGTAGATGTGGTACCTGAGTTGTTATGATTTGCATTTCTCTAATCAATACTGATTTAAAGCATTTTTTCATACGCCTATAGATATCTTTAATTTCTTCCTCTGAAAACTGACTTTTCATAACAGTTGATCATTTATCAATTGGGGAATGAATTGTATTCTTATAAATTTGACTCAGTTCCCTGTATATTTTAGAGATGAGGCCTTTATCAGAGACAATAGTTGTAAAAACTCTTTCCTGGTTTTCTGCTTCCCTCCTAATCTTGTTTGCATTAGCTTTTGTTGTACAAAACTTTTCAATGTATGTGATCAAAATTATCCATTTTGTAACACTAATTTTTGTTTGCTCATAAATTCTTCCCTTCTCCATAAATGTAACAGGTAAACTATTCCTTGCTCTCCCAAACACCTGATAATATTGTTCTTTATATCTAAATCATGAATGAATTTTGACTTTACTTTGGTATATGGTGTAAGACATTGATCTATGCCTAGTTTCCACCATATTAATTTCCAGTTTTCCCAGCAGTTTTTGTGAAATAATGAGTTCTTATCCAAGAAGCTGGACTCTTTTAGTATATAAAAGAATAGATTATTATAATCACTGAATACTGCATGTTGTATACCTGACCTATTCCACTGATACACCACTCTATCTCTTAGCAAGTAACAGGCACTTTTGATGATTGCTGATTTATAATACAGTCAAATATCTGGTATGGCCTGGTCACCTTCCCCAGCATTTCTTTTCATTAATTCCTTGATATTCTGGACCTTTTGTTCTTCCAGATGAATTTTGTTATTATTTTATCCAGTTCTACAAAATAATTTTTGGTAGCTTAATTGGTATGGCACTAAATAAGTTAATTTAGGTAGATTTGACATCTGTATTACATTAGCGAAGCCTAACCAAGAACAACTGATATTTTTCCATTTATTTAGATGTGACTTTGTTTGCATGAAAAGTATTTTGTAATTGTATTCAAAGACATCCTGGATTTTTATTGGCAGGTAGACTCCTAACTTTTTTTAAAACTTGACATTTCTTTTTGTTCTCTTAACAATTATTTTATTATTTAATATTTTAGTTTCCAACATTGATTTCCACAAGATTTTGAGTTACAAATTTTCTCCCCATTTCTACCCTCTCCCCCACTCCCCAGTGGGGGAAGATGGCATATATTCTGATTGCCCCATTCCCCAGTCAGCCCTCCTGTCTGTCACCCCACTCAGCCCCTCCATCGCCTTTCCCCTAATTTTCTTGTAGGGCAAGATAGATTTCAATACCCCATTGCCTGTAAATCTTATTTCTCAGTTGCATGCAAAAACATCTTTTTCTTTTGAGCATCTGATTTCAAAACTTTGAGTTCCAAATTCCCACTCCTCTTCCCTTCCCACCCACCCTCCCTAAGAGGGCAAGCAATTCAACATAGGCCACACATGTGTCATTATGTAAAACACTTACACAATACTTATGTTGTGAAAGACTAACTATATTTCCCTCTTTCCTATCCTTTCCCCCTTTATCCAATTTTCTCCCTTGACCCTGTTCCTTTTCAAAAGTGTTTGCTTTTGATTACCTCATCCCCCTATCTGCCCTCACTTCTATCATCCCCCCCTTTTTATCCCCTTCCCCCTGCTTTCCTGTGGGGTAAGATACCTGATTGAGTGTGTATGTATTCCCTCCTGAAGTCAAATCCGATGAGAGCAAGATTCACTCATTCCCCCTCACCTGCCCCCTCTTCCCTTCCAACAGAACTGCTTTTCTTGCCACTTTTATGTGAGAAAATTCACCCCATTGTACAAGGATGACACTTGATTATGTGTTCTTAAACTTATAGCCACTTGCTAGTTGTGTTTCTTTAAGCAACTCATCTTGCCTCTCAGAGCTTCTGTTTTCTCACCTGAGACAAACAGTTTGTATTACTTCCTATACAGTGTTCTTGTGGGAAGCAAGTAAGTCAATGAATGAGAAGTACTATGTAAATGTAATGTATCAGGCTATTCAGTATACTCTCTGTACCATCCTATAGAGGCAAAATAGTATAGTGTTTAGAATTCTGGTCTTGGGTTCAAACCTCTTGGGTTCTACTTTTTACTACCTCTTATTCTAACTCTTTGACTCTGGGCTCAAGTCCCTGAGGTCTCCCTAGGATTTATCTGCAAGTCATAGGCAGGTTGCTATGCCATTGATGAATGATATCCCTATTTCTGATTTCCTTACGCTAATGAAATCACAGACCCTTAGCTGGGTTTTCCCAGGTCTGGATTGGATTTCTAGATTCTTACTCAGGATCAGTTTCTGACAAGGGTCAATCATGCATCTTGGTGAGTCTCATCCTGCCATAGGCAGTTTTAGTAAAACAGTAGAAATTAATGTGAGCATAGATATGTCTCTCAGCTAATAGATTGCTCTGAACTAGTTATATAATGTTGTTTCAACAATCCAGCTGGCAGCTTCTGTGGGGGTGTAAGATCCACAACAACCAGCACCCAGAAAGCTGCCAACACGCTGCAGAAGCACAGGTTCTTTTAATCTGCTTTAGTAAGGAAAGCAACGTTAAGGGGTTGACAAGCTTACTTTAATTTAGCATACAAATATCATTCACTTAGTTCAGGGGAAAAAACCATCACCCTTAACTTCATAGCAAAATACAAAGTACAAACATGGACAAACAGACCTTGTCTGATTCAAATACCAATATTACTTTATTGTCTATGGTACCTTTCAGCTATATAAAGTTTCCTTCCTTATGTCTTTTATTTTATTTTATTTTTGCCTTTGCTTTAAAAGGTAAGAAAACTCTCATATTCTTCCTACAATAATGAGGGTTTTTCTTTAAGAAACAGCAAAGACTGTGACTTGGGGCTGGCAGGAGTGGGGGTCAGGGGGAGGGGTATGGAGTAAGTGTCATTGGTTGGTTGGGTTTTGTTTTTTTTTTACACTTCTTCCTGGGCTATAGACCTATAAAAATTTTGAATATTTTTAAATATTTTCCATGACACCACATACACACACAACAAAATATTTTCATAAATTATTATCCTGGGTGGGATAGGCAGAAGAGCAGACAACATGACAGAGAAAAGCTGCTTTCTTTTCTCTTTTATTTGTATAGCTTTATATTCCCAGGATTTCCATCTAGTCCAGGCTTTAGTGTGGAGGTAATTAGACAGAGTGTTCACAATATTCTTATCTAGACTCTAGAGTGAGAAACAGACTTCTCCAGCAGACAGGGGAAATCAAATCTTTTTTGTCAAATACTGAAAACTTTTTGGCTATATATAAACCTACTGTACCTTACTTTTCATGGTGACCTTTAACAATTTTCTTTTCCTTCCATTTCTAGAATCCATTGTTAAAACCCAGCAAAAAGAATGCCTGCTATAAAACTAAATTGATTTTTGAAACAAGTGAACTTCAACTGCTGGAAGACTTGTAGGTAGATGTTTTCATTTCAACTTTACATTTGCTGAATTTTAAAGATTTACATGTATAAATATATGAATATACACATATATGGGGGGATAGAGAGAGAGAGAGAGATGAAAGTGAAGTTAGGAATTTATATTTTAAGGTCCATGATGAAGGATCAATGACTTCTCCATTCTGGTCTATTTCTTTTGTGTCTGATACAATGCTATGGATGGTATAGGTTAAAGGAAAAATAAAAACAAAAAAACAAGCCACTCCAGGAGGTAGAGAGTTGCCCCTCACTAGAGATATTCAAGCAAAGGATGGATCACCACTTGTTAAGTGTTTTGTAGGGGGGATTCTTGCTCAGGTCTGGATTTGACTATATGATCTATGAAGTCTCATCCAACTAGGAGAATCTGTGATACTGAGAATAAAAGAACATTAAAGAAGGGAAGAAATAAAGAGAAAAATGAATCTAAGGCAAAACTGATAGGCATATCATCCAGAATGTAGGAACTGATATTCCTGCTCTCCTCTGCAGTGGACAGATCACAGCTGAAGGATTATAGCTAGTTCCATGCATCACTTTTCAGCATGGATGATAACAGGCTGCAGCATGTCTAGAATAAGATAAACAGGATGATAAGTAGACTAGTGACTATGCCACACGTAGGATATTAAAGACAGCCACTAACAATTAGGTCATTCATTCATGGAAATGATATTCACTGATCTCTTTCACTCCAATGATTCAATCATATAATGGACTATTTATCCTACGTACCTTGTACAGTTATTTTGAGCAATGAGATTTTTTTTTAATTTAAAATTATTTATTTAACATATTTAGTTTTCAGCATTGATTTTCACAACAGTTTGAATTACAAATTTTCTCCCCATTTCTACCCTCCCCCCCACTCCAAGATGACATATATTCTGGTTGCCCTGTTCCCCAGTCAGCCCTCCCCTCTATCACCCCCCTCCCCTCTCATCCCCTTTTCCCTTCCTTTCTTGTAGGGCAAGATAAATTTCTATGCCCCATTGCCTGTGTATCTTATTTTTTAGTTCCATGCCAAAACTTTTTTTTTGTTTTTGAACATCTGTTTTTAAAACTTTTAGTTCTAAATTCTCTCCCCTCTTCCCTTCCCACCCACCCTCCCTAAGAAGTCGAGCAATTCAACCTAGGCCACATGTGTATCATTATGTATAACCCTTCCACACTACTCATGTTGTGAAAGACTAACTTCATTTTGTTCCTTCCCAACCCATCCCGCTTTATTGAATTTTCTCCCTTGACCCTATCCCCTTTCCAAAGTGTTTGTTTTGATTACCTCCACCCCCATCTGCCCTCCCCTCCATCATACCCCCCCCCTTTTATTTCTTTATTTATTTTTTTGTCTTCCTCCCTCTTCTTTCCTGTGGGGTAAGATACCCAACAGAGTATGTATGGTATTCCCTCCTCAGGGCAAATCTGATGAGAGCAAGATTCACTCATTCCCCCCTCACCTGCCCTCTCCCCTCCTCCCACAGAACTGCTTCCTCTTACCACCTTTATGCGAGATAATCCACCCCATTCTGTCTCTCCCTATCTCCCTCTCTCAGTATGTTGATCTCTCATCCCTTAATTTCATTTTATTTCTTTTAGATATCTTCCCTTCATCTTCAACTCACCCTGTGTCTGCTCTCTCTCTTTTACATATATATATATACACATATATATACATACACATATATATATACACATACACGCATATATACATACATATACATACACATAGATATATACATACATACACATTCACCTATATATATATATACATAAACATATATATATGCATGAGCAATGAGATTTTTAAAATATAAAGTGTTACATAAATCTGCTCCTAAATGTCACTAAAGTCCTATGCCAATTTCCCACTGCTGAAGACAGGTAAACCAAAATCTTAGAAAACTTTGCCCAAGGCCAAATACCAAACATCAAATATAAGATGAGTAAGAGAATACTAAACACATTTCTCATCCAACTAGTAGCCTAGTTAAGTTAAAGGAAAGTCATCACCAGATTATTGGCTACTAGGTGATAAATGTGTTTTTGTCCATTATGAAATTTATGTAACTGTGTATTCAAGCACTGAGGGATTCTGATTTGTCTTAGTAGAGGGAGCACACACATTATTGAAATCATAGATCATGGACACAGTGTGGTGCTGAGGCAGTGGAAGAAAATGATCATTTTTTTTGCCAAGTTCTCCCAACATATCCCTCTAAACAACTTTTAAAAGGTTGTCACACTGAATTCTGAGCAGCATAACCAACAAAAAGTCACAGGGAATCATTTTTCTAACCCAGGAAAGCTTAGGAGGACAGAAAGACAGGCCTGTTGACCCTGGAGTGAAGGCTGGCCGGGAATGTGACATAGTGGAAGTGGCACCAGGTGTGGGCCTTGAAGGCTGCAATAGCAGCAACAGTGGCAAAAGTGGCAGAAGCAGCATGGCGGCAGCAGCAGTGATACCGCACGGTGCATAGGGACAATAAGTGGACTGAAAAGTCAGAAAGCAATTCCAGGGAGACTCCTGTGCTAGCACTAGGGACAGGATCAGGTCATAGTTCCAAGGCTGCAGTCAGAAGAGGTAAGGACCAGAGGATATACCAGGAGGGCAGTGATGAAACCATTCCCCGTCAGATCCACGGATAGGAAAAGAGTTCATTTTCCAAACAGGAGACAGATTCACGGGAGGTAGAATGAATAATTTCCATTCCATAAAATTGTTTAAAATTTGCATTAGCAAACCATAGCAGTCAAAATTCAAAGAAAAGTAGGAAACTGAAAGTGGGGCGGGGAGAACCGGAGCATGTTTCTCTGATAAAAATCTCATTTTTTCAAATATATAAAGAACCAAGAAGACAAATTTATAAAAATAGCAGCCACTCTGCAATTGATAAATGTTCAAAGGATATAAACAGGCAGTTTTCAGAGGAAGAAACCTTAATCATTGTGGCATAGTAAATGGTTCTAGAGACTTAAAATCAGGAAGATTCAGGTTCAAATCCCACCTCTGATACTTGTTAGTTCTGTGACTTAGTCACTTAGCCTCTTTCATTATTCTCCACATCATACAAAAAACGGAAATAATAATATTATCTACCTGAACTGGTTATTGTTAGCATTAAATGAAAAAAATATGTAAAATGCTTCACACACCTTAAAGCCCTCTACAAATGTAAGCTGCTTCTTTATTCTTTCTCTTTCTTACATCTTAATCAGTCATCAAAATCCAATTGATTCTTTCTTCAACATCTTCTCTTAACATTCCCATTCCTTTTTATTTTCAAGTACAGCTTTACATGTTTCATTCCCTAATTAAAAAATCTTTAATGGCTCCTTCTTTTCTAACAAATAATGTAGAAACTAGTAAGCTTAGCATTCAAGACCCTATGTAAAACGGCTTCAATATGTTTTTCCCATTTCTTGCTCAATTATTCTCCTTTTGTCAACCTTTTTTGCTGTTGCTGTTGAGTCATTCAGTCAAGTCTGACTCTCCATGACCCCATCTGGGGTTGTCTTGGCAAAGATACTGGAATGGTTTGTCATTTCCTTCTCCAATTCCTTTTACAGATAAGAAATTGAGGCAAACAGAATTAAATGACTTACCCAGGGTCACAAAACTCCCGACTCCAGGGCCAGTGTTCAATCCACTCTGCTACCTAGCTGCCCACTCTACATTATGAGCAAATTAAACACAACATGATTTTTCCAAACTCTTCAGACCTTGTTTTTGCTATTACTACTTCCAAGGTTGTTCTCCTTCTCCAACATCTACCTATAAACCTGCATCATAATTCAGTGTCCACCTCAAACGCCACTTCCTTTAGGAAGCCCCTAATCAACCATGATCTCTCCAGCTGTAAGTGATCTCCCCTTCCACACTGGTCACATTATTCTTATGGCACTAACCAAATGATGCCTTATATTATATTTAGCTGCATTTATCTTCTTGTTTTGAGGGTATATATCATATTTGCTACATCCTCATATCAATCATAATACTTTGAACACAGGCATTCAATAAATATTTGTTAAATGAATGGGCCTTAAGCAAAGATGCTAGGAAGGAAAATTTCTATGTTCAATTTCTTCCTTTTTGCTCTCTTGGCTGGCTGAGTCAAAATGCCTTAAAAATACTATATAAAGATCATCAATAAACCAATCATAATTTATTCGTATCACCTAATATTCACCTACTATGTGCAAAGCACTAGGTATATAAAAGCTAGCTGTCATTCTTTAGATCTTTCGACTAGTACATCTTAATGGAAATTTTATGTATGATTTTTAACAAGTACATTTTCACTATCAATTCCAATTTTTAATATTTTTAATGGTTTTTCTTCAAATTCATAACAAATATACTTCATGTTTGTAATGTTGACAACAAAGAATCTCTTTTGTTCTGAGGAACAAAGAGATTCTCTTACCGCTAAGTTGAAAAAATTATGAAAAGTTATTTGGAATATTTACTGTCTAAACTCAGGCCACTTAAAGAATGTGAACAGAACTCAAGATTTATTTAATGTTCATTTACCATTTTTAGAATGAAATTTGCAAGCCAACATTGCACATTTGTTATATAAAAATAAGTTAAAGAATGGACTCAACATCCTATGTTCCAACCTTCCAAGAGAAGTGCCTCAGTAAGGTGCAGAAAAACAGTAATAATAATAATAATAATAATAATAATAACATATGCTGAAATGCAAAACAGTTGCCAATTATTAAAAATCAGTACCTGTTGGAAATGCTGCCCATGGAATAGCAGGAGAGGTAGTATGGGTTTCACCACTTCCACCCTCAAAGGTCTCTGCTGCCTAAATCAAAAAACAAGGATTATTATGGAAGTTATTAAGAGAAATTTCCATTTAAGGCACAACAAAGAAACAAGAGATCTCAGTTCAGCATGCACATTTTACCACTCTCACAAATTCTTAAGTATATTTTAAGACCCTTTGCTAACAGATTCTATCTTGAACTTCACATCTCTGCCTTTAGCCCTCCCTGTCAATGAACTGTGCACCTTTAAAATCCGGAATCAGCTTTTCATCTAGATAGTTGATATCTGAACCAAAAAATAACTACAAACCATCATGAAAGAAAAGAATATATTCCATGCCCAAAGGGGTATAAAAATGTGCATACCCTTTGACTCACAATACCACTACTAGGGCTGTATCCCAAAGAGATCACACAAGTGGGAAATGGACCAGTACATACAAAAAGTATTTATAGCAGCTCTTTTTGTGGTACCAAAGAATTGGAAATCAAGAGGATCCAATCAATTGGGGAATGGCTAAACAAATTTTAGTATATGAATGTAATGGAATACTATCGTGCTATAAAAAATGAAGAGCAGATGGAATTCATATTAAGACTGGAAAGACTTACATCATCTGATGCTGAGTGAGGGGAGCAGAACCAGGACAACATTATACAAAATTATAGACACAGAGTATCTCTGATGACTAACTTTGATACACTTGCCTCTTCTCAGCAATACAAGGTTCTAAGACAGCTTCAAAAGACTCAGGATGGAAAAAGCTATCCACATCCAGAGAAAGAATTATGGAGTCTGAATGAAGACTGAGGCAAACCATTTGCTCAGGTTTTTTTCCCTTCTTTTTTGGTTTTGTTTCTTCTTTCCATGATTCATTCCATTGGTTATTCTTTACAACTGGACTATTATATAAATAAGTTTAATGCGAAGGTATATGTAGAACCTATATTGGATTACAAGCCATCTTGAGGGGGAGGAGGGAGAACAGGGAGGGAGAGAAAATTTGGAACTCAAAAACTTTTGGAACTGAGTGTTGTAAACTAAAAATTAAAATTAAAAAAGAAAAGAATATATTCTTTTCGCCAATATCCAAAAAACATAAAAATTATCTAGGAAAATTTTTTTATTGGTTCTAGAATAAATGAAGACCAATTTAAACAGATGGTGTAACAACAATGTTGCTAGCACCTGCTATGGAGGTGAAAGACCAATAATAAGACCGACAACGAGAGCACACAGGAGGGCTACTAGCACATATTCTTTGATCTGTTTTTCTAAGGAAAGCAACTTTGAGGGGTTCACAATCTGAGTTTAATTAAACATACATATATCATTCACTTAGTTCGGGGGGGAAAAGTTGTCACCCGGAACTTCAGAGCAAATACAAACAGAAACTACAAACAGTTCAACAGAGAGGCTTTATCTGATCAAGACATCACATACATAGTTACCAAAAAGAGAAGCACCAACATCTGTGTTTTCAAAGCTGGGGGCGCTGCTCCAATGGCTACCCAAGTCTCGTCAGCAACATTATTTCAATGAGTGTGCCCCCAAAGGCAAAAAACTAATCTCTGAGTTCATATCCACTTCTTCCAGGTCAGAGGAAATCACAACCACATAACTCAAACCTATGTGACCCAGGCTTTCTTGTTTCTTAAGCAGGTCAAAGACTCTTGAATCAATCAAAGAAACAAAAAACAGCTATGGGGGGGCGGAGACAAGACGGCAGCTGGAAAGCTGGGACTAGCGTGAGCTCCGCTATGAGTCCCTCCAAAAACCTATAAAAATGGCTCTGAACCAATTCTAGAACTGCAGAACCCAAAAAACAGCAGAGGGAAGCAGGGCTCCAGCCTAGGACAACCTGGATGGTCTCTGGGTGAGGTCTATCCCACACGGAGCTGGGAGCTGGGAGCGGAGCAGAGCAGAGCCCATTGTGAGCTGCTTGGCCCAACCAGACCAGGAGCCAGGTGGAGCGGGCCCGAGCACCCTGAATCAGTGAGCTGCGGCAGTTACAAGACTTCTCAACCCACAAACACCAAAGACAACAGAGAAGGTTAGTGGGAAAAGCTGCGGAAGTAGAAGGAGTTCACAGTTTGGCCACCGGCCCGGGGCAGCGGAGGTGGGGCAGCTACATCTGCTGTTGCTTCCAGCCCCAGGCCCACCTGGTGGGAGGAATTAAGTGGCAGATCAGAGCAGGAGTGAAGAGCCTGCTGAAGATCTAAGGCCAGACCGGGTAGGGGGTTCTTGGGGAAGGAGGAGTGCTGGTGTGGCAGAGCTGGCGCGACCGCCCAAACGTGGACCATAGAACTCTTTAGTCTACAAGCAGTCATACCCCACTGAAAAACTCAAGGGTCAAGTTAGTTGGTTGGGAATATGTCCAGGCAGCGAAAACACACCCAGATTCAGTCTCAGACTTTGCATTCTTTCTTTGGTGACAAAGAAGACCAAAACATACAGATAGAAGAAGTCAACAAAGTGCAAGAGCCTACACCAAAAGCCTCCAAGAAAAACATGAACTGGTCCCAGGCCATGGAAGAGCTCAAAAAGGATTTGGAAAAGCAAGTTAGAGAAGTAGAGGAAAAATTGGGAAGAGAAATGAGAAGGATGCAAGAAAACCATGAAAAACAAGTCAATGACTTGCTAAAGGGAACCCCCAAAAATGCTGAAAAATACACTGAAGAAAACAACACCTTAAAAAATAGACTAACTCAAATGGCAAAAGAGCTACAAAAAGCCAATGAGGAGAAGAATGCCTTGAAAGGCAGAATTAGCCAAATGGAAAAGGAGGTCCAAAAGACCACTGAAGAAAATACTACCTTAAAAATTAGATTGGAGCAAGTGGAAGCTAGTGACTTTATGAGAAATCAAGATATTATAAAACAGAACCAAAGGAATGAAAAAATTGAAGACAGTGTGAAATATCTCATTGGAAAAACCACTGACCTGGAAAATAGATCCAGGAGAGATAATTTAAAAATTATTGGACTACCTGAAAGCCATGATCATCTAGCCTAGATATCATCTTTCACGAAATTATCAAGGAGAACTGCCCTGATATTCTAGAGCCACAGGGCAAAATAGAAATTGAAAGAATCCACCGATCACCTCCTCAAATAGATCCCAAAAAGAAATATCCTAGGAATATTGTTGCCAAATTCCAGAGCTCCCAGATCAAGGAGAAAATACTGCAAGCAGCCAGAAAGAAACAATTTGAGTATTGTGGAAACCCAATCAGAATAACCCAAGATCTGGCAGCTTCTACATTAAGAGATCGAAGGGCTTGGAATATGATATTCCGGAGGTCAATGGAGCTAGGACTAAAACCTAGAATCACCTACCCAGCAAAACTGAGTATCATGCTCCAAGGCAAAATATGGATTTTCAATAAAACAGAGGACTTTCAAGCTTTCTCAGTGAAAAGACCAGAGCTGAATAGAAAATTTGACTTTCAAACACAAGAATCAAGAGAAGCATGAAAAGGTAAACAAGAAAGAGAAATCATAAGGGACTTACTAAAGTCAAACTATTTTGTTTACATTCCTACATAGAAAGATGATGGGTATGATTCATGAGACCTCAATATCATAGTAGCTGAAAGGAATATGCATATATGTATACATATGTGTGTATACATATATATACATGTGTATGTCTATGTATGTATATGTGTAGGTGTGTGTATGTGTATGTACATACATGTATATATATGTATGTATACGTATATACATACACACACAAAGGGCACAGGTGAGTTGAATATGAAGGGATGATATCTTAAAAAATAAAAGCAATTTAAGGGATAAGAGAGGAATATATTGAGAGAGGGAGAAAGGGAGAGATAGAATGGGGTAAATTATCTCGCATAAAAGTGGCAAGAAAAAGTGGTTCCATATGAAGGAAAGAGGGAGCAGGTGAGAGTGAATGAGTAAATCTTGCTCTCATTGGATTTGACCTGAGGAGGCAATACCATACTCAATTGGGTATCTTACCCCACAGGAAAGAAGGAGGAAGAAGATAAAAAAGGGTGGATGATAGAAGGGAGGGTAGACAGGGGGAGGAGCTAATCAAAAACAAACACTTTCAAAAAGGGACAGGGTCAAGGGAGAAAATTCAATAAAGGGGAACAGGTTAGGAAGAAGCAAAACATAGTTAATCTTTCACAACATGAGTATTGTGGAAGGGTTTTACATAATGATATGCATGTGGCCTATGTTGAATTGCTTGCCTTCTTAGGGAGGGTGGGTGGGGAGGGAAGAGGGGACAGAATTTGGAACTCAAAGTTTTAAAAATAGACGTTCAAAAACAACAACAAAAAAAAAAGTTTTTTCATGCAACTAGGAAATAAGATACACAGACAATGGAGCATAAAAATTTATCTTGCCCTACAAGAGAAGAAGGGAAAGGGGGATGGGAGGGGAGTGGGGTGACAGATGGGAGGGCTTACTGGGGAACGGGGCAACCAGAATATACGCCATCTTGGAGTGGGGGGAGTGTAGAAATGGGGAAAAATTTTGTAATTCAAACTTTTGTGAAAATCAATGCTGAAAACTAAATATATTAAATTTTAAAAAAAAATTTTAAAAATTTAAAAAAATAAAAATCTCACCTTCCAAAAATAAAAAATAAAAAAATAAAAATAAAAAAGAAATTTATCTTGCCCTACAAGAAAGGAAGGGAAAAGGGGATGGGAGGAGAGTGGGGCGACAGAAGGGAGGGCTGACTGGGGAACCGGGCAACCAGGATATACGCCATCTTGGAGTGGGGAGGAGGGTAGAAATGGGGAGAAAATTTGTAATTCAAACTCTTGTGAAAATCAATGCTGAAAACTAAATATATTAAATAAATTTTTAAAATCTCTAAAAAAAAAAAAGAAAGAAAATTCAGTATAGTAGTTTTTGTAACAGAGAAGGGATCCTGGAACAGACACAAAATTAAGTCTTCTATTTCCAATGGCATCTAATGGGTGTTAAGAAGTTAGGAATGATAATGGTACTGTTTTTCAAATTGGTGCGATGAAAGTTTTAAAACTTTGAAAATGGAAATCATTTCACAAGAGTTCAGATAAAGGTATTTTTGCTCATTTGGCCATGCTGGGCTCTATCACTGTTATAAACTAGATAGAAACTGATTATTCCTTAGTGTTCACAACTAAGTTTTTTCCCAATATGTGAATACATGAATGCAGGTAAGGAATGTGCGTAATAGAGACGAGGATATGTAAAAATAACATATCAACTCTAGGATTGCATCCTAAATTATAGTTTGGTTTTCCTAAGAGATATCTGCCAGGATTAAGGTACAGTGTAGGCATATACTTCTAAAATTCATAATGTTCCACAATTGATTTGCCTCCAATCATCAAGTTAACACAACTAAATAGAAGCAAAGGTATTTCCTGAGATGGCATAACATGAACTATAATAAACAAAGCAATCTATGCATAAACCTGTAGCATACTCTCCTAAAAATGCAGTGCCAGTGTGAATTACAGGTACATACTCACGGAGAGGCACACTCTTAGGGAACACCTGTGGCCAAGTCAATTCACAACCCTGGTGTTGCAGGAACCTGAGGTACTTTCTCTTCTCCTTGCATGTATCTTCTGCCCACCAGGCTCAGATTCTCTGCTTACCTTTCTAGACCTCTCCGACAAGTCAGCTCCTGTCTGCCAAGGCTAATTCCCTCTCTTTCAACTCCTCTTGATAACTTTTTCAACTGGCAACTAGACCATGATGCACTGCATGCTGCCATGGGGAGTGGATGATAAGAAACCCTTCCCCTAATTTGATAAACTCTGCTAGAGTCACTCCTAAGGGCTAGCTGTCTTGTCTAAGTTGTTAAAAAGAGTTTTGCTTTTTAAAGGTCACTAGGATCACAGATTATTTTTAAGCAAATAGTGGCCTTAACTTCTTTACAATAAATGAGCAGTGATACAGGACAATTCTCAGAACTGATCTGGGCACTAAGACAGGCTCCATTCAAGAAGGCAATTCAAGTTTTGACTATCATAATGAAAATGACTCAGCCTCATGATGCAGATTGGAGACTATGCATGAAGTATCATTTCCACTGTGATCCCAGTGTTCATACTGCTGTTTCTGTCCATAACCAATTTGCATCAGGAGAATCAATAGAAAGTGAAAAGATAGGGCATCACTAGATCATGAAGATCTGAAACTCAGTCCTGAGGAGAGGAGACAAAGCCTAGGATTTCAGGTCATTGGTCTCTTCCAATATTATGTCATTCCTTCCAGAGGCTGTTATGTTATTTGTTTTGTTTTGTAAAGGAGGGAGGGATGCCAGGCATGATCTTTCTGTTTAATCTTTTTTTTTTCCTTCTCCAGTGCTGTCTATGCCAGAGATATGAAAACCCCAACGTCAGAGTTATGCAATTACAGTACTGAAGACTTTTAAATAGTAGGAAGCTATCTAGAAGAAACCTGGCCACCATGGGATAGGTTTAGCAAGAGCAAGGCCCTACAGGCAGTTTTTTCTTTAAATAAACATGAAATTGTCCTCATGGCTTAAATGGCTCATGAAACTACACTTAAAGCAATTAATGATAACTTCCAGATAGTCTGAGTACAAAAAGCCAGATCACAAGGAGTTAGCAGTTCTTCTCTTAATTAAGCTTCTGATTATCAGACCAGCAGTGGCAACATAGAAACAAGGAAGCTATCTATGCTCAACAGAACCAATGCTGTATTCTTGTTGAATATCCGTCCCTTGTAATGACTGAATAAACTTTCTTTTGTTAAATGCTAGATGTTTCAAAAGTTATCTCACTTCATTAAAATCTCAAACATCAAATTACTCGACTAAATACAATAGTTACGAAAACAAAGTATTAAAATAAACTGAACTTAGAACCAGACTTTAATGGATGATTAATCATTGATGAATTATAAAGTATTAAATCAAAATTTTCCAAAGGCATATTAAATCACTTGCACCTGGGAAAAATAATCACTAATCATAACATTTTAATAAGAACAAAAAGATATTTGTGCCACCAATAAATAAAATCAAAATTACTTTCAAAATATTTATTTTATTTTTTAAAATTTATTTCATGTATGTTTCATAATATATATATATATATATGTATAAAACTTGTTAGTACAGTAGCACATATATAATTTACAACTAAATATATGAATATACACTGGAAGTGTGTCCTCAAACATTTTTTATCAATGGAACTCACAAGAGAAAAAGTCTGGAGACTACTGGAGTAGAATATGGAATTGAAACTGTTACTCTCAGAAAAAGAACTAATCACTCTGTTTTCCTGTTGACATAATACTGCAAGCATGGTTTCAATAAAAGAACACTATTCTGGAATGCAACCTTCAAATAAATGGCAACTTTCAAACAATTAATCATATCAGATGATATTTTAAGCATAATTTATTTCCTCAAAATAGAAAGAATTGATAATTTGAAATGTTACATTTCACTTGAATAAACAAAAATAAATCAGTCAAAGAAACACAACACTGAGGGTTTGTCTTTATTTTCCTATATCAGACTACTTTTATTATATTTAGTAAGATTCAGAATTTGCAGAAAGACAAAAAATTTCGATGAATAAGTCAAGTTTCCAAATGTATTAACAATATTTTTAAATCAATCAAGAACAGCATACTAGATAGTTCAAAGCTTTTCATATCTACAACCTGATAGTTGCTATGGGAACATTTTTTATCATTACTATAATACTTTACATCTTCCTTTCAAAGTATGCAGAGATCTTCATGGATAGCATATTATTTCACAAATCAGTCCTGGAAATTATACTCCCTATTTAATAAATCCCCCTTTTAACCAAAATTCCTAAGTTAATGAGCTTGCAGAAAAATCACTTAGTTTATTCATTGATGGTGCCAGGACTAGAATTCAGGTGTTCTGACTCCTAATCAAGAAATTTTCTCTCAGACTACACTGGCATCATAAAAATAAATGAGTTATAAAATATTTCATCAAAATGAAAACACACTGAAAGGGAAGAAGTGCCTCCTCAGCTAACACTGTTCATTTACAGATCAAACCAAAACCTGAAAATAACAACACAAGCACACTAATTAGCTCTTTAAACCACAAAAAAACCATATACATAATATACTAAAATATCTCATTGCAGATATAAACCATGCAAACATGTGGCAGGATTTTAAACACCCATCCATCATCTCGTAAGTATTTCCTAATGGAGATGTAGCCCAAAAAACCATCTGCTGACAATTTCTCAGAAAGCTATTTTATAATTGATCCACTGATAGCACTTAATTATATCTCTGTCTAGTTCCTATGTGAAAAACAAAATGTTCAATGATAATTAATTGGTTAGGTGTTGCAAAGAATTGTTTGGTTTGGTTTTTTTAGAATAAATTTTCTTTAATATTGTCTTCATATTCCAAAACTAAACACAAATAATTAAAAAATGAACTCACTTAAAACGCAAATAATACATTTATAAAATAAATCTACCTACAGATAAAAGCTATATTGGTTTAAATATATATGTATGAATAATAAAATCAAGAATATTACATACCTCAAACCCACCAAAATCATCATCATCCATTTTTCAAGTGGTACCTAGAAAACAACAGAATACAGTAAAACAAAATATTTATAATTTACTTACAAGTGTATATACATATTTTGATTTACAACTTGTAATTATCTGTGATGACAATGAGCAATTTCTTTTTCACCAGGACAGATAAAAATTTTTTAATTTTAAAAGAAAAAGATAATAGACTTTAACTTCCTGGTAGGATTCAGCTTTTCTGTACCTTCTTCAGCAGTCATGTATTTTGAAGTTTAATGTTGAGCAGTCAAGAGTGGAAAAAATATTATTTTACATTTTAATTTGCTTTTCCCAAATTGGCGCTGGAATTCAATTCAATAATGCTTCCTGCTTTTTGCATCTACTCCTCAGCTGTCTGGCAACATCAGCACAAACCCCAGCTAAGAACAGGGCTGTGGTAAATTTTTTGGAAATATGTCCTCACCACAAAAGGTTCTTCCCTATGTTTCATGGCCGGAGTTGATTTAGATTTTCAAAATTGATCAGCATTTTTGAGCTGAGGCCACAACTTTGGGGAGATTTTGATATGTGTATTTTTAGCTGAAACTGCTTTGCATCTCTGGAAAAATGTGGAGCAAGTTTCTAGGCTGATCAAGATAAATCAAGACATGGGAAAGTAAGGGTGACAGAAACACATAAAAATGCCCCCAAATTCTTCTCTTCATGGGTGTTCCTATTAAATATGTGCCAATAGATAGGCAGACAGATAAGAGAAGCTCTTGCTTATCCTAAATGTATCATTAAGTGGGGTAAAAAAAAAAGTAACTAGTACTGCACTTAAATATCTGACAGAAGGGACTTTCACCTAAGGAATTACGGAAGACTTGAAATACTGAGAAGGGTACCTGTTTACATGTGACCAAGAAAATGGGAAAAGGCACAAAGTGGTAGATAACTGCTGCTGCCCCATGAATGTGGACTAATCTATAGCTGATACCCAGTACCCACAAGTGATGAAGCAGCCAATTTCAGGAAACTTGTCCCTCCAGCTATTAAAAATGAGCAATACCTTAAACAGTACTGATCTCGGAGTCTGCCTTAATCAATTGTAAAATACCTAATACCAGCTAGAATAAATTCAATGCAAGTCGTTCTTCCCAACTTCCCAGTAAGTTCCAAAAAATCAAACACAGTAAATCAGAAAAGCACTGATCCCAAAGGTTATTTCTATAGAATCCTCCTGTAAGTAATGAGAGAATGTACTCATCTTCCCATGTTTTAGTTGAATGTTTAAATTAACATTAGTAACAAGAGGCAGTGTGGCATAGTGGATAAAAAGCTGTCCTTGAAGTAAGGAAGACCTAGGTTCAAGTCCCACCTTTGACAGACACTGGCTTTGTGACTCAGGGCAAGTCACTAAACTCTTAGTGCTCTACAAAATTCTCTAAGATGAGATGGTACCTACCTGCATTAATCAAGGAAATTTCTCAGCAGGTGTTCCTTATACCAATTAAATCACAGTTCTACTCCCTATTTCTAATTGTAACTCACACTCCCAAAATGTTAAAGGGCACAAAATAAAAAGTGGTGAGAAACACATTTTCCCGTGGGAGTTATTTTCTGCTTGTTAAACTAGATGAATTTCTGGGTCTTCTTTTCACAGAAATACGATACCAAAATGATGCAAAAATAAAGTATGCAGACAGTTATCCACTCCTGAAGGGAAGAGCATCACAGTGAGACATGATATGATGCCATCATTGTCACTATTACCCAGAATTTAACAATTGGATGAGAGAAAAAAGTATGTCTCCAAAAACTTAAAGCCAGGCAAACCATCCTCATTTAGCATCTTTAAAAATATGCAAACCAGACTTTCAGAGACTTTTTATAGGGATTAATTTGAAATGGAATTCGCATTAATTCTGAGTTGCAAGCAAACAGAAATCTGTATGTGATTAAATTTTATGAATAAATTACGGCAGAAAATTGATATGAATAGTCACATATAACCAAGCCAAAATAGAAAAGTCCAACTTGCCTTTTCCACATGTATTCCGTAGACCTCCAGAGACAATTAAAAAAACCTATTTTTAGTTTCTATGAATGCTGTACTCAAACTAACACAGTTTCAACAGAATGGAATTTTTATTGTAATGTTTCTATTTGTTTTGTTAATTCACACTTCAGTAAGTGATTTGTAAAATACCCACAATGAAAAAAATACATGCATGTGTGACAATTGTTCCAGCTCCCTTGGCTGTGAAATAAAAATACAATGCTATCACCTGAGCAAG
Source organism: Trichosurus vulpecula (assembly GCF_011100635.1). NCBI lineage: Eukaryota > Metazoa > Chordata > Mammalia > Diprotodontia > Phalangeridae > Trichosurus > Trichosurus vulpecula. The sequence goes on along the minus strand of NC_050577.1, from coordinate 280,423,036 downwards.
ACTAATTTTGCCCTACTAAAAGAACATATGAGTAATCACTGATATTTTCCATACCATAACAACATTTATATATTAAAAGTCAAATATTTATGTCTTCTTTCTTAGTTACTCCTTCAAAGGAATTTTCAGAGTAGAGATCTTTAACTTTTTTTTTTTGTCGTGGATCTCCTCTGGCAGTCAGGGGGCTATGGGCCCCTTACCTTTCTCAGAATGATGTTTTTGAATATGTAGTTTTATAAAAGAAGCCAATTATATTGAAAGATATTTAGCAAAAAAAAATGTTATAAAGTTTACAGACATCAAGTTAAGAATCCCTGCTTTGGACACTTAAAAATAAATATGTATTCGGATGCCTGAAAAACATTATTATGTTTTGACTATTACCAAAAAAAAAGTAAAGGAATAACCCCTATATGTTTTAGATCCGAAATACAGTACAGGTTTTCAATTGTCATCAGTGTACTTGCCTCATAAGATGACAGATTTAGAGCGAGAAAGAACTGCAAAATAAGGTCACTCCCGCCCCCGCACAGGTCACAGCAGTGGCAGCAAAACTGAACCCTGGTCCTTTGACTCCAAATACAGTGATCATTCCAGTGCACTACAAGGCTTTGAAGAAACTAAAGTGTGTTTTGTCAATCACTTCATTAAAAGACTCACTTAAAATTTCCACCTTACACATTACAGTAGGGTTCCATCTTACACAAAGGTAGATTTTGAAGTTAGGGCACAAAGTATGGTCAAAATTACTCTTCTTATACATATATCCCAAGGAAAGCAAAAAGAGAAAGGTCTCATAGACACAAAAATTTTCCCTGATTCCCACAACCTCTCAAACCTTTCCAAAAGAGAAATTATGCACCAATTATGCACCAAAGAACTGGAAATGAAGTAGATAACCATCAGCTGAATGAATAACTAGATAAACTGTGGCACATGAATGAAGTGAATTTTACTGTGCCATTAAAAAAAAAATCAGGAACACAGAGAATGCATGGGAATGGTGTAAAAACTGAAGTAAAAAGAATCAGGAAAATAATATTTAAAACAGCTACAACAATACAAATGGAAAGAACAACAATGACCAAAAACCTTAATGCTGTAATCATAACGATCAATTTTGTTCCCAATAAAAAAGAGAAGAGAAAACAAATCACTTTATCTTCTTTGCAAAGGTGGAGGACTACAGATATGGACCTCTATGTATACTGTCAGATTTGGCTGACAGGTATGTTAGTTTTAATGAACTGTTTCTTCCCCCTACCCCCAAATCTTTTCTATTCTTAGTTACAAGGAATGACCCTCTGGGAAGAGAAGACAGAAGAAATCTATTTGGAAATGGGCTTTCATTTGAAGATGGAAAGGAGCTAGGTTCCCTTTAAAAAGAAGGCAATCTGTGTCAGAAAGCAAATGGATGTGAAATGGTTGCTATGGAAAAATATCACTTAAATTTCATTTTTATATCACTTAGTTAAACTATTGATCAGGAAGGGAGATGGAGCCAAGAATTTCTAGAAGAAAACAAAATATACAATAAACTCAGGTGGAAGAAGAAAACAGGAAAAAACTCTTAAAAGACCTTTACTCAGAAGTTTAATTATAGTCACATTTCCCATTACATAATTATCCCATCTTACATGTCAATGAGTAAAAGACAGGCAGAATCACTCACATTATTTAAATAGCCATTTTTATTTTATTTTTATCAGGCATGTATAGTTGAATTGATGTATGTACTGCAATCTCACTGTACTTTTAAAATACAATATAACTTTTAAAAATATTTACATTCATCTTAGGGGACATATATCTACTTAATAAACCAAGATGTAGCCAAAAACTATAAATATAGCAATCTTACATGCTTAACATATTTAAGTTTAAAGATTATTGGATTACTAGGAAACTTTGAAACATCTAGGTCACAAGACCAACAAGATGGAAGACCAGGCATTTTCTCTGCTCCTCACAAGCTCTGAGACCTCTCCTAAACAGAAATTATGTGTCAAAGATAAAGCAACTTCAGTTGTCTCCATCCTCTAGGAGACCTAGAATTCAAAAGAAGGTATTAAAAAATGAATTCACACCTCCCTAAACTCAATAACCCTCCCCCATCTCCCATACTACCAGCAGAGAGGTTTTAGTAGCAGGCTCAAACACCTGACATAAGAAAACTCCCACACCCCAGTCCCCCCTCCTGCTTTCCAGTGCTATGAAAACCCTAGCTCTAGGCTATAGAAGTTTTCTGGGACTTGACACGGCACTGCTGTAGCCCCTCAGGAGCAGAAGGGGAGCAGGTGGCAGAACAGAGAGGCAGCATCATGGCAGACAACCCCAACATGCTAGACAACCCTGTAGCATCAGCACTGTAAAGTTCTGAACTGATAGTGCTGAGCCAGAGAACTGTGAAACAGGTGAGGGATGGAACAATAAGGGATGGAGTGGGGGAGGGGGAAGGGTGCCTGTTCTGTCATCTAAAAGTCCCTTGGGGATCTAGGCTGGTGAGACACACTGTGGGAAGAGGCTAAGACATTTTGAAATCCAATCCCCAAGGAAACCACCCTTAGAGGGGGACACAGAAAGTGTGGGAAAAGTGTGGAAAATTTTCCTCAGTAGAGGAAAATCAGGGGAGACACTGAAATTACCAAAGATTACAGGAAAAAGAAAACTCAAAGACCTTAAACATAAGCAGATATAGATATAGACATGGCAAGATAGAAACACAGATAAAAACAAATAAAACATTAAAAACAAAAGGAAATATGGCCTCCAGATCTAGCACACCAGCTCAGTCATCTATGAATGTATAGGAGAACAAAGGAAAACAATCCAACACTTGAGACACAGGACCCTGTGGAATTTGAGGACAGTACAGGACTACAATAAAATTCCTGAGTGGTTAAAAAATGAGAACTATGAGAATAAAACACATGGTCTGTATAGCAAAAATAATCAGCAGAATAGAAAAATTGTAATCTGAGAGGGAAGTCTCACGCAGGGAGGGAGAAAGAGAGGGAGAAAGAGAAAAACACATATTAGGAATACAGATAAACAGAAGGGAAAGACAATCTAGAAGAAGAGAAGCAAAAATAGCACTATTAAAAGAAAATATATTCAATGTGCAAGCAAAACACTAGTCTCAAAGGCAGACTGCACAGATATAACCTAAGCATCATTATGTCTTCCAGAAGAAAAGTCATGTAGGCTACCTCACTTCCTTTCTACGCCTTAACACTATCTAGGCAGAAACTAACATATATGTGTGTATGTTGTGTATCTAAATTGTGTATGTATATGTGTATAAATGCATATGAATATACATGGTAATATATATATATATATATGAAAAAATATTCCACTTCTTGACTTAGAAATTCATCATAGAGTTGAACAACCTCAAGGATCTCTGTCCCTTTTTCTGGATTTTATGTGAAATGTCCTTTTCAGGCTCCAATACAAACAAAACAAAGACATCCATATATCTGTATTGCTGAGCCTTTTCAGAAGTTAAGGAGAAGAGCACTAGGTAATCTCTTAAGGTCTCCTCATTCTTCAGGTTCTAAATGCTCCCTTGCCTTGACCTTGTCGTTCAAACATCACAACCAAAGGCAGAGAAAAGCTATAAAATATCATCAAAAGCATCATATCATTCATACAGTATTTTAAGGTATGAAAAGCATTTACAAATACTACTTCATATTATTCTCACAACTCTGTGCATTAGGTGCTACTATTATCCCTACTTTACAGATAAGGAAAATGAGGCAGAGATAGCTTAAGTGACGTGCCTAGGATCACACAGGTAATAAGTGCCTGAGGCCAGACTTGGATTCCTGCTTTCCTGAGTCCAGGTCCAGTGCTCTATTCATTGTTCCAATTAGCTGTCCATGAACAAGGATCAACAGAGGGTAATACTACAGTGATAGCAAGAAGAAAAGATGGTTGAGGAAAACTGGAACCAAACCATAATGCTGAAACAAAAACATAATGTAGTACTGATGTGATTTCAATTACCTAGATATCTGCTAGTGTTTTCTCCCCCAAAGCCAGAGCAGCTTATGAAATTGACTTTTCTTAATAAGAATTTAATTCCTTTATCGTATTAATTCATTTTAAAAACTTGGAAAGATGGGGAAAACATCACAAAACTAGGGGCAAGAATATATCCCAATTTTCAAAAAAGGGAGGAAATGAATTCTACCAATTAGAGCCAATTGACTTCAATTCTTGGAAAAATTCTAGATCCCATTCTAGAATGTGGAATGATTTGTGAATACTTAGAAAAGGAATTAGAGAGGATCAAGGGTAGGTTCTTCAAAAACAATTTGTGCCTTTAATCATTTACTTTTTCTTGATACAACTTACGGAACAAGGAAATGTCACAGATACAAATATCCTTGTAGAAAGATGAAAAAAAAACTGTTTTGATGAAACTTCAGAAATTCAGATATAATGAACCTCCCATTCCATCATCACAATCTTTACCATCAAAAAATAGTGCTAACTGGAAATACATCAACTTAGAGAAAGTTCTCTAGCGGAGGTCTACAGGGCTTGCCATAACCCTTATCAATGACCTAACAAAGATAAATTGGTGAATGATACAAAACTGGAAAGGAAACACTGAATAACAGAATCATAATTCAGAAAGATCTAAATGAATTAGATCAACAGATCTAAAATGTTGATACTGAAATAAGACAAAATATAAGAGGAACATCAAAATTAGGTTTAAAAATCATGGGCTCATAGGATCAAAAATTTAGGTCTAGAAGAGACCTGGGAGATCATTTACTCCAAACTCATTGTACAGACAAGGAAACTTACAGAGTCAATACATGAACCCGTTTACTCTAATTCCAAATCCTAAATTCTTTCCACTATCTACAGGGCCTCTGAATTAACTCTATGATTACAGAATAAGAGGATGGCAAAAAATCTGTATTTAAATATCCCTGGAGTTTTATAGGGTATGATAAATGTCAATGGAATCTGAGTCTGTATTAATAGAATCAAAGTGATCTGAATGATGATGAAAAAGATAAACTATACCTGGAGAATTGTGTTCAATGCTGGGTGCCACATTTTAGAAGGAATATTAACAATTTACAATCCATCTAGAGTAGGGCAGATGAAATGGGAAGAGCATTAGAAATCAAATCATAAAAGGACTGATCATGGAGAAGAAAAACTTATTGGGGACATAATAACTGTCATCATATACCTGAAGGACTGTGATGTGCAAGAAGGATTATTCAGAAATTGAATTTAAATGTTTTAATGTTTTGTTGTCTCTAAGTTTTTCTAAAATATTTTTTATTTTAAATTTAGATGTTAAAACAAACACACAAGAAAAAGAAACATATTATACTTAAATACTAAAACTTAAATAAAAAATGAGAAAAGAAAAAAGCATTCCCATGTGCATAGCAGAACATAAGAGAGGATTCAAAAAATATAATAAATTTCCACTTCAAGAAAGCCTATATAATAAATACTATGCACTGTGTTCAGAGCTATCCATCTTTTCTTTGCTTCCTTATAAGTTTTCTTTTGTTCTCTTTGTACTTTTCACTTCGTTCTTTTTCCCCTTATTTCCCCCCTCCGCCAAGAAGGCTACAATTAAGTGGAAGTATATCTATATATGTGTATATACATATATATGTATATACACGTATGTATATGTATGTGTGTATATATAACATACGCATACAAATACTTAAATATAATCATACTCATATATAGACATATATATTCATATACATCTATGTAAGACTGTACTATACTAATTTGTCTTCTGTTTCTCTGAAGGTGGATAACCTCTTCTTCATAAGTAAAGTCTTATCATATTTTTCTAAATCCCCCAACTTGGTCATTTCCTACACTACAGCAACAGTCCAACCTCATACCATCTAGATATTTTAAACAGTCTAAAATAATACTGATTAATATGGCTGACATATAGTATAGTTTCCCTATTTTTCTCTTTTGATTGAATCTATTTTAGCTTTAACTTTGTCTAAGATCATGATTACTACCCATTTTTTCCCTAATACATTCTCCTTATAACCTTTATTTTATGTTTGTGTGTAGCTCTTATTTCATATCCCTTCTGACTCCTCTACTTTACTTCTAACAGCTACCTTTCCCTCTTCCTATTACTTAACCTACACCCCCTCAAAGATTCCTCCCTTATCCTCAGATTCCCATTAATTTAAATTCCTATCTATACCCTCCTTATCCTATTCCCTCATCCTCTCCTCTAAAAATCCCTCCTTTATCCTCTCCCCCTCCCTATGCCCTCATCCTTTTATTTCTTTCTGAATTTAGAAGACTTTTATACTCTTCAAAATATGTGTGTGTGTGTGTGTGTGTGTGTGTGTGTTGTTCCTTCTTAAACCCATTCCTGTTGAGAGTAGGGTTCCAGAACTACCAGCCCTCCTCCCCCATCTAATTCCTCTGTGTCAGTTCCTCCTCTCACACTTCATTTGTATAGATAATCACTTTATTTTTACCTTTTCCTAAATGGTTTTACTTTTTAGAATCAGTTAATGTGAGGTCTGCAATCCAGCTTACGTATTTCTTTAATTTGGGCTGGGGCCTGGCCTGTTTCCTAGTATTCCCTAGCATGTGATTCACTTGAGTATGAAGGTTCAACATCTGTAGCATTTGCAGGAGCAGTTCTTATTTCCCTATCTCTCCTGTTATCGAGTCCTTTATCTCGGTACATCCTGTACAATTCATTGGTTGGAATGCCATCTATCATTTCAAAACCTACCCCTGCTCTCAATAGAGCAGTAAACATTTCTTTTCTTGTCACTCCATTTTGGCGCCAAGTTTGCTGGCTGTTCACCCTTCTCTCTCTCGAGGAGATCTATCCCTTCCCCAGTCTCCTAAGTCATGTAACTGTAAAATCTTATTTATCACCTCTGTAAGATGGCTCCCTACTTCCCCAAGTAACAGATTCAAAATTAGTTGTTTATAAGCAGGGGGAGCTGTCCTAATTATTAAATTCCTATGAGGGATTCCTATGGGATCATTGTAATATTTGTCTGCAGTTCCTGTCATAATAGCAGTCTTCATTACCTCCTCCTTTAGTCTCATGATACAATCTTTAAGTGAATACCAGGGTCTGTGCTCAGTGGGCCACATAGAATCATTAGTATATCTCTTATTGCATCCCGCAGCAGCTAATGCCAACAGAGTAGTCCTGCTAGCATCATCTCCTTGCTGATGATGTTCCCTAAAAGCTTGCTGAACTAGAGGATCGTGGCTGATACCTATGAATCTCATACAGTCCCTCTTATCTACTAATATTCCACCGGCCCCTTGATCACTGAGCCTTACCATCCAAGATATTAATGGTTCTCCTACTCTTTGGCTGAATCTACTCAAAATATCTGTGACCTCTTGTGGTGAGAAATCTTCCTGAAATTCCCTCGTAACTAAATTGCCACCTCGGGTTTCTGTCCTCCTCCTCTCTACGGGACGAACGCTTGTCTGAGTATTTAACCATCTCCCATTCTCTATGCGAGGGATGTCCTGAACCCTAGTAGCATTTTCTCTCTCAGCCCCTAACACTGTCTCATTTTCCCCCCACTCGCTTCCCCTGCCACCATGGCAAGGACAAAGCAGGCAGTCAGGCTTGGTCTGGGCTGAGTTGGGATGCACTCTTGGCTTATTTGGCCTCCTGTTGCTCCTAGCCACATTAATAGAAAAGTTCTCATCTGAGTCAGTGGGTTCTTGAGCAGCAGTTTGTTCTCCTGCTATCTGAGATTCCCCTTCTTGCTGTGGGATAGGAGTGCCCCCATCTCTTTCACTTAATCTCAATCTTTCATATACTAGCCAGTAGGCTGATAACACTATCCAGCTTTGCCTAGATAGTGATGCCCCTGACTGAATCCCAACCTCTTGTAAACACCTTTCCAAATCCTTAGGATCTCCTCTCTGTAGCCTTGGTTCCCAGTTTTCACAGGGTCCGGCTTTTTTAGCCAATTCCTTTGCTAAGGAGGAATAAAATGGATCCTCCCACCCTGGGATATTCATCTCTTCCTCTGAAGTTCTTCTGTTTCTGAACAGAGATCTTATATCTAGCGATCCCATCCACCTCGTCGCCAAATATATTAGGAAGGCAGAATTTATGATTTCAAAGAGAATCTCATATGTGCCTAAAAGGTCCGGAACCGCAGGATATAAGGAATTCTCTAGGCAGAAGGCAGGAGAACTAAAGCATGTACTTACACTCCACAATAACAAGCCCGCAAACCAGCGTCCCCATTTTGATATTTTCATCAAAAGCTTCCATGCCCAATAAGTCCGCCTTACAAGGGTAATCAGAAGGCCACAGAGAAGCGAGATGGTATAAGACAAAATCGTATACATGCTTCCCCTCTACGGTAAGAAGATTACCCACTAGCCTCTAGTCAGCTCTGCTACCGGGAGCTCAGCTTCGGCTGTAGGTGTCTCTGGCTCCAACCGGAAAAGAAAAGGAGGATCTTCAAGCTGTCCTCTCCCCTCTTATAGAGTTTTTGACATCATCAAGTGCCACCTGAACGACCAGGGCCGATTGGTTCTTGACTTGGCCCCTCCCCCAGCGTAGACCACGTTAACACACCTCCCCTCAGCCAGCGCCATGACTCATCACACAGGAAGCTCTGGTCCTGCCCCGGAAGAGCAAGCCCCAGCGTCCAGGGAAGCTCAATGAGGCGAGCTGAGTCATTCAAAGAAAACAAAGTCCATTCTGGCTACACCCACATAAATCCTCGGCATTCCTATACATTACTAAAAAGCCCAACAGTAAGAGATAGAAAGAGGAATTCCACTTAAAGTTACTATAGACACTATAAAAGATTTGGAAGTCTACCTGTCAAGACAAATCCAGGAACTATATGAACATAATTACAAAACAGTTTTTTTGTTTTTTTGGGTTTTTTGGGTTTTTTTTTTTTTTTTGGAGATCACAGTTTTGTTTATTTTTAAAATCAATGACATTATAAGAAGTAAGGAAAAAAAATTGCACATTCACACTAAATTCCCACCAGACTCAACAGGAACAGTGTCTTACGGAAAGTTTGTCTCCCATTCCTGTCCGGTGTCGTGGGCATACCCACACAGGGCCAAGGCCACAAGCTGGGTGCGTGTGGGCAGATCTCTGGGCTGTCTTGGTAACTACAGGCTTCTGGCTCCCACCACTGCCATGGAAAGGCTGATTTGACCTGATTCAGCTTTCCCCCAGGTCCAAGTGGGGCTGAGCAGTTGCTGAGACACAGACTTGAGAGCCCTTCCAATGCCCCTCTCCCACCGCCAGAGCTGCTATCACAGGGGAGAAACCTTGCCCTAGCCACATTCACATACATCACATTATTAGAAAAGAATTAAGTACATTTTACATAACGATTCCCTGGGTGAAAATACAAAATAGTTTTCAAACAAATAAAGTCAGATCTAAATAATGGGGAAAATGTCAGTTGTTCATGGTTACGCCAAGCTAATATAATAAAAATGACAACTCTATCTAAATTAATTTACTTATTCAGTGCCATCCCAGTCAAATTACCAATAAATTATTTTATTGTGCTAGAAAAAAATAATATCAAAATTCATCTAGAAGAACAAAAGGTCCAGAATATCAAGGGAATTAATGAAAAGAAATGCTAGGGAAGGTGGCCTAGCCATTCCATATGTTGTATTATATTATTATCTTGTATTATAAAGCAGCAATCACCAAAATGACTTGGTACTAGCGAGGAAATAGAGGGGTAGGTCAATGGAAAAGGTTAAGTACACAAGACACAATAGTTAATGATTATGGCAATCTGCCATTTGACAAACCCAAAGACCCCAGCTTCTGGGATAAGAACTCACTGTCTGACAAACACTGCTGGCAAAATGGGAAAATAGTATGGTAGAAACTGGGCATAGACCAATGTGTGACACCATATACCCCAATAAAGTCCAAATGGGTACACAATCTAGGTATAAAGGCTGATACTATAAACAAATTAGGGCAGCAAGGAATATTTTATCTGTCAGATTTATGGAGAACTGAGGAATTTATGATCAAATAAGAGATATAGAACATTATGAAATATAAAACGGATAATTTTGATTACATTAAATTGAAAAGTTTTTGTAGAAACAAAGCCAATGCCACCAAGATTAGGAGAGAAGCAGAAAACTGGGAAAGATTTTTTACAACTACTGTCTCTGATAAAATCCTCATTTCTAAAATATATAGAGAATTGTAGTAGCAATTAGATTTGAAGATCTTTCCCACCCATTAATAGGCCATGTGACCTGCTTATCTCACAGGAAGCCTAAGACACATTGTGGGAGGAGCTTCCTGACAGGAAAAGAAAGCTACATCACAGGAAATGCTGAGAGAAAGAGAGAGAGAGAGAGAGAGAATAGTTATGGCTGCTAATGACCGCCCTCGTGATTGTTAGAACTGAACAGGATGAACTTAGCTGTTTTGGAACAGTTTGTTTTTTGGAAGACCCCAGCAGGGGGTCAGACAGGTTTTGGGATGGCAAGGCTCCAGTAATATTGTGCGTGGAATGTTTTACTGCTGTGATAGACTGGACCGTCTACATTCTACGTGGAGAGTCTCGTATACTTTGCGATACAGAACTACATAGGCATTTTGACAATTATCATCTACGTTGTTACTATTGCCTTACTGTTACAAGAACTGAGTATAATTTACAAGAATACAAATCATTCCCCAGTTGATAAATCGTCAAAGGAGATGAGCAGGCAGTTTTCAGAGGAAGAAAATAAAGCTATCTATAGTCATATGAAAAAATGCTCTAAATCACTATTGATTAGAGAAATACAAATCAAAACAACTCTTAGGTACCACATCACACCTGTCAGAGGCTAAAATGATGAAACAGGAAAATAATAAATGTTGGAGAAGATGTGGGAAAGCTGGAACACTAACTCATTGTTGGTGGAACTGTGAGTTGATCCAACCATTCTAGAGAACATTTCCATATGCCTAAAGGGTATAAAAATGTGCATACCCACTGACCCAGTAGTGAAGTGGTATCATTTCTAGGGCTATATCCCAAGGAAATCATGAAAAGACGCACACGTACAAAAATATTTATAGCAGCTCTCTCTAGTGGCCAAGAACTGGAAATTGAGGGGATGCCCATCAATTGGAGAATGGCTAAACAAGCTGTGGTATATGAATGTAATGGAGTGCTATAAGCAACGATAAACAGGTGGACCTCACAAAAATCTGGAAAGACTTATATGAACTGATGCTGAGTGAAGTGAGCAGATCCAGGAAAACATTGTACACAGTAACAGCTACAGTGTTCGAGGACTGATTTTGACAGACTTGTCCCATTTCAGCAATGTAAAGATCTAAAATGTTTCCAAAGGACTCATGATGGAAAATGCCATCCACATCCAGAGAAAGAATCATGGAGTCGGAATGAAGAGTAAAGCAGACTATTTTCTTTTTTATTTTGTTTTGTTTCTCATGGTTTCTCCCATTCCTCATGATTCTTCTATGTAACATGACTAATGTGAAAATGTGTTTAATAGAATGCATGTGTAGAGCCCATATCAAATTGCATGCCATCTTGTGGAGGGAGGAGAGAAGGAGGAGGAGAAAATTTAAAACTTATGGAAGTAAATGTTGAAAACTAAAAACAAATAAATTAATAAATGGGGTGTGGGAAAGTATTTAAAAAAGAACATGACATTAATTTATCTATATTATACTATCTTCTTTGTGCAAAACAGAATTTTCTACACTAGCTGTTATATAAATATATCAATCCCTATGTTTTTTTTTCCTTGTAGGTAGTATTTTATTTTGTTCCAATAACATGTAAAGATAGTTTTACAACATTCATTTGTTCGCATTTTAAAGAAAATTTGCATTATAAACACAAATACCATATTTTTAAAAACTTTAGACCGAAAAGCTCATCAATATAGCTATTATTTTAAGTTATTCATATGAAAATCATAATTTCAATTTTATCAATATCACTGTGTTTATTAACATCAGTTAGATCACTGATTACTAGTTTAAGTTTTATTTCTGTTATGATAATGTAATAAATTCTTAATTTGATTTGGATCAAAAATGAGTCACGTTAAGAGCATTTATTGAGTTCTCAGTATGTGTCAGGCATTGGGCTAAACATAGAACATAGAAAGAAACATTGTCTTTTCCCTCAAGGAACTCATAATCTAATGGGGAAGAAAATATACAAATAATATCATAAAAGCTCACTGAATCTATCTATCTATTATTTATCTATTTACACTGGGGATCAGGAAAAGTCTTGTATAGAAGGTGGGATTGGAAATAATTCAGGGAAGGTAGAAAAGAGAGAGAAGGACAAAGAGTATTCCAGGTATAAGGGAAAGTAATAAGGCAATCAACTTTCATACACAAAGAATAGCAAGAAGGCCAATGGTACTGGATTGCATTGTATGTGGAGAGTAATAAAGTGTTAAGACTGGAAAGGCAAGAAAAGAACAAGTTATAAAGGGCTTTAAAAGCCAAAGACAGCTTTCTAGCTTTTATTTGAAAGAACAGGAAGACCCTGGAGTTATTTGATTGGGTAGAGGTGGAATGGGTAAAGGTGTCATGCACCTGCACTTTAGGAAAATCACTTTGGTAACAGAGCAAAAGATGAATTACAGTGGAAAGAAATTTGTCATAAGGAAACTAGTTAGAAGGCTATTACAATATCCTAGATGAGAGTCCAAAATGGGATGGTGGTTGTATGAGTACAGAAAAGGGGTCCTATATAAGAGATGTTGTTAAGATATTCAACAAAATTAGAAATACTGGGATTAAGTGCAAGTGATGCAATAAGAATGACATTAAGATTGCAAGCCTGGATGACTAGAAGTACAGAAGCTCTCTAAGTTGAGAAGCTAAAACATGTTGAATTGATACATGTAGGACAGGAAATTTTAAATATATAAAAGGTTGCAAGTGATAGGCGACTGGAGCTCAAGAGAGGGGAGTGGCTAAATTGATATCAGAATCATATGCATATATAGACAATTTTACTCATAGGAGATAATGAAATCACCAAGCAAGATACCTTACAGAAGAGGCTTCTGGGTCATGCGATCAACAAGATCAACTAAACATTCTCTCTGATCCTCACAACCTCTCCAAAACAGAAACTATGCAAAAGATAAAGCTACTTTGCTGCGGCCAGCACAGTGGAGTGGACTTCAACGTGGGCTGATGGCGGTTGAAAATAAGGAGATAGGGATGCTGTGAGCAGGTCAAACAACAGAGCCGTTTATTCCAAGCACAAGGTACAGCTTATATACTGTGAGAAGAACAAGTCGATAGCATATACATGTCCCAGGTCCCCTGCATTTCGGCACATAGCTAAGATCCTGTTTTTCTATCTCATCAGTGCAAAACACACAGCACAGCAAATATCAGTCTTGGGTCATCTTGACCTGGTAAATATTTTTAGGTGGTACCATTAGGCAACAGTCACAAGACAGGAACCCTGTCCTTTAGGGTGAAAAACATAGCCATAGGGGAGGAGAACTCAAAACCCTGTCCAGGGCAAAGGTTCTCTTCACTACTTCAGCTGTCTTCATGGTCTATGTAGCACCCTACTGCAAATGACACTATCAACAGCAAGACTGCAGTAACTAACCTGATTCTTGAGCTTGCAACAAAACTTAACCCCACAGTGTGGTCCCCCTTCTTGCTTCCAGGGCCATGGAGATCTGGGGTCCAGGGCATATAAGTTTGCTGAGGCTTCAGTAGCCAGTACTGTCACAAAGTTCCGTACTACAAAAATCTTTCTACAGGAAAATGGGGAACAAAGGGAACATGGCGGGAGATAGTCTGGGTTTAAAACAGAGTTCATTCCAACACCTCAAACCCTGCTTTTCTAAGAGGCTCAGAGAACAAAACTCATTAAATGAGAGAAATTATCACTAGCTGCAGTGATAGTAGATTAGCAGCACTCTGAACTTCTGTGCCTGAGAACTAAGGGAAAGAAGAAATAGGACAAGACAACATATTAGGGGGAGGGGTCTGTAGAGTGTTGTGTGGCACTACACAAAGTTTAGGGGAAAGAACCAAGAATCCACCTGAGTTCAGTTCTCTCCCAGTCACTTCCCCAAGTTCCTAAGGGCAAAGACTTAGGGTGAAATGTGAATTCCAAGCATTGGAGAAGGCTGAGAAAGCTTTAAAATTCAGCACCCAAGGAAACCACCATCAGAGGAAACACAGTCAGAAAGTATGTAATTGGGAAAAACAAGGGGGTGGGGGGTGGAGAAAATGAAAGTACCAACGATATAAGAAAAAAAGAAAACTTAAAGTCCTTGACACAAGCAGAAAAAGCAACAAGGAAAACACTAACAGCAGTACAAAACATGGTCTCAAGATGTAGTAAATGAGTTCAGGCATCTATGAATATATACTTGCAAAACAAAAGGAAATGATCACACACTTGAGACAAAGGATTCTCTGGAATATGAGGAGAATATGCAATCACAGTGGTTTTAAAGAGAAATGAGAATTATGAGAGCAAAAAATTTGGCCTGCATATGCAGAAATAACAGGCAGAATAGAAAAACTTGAATCTGTGATAAGTTTCATACCAAAGGAAAAAAAGAAGAACCATGGATTGGAAATACAAATACAGAGAAGTGAAGGATAATCTAGAGGAGAGAAGGAATAAACAATAACATTAAAAGAAAACATATTCCCTATCCAAGCAAAACATGCTTATTTTGAATACAGAATACATAGAGACAACCTAAGGATTATAGGTCTACCAGAAGAATATAACAAGTAAAAAAAAAAATCTGAACACCATAATTAAAGAAATAATAAATTAAAATTGCCCAGAAAATCTAAACACAATATGAAAAGACAGCTGAAAGAATTCATAAATCACCACCACAAAAAAATCTAAGATTGTAAACACCAAGACACAAAGTGTAATAATTAAATCCAGAAACAAGGTCTACAAGTGACCTGGAAAAAGACCTTTAAATAAAAAGGAAAAGAAATTTAAATAACACAGTACCATTCTGCAACCCCAGAAAATAGAGGGAACAGATTAAATGTTTTCCAGAGAGCAATGGGGCTTAATATATATAGCCCAGAGAGATCCACCTGGGAAATCTGAATTTAGCCATTAAAAAAAACACCTGGATGCTAAATAATAAAGAGACATTTGAAACATTTTTTTGAAAGAAAAACAAACCTGAAGAGATTTTTTCCTAAAGGACAAAGTTACATATGACTTGATGCAAAGTGAAACGAGCACAATGAAAACATTTTGCCCAGAAACAGAAATATTGTAACAATGATCATCTGTGGCTTAGCTACCACAATAAAGACAATAAGTTAAGACAATTCCAAAAGATCAATCTATGATGAAAAATGCTGTACACCTCCAGAGAGAGAACTGATCCAACTCTGAGTAGAGACTGAAGCATAATTTTTTTCATTTCCTTTACTGTGTCTTGCTTTTTATGGTTTTGTTTTTGGTTTTCTACAACATGACTAATGGAAACATGTTTTGCAAGACTTCATACATATGTGCGTGTCTGTATACATGTGTGTGTGTGTGTGTGTGTGTATATATATATATCTTGTTTGTCTTCTCAAAGGGTGGGAGGAGATGTGGGAAAGAGGAAAAGAATTTGGAATTCAACACTTTAAATGAATGTTAAAAATTAATTAAATGTGAAAAAGACTAAGTTAAATAATTAAAGAGGCATAACATTGTTTTTTACAGAAAAGGACAAAAATAATAGCTTGAAAAAATCAATATTAGTGAAAAACAGAAGAAAATATAAACCTAACTCTCATAATATTAAATTTCAATGGATTCGAGTATCCAATAAATCTAAATGTGGTGACTGGTTGGATGAGAAAACAAAACTGCTTAGAAGAAACACATTTAAAAATAAGAGACAGTCATAAAATAAAACTGAGAGGAAGGGGGAAAAAAGTACTATTTCTCAAGTGAGTCCAAAAAAGCAAGAGCTGAAATTGTCTTATCTAACAAAACAAAAACATTCAAGAAAGGAAATTACATTATGCCAAAAGGAAAGAAAAATAAGAAACTTAAATTAGTTATAAGTTTATAAACACCAAATGCCTTAGCAACTAAGTTCATAAAGGAAACATTAACTGAGTAAGAAGCAGATATAAGACAGTAACATAATAGTGAATGGAGATGTCAATATCCATCTCTTAGCTTTAGCTAAGTTGAATAGAAAGATAAACAAAAGGGAAATTATTGCTAGAGAAAACAGAGTTAAAAGACTTAAGGTACCTTCTTTTAAAAGGAATTACAAACAATGTAGTCATTGGTTCAGGTGCTACGAAAAAAAGATATAGATTCTAATAGAGATAACAATGAAATCCTAAATACTGAATGGATGAAAAACAAAAAAATAAAAATATGTAAAAAAACAGATGAAGTAATATACCAATATCTCTGGAATGCTACAAAAATATTCATTAGGGAAGAATCATATCTCCACAGTTTGAACAAAATTAAAAAAAAACAACAAATAAATGTAAAACAAACAAAAGAGAGAAGATACCATAAATTAGAAGATGAAGAGACAAAAACTTGCAATCGCCAAAACCTTAGAAATGATACCTAAAACTAAAATCTGATTCTAAAAGCCTAGAAAAATTGAAAAACTCTGAGGTAATATGATTAAAGAGAAAAGAGCAGAAAATCAAATCAATAAAAGAGTATAATAAGCAAGGAGAAATCACAAAAAAAGAAAAAATGAATAATCAGAACATATTATGCACAACGACATGCTAACAAAACCTAAAACACAAAAGAAATTGAAGAATATCTTCAAAAATATAAAATGTTCAAATTATCTGAAGGTCAGATACAGACCTAAAAGTGCCCCATCCCAGAAAAATAAAACTAGCTCTAAAGGAAATGCCAAAGAAAAAAGTCTTTGTCCTGATGGATTCATGGGAGAATTCTTCAAAACTTTTAAAAAATGATTCATACCCATATTTCAAATCTTCTCAAAAACTGATAAAGAATTCTGCCAGAATCCTTTTATGATACCAATACAGTCCTAATACCAAAGCCAGGAAAAAAAACACAAAAGGAAAAGTATAAGCAATATCATTAATGAATATTGACTAAATTTTTTTTGAAAAAATCCTATCAAGGACTAAAGAAATTTATCCAAGAAGTCAGTCATTATTACAAAGTTGGAGTTATATTGAGGATGCATGGATGGTTTAACATCGAAAAAATAAACAACATAAGCATATTAAAAACTAAAACATCCACAAACCAGATGATTATTGCAAGAGCTGAAGAAGAAGCACTTCACAAAGTAAGGCAATCATTTATACTAAACACTTTACAATGTGGATACAGAGACTTTTTCATATACAAAAAGTATCTATCTAGGTGGAGCCAAGATGGCAGATGGAAAGCAGGGACTTATGTGAGCTCCACCCTAGGTCCCTCGAAAAAGCTATAAAAAATGGCTCTAAAAAATTCTAAAGCTGCAGAACCCATGAAATAACAGAGGGAAGTAGGGCTCCAGCCCAGGAAAACCTGGATGGTTGCTGGGTAAGGTCTAAAGCACAGAGCTGGGAGTAGAAACCAGCGTGAGCCATGACAGGACCAACCAGACCGGGAGCCAGACATAACAGGCCCTGGAGCCCTGAATCAGTTAGCTATGGCAGTTATCACACTTCTCAACCCACCAACACCAAAAACAACAGAGAAGGTTAGGGGGAAAAGCTGCAGGGACAGGGTGAAAGGAGTTCACAATTTGGCCACCTCCTTTGGGGCAACGGAGGTGGTGCAGCTCTGAGGACAAAAATACAGGTGTAGTTGCTTCTGGCACCAGGCCCACCTGGTGGGAGGAATTAAGTGGCAGATCACAGGAGGAGTGCAAATCTGAGTCCAGTCTGGGTTGGCGGTTCTTGGGGGAGGAGGAGAGATGCTGTGGCAGAGCTTCCTGTGTAGAAATAGCTCTGAAAACAACAGTGCAGCCCCTCAAGCTTGGAACAAAGTACTCTCTACTCTACAAGCAGTCAAGTAGTTGGCTGGGAACATAATCAGGCAGTGAAACCGCACTCAGATTCAGACTCAGACTTTGGAATCTTTCTTTGGTGACAAAGAAGACCAAAACATACAGACAGAAGAAGTCAACAAAGTCAAAGAGCCTAAATCAAAAGCCTACAAGAAAAACATGAACTGGTCTCAGGCCACAGAAGAACTCAAAAAGGATTTGGAAAAGCAAGTTAGAGAAGTAGAAGAAAAATTGGGAAGAGAAAT
Organism: Trichosurus vulpecula; assembly: GCF_011100635.1. NCBI lineage: Eukaryota > Metazoa > Chordata > Mammalia > Diprotodontia > Phalangeridae > Trichosurus > Trichosurus vulpecula. The sequence goes on along the minus strand of NC_050577.1, from coordinate 280,404,728 downwards.
GAGAACGATACAAGAAAAGCATGAAAAACAAGTCAATGAATTACTAAAGGAGACCCAAAAAAATACTGAAGAAAACAACACTTTAAAAAATAGACTAACACAAATGTCAAAAGAGCTCCAAAAAGCCAATGAGGAGAAGAATGCCTTAAAAGGCAGAATTAGCCAAATGGAAAAGGAGGCCCAAAAGACCACTGAAGAAAATACTACCTTAAAAATTAGATTGGAGCAAGTGGAAGCTAGTGACTTGATGAGAAATCAAGATATCATAAAACAGAACCAAAGGAATGAAAAAATGGAAGACAATGTGAAATATCTCATTGGAAAAACAACTACCCTAAAAAATAGATCCAGGAAAGATAATTTAAAAATTATTGGACTACTTGAAAGCAATGATCAAAAAAAGAGCCCAGATATCATCTTTCAAGAAATTGTCAAGGAGAACTGCCCTGATATTCTAGAGCCAGAGGGTAAAATAGAAATTGAAAGAATCCATCAATTGCCTCCTCAAAAAGATCCCAAAAAGAAAACACCTAAGAATATTGTCGCCAAATTCCAGAGCTCCCAGATCAAGGAGAAAATACTGCAAGCAGCCAGAAAGAAACAATTTGAGTTCGGTGGAAACACAATCAGAACAATACAATATCCAGCAGCTTCTACATGAAGGGATCAAAGGGTTTGGAATATGATATTCCGGAGGTCAATAGAGCTAGCATTAAAACCAAGAATCACCTACCCAGCAAAACCGAGTATCATGCTCCAAGGCACAATATGGATTTTCAAAAAAAGAGAGGACTTTCAAGCTTTCTCAGTGAAAAGACCAGAGCTGAATAGAAAATCTGGCTTTCAAACGTAAGAATCAAGAGAAGCATGAAAAGGTAAACAAGAAAGAGAATTCATAAAGGACTTAGTAAAGATGAATTGTTTTGTTTACATTCCTACGTGGAAAGATGATGTGTATGATGCATGAGACCTCAGTATTAGGGTAGCTGAAGGGAATATAGATATATAGAGAGATACATAGGTACATAGATAGACAGAGGGCACAGGGTGAGTTGAATATGAAGGGATGATATCTAAAAAGTAAAATCAAATTAAAGGGTGAGAGAAGAATGTATTGAGAGAGGGAGAATGGGAGAGATAGAATGGCGTAAATTATCTCACATAAAAGTGGCAAGAAAAAGTAGTTCTGTAGGAAGGGAAGAGGGGGCAGGTGAGGGGGAATGAGAGAACCTTGCTCTCATCAGATTTGACCAGAGGAGGGAATAACATACACACTCAATTGGGTATCTTACCCCACAGGAAAGGAGGAGGAAGGACATAAAAAAGGGGGACAATAGAAGGGAGGGCAGATGGGGGAGGAGGTAATCAAAAACTAAACACATTCGAAAAGGGACAGGGTCAAGGGAGAAAACTGGATAAAGAGGGATAGTATAAGAAGGAGCAAAATATAGTTAGTCTTTCACAACAAGAATATTGTGGAAGCGTTTTGCATAATGATACACATGTGGCCTATGTTGAATTGCTTTCCTTCTTAGGGAGGGTTGGTGGGGAAGGAAGAGTGGAGAGAATTTGGAACTCAAAGATTTAAATGCAGATGTTCAAAACAAAAAGGTTTTTCCATGCAACTACAAAATAAGATATACAGGCAATAGGGCAGAAAAATCTATCTTGACCTACAAGTAAGGGAAAAGGGGATGGGGGCGAGTGGGGTGACAGAAGGGAAGGTTGACTGGGGACCGGGGCAATCAGAATATATGCCATTTTGGAGTGGGGGGGAGGGTGGAAACGGGGAGAAAATTTGTAATCCAAACCCTTGTGAAAATTAATGCTGAAAACTAAAAATATTAAATAAATAATGATTTTTTTAAAAAAATTTTAAAAATGAAAAAAAGTTTCTATCTAAACCCAGAAACAAGTATATATGCAATAGTAATGCATTGGAACCTCTTTCCATAAATGTAATAAAACAAGAATATCCATTCTCACCACTATTATTTGATATAGTTCTAGAAATGCTAGCAAGAGCAGTAAAACAAGAGAAATAAATTAAATGTATAAATATAAAGTCGACCTAAAACCATTTCTATTTCATGACATGATATACCTGAAAAATCCTAGGAAATCAGAAATGATACTGAGACAACTAATAGTTTCAGCAAAGTTATAGACTACAAAATAAGCCCTAGGCATCAACTGCATTTGTATATAACAATAACAAAAGCCAAGAAGCAATTTTTAAAAACAGGAAACCCATGCCAACTAACTAATAAATGCATAATATAGCTGGAAAATCTCCCTACCAAAGGTAACCGGTATTTGAAGAAACAAAAAGAACTTAAATAGCTGGTGTAATATTCAGCGCTCACAGCAATGTCATGTCAATATGATAAAAGTAACAACATTATTAAAGTCAATTTATACTTTTAGTGCTATAGCAATCAAATGGCCAAAGGAATATTTTAGAGAACATGATAAAATCATAAGAAAATTAATTTGGGGGAAAAAGAGAACTAGAACATATAGACAAATGACAAAAAGAAGTATAGATTAAGAGGAAATATGCTTCCAGACTTTAAACTATTCCACAAAGCAAGGCTTACCAAAAGTATTTGGTATTAATTTAAAAATTTGAAAGATAGATCAATCAAATAAACCACATGGGAGAAACAGAAACAATGGAATGCAGTGGAATAGTTCAATAGAACCAAGTGTTTCATAGAGTGAAAACCATAAATACCTAGAAAAAAACTCCTTAATTGACAAAAACTGCTAGGAAAACTGGAAAGTAGTCTAATAGAAACTGAACTTAGGGGGAGTCTGTCAGAGTTAGAGGAGACACCAGCTCAGAGCCTATAGCTACGGGAGCAGTTAGCCCGGAGGCCTCCAACCCACAGTCTAAAGGTTTGAAACTCACCTTCTTGAACTTATGGGAGCCATGATGGCCAGGTAAAATGACTCTCATCCCTCCATTGAATCAATCCAGAGAATACTCCCACAGGAGAAACAGAGGAGCCAGAAGTAGGTTTTCAGTAGCAAAAGAAGTTGGGGAGAGGACACTTCCTGTGGTGGGAGAAGGAGACTAGTGCAGGAAGACAGATTGTCCCAGTAGCACTCACCACAGCAGAACAACAACAGTCATCAAACAAATAGCAAGAGAAGCAGAAAAGGGAAATGTCATATAACGTAGAGAAGAAAGAAAATCCATGAGGAGATAGTGAAAATATGAAATGCTACAAGACATCCAGAAGGTTGAGCACTGAGAAAAGGCCATTTTTTGTTGTTCGGTCATTTCAATCCTGTCTGCCTCTTCATAATTCCATTTGGGATTTTCTCGGCACGAATACTAGAGTGGATTGCCACTTTCTTCAGCTCATTTTACAGATGAGAACACTGAAGGAAAAGGGTTAGTGACCTGCCCAGGGTCACACAGGTAGTAAGTTTCTGAGGCCACATTTGAACTGCAGTCTTTCTAACTCCAGGACTGACACTCAATGCAATATCTAGCTACCTAAGAAAAGGTCTTTAGACTTAGCAATTAAGAGGTCATTGATAACTTTGGTGACAGCAGTTTCAGTGTTATGAGGAGGACAGTAAGCAAGACTGAAGAGGGTTTAGAAGCAAGTGACAGGGGAAGAAGTGGAAGCACCTAGCGTAGACAGCTTTCTCAAAGAGTTTAGATAAGGGGAAAAGGGTAATATGATTATAAGCAGAGCAGTTGGTAGAGTCAAGCATGGGTTTTTTTTTTGGATGATATTTTCTATTTTTATTTTTTAAATTTATTTATTTAACATATTTAGTTTTCAGCAATGATTTTCTCAAGAGTTTGAATTACAAATTTTCTCCCCATTTCTACACTCCCCCCCACTCCAAGATGGCGTATATACTGGTTGCCCTGTTCCCCAGTCAGCCTTCCCTTCTGTCACCCTACTCCCCTCCAATCCCCTTTTCCCTTCCTTTCTTGTAGGGCAAGATAAATTTCTATGCTCCATTGCCTGTGCATCTTATTTTCTAGTTGCATGCAAAAACTTTTTTCTTTTGTTTTTGAACATCTGTTTTTAAAACTTTGAGTTCCAAATTCTCTCCCCTCTTCCCTTCCCACGCACCCTCCCTAAGAAGTCAAGCAATTCAACATAGGCCACATGTGCATCATTATGTATAACGATTCCACAATACTCATATTGTGAAAGACTAACTATATTTTTTTTAAATTTAAATTTATTTAACATATTTGGTTTTCAGCACTGATTTTCACAACAGTTTGAATTACAAATTTTCTCCCCATTTCTACCCTCCCCCCCACTCCAAGATGGCTTATATTCTGGTTGCCCTGTTCCCCAGTCAGCCTTCCCCTCTATCACACCCCTCCCCTCTCATCCCATTTTCCCTTTCTTTCTTGAAGGGCAAGATAAATTTCTACACCCCATTGCCTGTGTATCTTATTTTTTAGTTGCATGCAAAAACTTTTTTTGTTTTTGAACATCTGATTTTAAAACTTTGAGTTCCAAATTCTCTCCCCTCTTCCCTTCCCACCCACCCTCCCTAAGAAGTCGAGCAATTCAACCTAGGCCACACATGTATCATTATGTATAACCCTTCCACAATACTCATGTTGTGAAAGGCTAACTACATTTTGCTTCTTCCCAACCCATTCCGCTTTATTGAATTTTCTCCCTTGACCCTGTCCCCTTTCCAAAGTGTTTGTTTTGATTACCTTCACCCCTATCTGCCCTCTCCTCCATCATCCCCCCCTTTTATTTTCTTTTATCTTCCTCCCTCTTCTTTCCTGTGGGGTAAGATACCCAACTGAGTATGTATGGTATTCCCCCTCAGGCCAGATCTGATGAGAGCAAGGTTCACTCATTCCCCCCTCACCTGCCCTCTGTAGCCAGAATGGACTTTGTTTTCTTTGAATGACTCAGCTTGCCTCGTTGAGCTTCCCTGGACGCTGGGGCTTGCTCTTCCGGGGCAGGACCAGAGCTTCCTGTGTGATGAGTCGTGGGGCTGGCTGAGGGGAAGTGTGTTAATGTGGTCTACGCTAGGGGGAAGGGCCAAGTCAAGAACCAATCGGCCCTGGTCGTTCAGGTGGCGCTTGATGATATCAAAAACTCTATAAGAGGGGAGAGGACAGCTTGAAGATCCTCCTTTCCTTTTCCAGTTGGAGCCAGAGACACCTATAGCCGAAGCTGAGCTGCCAGTAGCAGAGCTGACTAGAGGCTAGTGGGTAATCTTCTTACCGTAGAGGGGAAGCATGTATACGATTTTGCCTTATACCATCTCGCTTCTCTGTGGCCTCCTGGTTACCCTTATAAGGCGGACTTATTGGGCATGGAAGCTTTTGATGAAAATATCAAAATGGGGACGCTGGTTTGCGGGCTTGTTATTGTGGAGTGTAAATACATGCTTTAGTTCTCCTGCCTTCTGCCTAGAGAATTCCTTATATCCTGCGGTTCCGGACCTTTTAGGCACATATGAGATTCTCTTTGAAATCATAAATTCTGCCTTCCTAATATACCCTCTCCCCTCCTCCCACAGAACTGCTTCCTCTTGCCACCTTTATGCGAGATAATCCACCCCATTCCATCTCTCCCTATCTTCCTCTCTCAGTATGTTGCTCTCTCATCCCTTAATTTCATTTTATTTCTTTTAGATATCTTCCCTTCATCTTCAACTCACCCTGTGTTTGCTCTCTCTCTTTTACATATGTATATATATATATATATATACATATATATATAAACACATATATATATACACATACATACACACACATACATATACACATAGATATATACATACAAACATATTCACTTATATATATACATAAACATATATACACATATATGCATATTCCCTTCAACTACCCTAATACTGAGGTCTCATGAATCATACTCATCATCTTTCCATGTAGGAATGTAAACAAAACAGTTCAACTTTAGTAAGTCCCTTGCAATTTCCATTTCTTGATTACCTTTCCATGCTTCTCTTGATTCTTGTGTTTGAAAGTCAAATTTTCTATTCAGTTCTGGTCTTTACACTGAGAAAGCTTGATAGTCCTCTATTTTATTGAAAATCCATATTTTGCCTCGGAACATGATACTCAGTTTTGCTGGGTAGGTGATTCTAGGTTTTAATCCTAGCTCCATTGACCTCCGGAATATCGCATTCCAAGCCCTTCGATTTCTTAATTTAGAAGCTGCCAGATCTTGGGTTATTCTGATTGGGTTTCCACAGTACTCAAATTGTTCTTTCTGGCTGCTTGCGGTATTTTCTCCTTGATCTGGGAGCTCTGGAATTTGGCGACAATATTCCTAGGAGATTTCTTTTGGGGATCTATTTGAGGAGGTGATCGGTGGATTCTTTCAATTTCTATTTCGCCCTGTGGCTCTAGAATATCAGGGCAGTTCTCCTTGATAATTTCTTGAAAGATGGTATCTAGACTCTTTTTTTGATCATGGCTTTCAGGTAGTCTAATAATTTTTAAATTACCTCTCCTGGATCTATTTTCCAGGTCAGTGGTTTTTCCAAGGAGATATTTCACATTGTCTTCCATTTTTTCATTTCCTTTGGTTTTGTTTTATAATATCCTGATTTCTCATAAAGTCACTAGCTTCCACTTGCTCCAATCTCATTTTTAAAGTAGTATTTTCTTCAGTGGTCTTTTGGACCTCCTTTTGCATTTGGCTAATTGTGCCTTTCAAGGCATTCTTCTCCTCATTGGCTTTTTGGAGCTCTTTTGCCATTTGAGTTAGTCTGTTTTTTAAGGTGTTGTTTTCTTCAGTGTATTTTTCAGTATTTTTTTGGGTCTCCTTTAGCAAGTCATTGACTTGTTTTTCATGGTTTTCTTGCATCCTTCTCATTTCTCTTCCCAATTTTTCCTCTACTTCTCTAACTTGCTTTTCTAAATCCTTTTTGAGTTCTTCTATGGCCTGGGGCCAGTTCATGTTTTTCTTGGAGGCTTTGGTTGTAGGCTCTATGACTTTGTTGTCTTCTTTAGGCTGTATGTTTTGGTCTTCTTTGTCACCAAAGAAAGAATGCAAAGTCTGAGACTGAATCTGGGCGCGTTTTCGCTGCCTGGCCATATTCCCAACCAACTAACTTGACCCTTGAGTTTTTCAGTGGGGTATGACTGCTTGTAGACTAACGAGTTCTATGTTCCACGTTTGGGGGTGAGGTGCCAGCTCTGTCAGACTCGCACTACTCCTTCCCCAAGAACCCCCAGTCTAGACTGGGCTTAGATCTTCAGCAGGCTGTTCCACTCCTGCTCTGATCTGCCACTTAATTCCTCCCACCAGGTGGGCCTGGAGCCGGAAGTAACAACAGCTGTAGCTGCCCCACCTCCGCTGCCCCCGGGGCTGGAAGCTGAACTGTGAACTCCTTCCACTCCCGCAGCTTTTCCCACTAACCTTCTCTGTTGTCTTTGGTGTTTGTGGGTTGAGAAGTCTGGTAACTGCCGCAGCACACCGATTCAGGGTGCTAGGGCCCGCTCCTGGTCTGGTTGGTCCAAGCAGCTCACGATGGGCTCTGCTCTGCTCCACTCCCAACTCCCATCTCCCAGCTCCGTGTGGGACAGACCTCACCCAGAGACCATCCAGGCTGTCCTGGGCTGGAGCCCTGCTTCCCTCTGCTGTTTTGTGGGTTGTGCAGTTCTAGAATTGGTTCAGAGCCATTTTTATAGGTTTTTGGAGGGACTTGGTGGGGAGCTCACTGCTTTCCAGCTGCCATCTTGGCTCCCCCCTCCCCCGGAAGTCCCCCCAAGCATGGGTTTTTAAAGGACAGCAGAAACAACATGTTTAAAGATATGATAATTATTTATACAACTGTTTTATGAAAATGGAATGCAGGCTAATTTTTCGTAAGAAAAAATACTACTACAGAGAATTAGAAAACCACTATTAGAAAAAAAAGTTAGGAAACCACTAAATAAAATTTGTAGATCCAATGGAGCAGCAATTCTATAGCAGAAATTCCAAGAGATGTATCTTCTCAATTTATATATCTAAGAAACCAACAATGTGAAAAATTTTTACTTCCTTCTTTTCTCAAGCATTCCTGAAACACCAGTACCCAATACCAATAACCTGAAAACTCCCAGTGGGAATATTTCAGAATTCTCCACTACTATTATAAATCTCATTATCAAACTAGAGGATGAAATGAAAACAAGACCATGAAGATCAAACTGAAGAATAAGGAAACATGAATAACTCTTGCCTTAATGTGTGAAAGCAAATAATCACTATCTGTAAACCATGATTAGGATTTATTGACCACTAAAATGTTTTTTTTTAAGTTACTCAAAAATGTTTTCCCCACAAATATTAGGTTAACTGTGTGTAAAAGAGGAAGGAGAAGAGGAATTAGTAATTGCTCTCTTTTCAATAATAGTAGATTTTTGAATTAGATTGTGCTTTTCAAATTTTAATAACTGGACAGACAGTACAGAAACATTTCAGTATAGTATAAAAAAGCAAAATTTCCACCTTAAAAGGCTTTGCACGAGATCAGTCTGTAAGACTGTCATATCTGTCCTCCTGGTAAACAGAGTTGGTGTTTGACTTACAACTACAGCGAAGCAATTTACGGGTTTCTTCTCAAGTATAATTTACTATCATGTGACTCAATCCAGCTGCCCAATCCAGAATAGCCTTCTTAGTCATTTCTCAACTAAACATAACAAACTAGAATAGAAAATTACATAAGCTTCGGGGAAAAAATATTTGGCTGTAGCTGTAAGCTCCAAATAGCTTAGCCAATATATCTATGAGCAGAATATAAATTACACACACATACAACTTATTAAGATATGAGCTGAGAAGATATAGTCCCAGAATATTATAATTTTAAATGAAAGATCAACTTCAACATGCTGCTAATGACAAGGAGTATACAAGAGAATACAACCACCATTTATCTCTACACACATTTTGCATTAGTCCTTAATACAAAGGGTCACTTGCCCTACTCCTCTTCTGTTGACCAGGATCCTCTTATGACCCTGTCCCCATTCAGAAGAAAGATATCTCTGCCAGATAATCACATGAAACTAAAGCTGTTTCTGTTAACCGTAGCATTTAGTTGTACAATGACATAATCCACATCCACACTATTAACCTTTTACCAGAGAATGAGTAACTTCCAAATTAATCAGTGCCAATGGTTATTTTATTGCTTCCTCTAAAATGACTTTAAAAACTGGATTCCTGCCAGACTTCAGTATTACACTTGTTTATGGCAACTGAGATTTTATACACATTTTTTAAAATTAATTATTCTTTACAATGATTCCATAAGATAGATCTGTATTGATTTTCCCCATTTCGCAAAGGAAGAAAAGTGAAAAGCATTGTTGACCTATACCATACCACAGAGTAAAGCTGAACCTGGACATAATATATGGGCCTCAATATGCATTTCTGGTAGTCATGCTTTTTGATGGCTCTTGCTCTGGAGAGGGTGTGCTGTTTCAATTGGTTTCCACTTTTATGACTTCCTGTCTAAAACTTGAGTACGAACTAGTCTTCAGGGTCAGCAGTATAGGGATGACATGAGTTCTTTCATAAATACAAATGAATTCATTTTTGCATAAAACACTAGCAATAAAACTATTTTTAAACCTGTCAAGTAAAAGGATGACATCAAATACTTTATGCACAAATGATGACCTACTATGCTGGCTAATGATTTTCATAAATCATTTTTCTATTTTCATAGGCAAATTCTTCAGTATGGGCTAGATCATGAAATTCTCTAGTAATACTTAATTCTAGGTAGAATCTTATCTGATCCGTCAGGGTGAATGCAATAGTGCTCTGTCAGAAGCTGATACTCATCATTCTGGAATCTTCTAGAAAACTCAAAGAATGGAATCTTGACTTCCTGCCAATATGCCCCCCCCATTACTGAAAATGAAGTAACTGGGGGCAGCTGAGAGGCGCAGTGAGTACAGCACCGGCCCTGGAATCAGGAGGACCTGAGTTCAAATCCAGCCTCAGACACCTGACACGCTTATTAGCTGTGTGACCTTGGTCAAGTCACTCAACCCTAACTGCCCTGCCTTCCACCTATAAAAATAAATAAATAAATGATAAAATGAAAATGAAGTAACTATGCAATTCTTAAATTTTATGACTGCTGCTGTTTGTTTATTCAGTAATGTCTGATTCTTCATGATGCCATGGACACCAAGCACTTCTATCCACCACTATTCAAGAAAGTCTGTCCAAGCTCATCTTTGTTGCTTCTATGATACTATCGATCCATTTCATTCTCTGCCATCTCCTTTTCCTTTTGCTTTTCCAACATCAGGGTCTTTGCCAATGAGTCCCATCCTTTAAGTACTGACTGATTTGATCTCCTTGCTGTTCAAAGGACTCTCAAAAGTCTTCTCAAGCACCACAATTTGAAAGTGTCGATTCTGAGGCAATAAGCTTTTCTTATAGTTCAGCTCTCATAGGCATACATTATTACTACTAGGGAAAAAAAAAACATAGCTTTAACTATACAGATCTTTGTTGGCAGGATGATGTCTCTGCTTTTTAGAATGCTGCCCATATTTGCCATAGCTTTCTTTCTAAGAATCAGGTGTCTTTTAATTTTATGGCTGCAATCACTGTCCACAGTGATCTTTGAGCCCAAGAATATAAAATCTGAGACTGCTTCCATGTCTTCTCCCTCTATTTGCCAGGAAATGATGGGACCAGTTGCCATGATCTTAGTTTTTATAACATTAAGCTTCAAGCAAGCTTTTATATTCTCCTTTGTCACCCACATCAAGAGGTTAACTCTTAATTCCTCTTCACTTTCTGCCACCAGAGCAGCATATCTGAGACTGTAGAAATTTCTCCTGGCAACCTTAATTCTAGCTTTTGATCTATCCAGCCTGGTATTTCACATGATGAACTTTGCATATAAGTTAAATGAATAAGGTCTCCATGGACAGTATAAAAAGGATAAAAGATATAACAACAGAAGATGAGCTCCTCAGGTTGGAAGGTGTCCAACATGTTATGGGGGAAGAACAGAGGGCAACTACAAGTAGGCCCAGAAAGAAAGAATCGTTTGTGCCAAAGCCAAAAGGAAGCTAAGCTATGGATGTGTCTGGTGATTAAAGGAAAGTACACAACTGCCAAGATCAATACTACACAAGAACCCAGAATCTCAGATTTATGAACCAAGGTAAGCTGGATGTGGTCAAACAGGAGATGGAAAGTTTAAATATCAACATCTTGGATGTCAATGAATTTAAATAGATGGGAAGTGACTAGATTTAATTCAGGCTATCATTACATATATTTCTGTGGTCAAGAAGCTTTTATAAGAAATGGAGTAATTTTTGCACAAACAAAGCCAATGCAACCAGGATTAGAAGGGAAACAGGAAGCCGGGATACAATTTTTAAAGCCAGCTGATAAAGGTCTCATTTCTCAAATATATAAAGAACTGAGTCAAATTTATAAGAATCCAAGTCATTCCACAATTGATAAATGGTCAAAGGATATGAACAAGTAGTTTTCAGATGAAGAAATTATGGCTATCTATATTCATATGAAAAAATGCTCCTAAATCACCAATAATTATAGAAACACAAATTAAACTAACACTGAGGTACCATCTCACACCTATCAGATTGGCTAATATGGCAGAAAAAGAAAATGAAAAATGTTGGAGAAGATTGGGATACTAATTGCACTGTTGATGGATATGTGAACTGATCCAACCATTCTGGAGAGCAATTTGGAACGATGCCCAAAGGATTATAAAATTGTGCGTACCTTTTGATCCAGCAATACCAATTCTAGGTTTGTATCCCAAAGAGATGGGAAAAAGGACCCACATGTACAAAAATGTTTATAACAGTTCTTTTTGTGGTGGCAAAGAATTGAAATTGAGGGGGATGTCCATCAATTAGGGAATGGCTGAACAAGTTGTGGTATATGAATGTAATGGAATACTACTGTGTCATAAGAAATGATGAGCAGGCAGATTTCAGAAAAACCTGGAAAGATTTACATGAACTGATGCTGAGTGAAATGAGCAGAATGAGGAGAACATTATACACAGTAACAGCAACATTGTGCAATGACCAACTTTGATAGACTTAGCTCTTCTCAGCAATGCAATGATCTAAGATGATTCCAAAAGTCTCAATGATGGAAAATGCTATCCACTTCCAGAGAAAGAACTATGGAGTCTGAACGCAGAAGGAAGCATGCTACTTTCTCTTTTCTTTTTCTTCCTCATGTTCTGTTCTATTCTGTTCTTCCTTCTGTTCTGATTCTTCTTTCACAACATAACTAATGTGGAAATATGTATAATATTATTATACATTTATAACCTATATCAGATTGCAGGGAGAAGAGAGAAGGGCAAAAATTTAGAACACAAAATCTTGTAAAAATCAATGCTAAAAACTAACAAATTAATTTTTTTTTGAAAAAGAGATGGAGTAGACCTTATAATCAATAAAAGTGAGAAAAGCAATACTAGTTATAATCTCAAAAATGATAGAATGGTATCTCTTCAAATCTAAGGAACACTGTTCAACATAACAATAATACAAGTTTATGCTCCAACCACTAATACTGAAGAGGCCAAAGTCGTTCAGTTCTACGAAAACCTACAACATTTTCTAGAAATAACACTAAAAAAGATATCACATTAATCACAGGGAATGCTATAGTAGGAAATCAAAAGATAATTGGAATAATAGGCAAGTTTGACCTTGTAGGACAAAATGAAGCAAGACAACAAGACTAATAGAGTTTTGTCAAGATAACTCTCTGGTCATAGCAAAGACTCTTTTTTCAACAACCCAAAAGGCAATACATGGACATCACCAGGTGGTTAATGTGGAGACTGATTATATACTTTGCAAGAAAAAGTGAAGAAGCTCTTTGCATTCAGCTAAAACAAGACCTGGAACTTACTGTGGCTCAGATCAAGAGCTTCTTATAGCAGAATTTCAACATAAATTGAAAAGACAGGGAAAACCCTCTGACTGTATATGTATGACCTCAGTAACATCCCTTATGAACACAGAGGTGATAAATAGATTTAAGGGACTGGATCTGATAGAGTGCCTGAAGAACTATGGACAAAGGGTCATAATACTGTACAAGAGGCAGCGACAAAAAACATCCCAAAGAAAAAGAAGCACAAGAAAGCAAAATCACTGTCTGAGGAGGCTTTGCAAATAGGTGAGGAAAGAAGGAAAGGGAAAAGAAAAAGATACACCCAGCTGAATGCAGAATTCCAGAGAATAGCAAGGAGATATAAGGTTTTCTTAAAAGAATAATGCAAAGAAATAGAAGAAAACAATAGAAAGGGAAATAGAAGAGATCTCTTCAAGAAAATTAGAAACACCTAGGGAACATTTCATGTAAAAATGGGCACAATAAAAGATAAAAATTGTAGGGATTTTACAGAAGTAGAAGAGTTAAAGAAAAATGCCAAAAATATACAGAAGAACTAAACAAGAAAGATCTTAACATCAACAATGACCATGATGGTATGGTTATTGACCTAGAGCCAGAAATCCTAGAGAGTGAAGTCAAGTACATCTTAGGAAGCATTGCTAACAATAAAGCTAGAGGAGGTGATGGAATTCTAGATGAGCTAATTAAAACCCTAAATGATGGTGCTAGGAAAGCGCTGCACTCAAGCCAGCAAATCTGAAAAACACAACAGTGGCCACTGGTTTGGAAAAGATCAGTTTATATCCCAATCCTAAAAAAGAGCAATGCCAAAGCATGTTCAAAGTACCAAACAACTGCACTCATTTCACATGCCAGCAAGGTTATACTTAAGATTTTGCAAGGTAGGCTTTAACAATACATGAACCAAGAATTACCAAAAGAGCAGGCTGGTTTTCAAAGAGGCAGAGGAACTAAAGACCAAAATGCCAATACTCACTGGATTATGGAGAAAACAAGGGAGTCCCAAAAAAAAATCTACTTCTGCTTCATTGACTACACTAAAGCCTTTGACTATGTGGATCACCCAAAAACATGGCAAGTCCTCAAAGAGATGGGAATACCAGATCACCTTGTTTCCCAAGGAACCAGTATGTTAATGGAATGTGAAGAACTTTCTTGCCCATTAATAGACCTATGTGACCTTTGAGCCTGGGTCACATGGAGCCTGAGTTACATGAAAACCTGAGTCACATGGAGCCTGTGGCAGGAAGAGCTTGTCAAACAGGTGGAACAGGAAGAGAGAGAGTGAGGCACAGCTGGGAGAGAAAGAGGCAAAGCAGCTAGTGTGAATGAGAGGGAGGCATTTTGCCGAATGGAGCTTTTTTGTGAAGAGGCCTGATGGGGGGGAAGTCTCGGGGATGGTGGTACTCCATGTATTGGTACTGTGTACAAACTTCTTTGTTACCATGGTGAATTTGGCTTTCTGGTACCTAAGTAAATATCTTGGTTTCAATCTCTGATCAAGAGAGTCTGTTATAGTTTGCAATTCAAACCTGGAAATATGCCTGCAAATTCATAGCAGCAGCAGTGGGTATCACATTGGCATTATATTTGGCATCACAACAGGATTGCAGGATATAAAACCTCTACTTGGAGACAGGAAGGCTCTAGGGAAGGAAATGGGTGTCCCAGGATGGGAGGATTTAACTTATTCTGCCCTGGTGAGAGAATGGGCTAAAAGCACAGGACTGTGTGAAAACTGGGAACCAAGGCTACAGAAGGGAGAACCCAGAGATTTAGAAACATGTTTGCAAGGAATACCAATACAACTGGGGAAAGAAATGGCAGAGGTGTGTGGAAGAGGATGGGCCTTGTCAACAAGTTATCATATTATATGTAAAAATAGAGACAAATTGCTGGAGGCAAAGGTTCAGATGAAAAAGGAGTTAGCTGACTTGCATGAAAAGCTTTCTATGCTACAGCATTCAAGCTTTCCTTTAGAAGAGCAAGATAGAAAGTCTTAGGTGGGAAGAAAAGGCAGTTGTAAGTTTAGCTCTGGAAAAGAACAGAAACATTAACAGGAGAAAGGTACACGCAACTCTTGCACATGTGGGGTCTGACTGGGACCCAGACACCTTGAAGGAAGATGCATGGGAGGAAAATTTAAGAAAGTTAGATGAGGAGGCTTCTAGAAATGCAGGCGTTTGCCCAATACTATGTAGGAAACAGGAGAACCAGGGGGGCCACATAGTCTTTAAGGAAGTAACTGAGGATTTTACTCAGCAGGAGGTCACAGACATATTAAGTCAATTAACCCCCAAAATGGGAGAATCATTAGTATCTTGTATAGTTAGAATCAGTGATGAAGGGGACTGAGGAGAAGAGACAGATAACATAGACCGTTTGAAATTCATAGGTGTTAGTCAGAATCCTTTTGTACAACAAGCTTTTAAGGATTACCATACTCAGGAAGGTAACAATGGAACTAATTTGTTAGCTTTAGCTGCCAAGGGATGCAATAAACAGTATCCCACTGACTCTACATGGCCTAGTGGAGACAGATCCTGGTATTCGCTTAGAGACTGTATGAGAAAGTTAAAGAACAGGTAGTGAAAACTTCAATTATGATTGCAGATGCAGATGTATATTACATAGTATGGTATATAAAAATATAATAGTGATGCTCTTCCTGCTTATAAGCACATAATTCTGACTCTACTAATTGGGGAAATAGAGTACTGTTTGACAGAGGTGCTGGATAAGATCTCACATTTAGGGAATGGGGAAAAGATAAATTTCCTCAAGACAGAAAAGTAAACAGCCAGTAGATTCAAAATCTGAATACATTAACAAGGAAAGAATTGTTTACTACTTTATTAAGAGCAGGAAGAATAGATGGCATTCCAACTAACAAAGATGTACCTAGAAAACTTAATATTAGACTGAATAGGGAAGTAAGAACTGCCTCTACACATCCTCCTGAACCATTGTATCCAAGTTTGTCACACCTTCATGGAGAATAGGAAATTAGCCAAGCCCCAGCTCGGATTAGAGAAATACACAGATGGGACAACAGAACCAATATCTGATTAACCATATATTGGAAAAATGGATCAACTACTGTAACTAGGGCATTAATAGATACAGTGGCAGAGGCCTCTATACTATATGGAAACCCTGATAAATTTAAACATGGAACTCCTATTACCATCAAAGGAGTGGGAGGGGCTGAAATATCAGCTGGACAAGGTAAGCTAACTTTGAAAATTAGACAATTACCTAAGAAAGAATATACTGTGGTAATTGTACCTATTCCTAAATACAACATTGGGATAGATGTATTGAGACGTATGATTTTAAATTTACCTCAGGGGAGATAGTAATTTGCAGTAAGGAAGATAGGAATTAATACAGTTTTAGTTGCTAAAATAAAAATGGACCCAGTCATTTTATGTGAACCTTCTGAAGTAATTACTTTAAAGCTGTATCATGTGCTAGGTGGGCAAGATGAAATTACCAATATTATAAAGGAATATGCTGAGGCAGGAGTGTTGGTCCCTAAAACCACTCATGGAATAATCCTGTCTGGCCAGTCCTAATGTCAGATGGGACGTGGACAATGACAGTACATTAAAGACAATTAAATAAGGTGATTCTTCCTTTGTATGCTGCTGTTCCGGATACTGTTTCCTTAAAAGAAAGGATCCAGAAATATGTTGAGACTTAGTATGCAGTTACTGATTTAGCCAATGCTTTCTTTATTATCCCAATAGATTCTAAACAATGGGACCAATTTGCTTTCACTTGGCAGAGCGGACAACATACTTTAACCTGCTTGCCACAAGGATATCTTCGTAGCACTACTATTTGTCACAGGATTGTAGCTGAGCATTTCGATGAATTAGAACTGCCTGGTATACAGCTTAGCCACTATATAGATGATATGATGATACAAGGGAAAAATGTAAAAGAAATGGAGAAGAGTTTGATACTTTTAATTGAACATATGAAAAGCAAAGAGTGGGAAGTTAACCCTGCAAAGATTCAAGGGCCAGCTCAAACCATAAAATTTTGGGGTATACAATGGAATAAAGGGCTGCAAGTAATTCTCCCACAAGCTCAACAAAACATTCAGGATTTTCCTATCACTACCAATAAGAAAGAGGCCCAAAAGTATATAGGATTATTTGGATATTGGAGACATCACATTCCATATTTAGGACAGATTTTGAAACCCTTATATAAGGTTACCAGGAAGAAATATGAATTTGATTGGGGACTTAAGCAGAGTAAAGCTTTTGAAGAAGCCAAGGCTGCTATACAGTTGGCCCTGGATTTATGGTCTATGCAAAGTGGCCTGGTGGAATTACAAGTGACTGTAGAGAATGAATATGCAAACTGGAGTTTGTGGTAAAAACAACAAAGCCAGAATGTACCCTTAGCATTTTGGTCTGGAGTTTAACATACCCCTTTTGAAAAGCAGTTGTTAGCTGCATATTGGGCTTTGATAGAGACTGAACAACTGACTCTGGGCCATAATGTAATACTGAGGCCTGGAATCCCAATTAGGACCTGGGTAATGAGTACCCTAGCTTCCCAGAGAATTGAACATGCACAAGAAGCTAGCATACTTAAATGGAAATGATATATTCAAAATGGATCTAAAAACAGGCAAAAGTAGAGTTTCTGCTTTATGAATCTATAGCAAACATAGATACTGAGGGAAATGATACACCCCGCACCAAAGCAACAACTGGTACAGTCCTTGGTAAAATGGAATGAGGGATATGATGGATTAACTGAAGAACAAAAGAAACATGTGTGGTTTACTGACAGGACAGCAAAATATTTGGGCCATAAAAGACATGGGAAAGAAGCAACCTATAACTCATGTACTAGGTGGGCTTTGGAAACTACTGGGACAAGTGGAAGTAGTCAATATGCTGAACTTATGGCAGTACATCAAGCTGTTAAAACAGAACAAGAAGGACAGCATCATATATTTACTGATTCATGGGCAGTAACAAATGGGTTGGCTACATGGATGTCCATGTGGAAAAATCAAAATTGGGAAATTCAGAGTAAACAAATTTGGGGCAAAAAATTATGGGAAGATATATGGGACATGTCTTTGGTTACTAATTTGTCAGTTTTCCACATAGTTACTCACGTGGCCTTCACCACACCAGAACATGAGTACAATGTACATGCTCATCAACTAGCAAAGACTGCTACTCAACATACTGTCCCTACTCTGAAACCAACTGATGATCCAATACTAGCAAAATGGGTCCATCAAACAGCCAGTCATTTAGGGGTTGAGGCCACACAGAGGGGCATAAGATCAAGGTATTAGTATCTCACATTCATTGTTAAAACAGGTAGCAGAGCTATGTCATATATGTCAACTGGAAAAGGAAGGAACTGTTCCTCGGGTAGTAAGTGAAGAGATAGAAAGGGGAAGAGTCCCAACCCAAATTTAGCAAAATAGATTATATTGGTCCTGTACTCCAAGATAAAGGATGCAAATTTATATGTACTTGTGTTGATACCTATTCAGGTGCACCAGTGGTTTGTCCTTATGAGAATGCAACCCAGAAAAGCACCTATAAAACTCTAGATATCATAAGTCCATATTATAGAACCCTAATGCAGATTCAAAGTGACAATGGGTCACATTTCAAAGGTAATGAAATGAAGAGATGATCTATATTAAACAATGTAGAATGGATATATTATATTCTATATTATCCACAAGTATCTAGGTTAATTGAAAGAATGAATGAATTATTGAAAGAACAGTTAAGAAAGTTAAGTTCTAATTATTCTAATCAACATTGGAAAGATAATTTGTTCACTGCTTTACATAATTTGAATAACAGACCATTGGGAGAAAGTACACCTGTAGCCAGAATGATGACCCCAAATCTGCAAATTAGAAAACAGCAAACATATAAGATCCCAAATACTGAATACCAAACTATAAGGCAAGATGTCCCAGCACTGTATCCAGGAATATCAGCAGGATATGATTTACACTGTTTAGAAGATTTTTGGTTGAACAGAAAAGAAATAAGGAAAATCTCTACTGAAACATGTTGGAGAATCCCTAAAAATCATTTCGGACGGATATTACCTAAATCAGGATTAGCAGCACGAGGAATATATGTATTGGCTGGAGTAACAGATTCTAATTATCAAGGAGAAATTATTGTGGTATTCCAAAATTTAGGTGATGAACCTATACAGTTCTGTAAAAATGACAGAATAGTTCAAGTGATCATTATTCCTTGTGAAATAATACCCCTTGTGAAAGTTGACCCTCCTTCCAAAATAACTATCAGAGGAATGGAAGGGTTTGGTTCTACTGATAGAATAAAATTGGGAGCTCAAGTATGGGTAAAACAGAAGCCAGATGATTTTCCAAAGGCTGCGGAAATTATAGCACATGGTAAAGATAACACCATAACTGTTACTTATTCAAGAGAAGATGATTACCAGACTGTGCCCTTAACTCATTTTACCACGAATAAGGTTATGATAGTTGGTTTATGGACTCCAGAAGCATGACTGACACCGTATCTACCCTGCTTCTGGTTATTGTCTCCTTATTCTTTTTGGCTTTTGTCTGTGCAACTACTTTGCTAGATTTGTCTCCTGCAGACTTAGTGCCGTACACTTGAGATGACCGACTGCTTAAGCTGGATGTCACCCTACATCCAAGACTGGGACAGGTCCCTGGACCTGGCACTGACCAAGCTCCAGATGCCAGCTAAAGAAGTGACCCCTTGAATGGGACTTCTCGGGGCAGGGACAGCTCAACATCCAATCTCAGCAGGAAAGCGTTATAGAAGAAGAGACCTTCGCCCTTTACCCGAAGGGATTTTGGGTGCCATTCATTTGAAGGAGGAATGACGGGGTGCTTGGGCTCAAGCTCTCACCCTAAAATATGTGTTTATTTCATGTTATCCCTGTTACACTGTTGTGAAGATATGTTGATACCAGTTACCTCTAAACTCCCATTGACCTATATAATGGACATGAAAGATCTTGGAGCCAAATGTACTGTTAACAAAATGGGAAGATCTTTCATACCCATTAATAGGCCTATGTGACCTACCTTAAGCCTGAGTCACACGGAGCCTAAGTCACATGAACCTGAGTCACCATGTGCATGTGGTGGGAGGAACTTACCAAACAGGTGGAGCAGAATAGGTGGAACAGGAAGAGAGAGAGTGAGGCAGAGCCGGGAGACAGAGAGGCAGAACAGCTACCATGAGTGAAAAAGGGAGGCATTTTGCTTAAGGGAGCTTGTTTGTGGGGAGGCATGATGGAGGGAAGGCTTGGGGATGGCAGTGCCTTGAAAGGCAGAATCAGCCAAATGGAAAAGGAGGTCCAAAAGACCACTGAAGAAAATACTACCTTAAAAATTAGATGGGACCCCCCCCCGCCCACCTTCACCTGGCTGTATATATGTGCATTTTAAACCTAAGTAACTTAAGTATTTTATTCTTATATTTTACTGTAGGGGGCAACACCATTCTCTCAGTCCCTCAAATTTGAAACCTACGGGTCTTCTTTGACCCCTATCTTTCATCATCCTGTACCCAAATCCCATATCCAATCTATTTCCAAGGCCTGCCTATTTCAGCTTTGCAATTTCTCTCCAATACATCCTCTTTTCTCTTCTGATACACTTTTACTCTTTCTGTTGAAATCCCTAGTCATGTCAAACCTGGATTGTTGCAATAACCTGATGATGACTGCATCAAGTCTCTCCCCACTCTGATCCAGCCATCTGAGTAGCCATCAAAATGATATTGTGTAAAGCCCAGGTCCAACCATGTCATTTCTCTACTCAATAAGCTCTAATGTCTCCCTATTGCTTGCAAGATACAAATACAATATCCTCTGTTTGACATTCAAAATGCTACATAACCAAGGCTCCTCACCATTTTCAGTTTTCTTAAACCTTTGTCCCAGCCACATGATTTCCATCCAGTGATCCTCCTTGCTTTTTCACAAACAGCATACTCCATCTCTCAGCTCTGGAATTTTCTCTGGCTGCCCACATGCCTAGGATGCTTTCTGTCCTCATCTCACCTGACTGGCTACCCTGACTTCCTGTAAGTCACAACTAAAATCCCTATCTTCTACAGGAAACCTTTCTTAATTCCTCTAAATTTTGGTACCTACCTCTCTTTTTGCTTCTTATTAATTCTATATATTGCTTGTTAGTAGATATTTGTTTGCTTGTCTCTCCCATTATATTGTAAGCTCCTTGAGAACAGGGGATATCTTTTAACTCTTCTCATATCCACAGCACTTAACATACTGCCTGGCATATAGCATGTGTTTAATAAATATTTATTAACTGACTGATATACCTCAAGTAATGATTTGTCACATTAGATACAATATTAGTATCCTAGTCATGGGGTGCTGTTGTAGACCTCATCCATTTCTTCTGATTGTTTTTGCAGCTGTGAAAAGTCTTAGTAATACCTTCATATAAAAGTGCTACAAATTTATTTCCCACCCTAGTTTTGCTGTCCATATCAAATAGTTGTACACTCTATATTCTCTGTACGGTCAATTCTATCAATCATGTATTCTTTCAGGGCTTAAATATATTATTTACCTAGAAGGAAAGAAGGTTCCAAAACATTTTTGATATCAGATTTGAGATCAAATGTAGATTTTATTTTCCTCAAGATGTTGATTATGGTTTCACAGACAATGAATAGATATAGTAAAAATAAGATTCAAAACAAAAATTAGATGGGAGCAAGTGGAAGCGAGTGACTTTATGAGAAATCAAGATATTATAAAACAGAACCAAAGGAATGAAAAAATGGAAGAAAAATGTGAAATATCTCATTGGAAAAACCACTGACCTGAAAAATAGATCCAGGACAGATAATTTAAAAATTACTGGACTACCTGAAAGCCATGATCAAAAAAAGAGCCTAGATATCATCGTACAAGAAATTATCAAGGAGAACTGCCCTGATATTCTAGAGCCAGAGGGTAAAATACAAATTGAAAGAATCCACTGACCACCTCCTGGAAAAGATCCCAAAAAGAAAACTCCTAGGAATGTTGTTGCCAAATCCCAGAGCCCCCAGATGAAGGAGCCAGAAAGAAACAATTTCAGTATTGTGGAAACACAATCAGGATAACAAAAGATCTAGCAGCTTCTACATTAAGGGATGAAAGGGCTTGGAATATGATATTCCGAAGGTCAATGGAGCTAGGATTAAAACCAAGAATCACCTACCCAGCAAAACTGAGTATAATGCTCCAAGGCAGAATATGGACTATCAATAAAAAAGAGGACTTTCAAGCTACCTCAGTGAAAAGACCAGAGCTGAACAGAAAATTTGACTTTCAACCACAAGAATCAAGAGAAGCATGAAAAGGGAAACAAGAAAGAGAAATCATAAGGGACTTACTAAAGTTCACTGTTTACATTCCTACATGGAAAGATAATGTGTGTAATTCGTGAGACCTCAGTATTAGGGTAGCTGAAAGGAATATATGTACCTATACACACACATATACACATACACATATATATGTGTGTGTGTGTGTATACACACACACACACATATAGACAGAGGACACAAGATGAGTTGAATATGAAGGGATGATGTCTAAAAAAATAAAATCAAATTAAGGGATGAGAGAGGAACATATTGAGAGAGGGAGAAAGGGAGAGATAGAATGGGGTAAATTATCTCACAGAAAAGTGGCAAGAAAAAGCAGTTCTTTGGAAGGGAAGAGGGGCAGGTGAGGGGGAATGAGTGAATCTTGCTCTAATCGAATTTGACTTGAGGGAATAACATACACACTCAATTTGGCATCTTACACCACAGGAAAGTAGGAGGAAGGGTATAAAAAAGGGGGGGGGACAATAGAAGAGAGGGCAGATAGGAAGTAATCAAAAACAAACACTTTCGAAAAGGGACAGGGTCAAGGGAGAAAATTGGATAGGTGGGAGCAAAATATCATTAGTCTTTCATAACATGAGTATTGTGGAAGGGTTTTACATAATGATACATGTGTGACCTATGTCAAATTGCTTGCCTTTTTAGGGAGGGTGGGTGAGGAGGGAAGAGGTGAGAGAATTTGGAATTCAAAGTTTTAAAAACAGATGTTCAAAAAAAAAGTTGTTTTTGCATGCAACTGGGAAATAAGATATATAGGCAATGGGGCACAGAAATCTATTTTGCCCTACAAGAAAGTAAGGGAAAAGGGGATAGGGGGAGTAGGGTGACAGAAGGAAGGGCTGACTGGGGAACAGGGCAATCAGAATATATGCCGTCTTGGAGTGGAGGGGGGAAGGTAGAAATGGGGAAAAAATTTGTAATTCAAAATGTTGAATCAATGCTGAAAACTAAAAATATTAAATATATTTAAAAAATTTTTTTAATTAAAAAAACATAAAATTGGACAGACATGAAGACAGTGGAAGATAGAAAGGCCTGGCATGCTATGGTCAATGGTGCCAAGAAGTATTGGGCAGGGGGCAGCTAGGTGGCTCAGTGAGTAGAGCACCGGCCCTGGAGTCAGGAGGACCTGAGTTCAAATCCGGTCTCAGACACTTGACACGTACTAGCTGTGTGACCTTGGGCAAGTCACTTAACCCCAACTGTCCTGCCAAAAAAAAAAAAAAGAAGCATTGGGCATGACAAAACAACTGACCAACCACATACATTTAAAAGACTTCAGGGATCAAATTTGACTTCATTTAATCCTTTAACTGACAAAACAGTCCTTAAAATATAATATTTAGCACAAACGTCCAAAATGATTAAATTATATCTTTAGGAGCACTTTTTAGTAGAGGACTGAAGATTCTTAATAGATATCCCATATTTCCACCTTTTCATATTATGACATCCCTGAAGCTTATCTCTACTCCTGCTCCTGATAAATGATTCTAAAATAGAGAAAGTTATATTGTGAAATAAACATTTAATAGTAAAAGTTTGGAATAAACGCAGAAAGCTGCTAAGCTTGACATAGTTCCATCCTGTAGGAAGGCAGAAGGTAGGCAGAGGAAATGAAGAATATTTATTGCATATATGGAGAGATGTGGAAAACATAAGAAGCGTCAAGCACTTATTTCTTTTCTCCTCAATAAATAATAGCATACATTAATCTTTTATCCTTGTGTGAGAAACGTGGTTTTGGGGATCACTGGACTTCCTAGGCAGGGCCAAAGTCCTGAGAAAGAACCCTATGATAATCCTTAGGGAAGGCCGTACAGACCACAGGACTCCCAGAGGAAGACCAAGTGGTAGCCATCCCTTAATCTGTGGGGATCACAGGACACCCCAAGACAAGATCCAGGAGTAAGCCCAGCGAGCTTCCGCTGCCTGTTGCTTCCCTTCACTTGACCTTAGGAAAATCCATGTGATTTGCCCATTCACACCCAAAGAACTCAAGACCAGAGTGGGAAGAGGAAGGCATTTTATTATGCTCCTTGAGAGAGCGGGTGTAATGCTCACAGGAACACTCACACTGATACAGCTGCAGGAGCAGGGGTAACCATTCCCTCCACTCTTGCTAGAGTCATGGTTAGTTTACAATCTTTGTTTTTTTACATAGTTTTCCTAGGTTATACAGTTTATATAAATAGGATAATAAGGATACAGAAGCAAAAGTGAAGTTAATTAGATTTTCCTTGTCTTAGTTTAGCATTAAACTATAATTCTTTTAGTTCCCCTACTTTCCCTCTTTAACATATGCAAATTATGCAAATCAGTAGGCCTGGATTCTTGACCAAGACCAGACCCTACATAAGCTTGAACTGGTTCAAGTGGGTTTGGCCTCTCTAATTCCCTAGACTGCCTTCTCAAAAAGCATGCACATGCATACAAGCCTCTGACCTCTCACCTGTCCGACCTTGAGGCCTGGTCTCTGCTAAAGCTGGGGTGGGGGAGGGCGAGGAAGCACACCTTTAGTTCTGTGGAAACAAAACTCCTCCTCCCATTTCTTACACTTGTGATCCTTATTGTGTTTAGTCACATACTCTCAGTAATAAAAGTATTTGTTTTCTATTTAAGAAAGACACTGACAACATCAAAACTTTGTCAGAAGTTAAAAGGAAATAAGACATGCAATAAATCAAGTTTGGATACCCTTTGTACTGTGTAAAGTTATACTTTTTGTGAGTATGCTCCTCAGAGTCTTTATGAACAGGGTTCACAGTTTTTATAGAAAAGCAAAGAGAAAGTCTGCATGCTATGCTTCAAGAAATCCTAATTGAAAACTGCCCTGATCTACTGGAGACAGAGGACTTCCTGAAAGAAACCCCCAAAAGTAAAAGTGACAGGTATGTCACATCCAAAATCTAGAGTTCTCCTGTCAAAGCTGTTAGAAACATACTTACATTGTCTAGGAATAAGCAAGACTCATCGTGAAGCCAGAAACATTTTAATTATAATTTACATTTATTCCCTCTGAATAAATGGGTACCTCCCCTGAACAGAGTACAGGAGAAAGTACAAAGGACTCAGATGGATGCCAGTCTTTTAATAGACCCTCACCTCAAATCTCCTGCCAGGCTCTTCATTGGCCAGATACAACCCCCTGACTGCCTACACCATGGCCCTCCTCAAAGGGCTCGTTCAAGCATGTGTACAAGCCTCTGACCTTTCACCGGACCGACCTGAGGCCTGGTTTCTGCTAAAGGTGGGGAGAGGAAGAGGGAAAGGTACACCTTCAATTCTGTGGAAACAAAACTCCTCCTCCCATTTCTTACAAAGGGAAAAAAGGCTCACATGTAAGTATGTACTCACCTGGATGAAAAGGAAAAACAATGGTGTGAATGAAAAATAAGACTGCACTGCTAATTTTATAAGATATTTTTAAATACTTTATTACTAAACTAAATCTGCCAGAATAGCATCATATCTACTATAAGATATGAGGTTAACTAGTTCCTGAAAAACAGTCCAAAACTTACTCCCAACATGAAATATAGTACTTAAAAAGAGGAGTTTCTCATTATGGAACCTTGAATAGATCATAATGTTTTTAAATAAGATCTTACTAAAGATCAAAACTCAGCTAAAGTTAAACGTTATTTAAAACTCCTCAAGAAAAAAAGAAGAAATATGAAGCCAATCATCACTAAAGAAAATTTAAGGAATATTTAGACCTAGGATTTAAAAACTCTTGTCAAATTTTAGAGCTCTCTCATATTTTATCTTGTTTTGTAAATTCAAGTGTACTTTTTAAGATAACATAAAGACTGAGTTTTCTAAATATTATTAACCAAATGCCTTGTGAAAGAAAGTATTTTGAGAGAGGATTCTGGGAAGATGACAGAATAGGTCAGAAAATTCCGAGCTCTCAAAGATTTTCCCCCACAAAAGAGGTAAATTAAGCACCTTAAGGCAAACAAAGTGCAGGTAAAAATAAAT
The DNA here is from genome assembly GCF_011100635.1 of Trichosurus vulpecula. Taxonomy (NCBI): domain Eukaryota; kingdom Metazoa; phylum Chordata; class Mammalia; order Diprotodontia; family Phalangeridae; genus Trichosurus; species Trichosurus vulpecula. The sequence continues at coordinate 280,378,378 of NC_050577.1, read as the reverse complement.
AAGAATAGGGGCACAACAGGGGACTTCCTGGGACATTTTGAGAAGATCAGAATAAAATCCCAGGACAAGGTTTGGTCCCAGTGGAGAGTAAACACCTCCAGGCTAGGATCCTCTTCAACAAGTGGCAAGCCCTGGGGTTAGTTAGTCTGAGAGGCTGCCTCAGCCCCCACCACAGGAACTTTTACCACCCCCCCCCCGGAGTTAGTGAGGGGAGTTGGGTGTCTGAGCCCTGGAAATCGAGGGAACCTTGGCTGCCAAGGAACTCCAGACCCAGCTATGCTACAAAGAGCAGCCAAGAAGGAAAGAACACACACCCAGTGAGTACAGAAGCAGTAGGGCAGAATGCCCCTGGCTGTGGGCACTTACAGGAGGTTGGAGGTTTGGCTTTGGTTACAGGTTAGAGGGGGAAAATTGATCTGGGGCAAGAAGCACCATTTTCCATACCCCACGGCTAGAGGTGATTACAAAAATCGAAGCTATTATGACAAAAAATGCACCGGCAAAGAAGAAAGAATCCAACCATAGAAAGCTATTATGGGAATAGAGATGACCGGGGTTCATCTTCAGATTGAAGTAAAGAAACCCTCAAAGAGTAATGTCAAATTGTCGCCTGACCAAAAAGAATTCATAGAAGATCTTTAAAAAGACTTTAAAAATCAAATGACAGAGATGGAGGAAAAACTAAAATAATAATAATAATAGTAATAATAAAAGAAAAACAAGAAGATTATGAAAGGAAAGTCAACCAATTAGAAAAGGAGATTCAGAATCTTAAGGGATAAAATGACACCTTGAAAATTAGAATTGGGCAAGATGAAAACAGTGAAATTCTAAGAGATTAAGAAATAATTAAACAAAATATGAATGATGAAAAAATACAAGAGAAAGTGAAACATCTTATAAGAAAAACAACAGATCTGGAGAACAGGTCAAGAAGAGAAAATATAAAAATAATCTGACTACCTAAAAGCTATGATCAAAAAAAGAATCTTGATACAATAATACAAGAACTAATTCAAGAAAATTGTCAAGAAACATTACAACAAGGGGGAAAAATAGAAAAAGAAAAATTGTATTGATCACCACTTAAAAGAAATCCTATGAGGAAAATTCATAGGAATATTATAATCAAATTCTGAAACCCTCAGCTCAAGGATGAAATATTAAAAGCAACAAGAATAAAACAATTTAAATATGATGTTGTCACAATTAGAATCACACAAGACCTAGCAGCAGAGACATTACAGGACTGCAGGTCTTGGAACACTATATATCAAAGAGCAAAAGAACTGGGGCTCTGGCTGTAAATATCATACCCAGCAAAGTTAAGCATAATCCTGAATGAAAAATAATGGTTATTTGATCAACTGTCAGACTTTCAAGACTTTGTTTAAAAAAAAAAAAACTTCAACTTAAAAGAAATTCCAAGAGCCAAGAGAAACATAAGGGACATATCAATGACTGATTACAAGGGATTCAATAAGGACAGACCATTTACTTTCTAAATATGTAAAATGCAAAATGAATAACCAAGATTCTTATTAATAATTGGGTAGCTCATAATAAAGATTGGGGTATGCCTGCGTATGATATGAATTTTAAAAGTAAAGCCATTTAGGAACAGCTAAAAAGAGTAATTATTTTATACAAATGAAGAGCAAGAGGAAGAATCAATACAAAGGAACTAGATAGGGAGGAGGGCTGGTAAGTTAATAGTATCTATCTATCTATCCATCCATATATATATTTAGAAGAGTATAAAAGTCCTCTAAATTCAAAAGAAATAAAGTAAGGGGATGGGGGGGAGTGGAAAAGGAAAGAATCTTTAGAGGGGAGAGGGAGGGATTAGGTAAAAGTGGGGTATAGAATGGTGTTTAGATCAACGGGAATGAGAGGATAAAGGAGGGATCTCTAGAGGGGAAAGTGAAGGAATAGGTTGTAGGGGGCTATAGAAGGGTGTCTAGATTTATGGGAATGGGAGGACAGGGGATAGATCCTTGGAGGGGGGTAGGCAAGTAATAGGACAGCAAGGTAGTGGGTAGAACGAAAGTAGAGGAGGCATGAGGGATAGGAAAAAAGAGATGTGCACAAACATATAAACAATTATCAGGAGCAGAATCTGTTTGGGAAAATATGTCTATATATACATTTGTCTATATATGTGTGTGTGTGTACAAAATATGTATGCTTATATATGTATATATAACTATAGATAAATATAGCCACACTTAATTGTATCCTGGGTGGCAGAGGGAAGGGAACAAAGGAACAAAGTAAAAAAGTACACAGCAGAGAACAAAAAAATATTTACAAGGAAGCAAAGAAAAGACAGACAGCTCTCAACACAACATGTAGTATTTATCATACAGGCTTTCTTGAAACGAAAATTTCTTGAAATGAAAAAACATTCAATTACATATTTTGTATCCTCTCTTCTGTTCTGCTATGCATGACATGCTTTGTTTTTCCTTTCTTACTTTGTATTTAACTTCCATTACTTAAATTTATAATATGTTTTTCTTTCTTTTTCCTATTCTGTATTTGTGTTCTGGTGTTAGGGTCTAAAATAAAATTCAAAAAAAAAAGAAAGAAAATATTTTTACTTACAGTTAGTTGCTTGAGCCTATAAGTATGTCTGTTTCACAAGATACAACATCCTAGATTTTCTTGACCCAAGGTTCTTGTCACTCTGCCATATCAGTTGTAACCTGTCTGCTTTCCTTGCATTTGTTACTGGGCTGCTGAGCACTGTTGGAAAAAAAAAAATTATTTGTTAGTCACTACAAATTTATGTCAGCTGATTATCAGCTAGGCACTTATCGTTTAGTACACAGCAATTCTCATCTTTAATAGATTTCCTATCAAATTCTTCCCAACAGCTGTTCTAAACTTTAGGTACTCTACTCAGCTCCAACTCCCATTCTTTTAACAGGATCTTTACTCCTACTTAACTGAAAAGATTGAGGCTTTATACATAATGACAAGACTGGATTTATACTATGTATAGGAAGGCAACATTGGTTCCATATTAGGAAAACTATAAACATAATAGAGCTTTTTATGTTTACAAAAACAAAATAAACAAAAATACACTAAAACATAGACAATATATGGTGCAGCCTGCAAGGATCCTTATGTATGGTTCAGGGGCCCTATTTCTATTTTTTTAACAACACTATTGTAGGTGATGTGATGGTTTACTTACAGACTGCTAGAAAATTAACTAAAAATTAATTGAAACAACTTCAGCATAGTAGCAGGATATAAAATAAATACACATAAGACCTTTCTTTCTACTACCAGCAAAACAAGAGCTAGAAAAAGAAATTCCATTCAATATGGCTACAAGAAAGTACAATATACCTAGAATTCTACATCCAAGACTATATATAAACTATATATGAATTCAAATACAAATCACTTTTTCTAGAAATAAAGACAAGCCTAAATAAGTGAAGATATTAACTGCTCATGAGGGAGGCTGAGGAAATATAATAAAATGAAGTTACCAAAACAAATGTACTTATTCAACATCATAACAGTCAGCCTACCAAAAACTCTCCTAAAAAAGAAGGAAAAAATAATTTTTAAAAATAGAGAAATAGACCAGCATAAGAGATTAGGCACACAAAATAGAAAAGGAAATGAACATACTAGCATAATTCTACAAAACTAAATACAACTACTGAAGGAAAGACTCAGTATTAAAAAAAAATAAGAAAACTGGAAGACAATCTGGTAGAAATTAGGTATAGAAAACCATCTTATACCATATTTTAAAGTATCTAAGAATCACCTAACACTTTTACTGCTCTATTATTCTTCTCCTGGTAAGTAGAATTACATTAAAACCAATGCTCGCTATTGGTTTTGAAATCTTCACACTGAGATGCCACAACAATCAAGTGCTTCTAATTCTTTGGTGGTCAAATAGGAAAGCATAGGTTAGTAAAGCTGTTTTCAAAAATTGGTTTTCAAGTTATTTTATCCTAGCTGCTGAAAAAAATTGCAAGGATAACAACACCACAGTTAAAGCATTATTGATTTTAGATAATGCCTTAGGTTGTATGAGAATGTCTTTTTTTGCCACCAAATACATCTTTATTGCAGCCCATGGATTTTTAAAGAACCCACTGCAAAACTTAAAGCCCACTATCTAAGAAAAATCCTCAAAGAAGCAATTGCTAACATTGTAGGTGACAATGAAATTTCCTTAAGTAATGTCTGAAAAATTGTAATATCAGACCACAATCAAAAATATTAACCATGCTTGGCAACAAATAACTGCGAGCAACATCCATCTGAAGCACATCTTGTCATACTGTGCAAAGAGTAATTGTGAAGATTATCCCTCTCAAGAGTAGACCATTATAGAAGAAACAGCAAACTTGTGAAGAAAGCTTGATTTTGATAAACTAGAAAATGACAGTGTCCAGAATTGCTTGAGTCACACTCAATAGAACTAACTGATGATCTTCATTGAAATCAACTATTTATGCTGAAGATGCGGAAGAGGCAAAATAATATGAGAATTAGAGGAATGCCCTCTCAAAGAATTCAAAGATATTTGAACTTTGGAAGTTGTGAAGGAAAAAATTATAGATGTTGAACCTAATTTTGATTGAAGCATGCAAATCTGCCAAGATGAGGATAGCATTCTCTGCCCTTATCAGCATATGTATGAAGATTTAAAGAAAGAGAAGACAGTTCAGATTACACAGCTAACATATTTCAAATGACAATAACAACATTTTCAGAAGGCTGCAGGCTTCCCACCTGAGTGCAAACACTGCTACAGAGTTCCACATCCAGAGCTACCTCACTATTTATTGCCCTCAAATTAATGACAATGGAGCCGATATACTGGGATTATTCCCCAATAACATCTTCTACTCCTTCCCCATTGAATAGTAATCGAGTTTTGTTAACTGCTATTCCTGTTGGGCAATGTTACTCTTCATCCAAACTCTTAGCTTCTTCAGCAGTTTTTTAAAGTGGCAAAGAACTAGAAACTAAGGGGGTGCCAATCATTTGCAGAATAGCTAAAAATTATAGTATATGAATGAAATGAAATACCATTGTGCTGTAAGAAATAATGAAATGGAGAATTTTAAAAGTTTTTAAGAGTTTAAAAGAATTTTAAAATTCCAGGCTAAGATTCCATGAACTGAGGAAGAGTAATGTAAAAAAGCAGAACCAAGAAAATAATTTGTACAATAAAATCAAGATAAAAAGTGACTTTGAAATACTTAAAAATTCTGATCAGTGCAATAACCAACCACAATTCTGGCATGCCATCCACCTCATGACAAGTACATTCAGGGTACAGAATGGGATATGTATTTTAGGACCTATGCAATTCAGAAATATGATTTTCCTTACTATCTATACTTATCACAAGGGTTTTGTTTTTCTTTTTTTTCCCAATGCAGGGGAGAGAGAAAATAGATCTTTGTTAATTGAAAGAAATTAAAGAAAAAAACAAAGAGAACAAAAAAAGAAGAAAAGGATTATTCCGAACAAAAATATTTATAGCACCTCTTCTGGAGGGGGCCAAAGAACTAAAAACTATGGGGGTGCCCATCAGTTGGAGAATGACTGAATAAATTATGGTAAATGAATTAATGGAATATTATTAAGCCATCAGAAATTATGAAAAGGATGATTTATGGATTCAGAGAAACCTGGGAAGATCAGAAGCAGAGTGAAGTAAATAGAATCACAAGAACAATTTACATAATTACAACACTGTAAAGACAAACAAGTTTGAAATACTTAAGAAATCTGATCAATGTAATATCCAAAGATGATTCCAGAAGACCAATGGTGATACCTGCCTTCTGACAGAGAGCTGATGGACTTAAGCCACAGAATAAGACATTATATTTCTGGATACATTATTGTGGGAATTTGTTTTGCTTGGCTATGCAAATTTGTTACATGGGTTTTATTTTTCCTTTCTGTCAGCTGTGAACTGGAGGCAGAAAGAAGACAAATAGGGATAGGGCTCCAAAAATAAGGAAAACATTTTTTGTAAAGTTGCAGAAAAGAACAAAAAGAAAGTAATCCAGAAGAAATCACAGAAAGCAGAGCAACTTAGAAAGTTACAGTTAAATTTACACTTCAAAGGAAAAGCAAATTGTACATAATAGAGATTCACAATTCCATGTATAATCTTTTTCTGCTCTACTGTATATATGAAATGTTCATTTTATTTGAGGTTTCTTAAGTTTGATTTAAAAAAAAAACTAAAGTTACAAAGTTTGCTGAGGACAGAAGCAAAATTGCAGGGTTTAAAGAATGATAAGAAGACACTGAATATAAACTATGAATTACGGGGTTTGGGGGGGGGGGGTTCCAGCACAGAAGGAGAGATGAGAGGGCAAAGGCTCTGACAGATAAATTTTTGTGTTTGTTTTCTTCTGTTTTACAAAGGACAGGCAATATATGAGTTTGTAGACAACTAAATGTGACTCATTGAGAAATAAAAATTGAAGACGGATGAAAGAGATGGAATTTATAGAGCAGAATCCCAAAAGAGATGAAACTACATGGACTTAAGTATACAAGGATAAGTATCAGTCAGTCAGTCAAGCAGCATTAACTAAGTACATACTATCATGAAAAAGGAGAGGGTAGGCAAAATATAGAGAAGATGGTGGAGAGGACAGAAGTTGAGGGAGCTCATGTTTAATGCCCTCATTATTTTTTTTAATCTAAATTTAACAAACATCAAATAACCTGACCATTTCCATATACTTTGTGGAACAGACAGTGAGAATTGTACATAAAATGGAATTACTATTACGTAAAGCTTGGATTTTATTTAAAGTATATAATAAATTCAACATACGCCTTTCAAAGCTGTGCTGCTTTTCTATGGTTCCTATTGGTTTTATTTCTGTTCTCTTTTCCTTTTTCTTTTTTTTTTTAAAAAAAAATTCAAACCATATCCCTTACCTATCCTCTCTTTTTTAAAAAATAAAGACAAACTTGTAACAAATATACAGTCAAGCAAAACAAATTCCCATGATAACCATGTCCAAAAACTTACTTCATTCTACATTGCTTCTCAGTGATCATGGTACTTGTCAGATAATAAGTAATTATTAAGTGCTTACTATTATGCAGATGGAAAAGCCAAAAAAAAAAAGATCTTTGACCTAAAGAAGTTCCCATTCTAAATGAAGAGATATCATGCAAATAACTATGTATTTACTAGACATAAACACAGTAAATGGAAACTAAACACAGAGGGAAGGCACAAGCAGTGTGTGTGCATATAGAGGTTAGGAGGATGTGTATAGGGGAGGAAATAAGGCCCCTTACAGAAGCTGGGATTTGAGCTGGATTTGAATGACTACATGAAAACCAGAAAATGGAGGTAAGGAGGAGGACATTACACAGAGGGACATAATCTCTACATGTTTAAGAAAACAAAATATTTTCAAAATTATGCAAAATATTTTCAAGGAAAGATCCCTAATAACTAGGAGAAATGGGGGATGGCCTCATGTAGGAAGGAGGTGGCACCAGAATTTTGAAAGCAGCTAGGGATTATTTTTTTTAATTATTTATATCTCTTATTTTTATCACCTTCATTTGGCAGTATATCTGTCCCCACAGCCAACCTAGAGGACTATCCCTTATAACAAAGGAAAAAAAGGAAAGAGGAAAAAACGTCCAATTAAACTAACCAATATATCAGCCAAGACCAACAGCATATGTAGTTTTCCATAACATAGTCCCCAATTCAGTTTTTAAAAAGGGGGAAGGGGACAGTATATTTTATTTTGTTACCTTTTAGGGAAAACTAATTCCTGTTGTCGAAAAATGGTAGAACCCTGGTCCTATCACATACATCTAGCATTTGGAATCCCTGGGCCAAGAGAGTATGGATATTTCATTAAGTTCCTTAGCATAATTTCAAATTGCTCTCAAGAACAGTTGTACTATAAATAGCTATGCTATTTCACAGATCCATAAGCATTTTATTAAAAATAACTAAGATTTATATAGTGCTTTGCATTTATTATTTCATTTGATCCTTATGAAATTTTAAGTTAGGCATTATCATTCCCATTTTAGGGATGAGAAAACTGAAGCATAAAGGTTAAGTGACCTGCCTATTGTGACCTAGAGGTAGGATTTGAACTCAGGTCTTCTTGGAGTCATAAAGAGTTGGACATGATTGAAATATAGGAACAACAACAACAAAACAAACAAACAAAAAAAGATCCAAGCTCCTGGAAGGCTGGAATTGTTTTATTTTGAACTTTGTATCCCCAGGCAACTTAACATGTATGTATTAAGTGACTACTATATTCCAGGCACTATAATAAGCACTAGAGATTAAAACAAACAAAAAAAAAAGGCAAAACAGCCCCTGAGCTCAAGTAGCTCTCATTCTAATGGAGGAAAATTAAGGAGCACTACAAAAGGTTCCTTGTGAAAGGCTGAGACTTGAAGAAAGCCAGGGAGGCCAGGAAACAAAAATGAGAAGGGACAACATTCCTGTCAGGGGAGACTGCCAGTGAAAAGGCATTGAGTATAGAGGTGGAGTGTTGTGTCCAAGGAACAGCAGAGGCCCCGTATCACTCAACTTTGATTCAATTCAGAGGGGAGAAAATTATAATTAGCAAGTTCTGAAGGACTTAGGAAAGTGTCTTACATTTTGTTGTTGTCCCATCGTTTCAGTGTGTCCAACTCTTTGTGACCCCAAGTGGTTTGCCACTTCCTTCTCCAGCTCGGATGAGGAACTGAGGCAAACAGGATTAAGTGGTCACACAGCTAATAAAGTCTGAGGCCAGATTTGAACTCAGGAAGAAGTCTTTCTGACTTCAGGCCCAACTCTATCCAATGAGCCACCTAGCTGCCCTTACATAAAGCCATTCAAATATTTACTGAATTATACTGAAAGTGAATTTCCCTCCAGCTAAACACTACTTTTCCAGACTTCTCTCCCAATGCTCCCTTTTCACACACTCTACACTGCAACCAAACAGGATCACCCAAACCATCCAAACTTTCCAAACTTGATACCTCTGCTCACACTGTTTGGTCTTTCTGCAACGTCTCTTTCCCTGCTTCGACTTCAATTGCAATCTTTCTTACAAGGCCCAGTTCAAATCCCCAGCATCCCCACTCTAAGCCTTTCTTGGTTCTATAACCTATTCCCAACTGAAAATAAAATCTTCTATCTGCAAACTGTCAAGAAATTGTGTGGCTATTTTATTTGACCCAACTTAAAATTTCAATTGTCTCCTGGGTTACCTATACTTAGATGTTCCATTAGCCCCTCAATATATTCAAATACAAATTCACCAGCTTCTTCCCAAAACCTGTTCCTCTTCCCTTTTAACTGAAATAATATTCTGTTTCCTCATTAGTAAAATGAAGGGGCTGGAAAAGATAGTCTCTCAGATCTCTTCCACTTCTAAATCTATGGAGATTATAGATTGTACTTATGTAGGGGTGTGTATGTGTTTATGTAACATATATACACACATATATATCGCATATATACGTACATATAACATGTATGTATATACATATATACACATATATTCATGTATGTGTATATATATAGATATATATGCATATATATACACTATATATCCTACATACTACAAAATATAGATTGCATATAGAGAATTGTGGAGTAATAGCTGACTTTTCTTTTTCTCCTGACAGCCACTAATTATCAAATTCTGCTGTATTTATATACATGTATATATTTAATTCTGCCCCTTCTCTCCAATCCCACTGAAACTCTAGCTCAGGCCCTTGTTACATTTTGTCAGAACTATTGCAATAGCTTCATAGTTTTACCCTATACTCCATATTGCAATAGCAACCTATACTGCTAGCAGGTAAACATTTGAAAAGTACACCTCTGATCATGTCAAATTCCTTGCTCAAAAACATCCATTGGCTCTCTATTACTTATGACAGAAATTAAAGGTTATCTGTCTCAACCCAAACCAGAACAAGAATCTTATCTCTAACACTGACAATAACAAGTCATACTGCCTCAGCACAAAAGCCTTCAGTGATGAGACATTCATTCCTTCCCAAGGTAGATCATTCTACTTTTAGCTGGTTTCAATTGGAGATTTTTTTAAAGATTTAAAAAAAAAACACCTTAGTCTGTCTTTCTACCCCATTGTTCTTGGTTCTATTCTCTGGGCCTAAACTGAATAATCCCTCTTCCATTTAAAGATTAAATACTTGAAAATAGTTATGTCCCTACTAAGTCTTCTCTGGGGTAAATATCCCCAGTTTCTTCAACTAATCATTATAAAGCATAGTCTCCAGTTCTCTCACTATCTTAGTGACAGTTTCTCTACCCTCTCCAGACTTGCCAATGTACTACCTAAAATGTGACATCCAGAATGGAACACACTATTACAAATGTCATCTGATTAAAATAGAGAAGAACAGGGCTAATCTACCTCATTTTGGAAACTATGGCTCTTTTCATGCAACCTAGAATAAGTATTTTTTTTTGGTTACCATGTCACACTATTGTTGACTCATATCAAACTTGCAGTCCACTAAAATTTCTAAATATTTTTCATATAAACTGTTCTCTAGCCTCATTACGACCTCCTTTACCTTTTGCTAGTGAAGCTGATTTTTAAAACTCAAACACAGAACTTTACATTCAGCTCTCCTAAACTTAATCTTATTAGAATTGGCCAATCATTCTGAATTGTTTATATCGTTTGGGGGGAGGGTAGAGATGGGGAGAAAATTTGTAATTCAAACTCTTGTGAAAATCAATGCTGAAAACTAAATATGTTAAATAAATAAAATTGTAAAATGAATAAAAAAATAAGCCGATAAAATGTATTTCTAAAATAAAATAATTTGCCTTATTACATTTTTATAGTCTACCATCAGATAATAGCTATTATTTTGTATATGTTACTCCTCAACCAGACTGGAAGTTTCATGAAAGCACAGACATTGTCTCAATTGTTCAGCTCTGGCATACCAACTCCTATGCAAGGTACAGTGGGTCATACTAGCAATGCTACATGCAGATTCTATATGATGGGTCACATGATAACATGATATTCTAAATCTTAAAAAAAAAGCTCAGGAATTGTTATAGCAATTCATATAAGCTGGTATCAGATGATCCTGATTACTCATATTACGGCAACATCTTATAAAGACAACGGAAAGATATATCACAATGCTATAGGGTTTACAAGAGTACTCATCATTGGCTATGAGTTTAAGAAGGAAATAAATTTCAAATGTGATATATCAATAATCAGCAAGATATACTTTCCACAATTTTCTCAGAAAACTCACCCTCAGAATTTGTGAATTCTTCAAGATTTAAGGGATCACTTAGGTTATAAATCCTTCAAGATTTAAGGTAACACTTAGTTGATATTAGTGGAAGCCATATTATGACTGTGTAGTGTGCTTCCTTTAAGAAAAAGATTCTATTTATTATAAGAACAGCAAAACTTTTGTAGAGAGAAAATGGTTCACACTACTAGTTTGTGCGAAATTCATACTTTTAGACCAGAATTATTACAGGAAGTTGTCAATAACACTTACAGAGTGTTCTCCTCATCTCCTAGGAGATTTGTGACAGAAGTCAGTATGTGAAGGGTACCAACTAGTAAAGGTAGAGATTTAAATGAGGTAACTGAAGCAAGTTCAAAGAAGCTAAGGTTAACTATCCCTCTACAATAGTTATATTATTTTCCAAAGAGGCAAATTTGGGGGATCAAGAATATCATAAGGAAGTGTAAATCCCTCTTCCAGAAGTCTGGTGAAGTTACTCTTTCTTTTTTTTAATTCATTTTGAACTTAAATACATAAAGACAAAAAAAAAGAACATTTCCATGTATACAGCACAATATAAAAAGATGATTATAAAACCATAAATTTACATTTTACACTGTTAACTTTTTGAAAAATTAGATTAGTACTATATACCATTTTAAAAGCTTACTTTACTTCCTATGCTTCCTTCTATTTTTTTTATTCTCCACTCTGCAATTTTTATACTCTCTGGTTTGGAATATCAGACATTCCTCTCCAACTGATAAACCTTAAGAATGGACCTCTCAGACATCCTGGCTAATAGGCCCAAAACAAAGAGTTGAACACACTTCCACTAGGAGACAGATAAGCCTTGAACAAAGGACAGGAAATTCTGAAACTGCTTTTTGAGAACCTAGCCAGTTCTCAAAAACAAAATGATTGACAAGATCTTCCCCTCCTGAGAGGAGTAGCTACCCCTTCTGGAGAGGAACACCCAGGACAGTCAGCAGTAGGCCCTCCTTGTTCAGGAAGCTATAAAAGTCTCCACGTGGAACAAGCAGGTGGGATCAGTTTCCCTCTTGGACCTTGATCGAGCTGGGCTGTGTAAACCGGAACCCCCCTCAGCTTTGAGAGGATCAAGCGCTGGAGTTCCCCCGAGAGGTGATGAATTGATGTTGCTTGTGTTTATCTTTGTTGTGTTAACTGTGTTGGTTAGGAATTTTTGTTGCTTTCAATAAAAACCTTATTCTTTGGGAGTGTGCTTTATTGCCAGCGCGAATCTGAATCTGAACCTAATTTAGTTTAATCGAACAACCTCTGAGAAAAGGCACAAAGAGCAGAAGGCCAGAAGAGTTTCTGCTTACCACAGAACAGTTCAAGAAGATTGTTGAAAGGCATAGCAGGAAGCCAGTCAAAGGGGAGAAACTGGAAGAGAGGGATTCCCTTTCCGATTTATAAGACCAGCTCAGCTGAGTCCTCATCAGCAGAATGAGGATCTGGCTCTGAGGAGGAAGAAGAGAGCAGCAGTGAGGAAATCAGAAGAGGAAGAGACAGGAAGTAATTCTGAGGAAGTATTTGAGAAGTCTGATAAAGAAGTGAGTGAAGAGGAAGAGCAAAAGAATGGAAGCCCTATCTTGGTTATTACAGAGTCAAGGTTTGACTGAGATTTAAGAGAGAGAGAGAGAGAGAAGTGGGAGAGGGGATGCTGCAAACCAATCCCATAACGAAAGGAGATTACATCCCAACTCTCCAGCATCATCTCTCACTGAGATGAAGCAGGAGTTCCCCAAAAACCCTGCCCTCCAGGGTTGTCAGAGTTTGGAAGAAGACCGGAACCTGAACACAAATGAGGAAGGCACCTATGCCGTGGTATACAAATCAAAGGATATAAAGACTAGTGAAACTGTCTCTGAAATGCTTGAAAATGGAAAAAGAGAAAGAAGGCTTCCTAATTATCTCCCTCAGGGAAATAAATACCATTCTGAAAGCTCAGCACCCAAACATTGTCACTGTCTGGGAGATGGTGGTGGGCAGCAGCATGGAGGAGATTTATATCATGATGAATCATGTGGAGCGTGACATCAGGAACATCATGAAAACAATGAAGCAGCCCTTCTTCCCAGGAGCAGTGAAGACACTGATGATCCATTTTCTGTGAAGGGTGAAGCATATTCACGACAACTGGATCCTTCACCAGGGCCTGAAACCTGCTCCTCAGTGGGCATTTTAAAAGTTGGTGATTTTGAGATGGCCAGAGAATACAGCTCCCCATTAAAAGCTTACATGCTTGTGGTGGTGACACTGTGGTACCAGGCCCCAGAGCTGTTACTAGGAGGTAAGAAATACTCCACAGCAATAGACATGTTGTTAGTGGGTTGTATCTTTGCAGAGCTGTTAACTGAGAAGCCCCCGTTTCCAAGGAAATCAGAGATTGACTAGATCAATCAATGATACATTACAACTTGTTCAGCCATTCCCCAACCGAAGGCATCCCTGCAATTTCCAGGGTTTTTTGCCATCACAAAGAGAGCTACTATAAATATTTTAGAACACATTACCTTCTTTTCATTTTTCCCTAATCCTGGGCAACAGACGCTAATCGAGGGATTTCTGGGTCAAAGGGTATAACAGTTTAATCACTCTTTGGGCATAATTTCACATGTCCCCTAAAATGGTGGGATTAGTTCACAGTTCCTAAAACAGTGAATTAGTGTCCCATCTTTTCCACATCCACTCCAACATTTGTCACTTTCTCCTTCTACCATGTTAGCCCATCTGATAGGTATAAAATGATATCTCTCTCAGGTGGTGATCAGCAGATGTTTTTTCTACTTCGACTTTACCCTCTCATTCAAGAAATTCATAGGAATTTTTCTTAATGATTTCTTGTAATAATGTATCAAGACTCTTTTTTTGATCATAACTTTCAGGGACTCCAACAATTCTTACATTATCTCTCCTGAATCTGCTCTCCAGAGCAATTGTTTTTCTAATGAGATATTTCACATTCTCTTCTATTTTTTTCATTCTTTTGATTTTGTTTTATTGTTTCTTGATGTCTTATGACATCATTAGCTTCCCTTTGCCCAACTCTAGCTTTCAAGGAGTTCTTTTCTTTCTTAAGTGTTTGGATTTCTTTTTCCAATTAAGTGATTTTCCTTTCATAATTTCCTTGATTTTCTTGTATTGCTCTTCTTTTTTCTTAATTTTTCCTCAATCTATCTTATTTGATTTTTGAAGTCCTTTTTAAGCTCTTCTAAGAACTCTTTTGAACTTGTGACCATTTGACATTTCTCTTTGAAGTAGGAATGGCTTTTTTTAGGGGTGTAGGGTATGTTCAGGGAAGACTAGTACCTTTGGGAGGAGGGCTACTGAGCCCTTTTCAAAGCTGCTTTCCACCTTTGGTGTCTACCTGATTCACCCAACTCTCACTTCTGGCTCCAAGGAGCTGTGGCATGAACAGCAGCCACACCCTGGTAAACCATGTCATCAGATGGGCTAAACCAGGTAGTGAGTAAGTGAGGGGTCTCAAACCCATTGGTGAACTACGTAGGTATGTACCCCAAGCATGTGAAAACTTCTCTCAGCAGAATGGGCAGATGAGAACAATTTGTTCAAATGGCAGTTGAAGTAGGAATGCAATGTGGAGTGCCAAAGTCATTCACAGTATCCTGAGCCATCTTGCCCCTGGACTCCAGTGACTCTGAATGAAACAGTGAGGCCAACAGCTTCATACAACTGTACCTCACTTAAGTCCAATTTATATATGAATCAAAAGATATCACCCATACCATCTTACCATTTTTATCTATCTGAAAAGTCCTGTGCTAACACTAGTAAGTGACAAACCAGCAATTATGGATACACTGGGAACTGTAGTCATAACCCTGCACACAGGTGGCCCAGGCCATAGGGTCATCTTCTAACTGGACTGAAGTAGCAGTGGAACTCAGCAGGCCCCTGAGTGTCTGACCAGCCTTTCTAAGAACCATACTGCTCTAAGGAAGGGGGCTAGAAAAGGTGCCCTAAAAATTATCTGTTTCACCCAACCCTGGCTTGCTTAACATAGCAAGCGGGGATCCAACTTTGCAGTCAAAATATTAAAAAATATACAAAAACTTTTGCAAAGATGATTCCACTCACCATCAGTACATGAAATATGTGTACAGTTAAAGGCAACATGAGATCCAGTAGACCTGAAAGACGAACAGTTCTTGTTGTAAGAGAACTCAGGAGGTATCTCATCCAAATAGCAGCCCTGAATGAATCACAAATGGCAAATGAAAGCCAACTTACTGAAGGGAGGACTGGATACACATTTTTCTGGAGTGCCCACAGTGAAGGGGAGCACTGTAAAGCTGGCATAAGTTTTACAACCAATACTAATCTAGTCAACAAACTTGCATACTTCCCAAAAGGACTGAATGAAGGGCTCGTGACAATGTGATGTCATAGTGCCACACCACCATCATCAGTGTGTATGTTCCCACCATGACAAACCCTGATGAGGTTAAATAAAAATTATATGAAGATCCAGAGAATCTCATCGATGTGTCAAAAGAGAACAAGCTTATAATTCTGGGTGACTTTAATGCCAGAGTAGGCATACACAATCAGACATGGCAAGAAGTCATTGGAAGGAATGGAACTGGCAAGAGCAAGAGCAATGGTCACTTACTACTGAAGACTGGTGCATCTCATGGCCTTTTCACCACCAACACTGTATTCCATTTGCCTAAATCTAATAAAATTTGGTGGATGCACCCTTTCAGCAAACATTAGCATTTAACAGACTATGTCATTATAAGAAGAAGAGAGAGAAAGGATGTGACAATGACAAAGGCAATGTGTGGTACAAAGTGCTGGACTGATCATAGACTTATCCTCTCTCCAACTTAAACATTCATATTCAATGAAAGCAGAGGACCCAATTCAAGACAACTATCAGAACACTCAATTTTAACAAATTAGAGAGTTTTTCCATGCAGGAACAATTTGTTGCTGACTTAGATGGAAAGCTGAACCAATACATGGTTGGCAACAACGGAGCAGAAAAAGAATGGCAGCACTTAACTCCATCAAAAGTAAAGTAGAAAAAAAGCTTATAGAGATGAAGGATTCTTTGCTCAGTAAGAAGGCAGATGAGGAGAAAGGATTCTGGGAAGATGACAGAGGTCAGAAAATTCGAAGCTCTCGAGATTTTCCCCCACAAAAGAATCAAAATAGCATCTTAGGGTGAACAAAGTATGGGTGGAGACAAAGAAGAATAGCTGTACAACCTGGGTCTACCCTGGACAACTTGAGAAGATCAGAAGAAAAATCCCAGGACAGTTTGATCCCCATGAATAGTAAACACCTCCAGGCTAGGTTCTGTTTTAACAACAAGCAGCAAGTCCTGCATTAGTTGGTTTGAGAGGCTGCCACGGTCCCAGCCACAGGAACATTTCACCCTGGATAGTGAGGGGAGTTGGGCTTTTGAGCCCAGGAAGATTGAGAGAACCTCTGCTGATGAGGAACACCAGACCGAACTGTGCTGTGAAGAGCAGTGGGGGTGAAAAAGAACAGGCACACAACTGGTGAGTCCAGAAGCAGTGGGGCAGAAAGCCCCTAGCTGTGGGCACTTACAGGAGGTTGGAGGTTGGCTTTGATTTCAGGCTTGAGGGGAAAACAGAAGATCTGGGGCAAGACGCACTGTTTCCCATACCCCAGGGTTAGAGATGATTATAAAAATCAAGCTATTACCACAAAAAAATGCACAGGACTTCCGGAGGTGGAGCCAAGATGGTGGCTGGAAAGCAGGGACTTGCATGAGATCCCCACCATATCCCTCCAAAAACCTATAAAAAATGGCTCTGAACAAATTCTAGAACTGCAGAACCCATAAAATAGCAGAGGGAAACAGGGATCCAGCCCAGGACAGCCTGGATGGTTGCTGGATGAGGTCTATCATGCACGGAGTGGAGGAGAGCAGAGCTCAGCGTGGGACGGAGCAGGACCAACCAGACCAGGAGCCCGGCAGGACAGGCCCTAGGACCCTGAATCAGTGAGCTGTGGCAGTTACCAGACTTCTCAACCCACAAACACCAAAGACAACAGAGAAGGTTGTGGGAAAAGCTGGTGGGGACAGAGTTCAGGGTTAGGCCACCACCCCAGGGGCAGCGGGGGAGGTGCAGCTACAGAACTACAGCTGCAGTTACTTCCGGCCCCAGTCCCACGTGGTGGGAGGAATTAAGTGGTGGATCAGTGCAGGAGTGCAGAACCTGCTGAAGATTTGCATCAGGTTCGGGTTGGCGGTTCTTGAGGAAGGAGGAGTGCTGATGTGGCAAAGCTGGCTGTATAGAAATACCTCTGAAATCAACGGCACATCCCTTCAAGCTTGGAACAAAGTACTCTTTGCTCTACAAGCAGTCATACCCTGACAAAAAACTCAAGGGTCAAGTAAGTCGGCTCGGAACATGGCCACGCAGCAAAAACACATCCAGATTCAGTCTCAGACTTTGGAATCCTTCTTTGGTGACAAAGAAGACCAAAACATATGGCAAGAAGTCAACAAAGTCCAAAAGCCTACACCAAAATCCTCCAAGAAAAACATAAACTGGTCTCAGGCCATGGAAGAGCTCAAAAAGGAGTTGGAAAAGCAAGTTAGAGAAGTAGAGGAAAAATTGGGAAGAGAAATGAGAAGGATGTGAGAAAACCATGAAAAACAAGTCAATGACTTGCTAAAGGAAACCCAAAAAAATTAATGAAAAAAATATTGAAGAAAACAACACTTTAAAAAATAGACTAACTCAAATGTCAAAAGAGCTCCAAAAACCCAATGAGGAGAAGAATGCCTTGAAAGGCACAATTAGCCAAATGGAAAAGGTACTCCAAAAGACCACTGAAGAAAATACTACCTTAAAAATTAGATTGGAGCAAGTAGAAGCTAGTGACTTTATGAGAAATCAAGATATTATAAAACAGAACCAAAGGAATGAAAAAAATGGAAGACAATGTCAAATATCTCATTGGAAAAACCACTGACCTAGAAAATAGATCCAGGAGAGATAATTTAAAAATTATTGGAGTACCTGAAAGCCATGATCAAAAAAAGAGCCTAGATATCATCTTCCAAGAAATTATCAAGGAGAACTTCCCTGATATTATAGAGCCACAGGGCAAAATAGAAATTGAAAGAATCCATCGATCGCCTCCTCAAATAGATCCCAAAAAGAAAACTCCTAGGAACATTGTCACCAAATTCCAGAGCTCCCAGATCAAGGAGAAAATACTGAAAGCAGCCAGAAAGAAACAATTTGAATACTGTGGAGAAACAATCAGGATAACACATGATCTGGCAGCTTCCACATTAAGGGACCGAAGGGCTTGGAGTATGATATTCCAGAGGTCAATGGAGCTAGGATTAAAACCTAGAATCACCTAACCAGCAAAACTGAGTATCATGCTCCATCGCAAAATATGGACTTTCAATAAAATAGAGGACTTTCAAGCTTTCTCGGTGAAAATACCAGAGCTGAATAGAACATTTGACTTTCAAACACAAGAAACAAGAGAAGCATGAAAAGGTAAACAAGAAAGAGAAATCATAAGGGACTTACTAAAGTTGAACTTTTTTGTTTACATTCCTACATAGATAGATGATGTGTATGATTCATGAGACCTCAATATCATAGTAGCTGAAAGGAATATGTGTGTATATATATATATATATATATGTGTGTGTGTGTGTGTGTGTATACATATATATACATATGTGTGTGTCTATGTATGTATATATGTAGGTTATATATACACACACACACACAAAGGGCACAGGGTAAGTTGAATATGAAGGGATATCTAAAAAAATAAAATCAATTTAAGGGATAAGAGAGGAATATATTGAGAGAGGGAGAAAGGGAGAGATAGAATGGGGTAAATTATCTCGCATAAAAGTGGCAAGAAAAAGTGGTTCTGTAGGAAGGGAAGAGGGGGCAGGTGAGAGGGAATGAGTAAATCTTGCTCTCATTGGATATGACCTGAGGAGGGAAAACCATACACACTCAATTGGGTATCTTACCCCACAGGAAAGAAGGAGGAAGAAGATAAAAAAGGGGGGATGATAGAAGGGAGGGCAGACGGGGGAGGAGGTAATCAAAAACAAACATTTTCGAAAAGGGACAGGGTCAAGGGAGAAAATTCAATAAAGGGGGATAGGTCAGGAAGGAGCAAAACATAGTTAATCTTTCACAACATGAGTATTGTGGAAGGGTTTTACATAATGATATGCATGTGGCCTATGTTGAATTGCTTGCCTTCTTAGGGAGGGTGGGTGGGGAGGGAGGAGGGGACAGAATTTGGAACTCAAAGTTTTAAAAACAGACGTTCAAAAACAACAACAACAAAAAAAGTTTTTTCACACAACTAGGAAATAAGATACACAGGCAATGGGGCATAAAAATTTATCTTGCCCTACAAGAGAAGAAGGGAAAGGGGGATGGGAGGGGAGTGGGGTGACAGATGGGAGGGCTGACTGGGGAATGGGGCAACCAAAATATACACCATCTTGGAGTGGGAGGAGGGTAGAAACAGGGAAAAAATTTGTAATTCAAACTTTTGTGAAAATCAGTGCTGAAAACTAAATATATTAAATAAATTTTTAAAAAATGCACAGGCAAAGGAGAAAGAATCCAACCATAGAAAGCTATTATGGGAATAGAGATGACCGGGGTTCATCTTCAGAGGAGGATACTGAAGTAAAGAAACCTCCAAAGAGTAACATCAAATGGTGACCTGCTGAAAAAGAATTTATAGAAGATCTTTAAAAATACTTTAAAAATTAAATGACATATTTGGAGGAAAAAGTAAAAATTAATAATAATAATACTAAAAATAATCCAAGAAAAACAAGGTTATAAAAGGAAAGTCAACCAATTAGAAGAGGAGATCCAGAATCTTAAGGAGGAAAATGACATCTTGAAAATTAGAATTGGGCAAAGTGATGCCAGTGAAATTATAAGAGATCAAGAAATAATTAAACAAAATATGAATAATGAAAAAATAGAAGAGAAAGTGAAACATCTTATAAAAATAACAGATTTGGAGATAGATCAAGAAGAGAAAACATAAAAGTAATCTGACTAATTGAAAGTTATGATCAAAAAAAGAATCTTGATACAATAATACGAGAAATAATTAAAGAAAATTGTCCTGAAGCATTAGAATGGAGAAGGGACGTAGAAACAGAAAAAATCCATCCATCACCACTTAAAAGAGGAAAACTCATAGGAATGTCATAGTCAAATTCTGAAACTCCCAGGCTCAAGGATAAAATATTAAAAACATCTAAATTAAAACAATTTAAATATGATGGCGCCACAATTAGAATTACACAAGACCTAGCAGCAGATACATTACAGGACTGCAGGTCTTGGAATACAATATATTGAAGAGCAAAAGAACTGGGGCTCTGACTGAAAATATCATCCCCTGCAAAATTAAGTATTATCATGAATGAAAAAAATGGACATCTGATAAACTCTCAGACTTTCAAGATTTTGTTAAAAAAAAATCTTGAACTTAATAGAAGATTCAACATACAACAACCAAGAGAAACATAAGGTACATACCAAAGACTGATTACAAGGGATTATGTATAAGGGATTCATAAGGACAGACTGCTTACCTTTTAAATATATATAAAATATATGCCTAAGGTTCTTATTAATAACTGGCAAGCTCATAAGAAAGATTGGGGTAAACCTGACTACGATATGAATTTAAAAAGTAAAACCATTTAGGAACAGCTAAAATGTAATTATTTTATACAAATGAGGTGCAAGAGGAAGAATGGACACAGAGGAATTAAATGGGGGAGGAGGGCTGGTAATTCTAGTAACCTACTTTCATCAGGACTGGGTTTAAGGGGGAACAATACATATATATTTAGAAGAGAATAAAAGTCTTCTAAATTTAGAAAGAAATAAAATGGTAGGGGTATAGGGAGCAGGGAGAGGACAAGGGAGAGATTTTTAGAGGGGAGAATCAGGAAATAGATAAAAGATGGGTATAGAAGAGTGTTTAGATTTATGGGAATGGGAGGATAGGGGAGGAATCCTTGGAGGGGAGTAGGCAAGTAATAGGAGGGCAAGGTAGTGGGTTCAAGTAAAGTAGAGAAGACAGGAGGAATAGGAAACAAGAGATATAACAAATAAAAACAAAGATCAGGAGTAGAATATGTTTGGCAAAATATATATCTATATATGTATGTATGTGTGTATATATGTATGTATATATCTATAGCTATAGAGAAACATATCTAAACTTTATTGTAGCCTTCTGGGGGTAGGGGAAAAAAAGAACAAAGTAAAAGTGCACAGCAGAGAACAAAACTCACAAGGAAGCAAAGAAAAGATGGACAATTCTCAACACTGTGTATTATTTATCATCCAGGCTTTCTTGAAATGAAAATTTATTGTTATATATTTTGAATCCTCTACTGCACATGGCATGCTTTTTTTTTCTTTTTTACTTTGTATTTGAGTTTTAGTATTTAAGTTTATGATATGTTTTGTTTCTTTTCTCTATTCTGTATTTGTATTCTGGCCCTTGAGTCTAAAATAAAATTAAAAAAAAAAAGCAGATGAGATTCAGTTTTACACTGATAATAACAATTCAAAGTGCTTTCATGATGCCTTGAAGACTATTAATGGGCCAAAGACCTATGTTGCATCTCAACTATTCACTGCTGATAGAGCAACATAGATTACTGATAAGGACATGATCCTAGAGAGATAAGCTGAATACTCCCATAGAGTTCTCAACAGACATCATCAATCAATGCTGAAGCCACTGACTGTTTACCTTAGGTTGAAGTCAATCCCTCTCTAGACAAACTTACAACTGAAGAAGAGGTTTTGAATGTCATTAGGCTGCTCTCCTGTGGCAAAGTGTCTGGTGTTTATTCCATTCTAGCAGAAATTTACAAGGTATGGGGTCCACTGCTCATACAAAAGCTGACTAAAATCTTCTAAGTTATATGGAAAGAGGAGGTTATCTCCCAGGAATTCAAGGATGCCTGCATTCAGCATCTCTATAATGGTAAAGGAAATAGATTGTCCTGTGACAATCACAAGAGGGTCTCTCTTTTAGTCATTGCTGGCAAGCTTCTTGCCAGAGACCTCCTTAATAGGCTTATCCTTCACTTGGAAGTTGGTCATCTCCTCAAGAGCCAATGTGGCTTCAGAAAGGGTAAAGGATTGGTCGATATGGTGTTTGCTGCCTGACAACTCCAGGAGAAATGCCAGGAGCAGAACAGAGGTCTGTACACAACATTCATTGATCTGACCAAGGCCTTTGATATTGTCGGTTGTGAATGCTTACAGAAACTTATGTTAAAATTTGGTTGCCCAAAGAAGTTCATCAGTATTGTATGTCATTTTCATGACAGCATTCTTGACCAGGTTCTAGATTAATGGAAAATGTTTGCACTCTTTCCCAGTCACCAATGGAGTGAAGCAATGCTGTGTGCTTGCTGCCATGCTTTTTAGCATGATGTTTTCAGCAATGTTATTAGATGCCTTCAACGAGGACAAACACAGCATCAAGGTCAGCTACCACACTGATGACAAATTATTTAACTAGAAAAGGCTATAAGCTAAGACTAAAGTAAAAGTGCACAAAAATGTACGTTCCTGGAGAGCAGGACTGCCTTTCTCTTTGGTCGTATTTGTAACCCCAGCACTTAGCACAGTACCTGGAACATAGTAAATAAATATTTAATAAATGCTTGCTGACTGACAAAAGTTCTAAGCCTTGAAAGCCTCTGCCAATTTCATGCCATAAAAGTGTCCCTGCTCTTTACCGGGCCCCTAACTACCACCCCCAGGCATTTGCCTTACCCCTTCCACCTTGCTCTCCTTCTACCACTTACATTCAGATTGTGGAGGGAACAGACTTTGTAGGGAAACAAGCTGCCTGCTCTCCGGGTTCACCTGTGCTTGATGAGTAACAACACAGAGAAACATAAAGAATGACAGTTGGATCCCTACGTCTTCCCTTATCCATAGCAGGCTTGGCTTGTATTTGCTCCACTTTGTTTCCTATCCTGAATGGTATCCTAGTATCATTGCCCATTGTTTTCTTTTACAGAAATGTCTGGAGCCTCTATCACTACACCCAAAGAACCCTGTACTTCAAGTTTTAAAGCTTTTTTACACTTTGTCTCAATCCCACCTGACTCCCCCATCTCCTCAGTCCCTAGATCTAAACACCTAGTTATGGCTCTGAAGTCCATTATACTCTGGCCTACTCAAACATCTAGAATATCATATTCCATTTTGGCTACCACATTATAGAAAAGCTAGAAAGAGTACTAGGATGGCAGAGGGTCTGGAATCAGGCATAATGAAGATCTATTCAAGAAACTGGGAATGTTTGACCTGGAGAATATACCATTTAGGGAAGACAAAATAGACGTCTCTATGTGGAAGGTGACCTTTCAAGGTCAATATGTAGAAGAAAGACTGGCCTTGATTTTCCTGTTCCAGAGAACAGAAACAGTAGGAAGATATTTTAAAGTCAGCAGTGTCCATCTACACATAAGATTAATTTCCAAATATAACTCTTTTTCTTTAAAATATCAAAGAACACTAGAATTTTCAAATTGTAATCAAGTATTTTTGGTTAGCATCAAGGTAGAGCTCATATATAAAAGAGGAAACTAAATACCAAGATCATACGATTAAGTGACAGTAGAATATTAGCTCCTTGAGTGCAGGGTCTATTATAACCCCAGTACCTAGCACAGTGCCCCTAATATTAACTTTATAGATAAAAGACTAAGGTTCTAGAAGTTGAAATGGTTTCCCCATGGTCCCAAAGATAGTATGAGACATGATTTAAACCTAGATCTTACCTAACTCCAAGTTCAGCAATAACAACCCCTGGGCTTCTCCCAAATAAAGGCTTGAAATGAAACAATAAAAATATATTACAGCTATGATACAAAAGCATTATTAAGAATGCAATGCATAATTTTATGCTCATATTCAAAAAGTTATATGCAAAATACTCAAATATGTAAAATATTCAAATAACCAAGAATAAATACTATTCTACTCCCTAGGGCACTAACAGAAAATTATGTGTCATTCCCTCAGTTTCTAATAAATATTTTTATACACACAAAGGAAACAAAATGACTAAAAAGAATCATAATTTTATTGCCAAAAGTTATGCAACAGAATAAAAGTTCACAAGCAAAATGAGTCATTTCCAATAACTAGGCTATACCAATTTGGAAAGAGCTAGATTTGCTTAAAGAAAAGAACCACTGAAAATGTACAATAAAATTAACATCTGAAAGAAATTCCTCTTGGTGACATGGGGAAAGCTGGTACCAATACCCAAAAAGCAACTACAAGGAGAGAACTGCTATGCTTACTTTGTTCAAGGAATAATTTAACTTGACTTTTTTAAGGGAAGAGACAGGGAAACCAGACTTGTGATTTCATAGATGTAGGCTATTCCCTAAGTATATCCCCCTGCTGCAAAGGTTAAGTTTACTTGTCCATAATCACACATGTGTCAGAGACAAAATGTGAAATTACAGTCTTCCTGACTCCTTGGCTGGTCATCTATCCATACTATGCCACATTGCCTCTCCCTTCTTTTCAAAATCATTTTCATTTACTCCCAACAGCAAAGTATAACAAAAATCATTACAATAACACAAGATAGTCTGAAATGTTCATTTTTTTAAAAAATGCTGGTATTTAATATGTGTTTCTCATCAAAGATATGGATTTAAAGGTTCGCTATAGCAATAATTAGAATGCCTCCTCCCTCTTTTTTCTACCAGATAGCTATACCACTAAGTTCTCTTATTAAAGACAAGTAGCTACCCTTCTTCAATAAATGTCACAGGTAACAGAATGACTCACTTCTGTCAACAAACAACTATTTTCCATTGGTGTATATTGTCACAAATATACATCAAAAATAGCATATCTGACTTAAGCACCAAAGTGAAATGAAAAAAGGCTTTTGTTTTTTACTTTAAAAAATGTCAACTTCAGTTTTAAATGCTGCCTTTAGAAGGATGAAATTCAAACTTGGGCCACTTAACAAAACCTGTTCATATTGCAGGCGGAATGTCTATAACTGGGATTCTGAATAGAAGCAGAGGATTGTCAAATGAATAAAACTAATTTCAACCGTGCACATTCTTGAGTATTTTTTTCTTTCTTTCTATTCCCGTCTCTTTCCCTCTTTTTCATAATGCAGTTTTGTAACTCAAACCTAATGGGGAGACAAGAAGTAGATTAATAAGAAAGAACTACACAATAAGTTCTACTGTAATAAAGTTACCAACAGCATTCTATCCTTCAACAGCTTTACTCACTCCAGATGTTTCATACTCATTTACAGTATGACCTGGTTAAACATAGACCTGTGTGTTCTTCCATAGGATCCAATAGTGGCATACATCAAAAGAGTGCTAAGATACTGCCGTTAATTACTTAAGACATTTAAACATCTGTTTCACTTTATGCATTAACAAATGTACTATTTATGACCCATTATGAGAAAGTAGGCTACCAGATTACAGCTATATGGCATACCCTTTGGCAAAAAGTATTTTTAAAAGTTTCTTACTAGCTTCTCTATGGATAGGAAATATTTTTAAACGAGAGAAAAATAGATGGTTCTAAAAGTCAAGCCATGATACGGCATATTCTTTTGCAACCTTGATATGCCAGTAATGCTCTCAGTAGTCTTTGTTAAATAAATGGGCAGAGGCTACCCATTTGATGTCCTAAAGGCTGAACAATTTGAGTTAGGAAATAACAAAACAAAACTAAAGATAGATGGAAAGAATCTCCATTTTTATCCTAAAAACAGCCTTTTCAAACCTTTTCAAAGAAGGAAAAGGAAGAAAGCAAGTACAATGGAAAGAGCATTATATTCTTTGGGCCTCATTTTTCCTCACCTATAAAGTGAAGTGGTTATACTATCAATCAATCAATCAAAAAAATGTATTAAGCACCTACTTTGTGTAAAGCATTGTGCTAAGCATTGGGGATATAAAAAGAGGTAAAAAAAAGTCTCTGCCTTCAAGGAACTTACAATCTAATGGGGGAGAAAACATGCAAACAAACATATAAAAAAGCAAGCTATAAAAAGTATAAATAAGAAATAGCTGAGGGAAGGCACTGGAATTAAGAGGGAAGGGTTAGAGAAGACTTCCTATAAAAGATAGGATTTTGGCTGGGCCTTAAAGGAAGCCAAGGAGGTCATTAGTCAGATAAAGGAAAGAGTGTATTCCAGGCATGGGGACAGTTACTGAGAATACAGGGGGCACAGAGATGCAGTGTCTTACTTGCAGAACAGCCAGGAGGCAAGTGTCACTGTATCAAAAAGTAGGTGTCAAGAAGGTGTAAGAAGACTGGAATGGTAGGAGGGGGCAAGGTTGTGAAGGGCTTTGAATGCCAAACAATTATTTTGTATTTGATCCTGGAGGCAATAGAAAGCCACTGAAGTTTAGGGAGTAGTAGGTGGTGACATGATTACACCTGGCCTTTAGGAAAATCACTTAAGTGGCTGAATGGAGGATGGAGTGGGGGTGTGAAGAGACTTCAGACAAGCAGAACCACCTGCAGGCTATTGTGATAATTTCAATGTGAGGTGATAAATACCTGCACTAGAGTGGTGGCAGTGTTAGAGAAGAGAAAGGGATATATTTGAGAGATGTGGTCAAAGTGAAATCAACAGGCTTTGGCAATAATTTGGATGTGAGGTGTGAGAGACAGTGGGAAATCACATGAATGATAAGAGATGAGGAAGAAGGAAGAAGAGGGCATTCATAGCAAATAGCATCAATTTTTTCTCTAAAATATGAGGCAAGTTTCTCAGCTGAGAGAGTAGGGAGAGGAAGAGCCATGGGAGATTTGAGGAGGTATTAAAAGTTCCAGAAAAGCCATCATAGTTCATAAGGGAGGTATAGTAGGATTGCCTAACAGCAATGAGGAGCCAGTAAAAGTTATGTAACATAAATTTATAATGGACCCAGTCAGAACGGTTGAGTGATTTTTCTCCACCTTCATTCGACAGCAGTGAAGGAATGAAGATGATGGGAGTGATTCAAAGCTGAAGTTTGGATTTGGCATAATTGACAATATGATAAAGGGGTTATGGATTCAAGAAATGAAAACAGTGGAACGCTGAATTGGTTTGCCAAGACGTCAAGATGAAGAGAAGAGGAGAGACTGACTAGTGCAGGGGAGATTGAATGAAACAGAATTGAGGGGTTAAGGAAGTAATGCTCACGGTACAAATATAAAATAGGGTTATGTAAGGGAAGGCGGCAGGGGGGAGGAGGGAGGGGAGAGGGAGGGAGAGAGAGAGAGAGAGAGAGAGAGAGAGAGAGAGAGAGAGAGAGAGAGATCGAGGGAGAGAGGTGAAAAGCCCATAGATTATGGTCAATTAAGAGGTTTTCTGAATTCTTGAATGTGGTATTACCTATTTGTGGATAACGGCAAGATCAAGGATATGAACAGTTTTGTGTGTGGCTAAGGTTGGGTAGAGAAATAGATCATGGGACATGAGTAGGTAAAAGTTACTTGTGGTTAAGGTATCTGAGGGAAAATAAATATGTATGTTGAAGTCTCCTACTATCAGGGCAGAAGTTGGGAAGGAGATAAAAATTGTAATCAAAGCAATGAACTCATTGAGGAAGTAAAGGGAATGACCTGGGAGGTTTGTTGACAACAGCTACCGGGATTTTGATTGGGTGGTAGCTATGAATAGTATGAACATTGAATAGTATGAATATTAAAAACCAAAACATCCAAAACCATATGATTGTATCAACAGATACAAAATAAGGCTTCGACACAGTAAAGCATTCTTTCATGCTAAAAATTCCGCAAAATGTGAGAGGGACTTTTTTTTAATATCATCAACAATGTCTATCTCAAACCAAAAGTAAGCATTATATACAAAAGAGATGCACACCAGAACCTTTTCTGGTAAATAAGTGAATGAATCAAGGAGGCCCACTTTCCCCACTATTACTTGATATAGTTCTGAAAATCCTAGCAATAGCAGTAAGAGAAGAGAAAGAAATTAAAAGCATAAAAATAGGTAAAAAAAACTATTCATATTTTCTCATATAATTGTATGCTTTTAAAAAAAAACTTAGGGAATGAGCAAAAACACTGAGAAAATTAAAAGCTTCAACAAAGTTCCAGGTTACAAAATAAAACCTCAGAAGAACAACTATATTTCTATAAAATAACAAAATCCAAAAGATAATAATAGAAAGGGAAATTTCATTCTAAATAACTACAAATGTCCTAAAATATCTGAGGATAGATCTACCAAAGCACACAAAAGACTTGTAATAGATTCAATTAAAAATTATCCTTAAAGAAAAACAGAGCTTAAATAGCAGGAGAAATATTTAATACTCATGAACAAATAGGCTATGCCAATATAATAAAAATGACAATACTACCAAAGACAATTAACAATCTTAGTGTTATGAATGGGGCACTTTATAGAACTTAGTAAAATAATAATAAAATTAATTTGGAAGAAAAAATATCTAGAACATCAAGGTAAATGATGAAAAAGGTAGAGATAAAGGGGTAATAACACCCCTAGACCTCAAATTATATTATCTGTTATTGTTCTGAATGTAATGGGATACTATTAAGCTATAAGAAATGAGATTAGATAACATAAATATGTATCAGACAGAGATTAAATAACATACATCTGTAGTGGACCTCATTGCATGGCCTAGAACTTCATCGAGTTCCATGCAGTAGTTCAACAGTAGAAGAAGAGGAGATAGACAGGGGAAGTAATCCAAAAGTGGTACCTGGCAAAAGCTGGACAAAACTAGAAACAGTGGGTGGGAGTTGCAAAGGCATATATTTAGGCTTGATGTAAGGAAAAAACTTTCTAAAGATTCCAACTCTCCAAAATTGTAACAGACTATCTAAGGAGCTACAAGTTACCTTATCAGTAGGAATAGGCAGCTAAGTGGCACAGCGGATAGAATGAAGGTAGGTAGCCTCATCTCCCTGACTTCAAACCTGGCCTCAAACACTAGCTGCTGGGCAACTTACTTAGCCCTGTTTGCCTCAGTTCCTCCCCTAAAAAATGATCTGGAGAAGAAAATGGCAAACCATTCAAGTATCATTGTCAAGAAAACCCCAAAACCACAAAGAGCTGGATATTACTAAAACAACTAAATAACAAGGAATCTTTAAGGAAAGTTTGCATGACCACTTCTCAGGCCTAATGTCAATGAAATTTTTGTCCTGGTGCAGATTGAATTAGACTCCAAGTCTCTTCTAACTGAAATTTAGTGATCAGCAATAGTGATGCTTTATGACCAACAACATCATTCCTTAAGGCATGTTTTCATAAATTGAGTGGGTTCACATTCTTTAATCCTTCTAAACAACCCTGAGCATCAAGTGTAGTAATTTTAGTGTCCTATTGTATTATCTATCGCCTTATAAATTAATGTCAACAATTATTCCATTCACAGTTTCATTATTTATGAAAATCTTGTAATGTAGTGTACTTATGATACTAGATTGATTACTTGATTGAGTTTTGTATACATGAATCCAGTACATTTCTAGACGTTAAAAATACAACATGTCCCGAAAGTCTTAGTGCAGTTTTAAATTCTAATAGCTTAAAACTATTTTAGTAGCTGAATCACGGAGATTTGGAGAAAAGGGAAAAAATGGGAACAGACTTCCACAGACTTTTGCTCTAGACTTGCTATTGATACAAATTTTTTAACAACAGTTGTTATGTTGTAAATCTGGGTTTTGTACACATGGGTAGTGATAAAAAAAAACTAGAAATGCTGTTTGTGGGTTGGAATTTGGTCTTTTGAAGGCAAACAAAATATTCTAGCATGCACTTGCCAGTTCATCTTTCCATGGGGGTCAAACTTAAGAAACCAATAAATTGTGAACTTCCTAAGGTGATTTCTCTGGTCACATAAGATTTATATTTAGTTTTTTGGGTTTTTTTTTTAGATACTGATGGGAAATCACTTGCAAACAATGAAAGAATATGGACAGTACACCTTTGGAACACCTTGCTCCTGTGCATTTGTCACCAGTTCTTTGGAGAAAGATACTACAATGAGGTATTGAGACTTGATATTCTGAAAAGATTAGTACAGATGTGCATGTGTGTGCATGCACGCACACATGTGTGTGTTTAATAACAGCTGTATTCTACATCTTTTTTTAGACTATCTTAATTTTTTCAGGGCACTTAGAAGACTAATTTATGATTTTTGTAGATTTATAACTAAAAGGAAGACAAAAATTTTTATCTTTCATTTTATCCACTAGAAATAGAAGGAGCATACCAAGAAAAGAATATAGAGAATTATATTACAGTCACTTTAAATTCAGAAAGAACTAGGTATATTTGATGTCTTTCAACACATGGTAACCTTATTTGGATGTAAAGTTTAGAGATGTCACATATGGTCACATAGGGTTTGAGGTATGCATCTAATTTTATGTTAAATGACTGTACCAGATCTATTATCAGTTGTGATTTTACCAGCTATAAAATAGGAACTTGGATTAAAAACAGAACACTTAGCTGTAAACAGAAGTCAGATTGTGAGGTTTGCTACTGTTTCACATTTTAAAATCTCCAGTTCCTCCAAACAATCAATCAACAGATAATTTTTAAGTGCCTACTATATGCCAGGCACTGTGCTAGGTGCTAGGGATATAAACATAGAAATTACACAGCCTCTTTTCTTAAGGAGTTGACATTCCATCAGGGGAGACAAAATCTACATATACAAAATAATACAATATGACATGATCTTGGGACCTGCACTCTCCTGGTTGTTCAAGGGCATATTTTTCTCTTCAATTACAAATGTCACCAAGGAACAAGTTCACACAAATTCACTGCTTGTTTATAGTGTTAAAATTACTAAAAGCCTTTCAACATGTGCCAAAGGAGCCTGTCTTTAGATAACACAATAACATTAGCTATAAGCAATAGCTAAAATTAAAATGAACCTCAATTACCAAAAATAGACATTAGGAAATGCTGCTTAATTATATTTTCTCATTTACAGGTAACTAGAAATCCTTTCTGTTCCCCTAAACAACAGTTGAAGCAAATCATTTAAAATATTACTATACTTTCCTATCTTAATAAGCAAAATACTGATAGCCCTTAACTTATACACAGGATTATATATAGTAAGAGCTAGAGAGACTTTTAAAGGCCCTCATATCCAAACCCTTCATTTATAAATGAAAAAAAACAAATGAGATCCAAAGAAGTAAAGTGACTTACACAAAGTAACATAATAAGTAAGTAATAGATCAGGAACTGCAACCTAGTGCCTCTAACTGTTGGTGCAGTGCTCTTACCACTACACTACATTACTTTTCATAAGAACAGTCATCCAGTAATGGCCGTCCCAGTCAGGAGGACAGTGGACCACTATACCTTCCTTTTCTTCTAGTTACCAACAGTTTGGCAATCTCTTCTTCTTCCTTCCCCTTACCCCCACAAACTAAACTTTATTGTTGCCTGTAATATCTTGATCAGCCCTAAACCTGTTTTATCATCTCACAGCAGCACCAATAAGATTCAACAGAACTGAAAGTGGCAAAGTGGAAAAACAGAATACTTCTCCCCTCTCCCCCTACCACTTTACACCTTCTACTGTCTCTAGCCCTAGAATTGGTCTTATCTTCAGGGTCTTTACACCCTTTTCCCAACTCCTCAAACCCACACATTTGCTTATTTTGACAGAATGTCAAGAGTACATAACACTGAGCATATATACTTCAAGAATCCATGACTTCCTCATTATGGACATTCCCTTTACCAATAAATGCAGATTGGGGGTGCAGCCAAGATGGAAGCTTGAAAAGAGGGACTCATTTAAGGTCTCCCCAAATCCCTCCAAAGACCTGTAAAAAAATGACTCTAAACAAATTCTAGAACTACAGAACCCATGAAATAACAGAGGGAAACAAGTCTCCAGCCCAAGATGGACTGGATGGTCGCTGGGAAGGGTCTATCACACGATGCTGGGAGCAGAGCGCAGCGCAGCATGGGCCATGCCAGGACAGACCAGGTGGAAATTAGATCCGGCAGAACAGCCCTCAGGGCCATGAATCACTGAACTGTGGCAGTTACCAGACTTCCCAACCCACAAACTCCAAAGACAACTGAGCAGGTCAGTGGGAAAACTGCTGGATCTGGGTGAGGGAAGTGCATGGTCAGGCCACAGCCCTGTGGGGAGCGGAGGTGGCTGCAGCAGAGGCGGCAGCAGCACAGACAAAAGCACAGGCCAAGAGGATCATACCACCTCAGAATACAAGTAGCTCTGAAAACAGCAGTGCAAAACCCCTGAAGCTTGGGACAAAGCACTCTTTAACACTGAAAACAATCATACCCAGACAAAAAGCTCAAAAGTCAAGTAATTGGCTAGGAACATGAGTAAGCAGCATAAAAGGACTCAGACTAAAGAATCTTTCTTTGGTGACAAGATCAAAACATAAAGCCAGAAGAAGTCAACAAAAGTCAAAGAGCCTACATCAAAATCCTCCAAGAAGAATAAGAATTGGTCTCAGGCCATGGAAGAGCTCAAAAAGGATTTGGAGAAGGAAGTAAGAGAAGTAGAGGAAAAATTAAGAAGAGAAATGAGAGTGATGCAAGAAAATCATGGAAAAACAAGTCAATGACTTGCTTCGGGAGACCCAAAAAATACTGAAGAAAATAACACCTTAAAAATAGACTAATCCAAATGGCAAAAGAGCTCCAAAAAGCCAATGAGAAAAATGCCTTAAAAGGCAGAATTAGCCAAATGGAAAAGGTACTCCAAAAGACCACTGAAGAAAATACTACCTTAAAAATTAGAATGGAGCAAGTGGAAGCTAGTGACTTTATGAGAAATCAAGAAATTATAAAACAGAACCAAAAGAATGAAAAAATGGAAGACAATGTGAAATATCTCATTGGAAAAACCACTGACCTGGAGAATAGATCCAGGAGAGATAATTTAAAAATTATTGGACTACCTGAAAGCCATGATCAGAAAAAGAGCCTAGATATCACCTTTCAAGAAATTATCAAGGAAAATTGCCCTGATAGTCTAGAACCACAAGGTAAAATAGAAATTGAAAGAATCCACCGATTGTCTCTTGAAAAAGATCCCAAAAAGAAAACTCCTAGGGATATTGTAGCCAAATTCCAGAGCTCTCAGGTCAAGGAGAAAATATTGCAAGAAGCCAGGAAGAAACAATTTGAGTATTGTGGAAACACAATCAGAATAACCAAAGATCTAGCAGCTTCTACACTTCGGGAGCAAAAGGTTGGAATACGATATTCTGGAGGTCAATGGAGCTAGGATTAAAAGGAAGAACCACCTACCCAGAAAACTGAGTATAATACTCCAGGGTAAAATACAGATTTTCAATAAAATAGATGACTAGAAGCATTCTTGATGAAAAGACCAGAGCTGAATAGAAAATCTGATTTTCAAATACAAGAATCAAGAGAAGCATGAAAAGGTTAACAGGAAAGAGAAATCATAAGGGACTTACTAAAACTGAACCATTTTGTTTACACTCCTACATGGAAAGATGATATTTGTAACTCATGAGACCTTTCTCAGTATTACGATAGTTGAAGGGAATATACATATATATAGACAGAGGGCACAGGGTGAGTTGAATATGAAGGGATGATATCTAAAAAAATTAAAATTAAGGGGCAAGAGAGAAATACATTGGGAGAAGGAGAAAGGCAGAGACAGAATGGGGTAAATTATCTCAAATAAAAGTGGCAAGAAAAAGCAATTATAATGGAAGGGAAGAGGGGGCAGGTGAAATTAGGGAATCTTGTTCTCATTGAATTTGACTTAAGGAGGGAATAACATACACACTCAACTGGGTATCTTACCCTACAGGAAAGTAGGGGGGAAGGTCACAAGAGGGGGGAATGATAGAAGGAAGGGCAGATTGGGGGAGGAAGTAGTTAAAAGCAAACACTTTTGACAAGGACAGGGTCAAGGGAGAAAAGTGAATAAAGGGGGACAAGATAGGATGAAAGGAAATATAGTTAGTCTTTCACAACATGACTATTATGGAAGTGTTTTGCATAATGATATATGTGTGGCCTAGGTTGAATTGCTTACCTTCTGAAGGAGGGTGGGTGGGGAGGGAAGAAGGGAGAGAATTTGGAATTTGAAAGTTTTAAAAGCAGATGTTCAAAAAACAAGTTGTTTTTGCATGTAACAGGGAAATAAGATATACAGGCAATGGGGTACGGAAATCCATGTTGCCCTACAAGAAAGTAAGGGGAAAAGGGATGGGAGGAGTGGGGTGATAGAAGGGAAGGCAGACTGGGGAAAGGAACAATCAGAATTTATGCCACTTTAAGGTGGTGGGAGGGTAGAAATGGCGAGAAAATTTGTAACTCAAAATCTTGTGGGAATCTACGTTGAAAACTAAAAATATTAAATATAAAAAAGAAAAAATAAATAAATGTAGATCATAGTCCTACAGTGCCATAAAGAACAGCTTAACAAGTTAATGTGGCCAAAAAATTTTCTTTGGTGATGAACCATTCTCAAGTCAAAACCAACTAAGGTCCATACCAAGTCCCAGTCCCTAACTGTAGCCTTTCCAGACTAACAGAACCTTTCATAATTTCCATTCTATAAACAGAGCCTTCAAGAACTGGGATGACTTCCACATCATGATGTAGATTCTATATGTATAACCCATCCACTACCATTTTCTCTAAAAGACTGCCCTCCTCCCCTTTCCACCCCCATTATCCCTATTATCTAATCTTCAATGTCTTCCTGCCTTACTGGCTCCTTCCTGTTGCCTAAAAACATGCCCAAGTTTCCCCCAATCTTAAAAAAAAGGTCTAGAGCCTACCAAATCTATTAGCTAGATATTATTCTTTAGCTCTTTTCCTCTTTTCAGCAAGACTTGAAAAAACATGTTACCTTTCACTTCCTCTCCATTCATTCTCTTTCAAATGGTTTTCTAACTGGCTTCCAACTTCTTTATCCAACTGAAACTGTTCTCTACAAAGACACCAATGACCTCTCCATTGTCAAATCCAGTGGGTTTTTCTCAATATTCATCCTTCTTGAAATCTCTGCACAATTTGACACTTTATAGTGGTTTATATCATCTTTTTTCTGGACATTTTTTCCTGCCTGAGTTTTCATGACACTGATCTCTCTCTTTCCCACCTGTCTTAATATTCTTTCTCAGTATCTTTACTAGATCTTCATCCAGAACACACTCATTAATTGTGGGTAAACACTAAAGCTTTGTCTTCTCTGTCTCTCACACTTGGTGATCTCATCAGTTCAATGATCATCTCCATACAAAGATTCCCAGATCTTTATATGTAGCCCCAATCTTTTCTTCAGCCTCAGTGCCACATCACAAATCATCTATTAGCTATTTTGAATTGGATATCCCATAGGAATCTCAAACTCCAATCTCAAAACTTTCAAACGTCCAAAAGAGAAATCATTCTATTTCCCTCAAATCCAACACTCTCCTAAAATTCTCTATTACTATTTAGAGCACCACCATCCTTCCAATCACCTGGGTTTGTAACCTTTGTATCATCCTCAACTCCTTACTCTCACTCAACACATTTAGCTAGTTCTCATCAACATCTCTAAGATAAGCTTTTCCAGCTCTAAATCTATAATGCAATGATACTATGATGTGCAAAACAAAAGCATTCAACTTACAATTCCATAATCCTGAGAGATTCCCTCATTCCCAATACCCAGCAGCCAGGGGAGAGAGAACAAAAGAATTCCCATTTATACTTCCAAGACAACATTGAGGCAAAAGGCATTACACTGGCATTCCTAGCTGGAACTCTTAAATGGATTGTCTCATAAAAATATCTTCCTAGATTGTGGTTCATCCTGAAGTGCTACTGATTCAGTTATAATGAAGGTAAATTATGATTTAAATAAATAGGATTTTGTGGGCTGGCCCTAAAATCTAACTACGTCTAAAATAGTTTCTATGGGAAAATGCATGCTGAGCTTCAAACAAACAGCTTACAAACTTTTAGAATATAACCCATTTATAGTTTAGTGACTTCCTATAACTAAGTTCTTCTTTGATGATTCAGGATACTATAATTACAAATTACAGCACAATACTGTTGACATTGTGATGTATACAATATAAGGGATTGGGATTAACATGTACTAACCCCCAAAACCTCCTTGCTTTAAATGAAACCTGGTTTTCCCCAGAAAACACCACTTCCTC
This sequence comes from Trichosurus vulpecula, assembly GCF_011100635.1. Taxonomy (NCBI): domain Eukaryota; kingdom Metazoa; phylum Chordata; class Mammalia; order Diprotodontia; family Phalangeridae; genus Trichosurus; species Trichosurus vulpecula. Next base: position 280,341,752 of record NC_050577.1, on the reverse strand, counting down.
CATGTCAACAGAAAAGCGTCCTCAACTCTGAACAACAAAAACTTATTCAGTGCCTACTATATGAACAGCTCTGAATTAGGCACTAGAGGAGATAAAAGATTAGCTAAAACATGATCCCTGCCCCAATAAAGCCCACATTCAGTCTAGTAGGGAATAATGAGACATATATGCTAACACAAAATGTCACATAAAAACGTAGAGACAAGCAAATAAAGTGCTATGTGAGGTCAAAACAGGAAAAGAACATTAACAACTGTGGGCTTCAGAGAAGGCCATAATGTTATGGGAGAAATATTTCCTCTCTATGTTAATGTGGTGAGTTAACTGCTACCAAATATGTATTTACCACAATGCAGAAATTATAGAGGTAAAAACCTAGGTTTTGTTATTATGCTCAAACATAGGTTCAGGCCTCAGAGAAAACCTAAACAATATGAGGATTATGACAAGGTTTTTAATAGGCAAAATTACATAGTGACAGAAAAATAATTCATTTACATATTGAAATCTTATACATTTGTCTTAGGCCGTAAAAGTTAAAGAGGAGATAGATCCATAATCTTGTGCTTACTTCAATGTCATAAAAGGTGAACAAATTTAGTTAAACAGAGTCACAATCTCATACATCCTCCCCTAAGGAAACACACTTCTTCAAACAATAGGTAAACTAAATCGGGTTATAAATTAAAATGCATTTAGAGTATTCACAAGGGGTTGAGGAGGAAGATTTACATGTCTACCTAGATTTGGCACAGTGGAGAGTCTTTCCCTAGCTTCTTATTTAAGGTATTGTGTTTAGGTAAACAGAAGAAAGCACTGTTGATAAGGTTAGGAGAAACACAAGAATTCAGTTGTGACTATTGCTGTTTCCAATTCCATTACTCCCAAGGGCTCACTGCTTGGAGAGAAAGTGAGTCTGGTGACTGTGCAGCCCTCCCTCACTTATATCCAATTCACTTACATGTCATGGCATCACTTCTCTGACATCATGGTCCACTTCGAGAATTAAGGACAAAACAACAAAACACGTCTGGTAGTCTGTGCCTACTCTGGCATTAAAGTCACTTAGAAATACAAGTTTGTCCTCTTAGAGGCAGAACCAAGATGGTGGAGTAAAGACAGGGACTCACCTAAGCTTTCCTTCCAAACACCTTTAAATAATTACTCTAAACAAAATCTAGAGCGGCAGAACCCACAAAAAGTCAGATTGAAATAATTTTTCAGCCCAATACAACTTAGCAGGCTGGCAGGAAAGGTCTGTTGTACCAGGGTGAGAAAGGAGCACAGTCCAGCACAGGCTGTGCCAGCATAGACACAACCCCAGCAAACTACATATGGACCCTGAGGCAACTGAATCAGTGGCAGCAGTGATGGTTTCCAAATCTCTCACCTCACAAATGGTAAGGATATCAAACAACAGGTCAGAAAGATATTTATTTACAAAGGCTCCTTTGATGGCACAGGGGAGAGGATTCTCTTGCATTGCCTGTACTTGGATCTGGGTTACAGTCCTGGGTGACCCAGTGTAAGGAGAAGCACGAGCACTGCAGAGCTTGTGACAGCAGGGGAGCAGGAACCCTTGTCACAGTTTGAGGGTTGAAAAGAATGCTTGTGACGGTGGAGCCAAGATGGCCTCATGAAAGGAGGATCTTACCGGAGCTCTCTCATAGGTTCTGTCAGATACCTCTAAAAAAAGTGAATCTGAGCAGATTTGAGAGAGTTAGAAGCCACTAGCAGTCGGAATGGGGCAAATTTCCAAGCCAGAAGGGTCCAAAAGGTCAACAGAACAGATCTGTAGGCTGGGAGAGGGCTCAGCCTGGGGAGCTGCACCAGACAGCAACAAAACGGAAGCAGCTGCAGAAACCAGCAAGTGAATCCAGGCTGGGAGAAAGCTGGGCACCCAAAACCGCCAAAAATCCCCAGGCCTCTCAACACAAGATGGGAGTCTGTCGAAGCAACAAGAAGCAGCAATGCAGTGCCTCCAGCTGTGAGACATCTACTTCTGAGGTTCGCATCCCAAAGGTTTGAAACGCACCTTCTTGAACTTCTGGGAGACATAATGGACAGGTAAACAGCTCTAATCCCTCCCTCCTTAAACAGAGAATTCTACAGGAAAAATGCTGGAATAGAGGAGACAGAAGTGGCCAAGCAGTGGGAGTTCCTGAATCCCAGAAGGGCAGAGCCAACAGGGGTCAACATCAGGACCCCAGGCACACCTTTGCACAGCCAGGGGAAGTGGCAGACACCAGCACAGACAACAAATAGCTGAGACAATTGCTGAAGAGCAAGAGGGCTCCTGAAGAGCAGCCCCATGGAAAAAGGAGACTTCAGGCAGACTGAACCCTCCCCAACACCTCAGGAAATGGAAGGCTATAATACACAAAGCGATTAACTAGACTCACAATCCCCAGAACAAGAAACCAGGGACAGAGATCCCTGAGCCCCAAAATCAGAAATTCACTGTAAAGCTAGAAAAAAGCTAACCAACATGAAGAACACAAAAAAACCAATGACCATTGCTTCTTTTTGTGGAGACAGGGGTGATCAAAGTACCAATTGAGAAGAGGTTAGCATTGACACTAGACCCACATCTGATACCTCAAAAGCGAATATGAATTCATCTCAAGCCCAAAAAGCATTACTGGAAGAGCTAAAAGAGGATTTTAAAAAACAAATTGGGGAGGTAAAAGAAAAAAATGAAAAAATGGAAAAAAAAAATGCGGACAAAATCAAGTCTTTAAAAAATAGGATTGGTAGATGGCGGCTGGTAAGCAGGGACTGGAGTGAGCTCCGTACCCAAGTCCCTCCAAAAACCTATAAAAAATTGCTCTGAACCAATTCTAGAATGGCAGAACCCACAGAACAGCAGAGGGAAGCAGGGCTCCAGCCCAGAACAGCCTGAATCATCTCTTGGTGAGGTCTATTCCACACGGAGCTGGGAGCTGGGAGCTGGGAGCTGGGAACGGAGTGGAGCAGAGCCCAGCCTGAGCGGCGTGGACCATCCAGACCAGAAGCCGGGCGGAGGGGGCCCTAGCGCCCTGAATATGTGAGCTGCGGCAGTTATCAGACCCCTCGACCCACAAACACCAAAGACTGCAGAGAAGGTTAGTGGGAAAAGCTGCGGGAGTGGAAAGAGTTCACGGTTCGGCTTCCAGCCCCGGAAGCAGCGGAGGTGGGGCAGCTACAGCTGTTGTTACTTCTGGCTCCAGGCCCACCTGGTGGGAGGAATTAAGAGGCGGATCAGAGCAGGAGTGCAACAGCCTGCTGAAGATCTAAGCCCAGTCTGGACTGGGGGTTCTTGGGGAAGGAGTAGTGCGGGTCTGACAGAGCTGGCACCTCCCCCCCAAACGTGGAACATAGAACTCGTTAGTCTACAAGCAGTCATACCCCACTGAAAAACTCAAGGGTCAAGTTAGTGGGTTGGGAATATGGCCAGGCAGCGAAAACGCGCCCAGATTCAATCTCAGACTTTGGATTCTTTCTTTGGTGACAAAGAAGACCAAAACATACAGCCTAAAGAAGACAACAAAGTCATAGAGCCTACAACAAAAGCCTCCAAGAAAAACATGAACTGGCCCCAGGCCATAGAAGAACTCAAAAAGGATTTGGAAAAGCAAGTTAGAGAAGTAGAGGAAAGATTGGGAAGAGAAATGAGAAGGATGCAAGAAAACCATGAAAAACAAGTCAATGACTTGCTAAAGGAGACCCAAAAAAATAATGAAAAATACACTGAAGAAAACAACACCTTAAAAAATAGACTAACTCAAATGGCAAAAGAGCTCCAAAAAGCCAATGAGGAGAAGAATGCCTTGAAAGGCAGAATTAGCCAAATGGAAAAGGAGGTCCAAAAGACCACTGAAGAAAATACTACTTTAAAAATTAGATTGGAGCAAGTGGAAGCTAGTGACTTGATGAGAAATCAGGATATTATAAAACAGAACCAAAGGAATGAAAAAATGGAAGATAATGTGAAATATCTCCTTGGAAAAACCACTGACCTGGAAAATAGATCCAGGAGGGATAATTTAAAAATTATTGGACTACCTGAAAGCCATGATCAAAAAAAGAGCCTAGATACCATCTTTCAAGAAATTATCAAGGAGAACTGCTATGATATTCTAGAGCCACAGGGCAAAACAGAAATTGAAAGAATCCATCGATCGCCTTCTCAAATAGATCCCAAAAAGAAATCTCCTAGGAATATTGCTGCCAAATTCCAGAGCTCCCAGATCAAGGAGAAAATACTGCAAGCAGCCAGAAAGAAACAATTTGAGTATTGTGGAAACCCAATCAGAATAACCCAAGATCTGGCAGCTTCTACATTAAGAGATCGAAGGGCTTGGAATGCGATATTCCGGAGGTCAGTGGAGCTAGGATTAAAACCTAGAATCACCTACCCAGCAAAACTGAGTATCATGCTCCAAGGCAAAATATGGATTTTCAATAAAATAGAGGACTTTCAAGCTTTCTCAGTGAAAAGACCAGAACTGAATAGAAAATTTGACTTTCAAACACAAGAATCAAGAGAAGCATGAAAAGGTAATCAAGAAACGGAAATTGCAAGGGACTTACTAAAGTTGAACTGTTTTGTTACATTCCTACATTGAAAGATGATGTGTATGATTCATGAGACCTCAGTATTAGGGTAGTTGAAGGGAATATGCATATATATATATATATATATATATATATATATATATATATATATATATATATATATATGTGTATATATATATATGTGTGTATATATATATATGTGTGTGTGTGTGTGTGTGTGTGTGTGTTAATGTATATATATAAGTGAATGTGTATGTATGTATATATCTATGTATATATGTATGTTTGTGTATATATATGTGTGTGTTTTTATATATGTGTATATATATATGTAAAAAAGAGAGAGAGAGCAGACACAGGGTGAGTTGAAGATGAAGGGAAGATATCTGAAAGAAATAAAATGAAATTAAGGGATGAGAGAGCAACCTACTGAGAGAGGGAGATAGGGAGAGATAGAATGGGGTGAATTATCTCGCATGGAGGTGGCAAGAGGAAGCAGTTCTGTGGGAGGAGGGGAGAGGGCAGGTGAGATGGGAATGAGTGAACCTTGCTCTCATCAGATTTGGCCTGAGGGGGAATACCATACATACTCAGTTGGGTATCTTACCCCACAGGAAAGAAGAGGGAGAAAGATAAAAAAAAAAAATAAAAGGGGGGGGGGATGATGGAGGGGAGGGCAGTGGAGATAATCAAAACAAAGACTTTGGAAAGGGGACAGGGTCAAGGGAGAAAATTCAATAAAGCGGGATGGGTTGGGAAGGAGCAAAATGTAGTTAGCCTTTCACAACATGAGTATTGTGGAAGGGTTATACATAAAGATACATGTGTGGCCTAGGTTGAATTGCTCGACTTCTTAGGGAGGGTGGGTGGGAAGGGAAGAGGGGAGAGAATTTGGAACTCAAAGTTTTAAAATCAGATGTTCAAAAACAAAAAAAGTTTTTGCATGCAACTAGAAAATAAGATACACAGGCAATGGGGTGTAGAAATTTATCTTGCCCTACAAGAAAGGAAGGGAAAAGGGGATGAGAGGGAAGGGGGGTAATAGGGGGGAGGGCTGACTGGGGAACAGGGCAACCAGAATATAAGCCATCTTGGAGTGGGGGGGAGGGTAGAAATGGGGAGAAAATTTGTAATTCAAACTGTTGTGAAAATCAATGCTGAAAACCAAATATGTTAAATAAATAAATTTAAATTTAAAAAAAAATAAAATAAAATTCTTGGCAAAAAGACAAAAAAAAAAATAAGATCGGTGAAACGGCTATGGAGATTCAGAATCTAAAAGAGAAATGATACCCTGAAAGGTAAAATCAAGCAATTGGAAAAGGATACTCAAAAGCAAAATGAAGATAGTAACTCATTAAAAATTAGAACTGAGCAAGTGGAAGCTAATGACTCTATCAGGCATCAAGAAGTAGTAAAACAAAATGTAAAGAATGTAATATAGAACAATTTCCCTAATGAATATTGAGGCAAAAATTTTAAATAAAATATTAGCAAAAAGACTGCAGCAACTCATCACGAGAATAGTACACTATGACCAGGTAGGATTTATTCCAGGAATGCAAGGCTGGTTCAATAGTAGGAAAACTATTAGCATAATTGACCATATCAACAATAAAATTAGCAGAAACCATATGATCTTCTCAATAGATGCTGAAAAGGCTTCTGACAAAATACAACACCCATTCCTATTAAAAACACTAGAAAGTATAGAAATAAATGGAGCCTTCCTTAAAATTATAAATAACATCTACCCAAAACCTTCAACAAGCATTATTTGTAATGGGGATAAGCTAGATGCATTCCCAATAAGATCAGGGGTGAAACAAGGATGTCCATTATCTCCCCTACTATTCAATTGGGTACTAGAAATGTTAGCTGTAGCAGTTAAGAGAAGAAAAAGAAATTGGAGGAATTGGAATAGGCAAAGAAGAAGCTAAATTATCACTTTTTGCAGATGATATGATCATTTATTAGAGAATCCTGCAGAATCAAGTAAAAAACTACTTGAAATAATAAACATTTTTAGCAAAGCTGCAGGATATAATTTAAACCCACTTAAATGCTCAGCATTCCTATACATTACTAACAAAGCCCAACAGCAAGAGACAGAAAGAGAAATTCCATTCAAAGTTACTATAGACACTATAGAATTCTTGGGAGTCTATCTGCCAAGACAATCCCAGGGCCTATATGAACATAATTATGAAACACTTCTCCTTTTTTTTTTTTTACTTTAAACATTCATATGGTTTTATTAGTTACCTCATTTTCATTTTTGTGTTGGCAGCTGCACACATCTGCAACTATGGATACTAGATAAGATAATGCACACAAGTTTGTGGAATAATTGGTATCCTATTAGGCACTTCACAGGTCTTATTCACCCCACTGTTAGAAAGAGTTCCCCATGCATTTATTGCATATTTTCATTATTTGCCTTTAAAAAACACTATTTTATGTTGTAATTATGCCACCAGAGTGTATGTATGTATGGCTCTAAGCCCAACGGTACGAACTCAAGTTACAAGGCTTAGGGAGGAAAAAGGGGTCAGATAAACCTTTTTTTTTTACACTATTGACATTTTTTATTTAATATTTTAATTTTCAGCATTTGTTTCCACAAGATTTTGAATTACAAATTTTCGCCCCATTACAAACCTCCCCCCCCACCCAAGACACCATATATTCTGATTGCCCTGTTCCCCAGTCAGCCCTCCTTTCTCTCACCCCACCCCCACACCCCCCCCCCCCCCCCCCATCTGGTTTACCCTTACTTCCTTGTAGGGCAAGATAGACTTCTATGCAACATTGCCTGTATATCTTATTTCCCAGTTGCATGCAAAAACTTTTTTTTAGAACATCTGCTTTAAAACTTTGAGTTTCAAATTCTCTCCCCTCTTCCCTCCCCACCCACCCTCCCTAAGAAGGCAAGCAATTCAACATAGGCCACACATGTATCATTGTGTAAAACACTTCCACAATACTCATCTTGTAAAAGACTAACTATATTTTATATCCTGCTATCCTGTCCCCCTTTATTCAATTTTCTCCCTTGACTCTGTCCCTTTTCAAGTGTTTGCTTTTGATTACCTCCTCCCCCATCTGTCCTCCCTTCTATCATCCCTTCTATCATTGGCAAGATAGCCAATTGAGTGTGTATGGTATTCCCTCCTCAATCAAATCAAATGAGAGCAAGATTCACTCATTCCCCCTCACCTGACCCCCTTCCCTTCCAACAAACTGCTTTTTCTTGCCACTTTTACGTAAGATAATTTACCCCATTTTATCTCTCCCTTTCTCCCTCTCTCAATATGTTTCTCTCTCATCCCTTAATTTGATTTTATTTTTTTTAGATATCATCCCTTCATATTCAACTCACCCTGTGCCCTCTGTCTCTATATATATATGTAAATATATATATGCATATATAGGTATACATGTAAATATATACATATATATAAGTATATATGTAAATATATATATATATATATACACATATATACGTATATTCCCTTCAGCTACCCTAATACTGAGGTCTCATGAATTACACACATCATCATCCCATGTAGGAATGTAAACAAAACAGTTCAACTTCAGTAAGTCCCTTAAGATTTCTCTTTCTAGTTTACCTTTTCATGCTTCTCTTGATTCTTGTGTTTGAAAGTCATATTTTCTATTCAGCTCTGGTCTTTTCGCTGAGAAAGCTTGAAAGTCCTCTTTTTTACTGAAAATCCATATTTTGACTTGGAGCATGATACTCAGTTTTGCTGGGTAGCTGATTCTTGGTTTTAATCCTAACGCCACTGACGTCCGGAATATCATATTCCAAGCCCTTTGATCCCTTAATGTAGAAGCTGCTAGATCTTATGTTATCCTGACTGGGTTTCCACAATACTCAAATTGTTTCTTTCTAGATGCTTGCAGTATTTTCTCTGTGATCTGGGGGCTGTGGAATTTGGTGACAATATTTCTAGGAGTTTTCTTTTTGGGATCTTTTTCAGGAGGCGATCAGTGGATTTATTCAATTTCTTTTTTACCATCTGGCTCTACAATATCAGGGTACTACTTGATAATTTCGAGAAAGATGATATCTAGGCTCTTTTTTTGATCATGGCTTTCACGTAGTCCAATAATTTTTAATTTATCTCTTCTGGAACTATTCTCCAGGTCAGTGGTTTTTCCAATGAGATATTTCGCATTGTGTTCCATTTTTTCATTCCTTGGCTCTGTTTTATAATATCTTGATTTCTCATCAAGTCACTAGCTTCCACTTGCTCCAATCTAATTTTTAAGGTAGTATTTTCTTCAGTAGTAATTTGGACCGCCTTTTACGTTTGGCTAATTCTGCCTTTCAAGGAATTCTTCTCCTCACTGGCTTTTTGGAGCATTTTTTGCCATTTGAGTTAGTCTATTTTTGTATGCTTTGGTTTTTTTTTTGTTTTTTTTTAATTTCATTTGATATATTTAGTTTTCAGCATTGATTTTCACAAGAGTTTGAATTACGAATTTTCTCCCCATTTCTACCCTCCCGCTCACTCCAAGATGGCATATATTCTGGTTGCCCCATTCCCCAGTCAGCCCTCCCTTCTGTCATCCCACTCCCCTCCCATCCCCCTTTCCCTTCTTCTCTTGTAGGGCAAGATAAATGTCTATGCCCAATTGCCTGCCTATCTTATTTCCTAGATGCATGCAAAAACTTTTTTTGTTTTTCAACATCTGTTTTTAAAACTTTGAGTTCCAAATTCTCTCCCCACTTCCCTCCCTACCCACCCTCCCTAAGAAGACAAGCAATTCAACAGAGGCCACAGGCGTTTCATTATGTAAAACCCTTCCACAATACACATGTTGTGAAAGATTGACTATGTTTTCCTCCTTCCTAACCTATCCCCCTTTATTGAATTTGTCCCTTAACTCTGTCCCTTTTTGAAAATGTTTGTTTTTGATTACCTCCTCCCCCTGTCTGCCCTCCCTTCTATCATCCACCCTTTTTTATCTTCTTCCCCCCTTTTTGATGTTCTTCCTCCTTCTCTGTGGGGTAAGATACCCAATTGAGTGTGTATGGTACTCCCTCCTCAGGTCAAATCCAATGAGAGCAACATTTACTCATCCTTCCTCAACTGCCCCCTCTTCCCTTCCTACAGAACCACTTTTTCTTCCCACTTTTATGCAAGATAATTTACCCCATTCTATCGTTCCCTTTCTCCCTCTCTCAATATATCCCTCTCTTATCCCTTAATTTGATTTTATTTTTTTAGACATCATCCCTTCATATTCAACTCACTCCATGCCCTCTGTCTCTCTCTCTATATATATGTGTGTGTGTGTATGTGTGTGTGTGTGTATATATATATACACCAACATATATACGTACATAGACACACACATATGCACATATATACATACACACACATATACATATATGCATATTCCTTTCAGCTACTATGATACTGAGCTCTTGTGAATCATTCACATCATCTTTCCATGCAGGAATGTAAACAAAACAGTTCAACTTTAGTAAGTCCCTTATGATTTCTCTTTCTTGTTTACCTTTTCATGCTTCTCTTGATTCTTGTGTTTGAAAGTCAAATTTTCTATTCAGCTCTGGTCTTTTCACTGAGAAAGCTTGAAAGTCCTCTGTTTTATTGAAAATCCATATTTTGCCTTGGAGCACGATACTCAGTTTTGCTGGGTAGGTGATTCTAGGTTTTAATCCTAGCTCCATTGACCTCCGAAATATCATATTCCAAGCCTTTCAGTCCCTTAACATGGAAGGTGCTAGATCCTGTATTATCCTGATTGCTTTTCCACAATACTCAAATTGTTTCTTTCTGGCTGCTTGCAGTATTTTCTCCTTGACCTGGGAGCTCTGGAATTTGGCTACAATATTCCTAGGAGTTTTCTTTTGGGGATCTTTTTGAGGAGGCGATTGGTGGATTCTTTCAATTTCTATTTTACCCTTTGGCTCTAGAATATCAGTGAAGTTCTCCTTGATAATTTCGAGAAAGATGATATCTAGGCTCTTTTTTTCGATCATGGTTTTCAGGTAGTCCAATAATTTTTAAATTATCTCTCCTGAATCTATTTTCCAGGTCAGTGGTTTTTGCAAGGAGATATTTCACACTGCCTTCCACTTTTTCATTCCTTTGGTTCTGTTTTATAATATCTTGATTTCTCATAAAATCACTAGCTTCCACTTGCTCCAATCTAATTTTTAAAGTAGTATTTTCTTCAGTGGTCTTTTGGACTTCCTTTTCCATTCGGCTAATACTGCCTTTCAAAGCATTCTTCTCCTCATTGGCTTTTTGGAGCTCTTTTGCCATTTGAGTTAGTCTATTTTTAAGGTGTTGTTTTCTTCAATATTTTTTTTCAGTATTTTTTTGGGTCTCCTTTAGCAATTCATTGACTTGTTTTTCATGGTTTTCTCGCATCCTTCTCATTTCTCTTCCCAATTTTTCCTCTACTTCTCTAACTTGCTTTTCCAAATCCTTTTTGAACTCTTCCATGGCCTGAGACCAGTTCATGTTTTTCTTGGAGGCTTTTGATATAGGCTCTTTGACTTTGTTGACTTCTGGCTGTATGTTTTTGGTCTTCTTTGTCACCAAAGAAAGAGTCCAAAGTCTAAGACTGAATCAGAGTGCATTTTTGCTGCCTGGCCATGTTTCCAGCCAACTTACTTGACCCTTGAGTTTTTCATCATGGTATGACTGCTTGTAGAGTATAGAGTACTTTTTGCCAAGCTTGAGGGGATGCACTGTTGATTTCAGAGCTATTTCTATACAGCCAGGTCTGCTGCACCAGCACTCCTCCTTCCCCAAGAACCACCAACCTGGACCTGATACAAATCTTAAGCAGGTTCTACACTCCTGCTCTGATCCGCCACATAATTCTTCCCACCAGGTGGGCCTGGGGCCGGAAGCAACTGCAGCTCTAGTTCTGTAGCTGCACCTCCCCCCATGAACTCTTTTCACTCTGTCCCCCGCAGCTTTTCCCACTAACCTTCTCTATAGTCTTTGGTGTTTGTGGGTGGAGAAGTCTGGTAACTGCCACAGCGCACTGATTCAGGGCAGTACACCTGTTCCCCATGGCTCCTGGTCTGGTTGGTACTGGCACGGCCCACACTGGGCTATGCTTTGCTCTGCTCCCAGCTCTGTGCGATAAACCCTTCCCCATGACCATCCAGGCTTTCCTGGTCTGGAGCCCTGCTTCCCTTTGGTACTTCATGGGTTCTGCTCTAGAATTTGTTCAGAGCCTTTTTTATAGGTGTTTGGAGAGACCTGGTTGGGGAGCTTAAGCAAGTCACTTCTTTTCGGCCACCATCTTGGCTCCACCCACCATGAAATACTTTTCACGTGAATAAAGTCAGATCTAAATCAATGGAAATACATCGGTTGCTCATGGTTAGGCCAAGCTGATATAATAAAAATGACAATTTTACCTAAATTAATTTATCTATTCAGTGCCATACCAATCAAACTACCAAAAAATTATTTTACAGAGCTGGATAAAATAATAACAAAATTCATCCGGAAGAACAAGAGGTCTAGAATATCTAGGGAATTAATGAAAAGAAATGCTAGGGAACATGACCTAGCCATACCAGAAATATCTGTATTATAATGCAGCAGTCATCAAAACTACCTGGTACTGGCTAAGAAACAGGGTCGTGGATCAATGGAATAGGATAGGTACACAAGACACAGTAGTCAATGACTATAGCAATCTACTCTTTGATAAGCCCAAAAAATCCAGCTTCTAGCTAACAATTCACTATTTCACAAAAACTGCTGGGAAAACTGGAAAATGGTAGGGCAGAAACTAGGCATATACCAATATCTTATACCATATACTAAAATACAGTCAAAATGGGTAAAGGCTTTGGGAATAAAGGCTGATACTATAAGCAATTTGGGAGAGCAAGGAATAGTTTACCTATTGGATTTATGTAAAAGAAAAGAATTCATGACACAACAAGAGATAGAGAGCATTACAAAATGCAAAATAGATAATTTTGGTTATGTTAAATTGAAAAGTTTTTGTATAAAAAAAGCCAGTGCAACAAAGATTAGGAGGGAAACATAAAATTGAGAGAAAATCTTTACAACTAGTATCTCTGATAAAGGCCTCATCTCTAAAATATACAGGGAACTGAGCCAAATTTATAGGAATACAAGTCATTCCCCAATTGAGAAATAGTCAAAGGATATGAACAGGCAAATTTCAGAGGAAGAAATTAAAGGTATCTATAGGCATATGAAAAAATGCTTTAAATCACTACTGATTAGAGAAATGCAAATCAAAACAACTCTTAGGTACCACATCTCTCCTGTCAGATTGGCTAAAATGACAAAACAGGAAAATGATAAATGCTGGAGAGGATGTGGTAAAATTGGAACATCGTTACATTCCTAGTGGACTTGTGAACTTATCCAACCATTCTGGAGAACAATTTGGAACTATGCCCAAAGGGCTATAAAAATGTTTATACCCTTTGACCCAGCAATACCATTTCTAGGATTGTATCCCAAAGAGATCATACAAGTGAGAAAAGGACCCATATGTACAATGATATTTATAGCAGCTCTTTTTGTAATAGCAAAGAACTGGAAATCAAGGGGATCCCCATCCATTGGGGAATGGCTGAACAAGTTGTGAAGGTAATGGAATACTATTATGCTATAAGAAATGGGGATGATACGGATTTCATTATAACCTGGAAAAACCTACACAATATAATGCTGAGAGAGTGGAGCAGACCCAGGAAAACATTATACACAACCACAGATATATAGATTCTCTGATGACAAACCCTGATCGACTTCGCTCTTCTCAGCAATGCAAGGTGCAAAGACAACTCCAAAGGACTATGATGGAGAGAGATATCCACATCCAGAGAAAGAACTATAGATTCTGAATGCAGATTGAGGCACACTTAATGCTCCCCTTTTTCCCCCTTTTTTTCTCTTTTGTTTTTGTTTTTTTTTTATTTTTTTTTTTTTTTGTTTCTTCGTTCTCATGATTCATTCCATTGGTCATAATTCTTCTTTACAACTTGACTATTGTATAAATAAGTTCAATGTGAAGTTCTATGTAGAAGATATATCGGATTCCATGCCATCTTCGGGAGGGAGTGGGGGAGGGGGTAAAGAAAATCTGGAACTCAAAATTATGTGGAACTGAGTGTTGTAAACTAAAAGAAAAATCTCAAAAAAAAAAGGGAGAATGCTTGTGGTCACTCACAAACCAGTGCACAGTACAGAAGAGCAGTAAATACATTTCTCCCTAGATCATATCACCATGGAAGAGCCAGAAACTCACAGGTCTCCAGAATTACCTCTGAAAACAGCTACACAAAAAAACTTAAAGCTTGGGATAGTGCCCCCTCTACTTGGGAAGCAGAGCCCCACTTTAGTATGGAGTTAAAAGTCAAAAAAAATAGGATGGAAAAAGAGCTAACAACAGAAAAAAAAAAGTTCTGACCAAAGAATGTTACTATGGTGACAGTGAAGATCAAAACACACACTCAGAAGAAGACAACAAAGGCAAAATCCTGAACTAAAGAAAAATATGAATTGGCTTCACACCATGAAAGAGCTCAAAAAGGATTTTAAAAATCAATTAAGAGAGATAGAGGAAAAATTGGGAAAAGAAATGAGGGCGATGCAAAAAAATCATGAAAAAATAAACAGCTTAGTAAAGGAGCCATAAAAAATACTGAAGACAATAACTTGTTAAAAAAACAGAATATGCCAAATAGTAAATGAAGTAAAAAAAAATCCAATGAAGAGAAGAATGCCTTGAAAAATTCATGGGAAAAAAGAGCTCCTTAAAAAGTAGAACTGGACAAATGGAAAAGGAGGTCCAAAAGCTCACTGAATAAAACATTTCCTTAAAAGTTAGAATTGGGCAAGTAGAATCTAATGACTTTATGGAACACCAAGAAATAATCAAACTAAATCAAAAGAATGAAAAAATAGAAGAAAATGTGAAATATCTCACTGGAAAAACAACTGACCAGGAAAACAGGTCTGGAAAAGATAATTTAAGAATTATTAGACTACCTGAAAGTCATGATCAAAACAAATGCACTAGACATGTTCTTTCAAGAAATTATCAAGTAAAACTACCTTGATATCCTAGAACCAATAGAAATTTTTTTTAAATCCACCAATCACCTCCTGAAAGAAATCCTACAATGAAAACTCCCAGGAATACACTATTGAAGCCAATTCCAGACCTCCCAGATCAAGGAGAAAATACTGCAAGCAGCCAGAAAGAAAAAAATTCAATATCATGGAACAACAGTCAGGTAACAAAAGATTTAGTAACTTCTACATTAAAGGGCTTGGAATATGTAATTCCAGAGGGCAAAGACTACAACCAAGAATCACCTACCCAGAAAAACTTTTCCACTTCAGTGGGAAAAAATGGCTATTCAATGACATACAGGACTTTCAAGCATTTGTGATGAAAACACCAGAGCTGAAGAGAAAATCTGACTTTCAAATACAAGACTCAAGAGAAGCATAAAAAGGTAAATAGGAAAGAGTAATCATAAGAGATTCAATAAGGTTAAACTGTTTATATTCCTACATGGGAAAATGATATTTATAACTCCTAAAACTTTTCTCTTTACTAGTGCAATCAGTGTGAGTATACAGAGATGGAGAGTGGAGGTGTGAGATGAATGTGATGGTATGATTATCTAAAAAACAACTAAAGTTAAGGTATGAGAAAGAAGAATGCACTGGGAGAAGGGGAAAGGGAGAAGTAGAGGGGAATAAAGCATCTGACATAAAAGGCCTGAAAGATTTTACAGTGGAGGGAAAAATAGGGGAAGTGGGAAGGGGCACACATGAACCTTAATCTCATCAGAATTGGCTCAAAGAGGGAATAAGACACATACTCAGTTGGGTGTAGAAATCTATTTTACCATACAGGAAAGTAGGAAGGGATAAGGGGGTAGGGGGATGGGGAGGCTGATAGAAGGAAGGGCATTCTGGTAGAGATATAAGAAGCAAAACATTTTTGAGAATGGACAGGGTAAAAGGAGAGAGTGGGGTAAACAGAGGGAAAATAAGATGGAGGGAAATACATAGTTGGGAATAATTACTGTGAAAAATAATTTTTTCAGTGATTTTCTCTGATAAAGACTTCATTTCTCAAACACACAGAAAAAAATGAGTCAAGTTTATAGAAATAAGAGCCATTCCTCAAATGATAAATGGGCAAATGATATGAACAGGCAGTTGTCAGAGTAAGTAATCAAAGCTGTAGTCATATGAAAAAAGATACTCTAAATCACTGGAGAAATGCAAATTAAAAGAACACTGAGCTACTATCTCACAACTGTCATGTGGATAATATGACAGAAAAGAAAAATAATAAATTTTGGAGGTTATGTGGGAAAATTAAAACACTAATATTCTATTGGTAAATTTGTATGCTGATTCAACCACTCTGGAGAGAAATTTGGAACTATGCCCAAAGGGCTACAAAACCACGCATACCCTTTGACCAAGAAATACCACTACTAGGTCTATATCCCAAAGAGATAAAAACCAGTAGGGAAAAGGACCTATGCGTACACGAATATTTATAGCAGCTCTTTTGGTGGTAACAAAGAATTAGAAATTGAGGGGATATTAATCAATTAGGGAACGGCTGAAAAAGGTGTTGTATATGATTGTGATAGAATACTATTGTGCTTTAAGAAGTGATGAGCAGGATGCTCTCAGAAAAACCTGGAAAGACTTCAGGAACTGATATAAAGTAAAATTAGCAGAACCAGGAGAACGCTGTACACATTAAGAGCAATACTGTATGATGACCTACTATGAAGAATTTAGCTATTCTCAGCAATACAATGATCCAAGACAATTCTGTAGGACTTATGATGAAAGATGCTGCCCATCTCCAAAGAAAGAATTGGTAGACCCTGACTGCAGATCAAGGATACTTTTTTCTTTATTTTTCTTCGGGTTTTTTTTGTTCTGTTTTCTTTCACAGAATGACTTGCATGGAAATGTGTTTTGCAAAGCTATACATGTATAACCTATGCCAAATTGCTGAGCTTCTCAATGAGGAGGGAGGGGAGAGACAGAAGGAATTTGGAACTCAAACTCTGAAAAATTATTAAAATTGTTTTACATATAATTGTGAAAAAATATCAAATTTTAAAAAAGAAAAAAGTTTGTCCTCTTTTGGCATATTGATAATGATGGTCTTCAGGTCTTCATCAAATTTTTCTTTGACCTCATGTGATTTTGTCATGGTGGGAGCATACACATTGATGATAGTAGCATGGCACTTCCTGCAAGTGGCAATCTCACTGTCATGAGCCTGTAGTTCACTCCTTTTGGGAGGCGTACAAACTTGTAGACTACATTAGACTAATTCTTCATTGTGGTTCTTGTATAAATTTTTATGTCCCATGGGATATAAGGTTAATGGTGAGGTTAATATTAAAATAGGGGTGAGGTTAATATTAAAAAAGACTTTTAGTTAACCAAAAAATGCAGAAGGAAATGATTTATGAGAAGGAAAATAAAAAATTCCCCTAACAATTACCTAAAGGAAGTAGCATTACAGCAAGAATAAAAAATAGCTAGGATTTCAACAGGTAAGCAAGACAAGCACAAAGGACTCACAAAGGAAAATGCTATCCACATTCGGATAAAGAACTGATGGACTCTGAATGTGGATTGAAGCATACTTTTTTCACTCACTTTATTCCTTTTCATGTTTTTTTTTTCTTTTAGTGTTTTTTTTTTCTTTTAATGTTTCTTGTTTCACAACTGTAACTAATATAGAAATGTTTTACATGACAGTACATGTATAACCTTTATCAAGTTGCCTACCATATTAGGAAGAGGGATGGAGGAAGAAAAGTTTGGAACTCAAAATCTTATAAAAATGAATGCTAAATATTGTAGATGATCATCTGTGAATGACTTAACTATTCTCAGCAACACAATGATCCAAGACAACTCTGAAGGACTTATGATGAAAAATGCTATCTATTCCCAGAGAAAGAACCAATGGTGTCTGAATATAGATTGAAGCATACTACTTCTTTTGCTTTTTTTATTTTTCTTGAGGGTGTTTTTTTTTGGGGGGGGGGTCTATGTTTTCTTTCAGAACATGACTGTTATGGAAATGTTTTGCATGACTACATATGTATGACCTATATCTAATTGCTTACCTTCTCAATGAGGGGGGCTGGAGGTTGCGGGGAGAGAAGGGAGAGAATTTGGAACTCAAAATTTTAAAAATGAATGTTAAAAATTGTTTTTACACATAACTGGGGAAAATAAAATACTAAACAAAGATGGGAAGAAAAAAGAAAAACTAAAAAATGTATGCTAAAAAGTATTTCGACATGTAATTGGGAAAAAAAATAAAATACTATTTTAAAAAAGTTTGTTACCTAAGGTATGCACATTCTAGGGAACATAGTGGAAGAAGTGGCTTAAGAGTATGACACTAGAAAAGGGAGGATTTGAGGAAGATGAGAATAAGAGAATAGGTGGTATGAGATGCAGCAGGTTTATATAAAGATTACCTAGGGTTCAGGATCACTGAGATGAGGAAGGTATAACTAAACAAGACTTTGTTAGCCATTGCTAAATGAGTTCAGGAGAGTTATTAACATCACTAGAGGTTCTATTTCAGGTCTATGTTCTCTCAGAGTGTTAGGTAGCTCAATCAAGGAGACTAGCAAATGATGGAAAAGCTTCTCTCTAATTCCCTTCAGAATGGAAGAATATCCCATAAACAAGAAAAGGCTGGGTGGCTAGATCACTGAGTAGCTCTCTGATACCTCGTTGTTAGGAAGGATCTCCTGTAAATTGGAAGAGGTCAGCCCAGGGAAGTGGAATGAAATAGAATGGAGACTCTGATTATCTACAGGCAGCAAGAGTCCTCTGCAAGAGTCTACTGGTTCCCTGTTACCTCTAGGATTTTTTACATACATATGTGTGTGTTTGTATACATATATATGTATATGTATGTATGTACATACATATACATATGCAGATATATTCTCTATGTAGCAATCAAAACCCACCATAATCTGGCCCTTACTACCTTTTTCAATCTTCTAACGCTTTACACCACAGGTTCACTGACCTATTTGTTGACCCTCATGCAGCACACTCTATCTCCTAACTCCATACCACTGTACCAACTACTCTCCATGCCGGGAATATACTTCTTCCTCATCTGTCCTTTGCTTTCCTGCAAAAATTCATTTAAATTCCCACTTCTACAAGAGGCTACCTGCTAGTGCCTTCTATCAGAGATTACCTTCCATCTACTATTTCTCTTGTATGTACAGTGATTTACACCTGTTCTCCTGTTAGAATGTGCACTCCTTTTGGAAGAGGCACTGTTTGTGCCTTTCTTTGTAACACCAGTACTTAACACAGTGCTTGGGACCCAGTAAGCCTTAAAAATATTTGTTGACTATCAAAACTAACCTAGCCTACAACGGCCAGGCTAGATAATCTAATAAATCCATTCATTACTTTATGTGTCAATGGCTTAAAATGACTTTAACAGTTACCTCTCTAAGGAATATTTATATTTTAATAGAGGATTCCTAAATATCAGATGCCTTAAACCATCCAACCTTTTTTCTATACTGGGGAATCTTTTTTTTTCATTGGAAGATCAAAATTTACTTCAATGAAACATCAGCCTGCTAACTGTCCTGGATAGTGGAACTTATATTAATGTGATTGCATTTTTCTCATAATGCAAATATAAAGAACTGAACAAAAATCTTCTTCCATTTTGTAAAATTTATCAAAATAACTTGTTTTAAAACTTAAGAAGCATATACAATTTAATAAGGATCCTTCAGATCTACCCACTTTTTAAAATATATCAAGTACAAACATAATACTGAACTCTGGCTTTCTAATACTGTGAAATGATACAATGAGAGGTAGAAAATAAAAACTCTTAAAATGATTTTTCATTATCTTTTCTTAGTGACTCATAAAATAAAATAAACATAACAATTCTAGTTTCTGGGCTGGAAAATTACTGAAATAGCATTACCTTTTCCCCTCTTTCCACTACCTTATTTTAAATGTGGATAAGAACAAGACACTATAATGAAAACTACAGTTTACCCTAATTCAGGCCTCTCTGGCGTTGGCCAATCAGCAGCATTTCCACTGGTAATTATTGTTACAAGAATGTAGTTGCCTCCCTCTTACGAAGCCAACTGACTATCAATTACACACAGATTCCCAAAAAGATGGCAAAGATTTTACAGCCAAAATAACTTGGGCTCCCTTTTCAAGGGAGATACTATTTTAATAAACCAGGGCATGTCAGAGTTCCTAAATGGCAAAGTAGAAGAGGATTCACTGTGCTTAGAGAGTGATTGTGCATTTTCAAGATCGAGAATTAACCCAGACTCTGCTAGCCACATCCTCCAACAACAGAGGCAGAGGAAAGACATTTTAGTAGGAGCCCAATGAAAGAGAACTCTAAGATCATTTGGATGATTCCAGACCTCAGCACAGTTATACAATCACAATGGAAAGAATTTGTGGTAATTAACAAGCTTTAGATGCTGAAAGTATCCAAACATCTATTCTTTTCCATGAAAACTGTTTCTGAAAAAGAGAAAACCCTATGGTTTTTCACAACTATTCCATAAGCAAGCTTCTCTGTTCAAAAAAAATCCAACATAAATATATGTGTATGTAGATGTATACAAATACATACACATATATTAGTATATTCAATCAATCAACAAGCATTTATTATTTGCTATGCCAAGCACTATGTGAAAAACTGGGGATACAAAGAAAGGCAATTTCTGCCCTCATAAAGCAGACATTCTAATAAAAGGGACAACATGGAAATAACTATATACATACAAGATTTACATATTGATATATATGTAGGAAATCTAACAGAGAAAAGCATGAGGGGCTTAGGGGGCAGGGAAGAGGGAGACAAACACAGGGAAACAACAGAAAAAAAAAAGCAAAGAAACAGACTGTGACCAGAAAAGGCCTCCTGCAAAAGGTTAGATTTGAGCTAAGTTTTGAAGATCAGGGAAGCCAGGAACCAAAGGTGAGGAGGGAGACTATTCTTAGCATAGAAGAGAGCTAGTAAAAAGGCACAGTGTCAAGTTCAATGGCCAACAAGGAGGCTCACTGAATAATAAAGTATGCAGAGGGGAATCAAGTGTAAGAAGTCTTAAAAGACAGAAAGGCTTTAAATGCCAAACAGCACATTTTATATTGATCCTGGAGGTAACAAGGAGCCACTGCAATTTATTGGGATGGGGAGAGAAAAACAGGTGTTGTGTCAGGCTGCTTTAGGAAAATACCTTAGTAGTTGAGTGGGGAATGCATTAGAGTGAATAGAGAAAGATTTGAGGCAGAGACCCCAACCAGAAAGCTAGGTGATAGTGCCTAGATGAGTGGAGAAAAAGGCAGAAGCAAGAAGAACTGACAACAGATTAGATATGTGGAGTGAGTGAGATGGAGGAGGAGAGAATAAAACTGGAGCTTCTAGCCTGGGAGAATGATGGTACCCTCAAAAATATGGGGGGAAAAAGGTCTGTGGGGAAAAGATAATGTCTTTTGTTTTGAAAATGATGAGTTTGAGACACATAGGACATATAGATTGAAATGTCTAATGGGCATTGTCAAATGTCTAATGGTGATGGAAAAGTTCAGAAAAGAGATTAGGATTAAAGAAAGAGATCCTAGGAATTATCCGCTTAGGGATGATAAGTGTGTGCATGGAAGAAAATAAAATCACCAAATGAGATAGTATAGAACAGAAAACGGTTCAGGACAGACCCTTAGCAAATACCTATAGTGAGTAGAGGCGGCCTGGATGCATATCCAGAAAAGGAGACTAAGAAAGTGTTTAGATAGGTGGCAGTAGGTGAAGACCCATCAAGAGAAATGGAGAGCGGGGGAGAAAAAATCAAAGAAATTTCCATAACTTCATTGTATATTTTGAGAGAACAGTAAATCGTACATGGTAGATTTGCAGTTTCCTGTTCTCCTAGTTCTAGTCACTTTACTACTCTGCATCAATTCAGAGGTTTTCCCAGTTTCCTCCAAAAGTATCCATTTTGTCACTTCTTATGGCACAAAAATATTCCATTACATTCATATACCACTATGTGCTTAATCATTTCCCAAAGTGCAGGTAAAACCCCTTAGTTGCCAAGTTTTGGCTAATACAAAAAAAGCTGACATAAATATTTTTGTATATATGGGTCCTTTTCTTCTTTCTCTGATCTCTCTGAGGTATAGGTCTAGTAATGGTATAGCTGGCTCAAAGAGCATATTCTTTTTAATATATACTCATAATTATTTGTTTCAGGATGGAATGGAGGTTTTCCTTGTAAGAAAGCAGATACCGTTATAATTTCCAGAACTTTTAAAGAAATTTATCCCCAAATCTGATATGAGGCTCCCATTTTATAGCACCTATTGTAAAAGAAATCTTCAAGGTTTTGCAGACTGAATAGCATTTCTTCTGCCTATCATATCCTGACTGTTCAGGGGCATCAAAACTGATAACGTGGGCTAGTCTTCCAGCTGACCCATATTAAACATATCTTTGGGCAGCTAGGGGTCCAAGCTGTGAAGACTCATCTTCATGAGCTTAAATCCAGCCTCAGACACTTACTGTGTGGCCTTTGGCAAGTCACTCATTGCAAAACAAGCAGGAAAGAGAAATGCAAAGCACTCCAGTGTCTTTCCCAAGAAAACCCTAAATGGGGTCAGAAAGGGTCAGACATAATTGAAAGGACTGAAGAACAACAACACACACATCTTTAACTGATAAATGAGACTATCCTGGATTTCTATGAAGCATTAACATAATGTTGTCTGTTTACCAACAGGTTCTACCCAGAAAAACTCATACCCCCTACATAATCTCCAACCAAGACACTAGATGTTCATAAAGGCCTATCCATGGGAGGAAAGTTTCTTGGAACTTTAGTCCCTTGGAAGGTGCTAGTACCACAAACACCATAGTCCACTGCAAAGGCCATCAGGAATGAACTTCAAATAGGAGAAAAAATTCATTCATTGTACCCTCTATCTTGGAATGAAAGGGAAAAAAAGGAGGAAAGAGAGAAGAGAGGAAGAATGAGAGAGAGGGAGGGAAGGAGAGAGGAAGGAAGAAAAAAAGAGGAAGAGAAAGAAGGAAGAAGGAAGGAAAAAAGAGAGAGAGGAAATAATACTCTAGACCAACATTCTATCATTCCAGTGGTTCTTAAAGATATCTGGCTTTTCTCCTTCCTTCTCAAGGTAGTCTTCCTGGTTCCAAAACTATAACTATTCACTATGCCCCATCACCTCATTGATAATATTCATGAAAAAATTAAAATATCCAACTATCCTATGAAAACTAGTACCAACTTTAAGTCCATTTTCTTCCCACACAATAATAGATGTAAAACAAGACAGGAAACAATTAGTAATTCCTTTCAGAAATTCTTTTGAATCAAGGTGGTCCATTTAATGTGACAGGGCTTTCAACAGTTTTCTTTTACATGAGTAATTTGGGTAAACTGTACATGAAAGGTATAATCATATTATAAGCAATATATATTAAATTCACAATTAAAATAATGAATCCTAATCTCACCTTTACTCAATGTCACCTCTCATTATCTTTTATTGATGTGTACATATGCAGTTTTATGGTGCTGTTCATGTAAGGCCATGTCTACGCTAGTCAAAAAGATTCAAGGATCTTGTGCAATATCACAGTGCCATCAGTCCATGCAACTGCTGCACAAGGTCTTATGGAATCTTACAATATACCAGCTATTACCGCAAGGTTAAAATTAAAGTAACTTGAAATGATTATGAAGAGCCCACCCTTTTACCACAGGGCTACCAACAAGCAACCTTCACTACCTCAACCTGCTTTTAGCAAGAAATACATGACCTCCAGTTGGCACAGCTGGCGGAAGGAAAGAAAAAGGTCAATCTCCTCTCAAGAGAACCTACTCAGAAAAAAAAGATATTTGACATCCTCAAGGTAAGACAAATGTCAATTTCGTATAAATTAAATTGCCTGTTGGAATGAACTATGTAAAAACATAAATCCATATCCCCTAGGAAGGTAAACAAGTTATTTGATAGTCACTAAAACTGTGCTACACTTTTAAAACTTTTGTTCTTCATATCATACACCTATAATTCAAATTAGGCTTTCTTGTCTTTTCAAAAGTAAAACCATAATAGGATAGCAGAGTAGAAAGAACACTAGACTTGGAATATAGTCTACGGAATCTGGGTGTGAATTCTCTCTCTCACATTTAGGTGCATTATCACAGACAAATAGTTTAATTCAATACAATTAAAAAAAACATGTTATGAATCTACTATGTGCAAAGCACTCTTACATTCTAACACGGTTATGCAAGTTGGTAGGGAAGTGGGGAAGGCGGAGATGATGAGCTGAGGTGGAGCAGTCAGGAGAGAGAGTTATCTGGCACTCAAGTGAGCATAGCAGATAACCCACATGAAATGGCAATTTGGGCCAGAGACTCACCAATCAGGAAAGTAGGCACCAGGGAAGAAGCATCACAAGGCTACTAGTGAGAAGAATGAGCAGTCCAGAGAATGAACTGAGTTGGAAACTTTAGGCCACTGGATCCTACCTATCCTTTCTTTGTATCTTTTGAAATCTGCTCTCACAAAATCTAGGGAACACAGAACAATGTATCTAGCATTCCTCTTCTTCATCATGATTCCTAAGACTGTCCCCAAAATTTCCATTATTTCTACTTCAGCAACCAGTTTCTGCTTTTGGGTCAAAGAATTTTTTCCTCAATAGTACATAAACAAATGATTTTGTTCTACACCAACGTATAACAAATGGCAAGTGAGAGTTTTCTATTCACCACAGCAAAGATGCCCCTTAGTTACATAGCACGAGCACCCTGTTGGGGCTTCCTGATGTTAAGAACTGTTAAGGGGTCCCCTGAACTTGTCTTTTTGAGTTACCATATTTTCCCAGAGCATGCAGGAGGCCTTGAATGTGTCAAAGATGAATCCCACCCCACCTGACATAATTTGTTGTTTGCATTCCAAGCTGGACTGTGTGTCCTTGGGAGTCAAGATAGGAGTCAAACAGTCTGCACAAGACTTGTGCAACTGAGACTCTTGTAGATAAGTAGAACATCAGATCATGATGGTCTAGCAGTTCCCAAGGGAAAAGAACGTGGCTTTTGCCATTCATTGCCTTGCTCCTCCCCTTTAGGAGGGATTTTGTCCTTTTCCCATCTATATTGCACCTTTCTCCTCCCATGCCACATCATTTTAGGTGGAGATTTCTGGTATCTCCTCTTTCCTTCGTCCTGTTATAAAAATGAAAACTTCTGTATGGACTGTGAACTCTGGGCTCCACCTGCATGTTCATTTCTCTCATAATAAACCTAATTTTCATGTAAGTTTTGTGAAGTTGTGATGTACTATTGACATTGGCACTAGGGAATACTTAATTTCTCTGAGACTTATCTGTAAAATGGGAAAAATAATACCTGTATTACCTACTTCACAGGGCTGTTATAAAGATCAAATGAGGTAAAATATACAAAGCACTTTCCAAACTTTAAAGGTCTATATAAATGACAGCTCTGATGAATATTACTCATGTAGACTGTGAGTTTATCAATACATTTCTAAACGGAATTACATAAAGTAAAAGATAATTGCTGAAATGCAAAAACCGATAACCTCTCTATTATTTGATAATCTTCATAGATTTTGAAACTTTGTTTTCATTTGTTTCTCACTACCACTAGAAACTCTATTGAGCTGAATTAAACGTTAAGGAAATCATTAAGCCAATAAATAATGTAAACAAGATTGGAATGGGAATGCTTGCCTATTTAAATAATCAAAATATGTGTGAATATTTTATAAGAATTCTTTCATGTAAACATAATAAAAACCTTGGCTAGAACTGGTACTTGAATGTGCTAATGTCATCTTAAAAGAATACTTGACAACCTAAGTTTGGGTTACTTTTTTTTTGGTCCAGATCTGTAAGTTCATCCATATGGTAACCTACCAATATGGAAATGCCTTCCACTTGTAGAAGGCACTTTATCAGTAATTTAGAGAGGTGACTGGAGCACTGAGAAATTAAGCTACTCAGCTGTGGTGATACAGCCAAGTCAGAGGCAGGACTTGAAATCTGGTCTTTCAGACATGGACCTGTCTTTCATGTACCATATATACTGAAAAGTCATAATAATGACTTTTCATATCAAGAGTCTATAATTTGGATGGGACTTCATCCTAGGTAGTCAATATTAGTAAGTTTATATTCTATTTTTTTCACACTACCTTTTCTTCACTCTAAGGGAATGAAACCGGTTGCTGGAATGAACTATGTAAAAACTTAAATCCACATTCTCTTAGTAGGTAAACAAGTTATTTGGTCAATACTAAAACTGTGCTACTGCTTTAAAAAAAACAAAGCTTATTTTTGTTCTTCACATCATATTTAATGATTTTCTTGTTTTTCAAGAGTAAAACTCTGGTAAGATGACAAATTAGAAAGAATACCTGGCTTGAAGTGTAATCCAGGAGTCTGGGTTTGAATCCTACCTCCAACAATGAGTTGTGTGATCAGAGAAAAACAGCTTAATTCAATGCAACTTTAAAAAATGTATTAAGAATACTAAATATAAGGGTTTAGTACCTAAGACAGATTGGTGGGCTGTTGTCCTTCATTCTTGAAGAGGATCAAAATGACATCATGTAACACTAAGGCAATAATAATGTAGATGATGATTGTCAAAATGCCTATGTAGTTCTGTATCACAAAGTATATGAGACTCTCCACATAGAAGGTAGAAGAAGTAAACCATTTATTCAGACACCAGAGAACCATATCCCACAAGCCATTTATCCAGTCTATCACAGCCGTAAAACATTCCACATACAATATAACAACCTGGAACATCGCCATCCCCAAACCTCTCTGACCCCCTGCTGGGGTCTTCCCAAAGACAAACTCACAGTACAGCTAAGTCAGCCTATTCAGTTCTAATAATCACGAGGGCGGCCATTAGCAGCCATTACAGCACTCGCGCGCACTCGCTCTCTCTCTCTCTCACAGCATTTCCTATGACATAACTTCCTTTTCCTGTCAGGAAGCTCCTCCCACCACGTGTATTAGGGCTTCCTGTGATATAAGCAGGTCACATGGCCTATTAATGGCTGGGAAAGATCTTCAAATTTAAATTCCTACTACATATGACTATGCTAGAGTTAAGTTACAATGTGTACAACAGACCAATCAGATCAGACCAATCAATCAGAACGTTCTACCACAGGTCTGGCACAAATAGTCCGTGTGAATATTTGGGGTGAATTCTTTAAATGTGCACATCTCACGTTTCTTTTTAGCTACTTCAATTCTGCTTTGCTCACAGAGCACAGCACCTTCTCTAATGTGGGCACACCATGCTAAGCAGTTCTGGGCCAGTATCTCCCATGTCACACAATCAATTCCAAAATTCTTAAGACAGCGCTTAAGAGTGTCCCCATATTGTTTCTTCTGACCACCATGTGAACACTTGCCCTGTGTGAATTCTCCATAAAAGTCTTTTTGGCAAGTGTACAATTTGCACTTGAACAATGTGGTCAGCCCACCACCACCAAGAGTTGTGCTCTCAGAAGTAGAGTTTGAATGCTGAGCAGTTTAGCCCAAGAAAGGACCTCAGTATCTGGTATCTTAGCCTGCCAGGTGATGTTCAGAATCTTTCTAAGACAATTCAAATGGAAGTGATTCAGTTTCCTGGCATGGTGCTGTTATACTGCCTAGGTTTCACAGGCATACAACAAGGTCAGCACAACAGCTCTGTTAGACCTTCAGTTTGGTAGTCAGTCTAATACCTCTTCTCTCCCACACTTTCCTTTGGAGTCTCCCAAACACTGAGCTAGTTCTGGCACTGCATGCATCAACCCCATTATCAATGTGTACATCCCTGGAATGTACAATACCAAGGTAAATGAATTTATCCATAGCATTCAAAACTTCTCCACTTTCTGTAACTGATGTTTTCATGAATGGATGGTGTGGTGGTGGCTGACACAGCACCTATGTTTTCTTGGTGTTAATTGCTAGGCCAAAATTAACACAAACAGCAAAGAATCTATCCATACTTTGTTGCATCTCAGTTTCAGAGGCTGAATTAAGCGCACCATCATCTGCAAAATAGAAAATCATGCACCAACATTCTCTCCATGTTGGTCTTGGCTTGTGGCCTTTTCAAATCGAAGAATTTACCATCAGCGTGGTGGGTGACCTTCCATGTCCGTCCTCATTGAAGGGATTTGACAACATGGCTGAAAACATGTTAAAGAACATGAGAGCAAGCACACAGACTTGTTTCATTCCACTTATGACTGGGAAAACACAAGAGCACTATCCATTATACAGAATGTAAGCAAGCATGCTATCATGAAATCCATGCACAATGCTGATGAACTTCTCTGGGCAATCAAATTTTGACACAATTTTCCAAAAGCCCTCACAACTGACAGTATCAAAGACCTTGGTCAGATCTACAAATGTTGTATACAGACCTCTGTTCTGATCTTGGCATTTCTCCTGGAGTTGTTAGGCAGCAAACACCGTATCAACTGTTCCTTGGCCCTTTCTAAAGGTTCTCAGTTAGATAACCATCTTGCAGGTCAGCAACGATCAGCCTATTAAGGGGGACTCTGGCAAAAATCTTGCCAGCAATGACTAAGTGAGAGACTCCACCACCTGCCCCCAAACTCCCCCTCCCGTGATTATTACAGGACAATCTATTTCCTTTACTTTTATAGAGATGGATAATGAAGGTATCCTTAAACTCCTGAGGGATAACCTCCTCTTGCCATATAACCTGGAAAATTGCAATCAGCTTTTGTATGAGCAATGGACACCTCCCCCCACCTTGTAAATCTCAGCTGGAACAGAATCAGCACCAGGTGCTTTGCCACACAAAAGGAACCTAATGTCATTCAAAACCTCTTCAGTTGGAACGTCACGTAGGGATGGACTGACTTCAACCTGAGGTAAAGTCAATTGCTTCAACACTGATTGATGATGGTCTATTGAGAATACTATGGAAATGTGGAAATGTTCAGCCCATCTCTCCAGGATCATGTCCTTAACACTAATCAATGTGGCTCCATCAACACTGAGTAATTGGGATGCGCCATAAATCTTTAGCTGATAAATAGTCTTCAGGGCATCATAAATCACTTTGGATTGTTACTATCAGCATAAAACTGAATTTTATCTGCCTTCTTACTGAGCTAATAATCCTGCATCTCTCTGAGCTTCACTTTTACTTTACTTTGAATAAATGCTGCCTTAGAGATGCATGAACTATCCTCTTGGTAAACCATGTGGAGTTCTCATTTGTCATTTAGCAGCTTCTTCATTTCCCCATAGTTTTTGTCAAACCAGTCTTGATGGTTGTGAGTATTGTGACCCGGATGAGAAAATTCAGTGCTAAACACCAAATCTCTGAAAGCTGCCCATTTCTTTTCTACTCCACTGTTGCCAACTGTATGTTGGCTCAACTTTCCCTCCAAGTTGGTAACAAACAGTTCCAGCTCTTATCTGTTAATATTAATTCTTCTGGCAGTCATTTTGCCTCAGGGCTGCCACTTTTGTTAGATGCAAATACTTAGCTTGGAGAAGATAAGTCTATGATGAGTTTAGCACTCAACCACATATCCTGTCTGTCTCTTCTTACAAGCACAGAGTCTTTTAAATGCCAATGTTTGCTGCCACGGTGCATGCATATTTAGGTAAACGAAGACAGAAATAAGAAGCTCATGAGATACACAAGTCTTCAGTAGTAAGTGACCACTGATGTTTCCAACTCCATTCCTCCTTAGGACTCCCTGCTACATCTGGTGGTCTGAGCCTACTCTAGCATTAAAGCCACACAGAATTATAAGTTTGTCCTCTTTTGGCATGTTTGACAAGAGTCTCCAGGTCTTCATAAAATTTTTCTTTGACCTCATCAGGGTTCGTCATGATGGCAGCATGGTGTTTTCCTGTAAGTGGCAATAGCATTGTCATGAGTCTGTCATTCACTCCTTTTGCAAAACCTACACCATTCTTCACAGTGCTCCTCTTCACTTCAGCCACTCCAGAAAAACGTGTATCCAGCTCTGACTTCAGTAAGCTGGCCTTCATTTGCCAGCTTTATTTTGCTCAGGGTTGCTATTTGCATGTAATATCTGCTGAGTTCTCTTGCAATAAGAGCTGTTCATTTTTCAGGTCAACTGGATTTTGATTTTTGTGTTGTCTATAAATGCGCATGCATTCCATGTGCCAATGGTGAGTGGAATTGTCTTTGCAGAGGTTCTGTACATTTTTTTTGTGTTTTCGACCACAGGGTGGGATCCCCACCTGCCACAGTAATCAGACCAGGATTGAGTACACAAACAATTTTTAGGGTACCTTTTCTAGCCCGTTTCTCATACCAGGAGGTGAGAAGTACGATCCTTAAAAGGCTGCTCAGATACCTAGGGGGCTGTCAAATCCCATTGCTGCTTCCACATGAGAAGACTATGCTATGGCCTAAGCTGCCTTTGTGCAGGATTGTGACTACAGCTCCCAGCGTATCTGCACTACTTTGTCACTTGCCTATTGCCACAGGACTTTGAGATAGGTTTAAGAAAATGGTAAAATGTTATGGGTGATGTCTTTTGATTCATGCATAAATTGGCTTTAAGTGAGGCAGAGTTGCACGAAGTCGTCAGTCTCACTCTCTCCTCCAGTTGTCACATTTCAGTGGCAGGACAGAATGAAGACAACTGGTGATGGCTCAAGAGGCAATGTTGGTGTCTTCGATGTCTAACCAAGCTCTAAGAGCTCCACAGAGCCTGTTTCAGCTGCCTTCACAGCTACTGGAACAGACTGTTCTCATCTTTCCATTCCACCTGAGACTAAAGTCTTCACAAGCTTGGGGTAGACACCCCCCTAACTCACCAACAAATTTGAGACCCCTTGGTTACCCTCAACCTGGTTTAGCCCGCCTGCTGAAATGGTTTACCACACTGGCCACTGCAAATGCTACAGGTTTTTGGAGCTACAGGTGAGAGTTGGATGTAACAGGTGGAAAGCAGCCCTGAAAAGGACTTAGCAGCCTTCATACCAAAGGTACTAGTCTTCCCTGAACATACCCTACACTCCATTAATAATAACCATTCCCTAACAGATAAACAGTCAAAGGATACAGAAAAAACAGTTCTCAAAACAACTGCAAAGTATTCACAACCACATGAAAAAAATATTCCAAATCACTGATAACAAGGAAATGCAAATCAAAATAACCCTGATGTTTAACCTCCCACCCCATAAATTGGCAACAGTCCATTTAGGAGGGATGTGGGAAGATAGGCACACTAACTGTTGGAGAAGCTCCAATCATTTTGGAAATCAATTTAGAATTATACAAATTATAATTAAAATATCCATAACCTTTGAACCAGAGACTCCATTGCTGGACTCACACCCCAAGTAAACCATTGATAGGAAAAAAGTTCCCACACATTCCAAAGCAGCACTTTTTGTGATAGCTAAAAATTGGAAACAAAACAGACGCCCATCAATTGGAGAGTAGCTAAACAAAGTGTGGTACATGAATGCAACGGAATGTGCTGTGTTGTAAGAAATGATATGTGTGACAAATACAAAAAAGCATGGAAAGATCTATATGGACAGATACTGAGCAAAGTAAGTGGAGACAAGAAAACAACAGATGGTATATATAGTAACTACAATAATGTAAATGGAAAGAACACACCAAAAAAAATCAAAAGTAAATATAACAACATTTTAAAGTGGGATGAGAATGAAGGAGAAGACACCCCCAACTTACCCCCTCAATGAAGTGGAAGGTACACAGGTGTTGTACAATGCACATGTTTCTGGACCTTTTCAATGTATTTATCAGTTGTACTGACTTTTTTTCCCTCTCTATGGGATGCCTCTTAGGAAGGATGAGGGAGAGGGATACATGGGATGTTATGATGATATCAGA
Organism: Trichosurus vulpecula; assembly: GCF_011100635.1. Taxonomy (NCBI): domain Eukaryota; kingdom Metazoa; phylum Chordata; class Mammalia; order Diprotodontia; family Phalangeridae; genus Trichosurus; species Trichosurus vulpecula. The sequence continues at coordinate 280,310,113 of NC_050577.1, read as the reverse complement.
AACAGAAAACATCAGTAAAAACTTATTTAAAACAAAAGGAATCTACCAGGGGAAGAGCCAGCACGCTAGAGAAAAAGCAGGGACTCTCCTCAGTTCACCCTAAAGCCCCTCCAAAAGACTTTAAATATTGTCTCTAAACAAGTTCTGGAGTGGCAGAACCCACAAAAGGACAGGGTAAAACAATTTTCCAGTACAAGACGACCAAGAAAGGTCTGTTGTACCAGAGTTAAGAGTGTAGCACAGTCTAGCACAGGCTACACATGAGCAAACCAGCAGTAGGCTTTGAGGGTGACTGAATCAACAGCAGCAGTGGAGGTTTCCTGACCTCTCAGCACAAAGATGACAAGATCGGACGACTGGTCAGAAGGAGATTACAGGGGTCCCTTTGCTAGCACCCAGAGCAGAATTCTGTTGCACTGCCCATACTTGGATCTGGGTTACACTCCTGGGTCTGTCCCAGGGCGAGGAGGTGCATTAGTATACCAGAGCTTGCTGATTCAACCATTCTGCAGAGCAATTTGGAAGCATGCCCAAAGGGCATGCATATAAAACCATAATTAATAACCCTTTGACCAAGCAATACCACTAGTAGGTCTATATCCCAAGGAGATAAAAAACAAAAAAGGAAAAATATCTATATGTACAAAAATATCTATAGCAGCTCTTTTAGTGGTGGCAAAGAATTGAAAATTGATGGAATGCCCATCAACTGGAGAATGGCAGAAGAATCCATTCTATATGATTGTGATAGAATACTACTGTGCTATAAGAAACAATGAGCAGAATGCTCTCAGAAAAACCTAGAAAGATTTATGTGAAGTAATGCAATGTGAAATGAGCAGAACCAGGAGAACATTGTATATAGAAAAAGCAATGTTGTGCAATGATCAACTGTGAATGACTTAGCTATTCTCAGCAATACAATGATCCAAGACAATTCTGAAGGACTTATGATGAAAAATGCTATCCACAACCAGAAAAAGAACTGATGAAGTCTAAATGCAGATCAAAGCATACCTTTTCTTTACTTTATTTTTTGATCTGTTTTCTTTCACAACGTGACTTACATGGAACTGTGTTTCGTATGACTGCACATGTATAACCTATAATAAACTGCTTGCCTTCCCACGGAGGAGAGGGAGGGAGGGAGAGAATTTGGAACTCAAAAATTTTTTAAAGGTATGTTAAAAATTGTTTTTACATGTAATTGGGGAAAATAAAATATTATATTAAAAAAGAATCTACTATGTGCAAAGCACTCTTACATTCTAACGGGGAAGACAAAATATAAATGGGGAAGGAAGTGGAGAAGGGGGAGAGGAGGTTGCTGAGGTGGCAAAGTCCAGAGATCAAGCTGAGCTGTAAATGAAATTAGCATAATAATATGGCAGTCCAGGCCAGGGACTCACCAATCAGGAAGGCAGATGCCACTAATTAGCTATCCCAATCTTTATGATCAATACTCCTCTATCAGTTAAAATCACCATGAGCTCTTTTATGAAATGATAGAAACTTAGGCAAACAGAACAAGGAAAATAGTATGTACACTTAATACTTTAACAACTTCAACAGTCTCTCCCCACAGAGATTATAGGCAACGTTACTTCTATCATTATGAGATACTCATATACAACTATCTTTATGAGAGACTCAAGAGAAACTAATCATTTAACTTTTGTCTGTAGAGATCGCTTACCTGAAATGGCTGATGAGAGACTGAGAAAGATTCAAAGAGAAAAAGGTCATGGGGAGAACCTCTTTCCTGAATCACTATAGCTCATCAAGCTAACTTTTATATCATGAAGAAACATTATAAAGCCAGTGTTAGGCAGCTATTCCAAGAAATCAGAATGGTGGCACTGTATTCTGGAACTCAGGAGAAACCAGCAGTTAAATTAATGATGCTCTGGTAGTGATTTTTCTCACAGTTGAAACATAGTAATTTTTATGTCTTTGTTTTATTATTTGGTACACTGTAAATAAACTGGATAGCTAGTAACTTTGATGATTAAGTTTAGAAGATTAGGGGTTCTGCTATAGAGAGAGATATAAGCAGATGATTATACAGTTTACTAACTAAATAACTTGTGTGAACTAGGATAGGGGCTCAGAGAATATCAAACAGTTAATGAGAAAGCGGTTGAAATGTTAGGAATTAATGAAGACATGTCCAAACATAAAGAGCGAATATGGTCACAAGAAAGATAGCAAGGTGAGGGATGAACCCTCAATGTCTGGTCAGGCCTAAATCTCTGAAACAATACAGCTACAAAACTGTAAAGCGCAAACCATCAAAAACTAAATACTGGATTGTAGAGGCGGGGCAGGGGGAGGGGAGAGTGAGGGGGCACAGCCAAGATGGTAGGGAGAAAGCAGGAAGTTGCCTGAGCTCTCCCTAAATCGAGCACCTAAATGGATCCTGGGGGTAAAGAATCTACAAACAGACGGAAGGAAACAATTTTCCAGCTTAAGATAACTTAGAAGAACTTCAGGAAAGTTCCATCACACTTGGGTAAAAGGGGAGCAAAGCACAGCACAGACAGTGTTCAGGCAAGCCAGCAGGAGGCTCTTAGCCACAGCACAGATCAGCAATAGAGGCTCCTCAGTCCTGGCTCAGCAGGCCAGTGGCAAAACAGTACAGCGTTGAGACCTCCAGTTCTAGCACAGTGAGCAAGACACCAGCGTTTAAGGCCCCAGTGCACAAAGCCAGTGCCAGGCCCCAAGCCACCAGCACAAGAAGGTTAGGACAGTGTACCCTGTGCCCCAGGAGTAGAACTCACCTTAAAAGCCATAAAATAGACCAGAAAAATGAGCAAGAAGCAAAAAAGAACTCTGACCACAGAAAACTACTGTGGTGACAAGAAAAAGCAAAACACAAACTCAGAAGAGGACAACGTTGTCATACTGCCTACGTAAGAAACCTCGAAGGAGAATATGAATTGGTCTCAAGCCCAAAAAACATTCTTGGAAGAGCTCAAGAAGGATTTTAAAAGTCAAATAAGAGAGAGAGAAGAAAAACTGTTAAAAGAAATGAGAGGTATGCAAGAGAGAATCAACAGCTTGGAAAAGAAAGGACAAAAACTGACTTAAGACAACAAGTTATTAAAAAAATAATTGGCCAAAACTGGAAAAAAAAACAGCTGAAGAAAACAATTCTTTAAAAAGTAGAATTGGCCAAATGGAAAAGGAGACGCAAAAGCTAACTGAAGAAAATAATTTCTTTAAAATTAGAATTTGGCAAGTGTAAGCTAATGACTCTGTGAGACATCAAGAATCAGTCAAACAAAATAAAAAATAATGAAAAAATAAAAGAAAATGTAAAATACATCACTGGAAAAACAACTGATGTGGAAAACAGATCTAGGAGAGATAATTTAAGAATTACTTGACTACATGAAAACCATGATCAAAAAAAAGAGCCTGGACAGCATCTTTCAAGAAATTATCAAAGAAAACTTTCCTGATTTCCTAGAACCAGAGGGTAAAATAGTCATTGAAAGGATACACTGATCACCTCCTGGAAGAGATCCCAAAATAAAAACTCCAAGGAATATTATAGCCAAATTCCATAACTATCAGGTCAAGGAAAAAATACTGCAAGCAGCCAGAAAGAAACAATTCAAATATCGGGTAGCCACAGTCAGGATTACACAGGATTTAGCAGCTTCTATATTAAAGGATCTTGGAATATGATATTCTGGAAGACAAATGAGGTTGGAGTACAACCAAGAATCAACTACCCAGAAAAATAGTGCATAAACTTTCAGGGGAAAAGATGCACATTCAAAGAAATTGGGCACTTTCAATCATACCTGATGAAAAGCCCAGAGCTAAACATAAAATTTGATCTTCAAATACAAGACTCAAGAGAAGAATAAAAAGGTAAAGAGCAAAGGGAAAAAAAAAACCCATGTTATGCAATAAGGCTAAACTGTTTACATCCCTACATAGGAAGATAATACTTGTAACTCTTGAGAACTATATCTTTATTACAGCAGTGAGAAGCGGTATACACATAGACAGAAGGTGTAGGTATGCTGATTTTGACATGATGATGTTTTAAAAAATGAGGTAAAAAAAGGCTTATACTGGGAGAAGAGGAAAGGAGAGGCAAAATAGGATAAATTACATCGGAGGCAGGAAGAGGCAGAAAAAGAGGGGAGTAGGATGAGTGTCATTTAAACCTATTTGGCTCAAAGAGGAAATAACATACACACTCAATTGTGTGTAGAAATTTATCTTATCCTATAGGGAAGTAGTAGGAGAAAGGAGAAAGAAAAGGAAGGTGGTGGATAGAAGGGAGGGCAGATTTAGTAGGGGAAAGGGAAAAGAAAAGGGAGGGGGGGTTGACAGAAGGAAGGGAAGATTGAGGGAGGCAGTGGTCAGAAGAAAAACAATGGTGAGGAGGAAAAGGGTGAAAGGAGAGAGAAAAGTATAAAAGAGGGGGAGGGGAAGACACAGTAATCATAACTATGTGAATGGGATAAACTCTCCCATAAAACAGAAGTGCATAGCACAGTGGATTAAAAGCCAGAATCCTACAATATGTTGTTTACAAGAAACACATTCGAAGCAGAGAGATACACAGAGTAAAGGTAAAAGACTGCAGCAGAACATATTATGCTTCAACTGAAGTAAAAAAAAAAAAAGCAGGTGTACCAATCCCAATCTCAGATAAAGCAAAAGCAAAAATAGATCAAATTGAAAGAGATAAGGAAGGAAACTACATCTTGCTAAAAGGTACCACAGACAATGAGGTAATATTAATACTAAATATATATATATATATATATATATATATATATATATACACACACACCAAATGGTCTAGCATCCAAACTCTTAAAGAAGTTAAGTGAGTTAAAGGAAGAAATAAAGAGCAAAACTATACTAGTGGGGGACCTCAATCTCCCCTTCTAAGAACTAGATAAATCTAACCACAAAATAAACAAGAAAGAATTTAAGGAGGTGAAAAGAATTTTAGAAAAGTTGGATCTGATAGACCTCTGGAGAAAATTGAAGGGGACAGAAAGGAATATACCTTTTTCTCTGCGTTGGGGTGTAGAGTGTTCAGGGAAGACTAGTACCTCTGGTTTGAAGGATGCTGAGTCCTTTTCAGAGCAGCCACACCCCAGGAAACTGTTTTGGCAGATAGGCTAAACAAGGCTGAGGGTAAACAAGAGGTCTCAAAACTATTGGTGAGTTGGTGGGGGGGGGGGGGTATCTACCCCAAGCATGTGAAGACTTTCCCTAGTGGAATGGGTGGATGAGAACAATCTGTTCCAACAGCCATGAAGGCAGCAGGTTATATAGAACTCTTAGAGCTTGGTTAGGCATTGAAGACACCAAGATTATATACACTGCCTCTTGAGCCATCACCAGGCATCTTGATTCTGTCCTGCCACTGGACTGTGGTGACTTTGGAGGAGAGGGTGAGGCTGACAATCTTGCGCAACTCTGCCTCACTTAAATCCAATTTACACACAAATCAAAAGACCTTATTCTCAGCGATACATGGCATGTAGACAAAAACTGAACATGTATTAGGGCATAAAAATCTCACAATCAAATTAAGAAAGGCAGAAATAGTAAATTCATCCTTTTCAGATCATGATGCAATAAAAATTACATGTGATAAAGGGCCATAGAAAGATAGACAAAAAATAATTGGATACTAAATAATCTAATCCTAAAGGATGAGTAGGTCAAATAACAAATCATACAATCAATGATTTCATGAAAGAGAACTACAATAATGAGACAGAAATTTTTATTGCCAATGTTTTTGATAAAGGAATTTCTAAAATATATAGAGAACTAGGTCAAATTTATAAGAATACAAGTCATTCCCCAACTGATAAATGGTCAAAGGATATAAATGGGCAGTTTTCAGAGGAAAAAGTTAAAGCTATCTATAGTCATATGAAAAATTGCTCTAAATCACTATTGATTAGAGAAATGCAAATCACAACAACTCTGAGGTAGCACCATACACCTATCAGATTGGCCAATATGACAGAAAAGGAAAATCATAAACGTTGGAGAAGATGTGGGAAAACTGGAACATTTATGCATTGTTGGTGGAATTGTGAACTGATCCAACTATTCTAGAGAGCAATTTGGAACCATGCCCAAAGCACGATAAAACTGTGCATACCCTCTGATCTAGCAATACCACTATTAGGTCTATATTACAAAGACATCATAAAAAAGGAAAAACGATCCACACATACAAAAATATTTATAGCAGTTCTTTTTGTGGTGGTAAAGAATTGGAAATTAAGATGATGCTCATCAAATTGAGAATGGCTGAACAAGTTGTGGTATATGAATATAATGGAATATTATTGTGCTATAAGAAATGATGAGCAGGCAGATTTCAGAAAAATCCTGAAAGACTTACATGAACTGATGCTAAGTAAAGTGAGCAGAACCAGGAGAACATTGTACACGACAGCAACAATATTGTGTAATGATCAACTCTGACAGACTTAGCTCTTCTTAGAAATACAATGATCTAAGACAATTCCAAAAGACTCACAATGGAATATACTATCTACGTCCAGAGAAAGAACTATGAAGTCTGAATGCAGATCAAAATATTCTATTTTCACTTTGTTTTTTGCTTATTTCTTTCTCATGATTTTTCCCCTTTGTTCTGATTTTTCTTTCACATGACGAATGTGAAATATTTTTAATATGATTGTACATGTACAACCTTTATCAGATTGCTTGCCATCTTGGGGACGGGGAGCAAAGAGAAGGAGGTAGAAAAAAATTTGGAACTCAAAATCTTATAAAAGTGAATGCTGAAAAACTATCTTTACATTAATTTGAAAAAATAAAATACTATATTAAGCGGGGAAACATTTTTTTAAAAGAGAAAAATTTTAAAAAAAGTAAACACTGAATAATTACGACCAAGTTCAGTCCTAAAGAAGTGATGAGAAAATGTCTTTTCCTTCTTTCTCTGTAGAGGTGGGGGGCTATGGGTTCAAAATACTGCAATCATTGTCAGAATCGGTTGATTATTACTTAGTTTTGTTCAACTGCTTTTTTTCCTTCTTTTTTCTTATTTTTTGCTAAAGGGAATGGCTCTCTGGGTGGAAGTTAGAAATATACATGTGTATTGTTGTTAGATATATAATATTCACATATACATATACACGCATATATATATATACATATATATATATATATATATATATAGAGAGAGAGAGAGAGAGAGAGAAATGAAGGTGATATAAAAACAAAATGTATCTATAATTTTTTTTAACCATAAATAAGTCTCAGATTGGCTCTCACACATTAACCCTGCCATTAAACTACCCTCTGCTGTTTTCGGTTTTATTTCACAATGTGCTTATATAACAACAATGTTACCTGCAGCTACTCTAGCTGTGCAAGGACAGTAACACCAGCACACAAGAGGGGTGCTAGCATAGGTTCTTTGATCTGCTTTTCTAAGGAAAGCGACTTCAAGGTGTTTACAATCTCACTTTAATTAAATATACATATATTATTCACTTAGTTCAGGGGAAAAAGTAAGCACTCTGAACTTCAGAACAAATACAAACAGAAATCACAAACGGAGAAAATATAAACAGATCAACCTACAGGTTTCTGTCTGACCATAGCAATACATACATAGTTACCAGAGAGAGAAGCACCAACATCTAGTTCTCAAAGCTGGCGGGGGGGGGGGGGGGGGGGGTCCTTAACAGCTACCCAGAGTATCCACACCAACACTCTTCCAATGAATGTGCCCCCAAAGCAAAATGCCAACCTCAGAGGATACATACCCTGTTTAGGGCCCTGGGGCTTAGCGCCTACTTAGCAAAAGAGTGTAGATCTGACACTTAGCATCTACTTAGCAAAAGAGTGTGGGAAAGATCTTTAATGATTAGCACCACATTATATATATTATTTCCAATCAATGACTCTTGATTCAAACAAAGGCAAGACTCAAAGGCACTTGAGTGCCTTAGTGCTAAGAAACACTCCAAAACAAAAGACAACAAAAAAGTCCCACTCTGCTTGTGATTGCAGCTTAGCAAGCTAATTTTAACATTACTACTAATCTTTAGGCCTAGAAAAATAAATATTTTAAGTACATATAATATATTCAAAAGAGTGCAATAAAGGAATAAACCAGTAAGAAATAAGTTCAATAAGTAACAGTTAAAGTTTCCACATAGAGTTGGGTAGAAAATCACACTTTACATGGTTCCCATGGAACCATGTGAAGATAAAAGCATGTCTGAATGTCAAATTACACTTACACACACACACATAAAACATCCCAGGAAAATTCTGAAAAAGCAGCAAAAAAAAACCAATGATCCAGTGTACAAAAGAGAAGCAACTATAAACTACACAAAATGACTGCCAAATTCCTGCAAAAGCTCAAAGGAGAGGCAAACCACTGTAGAGCAAAATTCACAAGGAGCTAAGTAACATAGCAGGTAACAGAATTAGACTACCACCTAGATTCAAGGATCTTTTAGTTTCAATATTAGATAAATGGAAAGCAGGGAGGGAGGGAAAAACAGAGGGAGGAAGGAAGGAAGGAAGGAAGGAGGAAGAAATGGGCTTGATACATAAATCAAGAAGAGACAATGATGGTAAATAAAACTACAGACTTAGGTCCCTCATGTAGAATAATGCAAAAAATATTACATAAAATATTGGTAAAGAAGCTACATTAAACATTAAAAATAGTACAGACCAAGACCAGGTTAAACCTATACCAAAAATGCAGTGTCGGCACAACATAAGGAAAACTATAAACATACAAGAACATGACAAAAATAATTTAAAAAAAACAATTATATCAATAAATGCTGAAAAACTTTTGACAAAGTCCACTACACATTTCTATAAGTAAAACCCTAGGAAGAAATGGATTTTACCTTGACATGGTAAGTAAAAACCAAAAACAAACATTACAAATAATGAAACTAGGTCATAAGCCTTTCTAATAAAGCCAGTGCTAAAACAAGGATGTCAATTATCACCACTGTTTTTTGATCGAGTTATAGAAATAGTAGTTATAGTAATATGACAAGAGAAAAGAAATCGATAGAAGAAACACAAAAAGAAAAAGTATTATTTTTTTGTAGATAATATGATCTACTAAAACAACCCTAATGAGTTAACCAAAAAAATTAACTGAAACAATTCAGCAAGCTTTCAGGTTACAAAGTAAATCCACACAAATAATCAATATTTCTTTGTATTACCAACAAAACCCAGCAGAAAGAAACAGAAAATTTTGAAGTTTCTTTCAAAACAGATACAGAATGCATAAATATTTGGAAGTCTACCTACCAGGGCATACACAAAAACTATATTAACACAACTATAAAACATTCTTTACATACAAACCTAAATAATTGAAGTAATGTTCATTACTCTATAATGGCAAGCAAAGAGGGACTTTTTGTTTTGCTCTTTTTTCTTTTGGAGTTCTAGTTCTTCTCAGCACTGCGGTAATCAAGGGCCTCTGACTGAGACTTGCCTTTGTTTGAATCAAGAGTCTTTGATGACCTGCTTAGTCACATGGGTTTGAGTCTCATGGTTGTGATGCCCTCTGACCCTGAAGAAGTGTATATATACTCTGAGGTTAGCATTTTCCTTGGGGGCTCACTCATAGGAAGAGTATTCCTATGACTTGGCCAGCCAAGACTCTGGGTAGCCTTTAAGGAACCCCCTCCCCCCAGCTGAAGTTTCCTGGTGCCAATTCCTGGCATGCTATATAAATGCTACATAAATGTTTATTCCCTTCCCCTTTTCTCCAAATATGTATATCACAATCCCTCCATGCCCACCCATCCTGGGTGACTCTTGTCCAAGTCCTCCCCTACATCATCATCCCAGTGGATTCATCAATGTACTGGAGGCTTTCCTTGATTTCTCCTGACACCAAGATGCCGGCAGAGTACTAACCACTCATCATCCCTTGCTCTTACCATATGACCAGCCCATCTTCTCTTCCTTGCATGACATTTCTATTCTTCAGAATTTCTCAAAAGTTATATACTGCAGCCTGCACACACCAATCATTTGCCTCTCCTCTGCCTTCTGAATGATATTTTTTTTTATTCTTCAAAGTGTACCAAGGGTGACAAAGTATCAGTGCTGGTATTGAAACGACAGGTCTTTGCTTTCATGGGAAACTTGAAGTCATTACAGGAGCTTTGAAATTTCCCAAAGGCTATTTAATCTATTATCTTTCTCCTGTTCAATTTAACACAAGGCCCTATTTCTATTACACCACTACATGATGGTGATGCCAACAAAGTATGAGCTCTGCCAGGTTTTAGCATACTGGAAAGACTTCAAGTGTAACCCTGGCAACAGGCAAATTCTGGTTTTCAAGGACCAACCTAGCTAAGTACTGAAAGGCACATCACTACTACAATGACCATGCAGTGAGAATTTTTATTTGAAAATGACAATCCATGAAAAACTAGAAATGACCTTCAGTTCTTTAATCATAGTAATGCCATAATCCTACATATTTTCAAAATCTTACATGTACACATGTACATATATCACAAACATTTTAGTATATTGAGAAAAGCACTGGCCCTCCTGTTAGAAGGCCTAGATTTGGATCTCGACTCAGGTTAAACTTGGCCTCAGGTTAAACCTGGCCAAGGGATTTAGACTCTCCAGAATTCATCTATAAAATGAGGAAAATGGGCTAATCTCTAATAACATGTCCAGCTCTAAATCCTAAGATCCAAAATCAAGTGTTTATACTGGGCAAATTCTAATTTATCTAAGCTAGTTACTTTTTCTAAATTACATGAAATAAGGAAAAAGACAACATGAAGGGACAATATAGGATAATAGATTTCGAGTTAGAAGAGACCTTAAAAGTCACTGAACCCAGCCTCCTCATTTAGCAGATGGGACAATTGAAGGCCAGGAGGATAAGTGACTTGTTCAGGGTCACACAGATAGTAAGTATCTAAAGTGGTATTCAAACCCAAGTCTAGCACTACCGTAGCCATGGACACCATGATGCGTTTCCCTTTTTCCTTTGTCTAAAATGATAAATACACACACACACACACACACAAAAAAGGTTTATTGGTTTTGAATTGACTTCTCAAAGGTCTTCTTTTTTTCCTTCAAAAAAGGAAAAAATATGTTATAACTTTTCATTACTTTCTACTGCTGTTCTGTTTATTCCACTTGGCTTATATTGTTGCCAGGAAACAAGTTCATTGTAGAATTTCTCAGCCCACAATGCAAACTCCTGGCTTGTATCAAAGACATCAAACTTTGTAACCAGGCAAATTCTTTGCTACAGGTGGCACCGTATGGGGGCTATCCCTATCTGTACAACTGGCTCTATTTTCAAAACAGGTGCAAGATAAAGACTTTGCACAAAACAGAAGTTACATCTAGCAAATGGAATAAATTGGTGTCTGGCTCACAAGAGAAAAGGAATATTCAATGAACTTAGCCGTCAAGATCTATCAGCTTACTCAATTAAACATTCTGCCTTTTGCCCTAAGCCTTTCAGATGAAATGTCAGCCCACCCCAAAGACTTCAAACTTGTTTCCAAAGGCAATCATCCAACCGCAGCCTGAATAAATATTTGCAAAGGAAGGTAGGATCTTTATCTGCATAGTTGAGAGGGGGAAGGAGGAAAAAGGAATAGGAGGAAACTCGTCCCTCAGTATGAGGCCGCTGACTCACCTAGAGCAGAGGCCAAGACTTTACCCTCCAGGAAATCAGGCTCTGCCCGAACTCTCATCAGAGAAACAAGGGCATCAGAGAAGCTACACCATGCTACCCAAAAGCATTAAGTGCTGCTTTTAATAGTTACCATTCTTTAAATCGAAACCAAAAACTGGATTAATTTCCAAAACCTCCACGGCTTCTGGCCAATAGAGAAGCGTCTTTATTGTGGGGTGGGGAACTTGGAAGTGACACTTTATAAACTACACGAAGGCGGGACAGACTCAGGCCCCTGCTCCACAGCCGTGGTCCAGGGTGAGGGTGAATGAGATCCGGCAAACCCCGGGAACCATAGCACAGGGACTGGGCAGCCCAACGAGCCCGGCCCGCCCGGGGAAGGACGCCGAGGTGCGACGCTCCCGCGTTTCGGGGCAAACCGCGGCAGTCCCCGGGGGTTGTGCGAATGTGGGAGGGAGACTCGGGCACGCCCCCTTCACCCTCCCCGGGTCAGGGCCAGGAGCTTCAGGGAGGGGCCAGGGAGACGCAAGCCCGGCCACGCGGGGTGTCCTCTCCCACCCGCCCCTTCGGCCAGCCTGGGCCCCGCCTCGCCCCTCACTTCCGAGACCCGTGGAACGCCGAGGGCTAGGCTTAGTGTCCCTTTACCTGCTCCCAGCTGCCGCGAGCGCTGCCGCTGCAGTCACCGGCTTCTGGGCCGCTTACCCCTCCCCCGACCCCTCCCCCAGTCTCCACACGCACCCAATCTGGGCCCCTCGAGGCAGAGCTGTCTCCAACTTGTTCCCCAGTTTGGGGGGTGGGGGTAGGGGTGAGAAGGTCCTGAGCCAACCTCAGCCTCCCGGAAGTTGATTTCCCTTCAAGGCCCGCCCTCCGCAGAAGCCGTCATTTACCGCACAGATGCATGTCACGTGGTGTTCAGTTGAAACTCCACCCTTAACACGCACAGACATTTAGATGCTCTCCTCCATCCCCCTCTTCCCGTTTCCCCCTCCCTTTTTTTCTCTCTCTTCTGTCTCATATCCCTCTTCTCACTCGTCTCCCCCTCACTCTCTGTCATCTTACCATCTTCTTCCACAGGCATTCATCTTCCTCTTCCCTGGCCTAGATGCCCACTTTTCCCAGGATCCCTTTCAGACGTGCAACCTGATCATCTTTATTAGTCCAGGCCATTCCTGGCTGTGGGGAATCTCAGCCAGAGAACCCCCACCCCCATTTTTGTAAATATGTTGGAATGTCATATGATGGCAATAGGTCCAGGGCTTCAGCAGGTCCTTCCCTGCTCTTCAGACCACAACTTGAGCAGGGTTTTTGGGTGTTCCTCAAGGTATATTTGAATAGTCACCTCCATTGTTGATTTATATTTCCTCTTGGATCTTTTCCTTTACCTTCACTGGATCCCTTCCTTTCAAACTAAGCAACTCTGTTTTTGACCATCTTTATTCTTTTCATTTATTCCAGACTTCATAAAATTCTTCAGTGCCACCCGGTGACAGGCAGTGTGGTCTAAGTAGCTGGGATACTTTGAAATCATTCCCAACACCTGAGTTGGAGTCTTGAGTCTGGCTACTCACTACCTATGAGATCACTTTATGACTCAATTTCCTCATCGGTAAAATTAAGTTTTCGTATCATTTTCTGACCCCCCCCCTCCGCAGCTCAGATCTAACCTCAAACACTTACTAGCTGTGAAACCCTGAGCAAGTCATTTAACTGCTGTTTGCCTCAGTTTCCTCATCTGTAAAATGGTGATAATAGTAATACACATCTTGCAGAGTTATTGTGAGATTCAAATATGATAATATTTATAAAGGCATATAGCATAGTCCAACATACTGGGCATATATAAATGCTTATTCCTTTCACTTTCCTTCTGCTACCTTCACTCAATAACCTCTCCTCAGCCTTCAAGGTTCACACCACTCAGATACATTATCCTATTCAAATCAAAGTGGTTCTTCTGTACTGGTTCCCAGGTCACTGTCATTCCTTTCTCAAGGAGTTCAGTTCCTGCTCTTATATTTGAGGACCTCAGATAGTCTTGCATCACAGTTTATCATCTCACCTCCAAAGGTTTATCTACCTCAGGAACAAAAAGGTATTGTCATACCTTTGATCCCTTCGCCGCCCTCAAGTATTCCACCTCTCCAAAACTCTGAAATGTCTTTATATTACAAGAAAATATATCCTTCCAGCTTTCCTTTATCCTCTGAAACCCAATATTTACCCTCACTATTATTTCCAGGCACTTTACTCAGTGTTGGGATTCAAATAAATTGACAACTGGTTCTGCACAGGACCAAGCCCAGGTGCCATCTCTGCTATTGATGTGGCAGGCACAGGCCCCAACCCACTAACAATTGGTTCTCAGAACTAAACCTAAAATCAGGTACAGGTTTTATCCAACTGGTATGAACCAGCTGAATCCCACCACTGACTACCTTTCTCTTTTCTCTGGCTTCAGTTTCCTCCCTTCATAAGCTCAATTCTTATTAGTTAATAAGTTCAACTTTATGTTTTCCTTGATTCTCCAATCTCTTGTCCCCTTGTTCTGCCAACACTCATCCCTAGATTACTCCAACCATTGCCTTGTTCAGGTACTTCATAATGTCTTTGAAAGGCATCATACAATTTTTCTACCTGGATCCACTGCAAATTTACATTATCCAATCTCAAATGAATCCTCATTACTAAACACATACCAGAAAAAAAGTTCCAACTATGTGCCAGACACTCTGTTAAGGTGGGTATACAATTATAAAGAATGAAATAATTCCTACTTACAAGAAACTTACTTAATAGGGGAGACAAGAATGTGTGTTCTTATATAAGCATAGTTCATGGATATCATGGATACATATGATCTGAGATCTGGCCAATCTCTGGAGAGATGAGCACATAAATGTGCTACCAGCATGCCATGTGCCATGGGCAGAAGGAGCAGACAGGCCCAAGAAGGGCAGCCACAGCTGAATGTTCATTCCTCAAGTCTATGAGAAGGGTATAGGCCTAGAATTATAACTATTTGACCACCACCACCCCCCTTGAATATTGGTAGTCTAGGAGGTGATAGGTTCAGAACAAAAGCTGCTTCCCTATTGTCTCTTAGAAAGGAGAGTAGAATTTAGCTTTCACTTACAACTTGGCTCTATCCCACCAAACACTGGTTATACAAGAGACCATCAAAAATAGTGAAAATGAAATAAGTCCATTTTCCCAAGCAAAACAGCAAGCAGAAAGATGTGATATATATTAGAATATACCAAATAATACATAAAATTAATTAACTCTTCAGCTGGGCGCGAGAGCTCAGCTCAAACCAGGAGAAAAAGAACAATCACAGCCAGAAGAGGCCCATTTTCAACAATCTCTAGAATTTCAAACTTGTCCAGGGACGTGAAGAGATCATCGAAACATATAGATCCTCCATGAGTCTTTCTCTCTCTCTCTGCTACCTCTCTTCAGTGTCATTAGTCCAATTGATTCTCTGAAAAATGTCTCTGAAACCAATTCACTAAGTCAGTTAGGAAAAAAAAATCTCCAAAGGTTTGTTTGGAAGCTGGTTTATGTATGTAAATTTACACAACATAAACATAAAGTGAACAAATACAAATGTATACAAGGTAGTGGGATCAGAAAAGGCTTCATACAGGTGATTCTGTAAGCATAAGCAAAGTGGATTTTTGTTGTATTTTTTGGAGTTTAGTTTTCCAGGATCCATGGCCATAGCAATCTCTTGTTCCCAGGTGTTAGATATGAGTTCTATGTTTCAAAACATCTCCACCCAGACCCATGTAGATTGTAAGGGCCAGGTGTCACCTGTTTAAATTGTAAAGGTCAAGACCCTGAAGGGGTGGAGTGTAAGTATAAAGCAGGTGGGCACTGGTCAGTGAGTAGGGAACCTTTAGAGTTGAAATGCACAAGCTAGGATGCTATATGTGCCTTGATCAGCCCCTATCAACACTTTGGGGGAATCTATGTTTGCCTCAACTGGCCCCCATTGAGGCTTGAGGGATTTAGGGGAATTCACAAGTTGTGCCTATCTCAGTTGGCCCCATCAAGACTTAGGGGAAGTTGCCCCTCCTTCTCACTGGCCCCTGTGATTAGGGTGATTAGGGAATGCTGTAGGAGCTGGTGCTCAGCAACCCTTGTGAGAAGGTTAGATAGAATAAAGTCTTCATTGTTTGTTAACCCCTTTGAAGCTGTCTTTGCTTTATAAAAGAAGATCAAAAAACCTGTGCTAGCAGGTCATCCTGGGTGTGCTAGGGTGCTTGCTAATACCGATTCATGAATGGAATTTTAAAGGGGAAAAAAGGGGCTCTCTGAGGCAGAGATGAGGGTAGAAAGCATTCCAAGTATAGGGGATAGCCAGTTTGAAGTCATGCAGATGGGAAATGAAGTGTCAGGTGTGAAGGCCAGTGTAGCTGGATTGAAGAGTTCAGGAAAGGGAGTAACAGCCATTGAATCTGGAAAGATATGTTGATGTCAGGGTCAAAATTTAAACAGAGGTTATATTTTGTTCTAGTGGCAATAGGACTGCTTGATTGGGAGAATCATATATGATTAGATTTGCGCATAAGAAAAAATATTTTGGCAGCAATTAGATAAATTCAAGTGGAAAGAGACTTAAGGCAGAGAGACCAATTAGGAGGCTGTCACAATAATTTAAAAGAGGGATAACAAAGACCTGATCTAAAGTGACGGCTGTGTGAGTGGAGTGAAGGAATCATATGCCAATGATCTGTGAAGACAGAAATGAAAAGATTTAACAAATGACTGGATATTGTGGGGTTAGGAAGAGTGAAAAATGCAGGATAATAGTGAGATAAACCTGAGATGATAGAAGGATGATGGAACCTTAAACAGAAACCAAGAAGTTTGGAAGAGGGCAGGGTTTGTTAGGAAAAATAATGTTTAGTTTTATACATCTAGTTTAAGAAGCATAATTGTTGCTTAAGGACTAAAGCTCAGGAGAGAGGTTGGGGTTGTATACATAGATTGGTGAATTATCTGTTTAGATATGATAGTTAAGCCCAAGAGGCCTAATGAAGTCACCAAAAGAGTGTAAAGAGAAAGGAGAAGAGAGTCTAGGACAGAACCATAGGCAACACCCACATTTTGGGGCTATAATTTGAGCCAAGAAAGGAGAATTATACAGAGTAGTGAGACATGTAAGAGGAGAACCAAAGTAACTTCAGAGTCATCCTCAGCTCTTTCCTCTCCTTTAATCCTCATATGAAATTAGCTGCCAAGTCTTGTCAATTCCACCTCCATAATCACCAAGTCTTTAAGCACTTACTATATGTCAGTCATTATGCTAAGTACTAGGAATAGAAAAAGGAAAAATAAAACTGTCCCTACTTTCAAAGAGCTTACATATAGAAGAAGAAAACTTGTATACAAACAAGCATGTATGAAACAAATACAAGATTAATGTATAGATGAACATAATTTTGAAGGAAATAAAGAATTCTAGTGGTGAAGTGAGAGTGAAATTCAGACATGGGGGGATAGCAATGCAAAACTACAAAGATGGAAAATGGAGTATCCTATATGAAGAACAGTAAGAAGACCAGTTTGACTAGACTAAAGAGTGAAGTAAAGGGAGTGATGCCAGGTTGTGAAGGGTTTTAAAAGCTAATCAAATGAATTTATATTTGACTTGGAATTTATTGAGTTGTGAATTGACATCATCAGACCTACATGTAAGGAAAATCACTTTGGCAGCTGTGTGGAGGATGAATTAGAGAGGAGAGATACTCATTTCATGGAGACCAGTTTTAAGAAGGGTAATAATTTTTTTGTGTGGAAAGATTTATTTTTGCTTAAATTGTTTAACTCTTATGCAATATTTTTTTTCATTCTGCCAGCCTCATTTTATTTTTTTTTTATAAATTTATTTATTTAACATATTTGGTTTTCAGCATTGATTTTCACAAGAGTTTGAATTACATATTTTCTCCCCATTTCTACCCTCCCCCCCACTCCAAGATGGCATATATTCTGGTTGCCCTGTTCCCCAGTCCGCCCTCCCCTCTATCACCCCCCTCCCCTCTCATCCCCTTTTCACTTCCTTTCTTGTAGGGCAAGATAAATTTCTATGCCCCATTGCCTGTGTATCTTATTTTTTAGTTGCATGCAAAAACTTTTTTTTTGTTTTTGAACATCTGTTTTTAAAACTTTGAGTTCCAAATCCTCTCCCCTCTTCCCTTCCCACCCACCCTCCCTAAAAGTCGAGCAATTCAACCTAGGCCACATGTGTATCATTATGTACAACCCTTCCACACTACTCATGTTGTGAAAGGCTAACTACATTTTGCTCCTTCCCAACCCATCCCGCTTTATTGAATTTTCTCCTTTGACCCTGTCCCCTTTCCAAAGTGTTTATTTTGATTACCTCCACCCCCATCTGCCCTGCCCTCCATCATCCCCCCCCTTTTATTTTTTTTTATCTTCCTCCCTCTTCTTTCCTGTGGGGTAAGATACCCAACAGAGTATGTATGGTATTCCCTCCTCAGGCCAAATCTGATGACAGCAAGGTTCACTCATTCCCCCGTCACCTGCCCTCTCCCCTCCTCCCACAGACCTGCTTCCTCTTGCTACCTTTATGCGAGATAATCCATCCCATTCTATCTCTCCCTATCTCCCTCTCTCAGTATGTTGCTCTCTCATCCCTTAATTTCATCTTATTTCTTTTAGATATCTTCCCTTCATCTCCAACTCACCCTGTATCTGCTCTCTCTCTTTTACATATATATATGTATATATATATATATACATGCACATACACATATATATACATACATACATATACACATAGATATATACATACATACACATTCACTTATATATATATACATAAACATATATATATGCATATTCCTTTCAGCTACCCTAATACTGAGGTCTCATGAATCATACATGTCATCTTTCCATGTAGGAATGTACAAGTTCAACTTTAGTAAGTCCCTTGCAATTTCCATTTCTTGATTACCTTTTCATGCTTCTCTTGATTCTTGTGTTTGAAAGTCAAATTTTCTATTCAGTTCTGGTCTTTTCACTGAGAAAGCTTGAAAGTCCTCTATTTTATTGAAAGTCCATATTTAATCCTAGCTCCATTGACCTCCGGAATATCGCATTCCAAGCCCTTCAATCTCTTAATATGGAAGCTGCCAGATCTTGGATTATTCTGATTGGGTTTCCACAATACTCAAATTGTTTCTTTCTGGCTGCTTGCAGTATTTTCTCCTTGATCTGGGAGCTCTGGAATTTGGCGACAATATTCCTAGGAGATTTCTTTTTGGGATCTATTTGAGGAGGCGATCGATGGATTCTTTCAATTTCTATTTTGCCCTGTGGCTCTAGAATATCAGGCCAGTTCTCCTTGATAATTTCTTGAAAGATGGTATCTAGGCTCTTTTTTTGATCATGGCTTTCAGGTAGTCCAATAATTTTTAAATTCTCTCTCCTGGATCTATTTTCCAGGTCAGTGGTTTTTCCAATGAGATATTTCACATTGTCTTCCATTTTTTCATTCCTTTGGTTCTGTTTTATAATATCCTGATTTCTCATCAAGTCACTAGCTTCCACTTGCTCCAATCTAATTTTTAAAGTAGTATTTTCTTCAGTGGTCTTTTGAACCTCCTTTTCCATTTGGCTAATTCTGCCTTTCAAGGCATTCTTCTCCTCATTGGCTTTTTGGAGCTCTTTTGCCATTTGAGTTAATCTATTTTTTAAGGTGTTGTTTTCTTCAGTGTATTTTTCATTATTTTTTTGGGTCTCCTTTAGCAAGTCATTGACTTGTTTTTCATGGTTTTCTCGCATCCTTCTCATTTCTCTTCCCAATTTTTCCTCTACTTCTCTAACTTGCTTTTCCAAATCCTTTTTGAGCTCTTCCATGGCCTGGAACCACTTCATGTTTTTCTTGGAGGCTTTGGTTGTAGGCTCTATGACTTTATTGTCTTCTTTAGGCTGTATGTTTTGGTCTTCTTTGTCACCAAAGAAAGAATCCAAAGTCTGAGACTGAATCTGGGCGCGTTTTCGCTGCCTGGCCATATTCCCAACCAACTAACTTGACCCTTGAGTTTTTCAGTGGGGTTTGACTGCTTGTAGACTAATGAGTTCTATGTTCCACATTTGGGGGGGAGGTGCCGGCTCTGTCACACCAGCACTCCTCCTTCCCCAAGAACCCCCAGCTTTGGCTGGGCTTAGATCTTTAGCAGGCTGTGCACTCCTGCTCTGATCTGCCACTTAATTCCTCCCACCAGGTGGGCCTGGGGCCAGAAGCAGCAGCAACTGTAGCTGCCCCACCTCCGCTGCTGCCGGGGCTGGAAGCCGAACCTCGAACTCCTTCCACTCCCGCAGCTTTTCCCACTAACTTTCTCCGCAGTCTTTGGTGTTTGTCGGTTGAGGAGTCTCATAACTGCCGCAGCTCACATAATCAGGGCGCTAGGGACCCCATCCGCCCGACTCCCAGTTTGGTTGTTCCACGCTGCTCAGGCTGGGCTCTGCTCCACTCCGTTCCCAGCTCCCAGCTCCATGTGGGATAGACCTCACCCAGAGACCATCCAGGCTGTCCTGGGCTGGAGCCCTGCTTCCCTCTGCTGTTCTGTGGGTTCTGCCATTCTAGAATTGGTTCAGAGCCATTTTTTATAGGTTTTTGGAGGGACTCGATACGGAGCTCACACTAGTCCCTGCTTACCAGCCGACATCTTGGCTCCAAGAAGGGTAATAATTTAGATGAGAAGTAATGAGAGCCTGAACTAGAGTAGTAGCCATATTTGTAAAGAAGAGAACAGAAGCTAGAAGGAGTATACACAGACAGAGGGGATTATAAGCTAAAAAATAAAATTAAGGGGTGAGAGAGTAATACACCAGGAGAAAGAGAAAGGAAGAGGTAGAATGGGGTAAATTATCTCACATAGAAGAGGCAAGAAAAAGCTTTTATGGTGTAGGGGAAGAGGGGGGAGTTAAGGAGGAGTGAATGAACCTTGCTCTCATCTGAATGGGCTCAAAGAGGAAATAAGTGGGTATAGAAATCTATCTTACCCTACAGGAAAGTGGGAGAGGAAGGGGATAAAAGAAAGGGGAAGGGGTAAAGGGATAGTCATAAGCAAAACACTTTTGAGGAGAGAGAGAATAGAATAAACGAGGCAGGGGGAATAGGATGGAGGGAAATACAGTTAGCAATAGCAACTGTGAAAAAAATTTTGAAGCAAGTTTCTCTGGTAAAGGCCTCATTTCTCAAGCATATAGAGAACGGAATCAAATTTATAAAAATAAGAGCCATTCCCCAATTGATAAATGATCAAAAGATGTAATCAGTTTTCAGATGGAGTAACCAAAATTATCTATAGCTATATGAAAAAATATTCTCAATCACTATTGATTGGAGAAATACGAATTGAAATAATTCTGAGGTACTACCTCATACCTATTAGATTATCTAATAGGACAGAAAAGGTAAATGCCAAATGTCAGAGAGGACATGAGGAAAAACGAGACATTACTGCACTGTTGGTGGAGTTGTGAACTGACTCAATCATTCTGTAGAGCAGTTTGGATCTATGCCCAAAGGCCTATAAAACCAGGCATACTCTTTGACCTAACGATACCAGTACTAGCTCTGTTTCCCAAAAGAGATAAAAAACAAAAAGGAAAAGGATTTATATGTATAAAAATATTTATAGTAGCTCTTTGCTGGAGATTAAAAATTAGAAATTGAGGGAATGCCCTTCAGTTGGGGAATAGCTGGTGATTATGATGGAATACTTTTGTACTATTATACTATAAGAAATGATGAGCAGGATGCTCTCAGAAAAAGCTGGAAAGACTTTCATGGACTGATGCAAAGTGAAAAGTACTGTATACAAAGTAACAGCAATATTGTAAGATGATCAGCCATGAATGACTTAGCTATTCTCAGCAATAAGATGATCCAAGACAGTTCTGAAGGCCTGATGATGAAAAATGCTATCCATCCCCAGAGAAATAATTCATGGTGTCTGAATACAGATTGAAGCACACTTTTTTAAAACTTTCTTTTTTTTCTTGAGTTTTTGTTTTTTTTCACAACATGACTATTACAAATATGTTTTACATGACTACACATGTATACCCTACAGTATTTCCCCATGTATAAGATGCACCCTTTTTTTTAAAAACTTTGGGGTCTAAAAACTGGGTGCATCTTATACAGTGGTTGTAGATTTTTTTACTTTCATTTCCCTCTTTTTCCCACTTGTCTTTGTGCTCATTGTTGTAGATCTTTTAATTTGTATTTCCTGCCTTTTCGTGCTTGTTGTCTTTGCACTCATTGTTTTCGCATTTGTTACGGGTATATTAGGTTACATTTTGCCACATTCTGCCCAGAAATGGCTCAGAAAAGATTTTCGTACAGTGCTGAATTCAAGTTAAAAGTGATCCAGTTTGCAAAAGTGAATGGAAATCGTGCTGCTGAATATAAGTTTGGTCCTCCTCCAACTGAGAAAACAATCTGAGACTGGCTACGGGAAGAAGAAACCCTACTGAAAACACCATGGCAGAAGGCGGCCATGAGAGGCAAGTCAACAAAATGGCCTGATTTAGAGAGGGAATTTAAGATGTGAATTGAATAGTAAAGGGCAATTGGAATTCCTGTGTCCACAAAGATGGTTCAGCATGAGGCAAGAGGAATTGCTGATGAAAAAGAAGTTACTGATTTCAAAGGAGGACAGAATTGGTGCTTCAGGTTCATGAAATGGAATGGACTAAGCATGTGTACATGCACCAGACTTGCCCAAAAGATGCCTGAACGCTATGAGCAGATGAATAAAACTTGAGTTCAATAACTTTATGTAATACATTTTTTTTTTCAAATTTCCAGCCCCACAATTAAAGTGCGTCTTATACATGGGGAAATACGATATATGGAATTGCTTGCCTTCTCAATGGGGGTGGGAGGAGTTAGGAAAGGAGAGAATTTGGAACTCAAGGTTTTAAAAGTAAATGTTAAAAATTATTTTTACATGAAACTGGGAAACAATAAAATATTAAATAAATAAAAAAGGGAAGAAGAAAAAAAAGAGAACAGAAGCAAGAGATATTGGGGAAGCAGAAAATAACAAGATTTGGCAACTAATTTTATGTCTGGAGTAAGGAAGAATGAGAAGGCAAGGATAATTTTTTGTTTTACATCTGGCTTACTGAAAGGATAGTGGTGCCTTGGAAAGAGACAGATAAGGCTAGAAGTAGGAATGGTATGGAAGAGAAAAGTGAAGAATGAGAAAGAATTGGACATATAAGCCAGAAAAAGAGACTGAGAAAGAGACTACTAAAGGAAACCAAAATAGAGCAGTCATATGAAAATCCAAAAAAGTGACTAATAGCATCAAATAATGCAGAGATTGGGAAGGAAGAAATAGATTGGGAGATAATGAAGATCAGAGAAAAGGGGATGATTGTGGGGGTACTGTAGACTAGGCCCTCCTCAGGTTGGCCTGGTACTTCAGGTTCAGAATTGAAATGAAATGAAACACTCACAGATCATCTATTGGTTAAAAAAGGGAGATCTACTTAGTCATATAAGGGAAAGGATATTCAGTAAAAATATACTATTGATTCAGTTGAATCACTACCTCTGTTTTGGTCATGATGGTCCAATGGTCATTGAGAAAAAATATTTATGGGTTTTGTTTGGATGCTTTCCAAATGTTTTGTGGTTCATTTTACAATTCTTAAGCTGCATATTAAGATTGGTACTGCTTCAAATATGTTCCTCCCATTCAATTCTGCTTTTAGAATACCTGTAAGTCTTTAAACATATTTAGCCACAGCCTTCTCCTTGAATACAGTGGTATCACTTTCATCCATTTGTTCTTTGTGCCTTCCATATTCACTGTCATGAATCCATTAGTTTCTGTCTTTCTTTGCTCTACATTAATATTATACCTATAGATTATACCCATTAATTACTTAATTGATATTATACCTATAAATTCCATTTTGACATCACAAGAGAAAGATTCTGTAAGTTTAAATTGTCCAGTGTTTGTCAGTGGTGCCAGATCACTTCATATCATAGTGTACTTCAAGTAATTAAGATGTTTGGTTACACTCTTTCTTTAATTTAGGAACAACATTTAATTCTACTTAGGAAATGTGTGGATTTAAGACTTAACCAATCTTCCTGAAAAGTGCCACATTTCACAAAAAAAGTATTCTTTACTTCTATTATGTAGGCAGTATGTTGTAAATAGAGAACAGATTTCCGTGTAGACCTCAAAGACTGGTGTTCTCACTGTGTTTGTGTTTATTTTATATATTTGCAATACTTTAAGACATGAATACTTGACTAATCCAAAGGCTTTGCAATCATCAAATATGGAAATTTAGATAGTATGACAATTTGGGCACATGTTCAACAATAATAATAATTTAAAAATAAGTTGTTCTTTATGCTTCAGGAACTTTTTAGAATGCTTTTTTGTTCTTCTGCCAATATATTGGGTTGTTGAGTTTTTTCTCTTTTTATAAATGGTTATAGATGTTTCTTAGTAGCACAAGCTGTGGCTACTTTGTATAAAGTGCACATATAGATTTATGCAAATTAGGACAAAGTCTAATAATTAAATTTACTGAATTATACAGTAAACCTGACAATTTTAATATATTAAGAATATTTAATATATAATTATTCTCCATTTTCTGCAGCCCCTTGTTTTCCACAATTTGGCATTAAGTTCACGATATTTTAATACGAAGGTATCGAACACCTAACCTGCAAGCCTACAACACTCTCAAATGTAGACTGAACCAGATTAAAATGTAATTGAGAAATATTTTTTCAAATAAATAAAAATACAGTAAAACAGGTAACAGTACATTTTAAAACTAAGTCAATATGTGGCCCACAGACATCTACATGTACAGATTAGTGGCCCCTGTTTCTATTTGAATTTGACATCAGCTTTTTTGACACATATTCTTTAATTCTTCATCATGAAATGACACATCACATTGGATACTTAGTTTACCTTTATGAAACAGTCTATTTTTTCCAAATCTAGCCTTGATTAAGCCAAAGTTTTCAACAGGGCTTAAAACAGGCAAGTTCACAGGCCACTGAAGTATGTTTCTTTCCATCTTGTTGACCCAGTCTTCACATTTGTTCCCCATAGAACTTAACCAGAAAACTTCATAACTCTGGTTTAAGAAGTCCCTCTGGGAGAGGATTCTGGGAAGATGGCAGAGTAGGTCAGAATATTCTAAGCTCTTAAGATTTTCCCCATAAAAGAGATAAAATAGCACCTTAGGGCGAAAAGAGTGAGGTTAAAAATAAATAAAAATAGGGCCACAACAGCAGTCTTCTTGGGATAATTTGAGAAGATCAGAAGAAAAGTCCCAAGATGAGGTTTGGTCCCTGTGAAGAGTAAACACCTCCAGGCTAGGGTCCACTTTAATAACAAGCCTCAAGCCTTGGGGTTAGTTGTTTTGAGAGGCTGCCTTGGCCCCAGCCACAGGAACTTTTACCCCCAGTATAGTGAGGGGGGTTGGGTCTCTGAGCAGGGGAAGATCTAGGGAATCTCTGCTGACAAGGAACACCAGACCCAGCTGTGCTGCGAAGAGCAGCAGGGGCAAGAAGGAAAGAGCACAGCCTGGTGGGTACAAAAGCAGTGGCTCAGAAGGCTGTGGGCACTTACAGGAGGTTGGAAGTTGGGCTTTGGTTCCAGGCTAGAGGAGAGAACTGAAGATCCGGAGCAAGAGGCACCATCCTGATACTCCAGGGCTGGAGGTAATTACAAAAGCTAAGCTATTGCCACCAAAAAAAAATGCACAGGCAAAGGAGAAAGAATCCAACTGTAGAAAGCTATTACGGGAATAGAGAAGATTGAGGTTCATCTTCAGAGGAGGATATTGAAGTAAAGAAACCCCCTTCTTCCCTAAAGAGTAACATAAAAGGTCACTTGCCCCAAAATAATTCATAAAAGGCCTTAAAAAAGACTTAAAAACAAAATGAGAGAGATGGAGGAAAAACTAGAGAAAAAAATAATAAAAGAAAAACAAGCAGATTATGAAAAGAAAGCGAACCAATTAGAAAAGGAGATCCAGAATCTTAAGGAAGAAAATAACCCCTTGAAAATTAGAATTGGGCAAGATGAAACCAGTGAAATTGTGAGAGATCAAGAAATAATTAAATAAATTATGAATAATGAAAAAATAGAGAAAGTGAAACATAAGAAAAACAAGAGATCTGGAGAATAGGTCAAGAAGAGAAAACATAAAAAAATCAGACTAACTGAAAGTTATTATCAAAAAAAGAATCTTGATAACAATAATTCAAGAAATAATTAAATTGTCCAGAAGCATTAGGACAAGCGGGAACAGTAGAAATAGAAAAAGATCCATCAATCACCACTTAAAAGATCCTATGAGGAAAACTCACAGGAATATTATAGTCAAATTCCAAAGCCCTCAGCTCAAGGATAAAATAATAAAGGCAACAAGAATAAAACAATTTAAATATTTAAATTTAAATCACATAAGACCTAGCAGCAGAGACATTAAAGGACTGCAGGTCTTGCTGTAATACAAGGAAAATTAGGAACCCCTGAGAAACCCCTAGCTACTGACAAGCACCCCCAGAAAAAATGGACTCAGATATCTTTGGCATTTAGCAAACCCCCAGGGACTCCATGACTCCACCAAGGAATGTCAGTAGATAGGACCATCCCACTGAAGGATAACCTGGCAGACCCTGTCTAGCAGATATCCCTGGGGCTCTGTGACTCCACCAAGGAATGTAAATGAGATTATCCCACTAGTACCATAACCTGACTGAATCTTTTGATCAGCCAGGACCTTTGTTCCTGTTCTCCTCCTCACTCTGTATCCCCATATCCTATATAAGCCAAGCCATCACCCCAACACATTTGCCATTGATTTGTGGTGCCATACCCCGATGGCCGCCGGCTAATAAATTCTCCACTTAAAACTTATACTCTGTGGTGTGTCTCGCTCACTTCTGGTACAACATTTTGGAGGCCCCAGCGAGATGAGTCAGTATTTCGTGTTACCGCCCTGGAGACACACACAGAATTCCGGACCTTAACAGGGAGTCTCTGCCCCCGATCCACCTTCTCTCACTTCAGAGGGCCGGCTCCTGGGGATTTCTTTTCCTAGGACTCTGATGTGGAGTGATGGTCTGGGAGAATGGGCTCTTTGCTGACCTGTACCTTTTTGGCCTACAGAGAATTCTGGTTTTCAACCCTCTAGAGGTAAGCTTTTCTGGTTTGGGGCTAGCCATCTGGTCTCTGTTACCATGACGCCCCTGACGAGGGGAAGGTGGGCAGAGTGGAAGGGCTGGGACGCCAGGTCTCTTCCTGCTGGGTTGTGGGAAGACTGAGGGTCCTATCCCTAAGGAGGAAATCTGGTTCACTTTTCTTTCCTCCAAGGGGACCTGTTTAACCCTCAGTCAACTCATGCCATCTGGTTTTCTGTTCTGTCTTGGGGTGTGGGGAGATTGAGGGTCCTATCCCTAAGGAGGAAATCTCGTTCACTTTTCTTTCTTCCGAGGGGACCTGCTTAACCTTCAGTCAACTCATGCCATTTGTTTTTTCTGTTTTGTGTTGAGGTGTGAGAGAGGTTGGGGGTCATATCTTTGAGGAGGAAATCTTTCCTCTGAGGGGACCTGTTTAGCCTTCAATTCGATCCACACCGTGAATTTTGTTGTGTTTTGAGTTCATCTCTTTTCGCGTGTCTGTGTCAATTGTGAAATGTCTATGTTTTGTTTAAAAAAAATCTGAAACATAGGCAACCAGAGATATCAGGCTGCCACTAGGGAAACAAAGACTCCCTTCCTTGTGGCTCCCGTTTGGCCAGCATGGGACTACGGGGAATGGGTTAAAATTTGGCAAATTCTGGGTTTTAAATTGTTAAAAAGTTTGGAAATTGGTTAGTTGAATTTGGGAAGAAAGAGCTCCTGAAATTGTAAATCCATTCCAGGAGCTCACTCTTGCTGAAAACATCTCCTCCCAATGAATGCCTTCTGGCTAAAACCTCCCTTAAAGTCTTCAGTGGGACTCTCTCATTTGTCTTAGTCCCTGATTCCCTTAGATTCAAGTACAAAAGAGGTTTTTGGGAGTGAGCAAGGGGGTGAAATTTACTCGAATTACAATCATTGAGATCTTTTCACTAGGGCTGCAGTAAAGGTTAGAGCTGTTAAATCAAACTCCTCTCCTCCCAGATCAGATTAAAAAAAACTTAAATCGCCCTCCCCACCGGGCAATGAGGAGAGGGACAGAAATTCACAGACTGACAGTCAGTCCTATGCCCCTGGGTACCTTTGTAGCCCATCCTTGTGGTAAAGTTTAAAAGGTAAATTTGTGAAAGAGAGAGATAGAAAACCTGTATAAGGCAAAATTGTTTCTCTTTCTTTCATAAGTTCATTCATGGCCAGGCCAAAGTTCCTATACCTGGGCCAGAGGTAGTGGTGCTGAAGAATATACAGCTAAATAAAGTGTATTTGGGATGTTAATGTATTAGTATATGTGATACATGTATTTATATATTAATACATTAATATATAATACCAAAAGTAATAAGCTGAATAATTTCTATATGTGGAAATCTGGAAATGCAATAGATGTCATGTGAAAATTATTGTTTCTGTATTTCTAAACTTGCATTGTGCTCCCAAAAATTCTCTTAGATTGTGAAATTTGAGAAGACCATTGTGTGGTAAGAAATGATATTATAGCAATTTTAATCTGATTTTGATATATGTGAATTGGGTTTTTAAAGGGATGTGATAAAATTTGGAACTGTTATATGTGGTTATAACAAGTAAATAATTAATAATACTGATATTTAACCATGAGAACAGACTTTCTGTGTGAAAAAGTTTTCTATTATGAGAATATATCTGGTGATTTAAAGTTATAGTTTCAAATAATGATATGAAAGATTCTCTGCGCAAGGAGATTTAGAAATGTGTTCACCTAAATTGATAAAAGGGTTGTTTCAAGTTTTAAAATGCAAAATTATGTTTAGGGCACTGGTACATTTCTAAATTGTGTAATTTGACAAACAGATGTATCAGCAATATTGAAAAATGTGGTAATTTTTTACAATGCAGAGAGTATTGGGCCTTAGAAATTAAAATGTTACCACTAGTGGTTAGGAATCAGATTTGATTTGCTTAATCCAACTCAGTTATGATCACTAGATTGGTGATTAATTGAAATCTGTTTCAAGTTTTAAGTACATGATAAGTGCTTGTGGTGTACTTATTTCTAAATTTGTTATTATATACAAATTGGTTAACATCGCATTACCTGTGCTGTTAGAGAATAATTTCTCTTATAATGTGGATGTTGTTAGATTAAGAATCGTAGTTAATTAAGAAATTGAGGTTATTAACTGAAACAAGAACTTTTGAAACCATCTAGTCATGAATTCTTATCAATCTTGTGAAAGTTTTCAGGGTAGAGGGATTCCTATAGACAAAGCTCTTAAAAGTCCTGGTAAACTTTGTCATTGTAATAAAAGCTAATTTAATTGGGTCCATTACAAAATCTTTTTTGACTAAAGGATTTTGTGATATCTAGAAATTCCTTAATAACAAAGCATTGAGTTGCTATAATACCTTGAAAAATATAGGGGTATGATTTTCAAGCCTGTATCATCTAAAGGTATATTTATGTATGTTAATCTGGAGGTTTATGGACTAATTTGTGAATGAATCCAAATGTTTAAAGGTTATTTTGCTTTAAGAAGGGAAAATACTTTTGGAAAATCTTTTTGTATAATTTTAGAAGGCCTGCTGAATTTCCACTTGTAAGCCAATTTGTTGCAGTTCAAACCTATTGTGAGTTCTCGGAGTTTCTGGATGAGAACCTTATTAGAATTATTAGAATTAATGCTTATCTATAGAAGCCTTGAAAAGGAGGTTGAAGGCACATTTGATGTCTTTTTCAAGACTTTTTTGAGTAAGGAGGTTCGAAACGACAGTCTAAATTCCTTACTCCTCCCTGCCCTTAGTTTAGATAAGAAGAAAAGAATTTCACCTTAGCGGAAAAGTTATGTAGCTTGATTTGATAATTATTAGCTCAATAAAATTTGGGTAGTCTTATCTGAAGGATATTTATTTGCTATTTAAGATTTTATGGGACTACAATTTAAATTGTCTTAAGCTCTGATTACAGGACTAGGTCACATGAAGCCAGTAATGGCATGGCAGGCATTGCAAGCTGAGAATTTAAGGTGGATCTGCCTGGGAGCAGTCGTGAAGACGACCTTGGTCACAGCCTAGGTAGGATCTTCCTGACTTTATTTCCCAACTCTGCTATTTCCTTTCTGAAAAGGAAAGTCCCCACCTGGTTACACCTAAGCCCTGCTTTCAGCACCTGGTGACTATAAGATTGGCTATCAGATATGACTCGTGCCTGGAATCAAACAGAGCTAAGGAAATAAGTTCTTTCCTTCTGTTAAGATATATGACATAGTCCCTCATTTCTTTCATATCAAAAAAATACAAACAGGCCAACCCCTCTACATGTTCCTTGATTTCATCTCCTGTTGTCACCAACAGATTGCCCAATATCATACTTTTTCTCTCTCTCATTGTCAATTTCTTCCTGTCTATAGGTTTCTTCCTTGCTGCCTACATGTATGCCAAAAGCAGGAAAGCCAATAACTTCTTGACTTCTTCAGTGATTATTTCATCCTTCAAAGGTGTCAGAATTTTAAAAATGGCAGGGGGGACTATATTCTGTATTGATTCTCATGAACAGGAAGGAATGAGTTTCTTGGGAAGAAATGGTGAGAACCATAAGAGATTACTCTGTCCTGTAGTGTGAGTTAGAGACATTCAGGCATAGTCTGACATGTACTCTAGATTTTGGGAAATCTCAGATTGTTGATTTAATAACTCTGGCCAGAGCTTGAAGTTGAAAACATTGTTATGATGGGATATGCCTAAAGGTGCAAGGGAGATGGCAATATGGTTAGGGCCAACAATAGGATGGAATGGGCTGCACAGTCAAGTTAACTACATATACCAGCCTAAGCCAGTTTATACTCACTCAATATAGCTCAGCCTATGGCAGGAGTTCCAAAACTGAGTAAAATAGCTTCTTCAGGGACTGGACGCATAGATTCAGGATATCTGTTGTGCTCAGGTGCTAGTCTATATGAGAAGAAAGCAGAGTAGAAATAATGGCAGAGCTCATGGAAAGTGGGCCTGGGTGGATGACTACATAGGCATACTCTGAAGTGGTGAAAATTATTCCAATATTGATTCCAATTTTTATAATATGTAGTTTCATGGGGGCCAGAATTATAATAACAAGAGAATAAAAAAAGTTTAGTAGGGGGTGAAGCCAAGCTGGCAAATTAGAGGCAACCCAGCTGAACTTTCTCAGCATTTCTCTCCAAACAACTTTAAAATAACACCTCAAGTCAATTTTTGGAGTGGTAGAGACAACAAAAGTTCAGGATGAGACATTTTTCTGGCCTAAAAGAACTTAGGAAGTGTAAAAACAATTCAGCTAGCAGCTACTGTGTCTGTGTAAAACCAGCACACAGAGGGCTGCTAACACAGGTTCTTTTGATCTGCTTTACTAAGGAAAACAATGTTAAGGAGTTAACAATCTTACTTTAATCCAATATGCAAATATCATTCACTTAGTTCAGGAGGAAAAACCAGCAACCTGAACTTCAGAGCAAATACAAGTTACAAACATACACAATATAAGCAGACCAAATCACAATTCGTAGTTACCAGGAAAGCATCAAGATCTGGGTTTACAAGCTGGGGGCTCTTAAAATGGCTGCCCACAGTCCCATGCCACTCTTCCAGTGACTGAGAGCCCCAAGGGAGAACACAATTCCAGGGAGGAGACGAACACTTGTGATTGGTCAAAAGGGAACTGGTCACAGTTCCAATGAAAAAAGAGTGCTAGTGCTCATGGTTGCAGGGGAGCAGGGATACTTCCTAGGTAAAGACAAGAACACAAACCAGGAGAACAGTGACCATACCTCTCCCAGGATCACACCACCTTGAAAGCACCCAAAACTTGCAAACTCCCAGAAGTAGCTCTGAAAACAGTAGGACAACAAAGCCTTAAACTTGAGACAGTGCCTCCCTATCCCCAGGTGAGCAGAATCTAACTTAACATAAAGTTCAAAGTCAAGAAATAGGCTGGAAAAATGAGCAAATAACAAAAAAGAATTGGACCATAAAAAGCTACTATGGTGGCAGGGAAGACCAAGACATAAACTCAGAAGACAACAAACAGCAAAGCCTCAAAGGAAAATGCTAATTGGACCAAATTCCAATAAGGGTTTCTGGAAGAGTTAAAGAAAGAGATGAATGTTAGAGGAGAAATTGGGAAAAGGAATGAATGTGATGCAAGAAAATTATTAAAAGTGAATTAACAGTTTGGTAAAAGAGGAACACAAAAAAGCAAATAAAACACCTTAAAAAACAAAATTTTGGCCTAATAATAAAATAGGCACAATAATTCGCTGAAAAAAAAAGTAGCCAAATGGAAAAAGAGGTACAAAATCTCACTGAAGAAAATAATTCCTTAAAAATTAGAATTGGGCAAGTGGCAGTTAATGACTTTAAGAGACATCAAGAAACAATAAGACAAAATGAAAAGAATGAAAAAATAGAAGACAGTGTGAAATATCTCATTGGATAAACAACTGGCCTGTAAAATAGATCCAGGAGAGATCATTTAAGAATTATGTGAAAGCCATGATCAAAGAAAGAACCTACACCTTATCTTTCAAAAATTATCAAGGAAAACTGCTCTGATACCTCAGACCTAGAGGGTAAAACAGAAATTGAAAGAATCCACTGATTACCTCCTGGAAAAGATCCTAAAATGAAACTCCCAGGAGTATTATAACCAAATTCCAGAGCTTGCAGGTCAAAGAGAAAATACTTCAAGCAAGCAGAAAGAACAATTCAAAAATTGTGAAGCCACAATCAGGATCACATAAGGTTTAGTCACTTCAACATTAAAGGAGTAAAGGGATCTGGAAGGCAAAGAAGCTAGGGTTGTAACCAAGAATAATCAACCCAGCAAAAATGAGTATAATCCTTACAAGTAAAAAAAATGGATATTTAATGAAATAAAGGACTTTCAAGAATTCCTGATAAAAAAGACCACAGCTAAATAGAAAATTTGACACAAATTTGACACAAACACATGACTTAAGAGAGGTGTAAAGGGGTAAACAGGAAAGAGAAATCATAAGAGACTTAATAAAATTAAACTGTTTACATTCTTGTATGGAAAGATGATATTCCTAAGAACTTTATCATCATCAAGACAATTAAAATGAGTTTACATAGCAGAGGACATGGATATGAGTCAATTTTGTTGGAATGATCTCCAGAAATAATGAAGAGGTAAGAAAGAGTGATATATTGGGAGACGAGGGAAGAGAGAAATAGAATGGCGAAATTTTTCTTACATAAAAATGATGCTCAAGGACAAGCTTTTATAGTGAAAGGGGAAATGGGGTGATGGTGGGAAATGCCAGAACCTCAGTCTCATCAGAACTGATTTGAAAAAGGAAGAATGCACACACACACACACACACAAAGTTGTGTATAGAAATGTAACTTACCCAATAGGGAAACAGGAAAGGAAAGGAATAAGAGAAAGGGGAGATGATAAAAAGGAGGAAAGATTAAGAGAGAAAGTGGTTTAGAAGCAAAATAGAAGTTTGAGGAGGGACAGGATAAAAAGAGAAAACAAGAAACAGAAGTAATGGGATGAAGTGAAATACACGTTAAATAATCATAACTACAAGTACGAATGGGATGGGCTCACCCATAAAATGGAAGTGGGTAGTACAATGGACTAGACACCAGAATCCAACAATATTTTGCTGACAAAAGAAACATTTGAAGCAGAATAACACTCACAGAGTCCAAATAAAGGGCTAGAGCAGAATCTGACATGCTTCAGCTAAACTAAAAAAATAAGGCAGAGATGGCAATCATGGTCTCAAGCAAAACAAAAGTAAAAATAGACCTAATTAAAAGGAATAATCAGGGACACTACATTTTGCTAAAAGATACCAAAGACAATGAAATAATATCAAAAATGATTTAGCAAATTTCTCCAGTAAAGACCTAATTTCTCAAATATATACTAAGTATAGAACTGAGTCAAATTTATAAAAATAGACATTCACCAGTTGATAGGCAAAGGATATAACTATGTAGTTTCAGAAGAAGAAATCAGAGCTAACTGTAATCATATAAAAATGCTCTAAACTATGACTGGTTAGAAACAGGCAAATTAAAACAACTCTGAGGTACCATCTGACCCCTATCAGAAATCACAAATGCTGGAGTGGATGAAGAAAAACAGGTAAATTAATGAAAAGTTGCTGAAGCAATGAACTGATCCACACATTCTGGATAACAGTATAGAATTAGATCCAAAAGTCTATAAAATTTTGAATACCCTTTGACCCAGCTATGCCACTACTCTAGGTCTGTATCT
Organism: Trichosurus vulpecula; assembly: GCF_011100635.1. Classification (NCBI taxonomy): domain Eukaryota; kingdom Metazoa; phylum Chordata; class Mammalia; order Diprotodontia; family Phalangeridae; genus Trichosurus; species Trichosurus vulpecula. Next base: position 280,275,895 of record NC_050577.1, on the reverse strand, counting down.
CTAAGAGATTTTTTAAAAAGAGGGTAAAAGGATTTCTATGTACAAAAATATTTTTGGCAGCTTTTTTTGGTTGTAAAGAATTGGAAATGGAAGGAATGTTCATCAACTGGGGAATGGCTGAATAAGCTGTGGCAAATGACTGTAATGGAGTCCTATTGCGCTGTGGGAAATGACGGAGGGGGATGGTTTCAGAAAAACTTGGCAAGACCTATATGAACTGATGCAAAGGAAAGTGAGAAGAACCAGGAGATTATTGTGCATAGTAACAGCAGTTGTAATGGTGATCGACTGTGAAAGACTTGACTACTCTGATCGATACAATGACCCAAGACAATTCCAAAGGACTCATGATAAAAAAATGTTATCCACTTCCAGAGAAAGAATTTATGAACTCTGAGTGCAAATTGAAGTATGATTTTCTCACTTTATTTTCTTGCTGTTTTTGAAATATGGAAATATGGTTTGCATGATTTCACATGTATAATCAATATATTTTTTACCTTCTCAGTGGATTGAGGAGGAGTGTGTGAAAGGAAGAGAGAGAATTTGGAACTCAAAATTTTAAAAGAAAAGGATGTCATAAATAAATAAATACATTTTTTTAAAAGGATACCTATAGACAAGCAGCAAATCAACTTGGTTACATAAGCTAATGCATCTTCTCATTTCATACTCTAGGTTACTAGTGGGCTTCCTAAAGTGTGAGTTCTATGAGTTCATGTCTATTCTGGTACTTTTTTTTATTGATTCAGCCATGGATGGCATTTAGTCAGATGGTTATGAATAAGCGGGTAATATCACCCAGGAATATGGCAGTTTTAATGTTGTCCAAAGCCAGACATACTTGTGGTCCTTCCAAATCAAACAGTACTTCTAATGTTATTGGATTGGGTGTTTGTTTTTCAACCTTCTCTTTGAGAGTAATGAGCAAGCTACATGGGATACATATTAAATATGACTTGTTTATGTGGATGTAGAATTCAGCATTTTAAACTGGAGGAATAAGAGCATCTGAATTCTCTTCTAGTTGATTGAGTGTGCTGAAAGGATAAAAGGAAAATGGTATAAATTTATTTTTGTATAATGCTTTAGAGTGCTTGGAAATAGAAATTTGTGTGGGTAATGTGATACATAAGTAGGGCTTGGTATAATCATTCTGAATCCATCTTAATACAATAAGAAGGAAAGATAGCAATTTATTGCAGACCATTTGTTGACCCATAAAGAAACACTTGGTAGTCTCAGCATAGAACACAGTTGAGAGAAGGTGATCATATAACAAATGCTGCATCATTCTTTGGCACTAGTTGTCACCTTTGTGGTTCCAATAGTGAAATAAATGGGGAAGGCACTGGGGTACACTGGTGCTAATGGACATTTCTCCCCCATGATTATATTTGTGACTCACCACAGTATAGTGTAAATTTCCTGCATTTTATCATGATATAATATAATACCTGTATGTCATTACTGTTTCAAATGCCATGCCTCTCCCATACTGTACCTCTCCCGTGATAAAATTCAGGGTACTCATTGTATCAGTAAGGCAAGATTCATGACCTCAAAAATGACCATAAACATGCCTGTATAGTTTGGAATCACAAAGTATAAGAGATTCTCCAGGTAGAAGGCAGAGAAAGTATAACATTTATTTAGACACCAGAGGATCAAACCCCAAGACCAATAACCCCAATTCTACATAGCAGTAATTGTATTCTAAAGCCAGCAAGTCCACTTCAATGTAACAAGAAGGAAATTATAACACAGTATTACAGCAAGGAGCCAAGTCATCCTGTAACCTTCCCCCTGCTAGGGCCCTCCCATAAGCACTCAGGAATCCTAACTGTCTGCCTGCCTGTATCCTATCCCCTTGCAGTTCTCAGTGTCCTTGCAGTCTTCTGGATTCTCCACTCTGTGGATTCTTGGTTCTCCAATCTCTCGATTCTGTAGATTCTCAGTTCTCTGGTCTCCACAGCATCCTGGTCTCCACTCTCCATCTGCAATCTGCACTCTCTCTGCAGCTCGCTTGCACTCTCTCATGCTCTCTCTCTCTCTCTCTCTCTCTCTCTCTCTCTCGTGCATGCATGTGCTGTCACTCTCGCTCTCTCTCTCTCCACAGCTCTCTGAGTTCTGTAGCTCACTAGTCTTTGAGCTTTCTGCAGATTCTGAGTTGTATGGCTAACTTCTGGGTATATATACTCTTTTTAGGGTCCAAAGGCTCCACACCCAATCAGTGAAAGGGTGTAGGCCTGGGGCTTAGTACTTAGTAAGTAAAGAGTGTAGGCCTGGGGCTTAGTATCTAGTAAGTAAAGGGTGTGGGCCTTCCTACAAACAAACCTCAATCAAGCTTCCCTTAGCCCCACCTGAGACCTATTGAATGGGCAGGAAAGATTTTTTATCCCTGATTGGCACCACACTCATACAGCAGATATCAGATAATAGCCAATTGTATGATCAATGATAGTACGTTAATGGAATTTATTTTGTTAGATTTGAATGTATATATATATATATATATATATATATATATATATATCCCATTTGAGGAGTCTAAGGAGTATGTTGAGAAGAGTTACTACAATCTACGTGGCATGGTCCTACAATTTTTATCTAATTGCTAAATTAATTCTTTTACTAGCCATTTCATATTTCTGGATTGTTTTACGTTCATCTTGAATGTTTAAGCTTCTGGTGACAATATTTTAAGAGTCTGGTGATTTTATCAGTGTAAGTATTTCCTCCACCAATGTACATATTGGAGAATTCACAACCTCTCCCAGTCCCAGAGCTGGTCTTTGGGCAGTATATACTGCAAATTGTCTCTGATCCTGTACTCAAAGCCTATGAAACTTAGTAAGCTCTGTTAGAGTTTATACTCAAGACACAGGCCTAAACATTCAAGGTCACCTCTACATTACAATACATCACTAGAATAGTGGAAAGGAACAATGAATAGATGGGCCCTGTGCTGCTTTGCCCCAGTCTTCCATTTCTATTTTTCTTAAATGTTTTTGGTTAAAGAATATGTTATATGGATTTTATATTATTTTTCATAAACAACTGTGGTCAACTCTGTTCTTACATTGCCAGGTGTCCTTTTGAGGGCACAGTGGCAGTCACAAAAAAAAAAGTGTTTTCCTAGTGCAGGGCTCAGAATTCAACTTCAGCCCATTAAAGAGTTTTCTTCTCCAACTGAAGGATTAAGGATAAGCCATTTCATAAATTTCCTTCTAAATTCATGTAAGGGCAAGCAAAGTGGAACTTTCTTACTGTTTTTTTTTCTTTTGGAGCACTAAGCACTAAGGCAATCAAATGCTTTTGATTGAGTCTTGCCTTTGTAGGAAGGCCCACACCCTTTTTCTAATTAGGTCACAAGAGGTGTGAAGCCCTCAAGCAGTGTGAAGCCCTGAGTGGTGCGAAGGCTTCAGGCCCTGGAAAAGGGTATATATGCCCATAGGATAGCCACTGAACTCAGAATTGAGAACTGAGAATCAAGAATTGAGGACTCTCAGAACAGTGAGAGGAGAGGTTTTGCTTTGGGGGCTCACTCACTGGAAGGAACCATCAAGGAATCCTTGGCTTTGAAAACCCAGATGTTGGTGCTTCTCTCTCTGGTAACTATGTATGTATTGCTGTGGTCCAACAGAAGCCTATCTGTTGATCTGTTTATATTTTCTCTATAAGTCAGGGTGCTGACTTTTTCCCCTGAACTAAGTGAACGATATATATATGTTTAATTAAAGTTAGATAGTAAAACCCTTAAAGTTGCTTTCTTTAGAAAAGCAGATCAAAGAACCTGTGCTAGCAGCCCTCCTTTGTGCTGGTGTTATTGGCTTTACACTCCCACAGCAGCCGCAAGTAGCATTGTTACAATGCAGAATCACTATCAATTTGGGCCCTTGGTAAAAATCTACCACATCTATATGTGAATACAGGTTATATATGAACAAAACCACTTTTTCCCAGAAATATAGGGAAAGAGGACTTAGACTTGCTGATCTGGATGTGAGTCACTCAGTAGTAAGTATTACTGACAAATTTTCTGTCTCCTACCCAAGGGATAGGAAATTTTTGTCAGTGAGAGCTGAAAGGATTACTGGGAAAGTTACAATCTATTATGTCCCCTACCTAATCCTTCCTCTCTGTATGTGGCTAACTGTTATGTTAATAGTACATTAGAGGACGATAGCAAAAAATGGCTAATTAAAGAGAGAGTTAGTACTGTTGGTTTATCATTGTAACAACAATTTTGGCTAGCAGCTGTTGTGAGGGTGTAAGACCCAGCAAGACCAGCAACAAGTGTTGCCAGCACAGGTTCTTTGATCTGCTCTACTAAGGAAAGTAACTTTAAGGGGTTAACAATCTCACCTTAATCACACATACAAATATGATTCACTTAGTTCAGGAGGAAAAGCCAGCAACCTGAATTTCAGAGCAAATACAAACAAATTACAAACATACATTATAAACAGACCAAATACAAACCAACATCTGTGTTAGCAAAGCCAGGAGACAGTTACAACAGCTTGACCAGAGTCACGTTCCACTCTTTCAGTGAATGAGAGCCCCCAAACAAAACATCTGGGTTTCTTCGAAGCCTGGAGGCTCTTAAAAACCACTGCCCAGAGTCTCCACATCAACATTCCTCCATGAGTGAGCCCTAGATAAAATGATAATTTCTGAGTTTGTATACTCTGTTCAGGGCTCAAAGGATTCACACCTAATCAGCAAAAAGGTGTGAGCCTGGGGTTTACACCTAGTTAGCAACAGGTTGTGTGCCTGGAGCTTTGCACCTAGTAAGACTTAATCAAAGGCACTTAATTAATTTAGCATTCTAAAATAGTAAAAAAAAAAAAAGTCCCACTTAATTACCAATACAATCATCTATTTGGTAGTAGACAACAGCCAATCCCTTTCTTCATTGTTTTCCTTCCCTGTTTCATTAACGATTAAATCAATTACTTCACTGTCTACTACAAGATTAACTCTGCCTATTTTTTTTATAAGATCATAGGCTTAAAGCTGAAGGAAACCTCCAAGGTCATTGAGTCTGACACCTTCACTTTATCAATGACCCAAGTCTCAGAGAAAGGACTTTCCCAAGGTTATTCAGCAAGTAAGTAGCAGAGCCAGGGTTCAAAGCCACATTCTTTGACTTCAAATTCAGTTATCTTCCCACTATACCACGTTACCTTCTTAAATCATTAATATAATCTATGTTTCTTTCTCATAAGATGCATTTTAAGGGTTGTGATTATAAGAGATTTAGAGTGGCAGGCATAGTGTAGCAACAATCTGCTAGCAGCTGCTGTAGGGGTTTAAGACCCACCAACAACCAGCACACAGAAAGCTGCCAACACAGGTTCTTTGATCTGCTTTTCTAAGGAAAGCAACTTTAAGGGGTTAACAATCTCAGTTTAATCAAATATACAAATATCATTCACAATTCAGGGGGAAAAGATCAGCCCCTTGAACTTCAAGGCAAATACAAACAGAAATTGCGAACATCAACAGACAGACCTTGTCTGATTCAACCACAATTCGTAGTTACCAGAGAAGCATCAACATTATATCTGTCTGGGTCACAAAGCCGGTGTGTGCAATTATGGCTTGCCCAGAGTCTCAACACTCCTTCCATGAGTGTGCCCCCAAAAGTCAAATGCCAAGCTCTCCTCAATTATGTTGGGTTCAGAGCCCTGAGGGCTCTGACCTCACCTAGGCTGCGTGTGGGAAAGTTCCCCATCCTCAGTATCACATCACATACAAATCAATGACTCCCAGTTGTCTCAGTGCTGAGAAATACTCCAGGACAAAAAGATCCCACTTTGTCTGCCCCATTCAAACAAAGGCCATAATCCTTAAAGGCACTTAAGAGAAGAACAGCAAAAAGTCCCACCTTAATTACTGTTACACGTAGTGGAAAGTTATAGTGACTCTTAAGTCAGAAGATGTGTTCAAATGCCTCCTCCACACATTCTGGTTATATGACCCTGAGAAAGTCACTTAACATCTCAGTGCCCTGGATATCACTCTAGTTGCCAAGAAGCTGCTGATTTGCATTGGTCAAGGAGTTTCCTCACTTACATCATTCCTTACATCAACTGAATTGAAGGACTATTCCAGAAAAAATTATTATATATGTCTACTGATATATGTTTGTCTGCTTTGTCTATGTTATAAATTCCTTGGGGATAGAAACTGATTCTATCCTTTAATATTCATCCTAAGTATACAGCTCAGCTTACTCATAAGAAAAATTACAGAATTACAAAATTACAGAAAAATGCTTGCTAATTTTACTATAAAATATTCAGTTACCATGTAGAACAGTCGGTGTAAACTTGATAAGGAAATGTCATGTAGTGGTTGAGTGGTAGAGAGAGACAAGCCTGGATTCTCAAATGTTATGGCGGTGGAGCTCAAGCTGTGGTAGGTAATACTAAAATGAAAGGATTTTGAAAATAGTACCTGTGAAGGACTGTCATGTGAAAACCAGCTAGGTGTAGTGCAATTGATGTGATATAGTGGGAAGAAAGCTGGACTTGGACTGCTGAGAGACCTGGTCTAAAATCCTCTCTCTGCTGTTTTCTAGTGGGATAACGTTGAGCAAGGCACTGATTATCTCTGAACCTGTTTCCTCATTTATAAAAATACTTGTGGTACTTACCCCATCAGGATGTTGTAAGAATCAAATAAAAGAATGTATGTAACATTCATTACAAATATTGAAACAGTATAGAAATGTCAGTTATTGTGATTTGTAAATGTTGAAATAGTTCAGGTAGCCACAGTGGTTGCTTTCCATCTAAGAATCAGCACTTTCCATATGCTTCACATTCTGATTTATAAATAATACATTTAAAGCAATTTAGAGCTTAATAACTTTGGAATATAATATTAACTTGATGAAAGAGGACAATCTAAATTTAAAAATAATAGTGTTTAAGACAGCAAGTTAAAAATAATTTCTTTTACCATGCTTATCCACTTGGGGCACTAGTTAAAGACAGAAATTTCTACAAAGTTTTTTCTTTTTAAAAAAAGTTTTTCTCCTTACACAGACTAGGACCTATATTTTCATCAAAATAATATCTAAATTTATTTAGGATTTCAAAACTCCTTGTGCTTGAACCTAGACCATGTCTTCTTTATGTCTCAGCTTCCTAACTTCTTAGAGTTCATCTATGGAAATTTTCCTCTGTTCAGGAAGAAGAGATTACTGTATTGGAAATCTACAAAAGAATATCTGGCGCTCTATAACAGAAATTATGAACAATGTAATGCTATGAATCCTTGGTCTTGAATATAGAAACTTAGAGGAATTTCTAAGATATAAATGTGATATAAATGAGATATAAATATAATATCTCTGGTAGGGACTTGGGGAAATTACTTAACACTTTGCGAAAGCTGGTTTCTTTGTTGTTTTGTTTTGTTTTTGTTATATATATAGATATGACCAGTTAACATCCCAAGGTTGTTCTGCCCTGTAATAAGGACAGAACATTTATCTAAGGGACACTATCCATATTAGCATCCTTGAACAGAGTCCTTATTGCTCTCCATTATTTATAGTTCTGAATCTGTGACTTAAGCTCTGAGATGCTAATAATATTATCTATGTTTAACTTAGCTAGTTAAGGTCTGCAATAGCATTCAAAAACTGTCTCCTGACTCCAAGTTCAATATTTTTTCCAATATACCTTTTTCCTTTCATAAAATTTATTTTGTTTGTGAAATAAAACAATTATTTATATAACATAGTACAATAAAAAAGATAATTGTACATGAAACTGCAAATCTACTATATACAACTTGCTATTCCTTTTAAATATATAATAAAGTTATCATGTAATGTTTTTCATTCCCCCCCTTGAGATGGCTACATTAGACACAAATATGTGTGTATATGTATATACATATATGTGTATATATATACACACACAAATTACATACATAATTATTCTATACATACTTCTTATTTTCTGTTGTTTCTTTGGATGCAGATAGCATCTTTCTTCACATGTCCATTATAGTTAACTTGGGTATTTATAATAGAAAAAATAACCTATTCACTCAAGTCATTCTTAAAACAATATTGCTATCACTGTATACAGTATTCTCTTGGTTCTGCTCATTTTGCTCTTCATTAATTCAGGTAAGTCTTTCCATGTTTGTGTCTAAGGGTATAGGTAACTCTTTGGATATAATTCCAGATTGCTCTCCAAAATGGTTGGATCCACCAACAATGGATTAGTGTCTCAGTTTTTCAACTTCCTCTCCAACATTTGTCACTTCTCCCTTCTATCATTTTTATCTAATCTGGAAGGTATGAAATGATATCTCAAAGTTGTTTTAATCTATACTTCCCTAATCAATAATGATTTAGAGCATTTTTCATATGACTATAAATTTTTTTAATTTCTTCATTAGAAAACAGCCTGTTCATATCTTTTGACCATTTATAAATTGGGGAATGACTCATATTCTTATAGATTTGACAAAGTTCTTTATATATTTGAGATATGAGACATTTATATGGTAAACTGTCTATAAAATTTTTCCTCAATTTTCTGCTTTCCTTCTAATCTTGGTTACATTTGTTTTATTTGTACAAAGACTTTTTAATTTAATGAAATAAAATTATCCATTTTACATTTAATTTTGCTCTCTGTCTCTTGTTAATTCATAAATAGTTCACCTGTCCATAAGTATGATAAGAAATTTGCTCCATGTTCTTCTAATTTTATTGTAATATCTCTTTATATCTAGGTCATGTATCTATTTTGACCTTATCTTAGTAAGTAGTGTGAGATATTGGTTCATGCCCAGTTTCTTCCATATTGCTTTCCAGTTTTCCCAAAAATATTTACCAAATAATGAATTCTTATCCCAAAATCTCAAGTAATTACACTTGACAAATACAAGGTTATTATGTTTATTTGCTTCTGTTAATGTTATGTCTACTCTATTCCATTGATCTACCTTTCTGTTTCTTAGGCAGTACCAGATGGTTTTGATAATTGCTGCCTTATAATATAGTTTAAGATCTGGTACTGCTAAACCTCCTTCCTTTACATTTTTTTTTTTGCATTAGTACCTTGACTTTTTGTTTTTTCAAATGAATTTTATTATTTTTTCTAATTCAGTAAAATAATTTGATAATTTAATTGGGATGGTGTTGAATACATAAATTATTTTGGGTAAAATTGGCATTTTTATTATATTAGCTCTGCCTACCCATGAATCTCTCCAGCTATTTAAATCTGATTATATTTGTATAAGAAGTTTTTAAAAATAATTTTGTTTATATAGTTCCTGGGTTTGATTCGGCAGGTATTTTGTACTGTCTAGAGTTATTTTAAATGGGGCATTTTTTACTATCTCTTATTGTAGAATCTTTTTGTGTGCTATATAAGAATGTTGATGATTCATGCTGATTTACTTTATATTATACTACTTTGCTAAAATTATGAATTGTTTCAACTAACATTTTAGTTAAGTCTTTTGGATTTTTCCAAGAATATCATCATATTGTCTGCAAAAAGAGATAGTTTTATCACCTCATTCTGCATTCTGATCCTTCAATTTCTTTTTCTTCTCTCATTGATATTGCTAGGATTTCCAGTACAATATTGAATAATATTATTGACAGTGAGCATCCTTCTTTCCTACTTGGTATTACTGGGAAGGATTCTAGTTTATCCCCATTACATATAATGCTTGATGATGGTTTTAGATAAATTGGTTTTTTTAATCAATTTAAGGAAAAATCCATTTATACCAATACTTTCAAATATTTTAATAGAAATGAATGTTGAACTTTATCAGAAGTCATATGATTTTTTTTACTTTTATTATTGATGTAATCAAGTATATTGATAGTTTTCCTTATGCTAAACCATGCTTGCATTCCTGGTATAAATCCCACTTGATCATAATGTATAATCTTTTTAATATATTGCTGTAATCTTTTAGCCAGTATTTTATTTAGGATTTTTGCATCCATATTCATTAATGAAATTGGTATATACTTTTCTTTCTTTGTTTTTATTCTTCCTGGTTTAGGTACCAGTATCATATTTGTTTCATAAAAGGAGTATGGAAAAATCTCTTCTTTCTTTATATAATTTTTTTAGTATTGGAATTAGCTGATCTTTAAATGTTTGATAGAATTTACTTGTAAATCCATCTGGTCCTGGTGCTTTTCTCTTAGGAATCTCATTTATGGCCTGTTCAATTTCTTTTTCTAAAATAGGTCTATTTTGTTATTCTATTTCCTCCTCTGCTAATCTAGGTAATTTGTATTTTTGTAAATATTCTTCCATTTCACTTAAATTGTTGGATTTGTTGGCATATAACTAGACAAAATGACTCCTTACTGGTGCTTTAATTTCATCTTTATTAGTGGTATATTCACCTTTTCATTTTTAATACTAGTGATTTGATTTTCTTCTCTCTTTTTTAAATAAAATTAACCATTTGCTCATCTATTTTATTTGTTGTTTTTCATAAAACCAATTCCTAGTTTTATTTATTAATTCAGTGGTTTTTAACTCTTAATTTTATTCATATCACCTTTAATTTTTAGAATTTCCAATTCAGTGTTTAATTGAGGATTTTTAGCTTTTTCTTTTTCTTGTTTTTTATTGTATACCGAATTCACTAGTCTGGTCTTTGTTTCATTGTTGTAAGTATTTAGAGATATAAATTTTCCTCTAATCACTGCTTTTGCTGTATCCTATAGGTTTTGATATGTTGTCTCATTATTGTCATTTTCTTTAATGAAATTATTGATTGTTTCTGTGATTTGTTCTTTAACACAGTCATTCTTTAAGATAGGTTGTTTAGTCTCCAGTTAGTTTTTAATCTGTTTCCTTGGTTCCTTATTAGATATAATGTTTATTTCATTATTATCTGAAGGGATACTTTCAATATTTCTGCTTTTCACAACATTTTTAGATACTAATATATGGTCAATATTTGTAAAGGTACCATGAACCACTAAGAAAAAGAAGTATTTTCTATTTCCATTCAATTCTCTCCAGATATCTATCATATCCAGTTTATCTAAAATTCTATTCATTTCCTCAACTTCTTTCTTATTTTTTGATTAGATTTATCTAGTTCTCAGAGGGGAAGATTAAAGTCTCCTACTATTATAGTATAGTACTATACTATAGTAATATATAGCATTGTACTATTATATATACTAGTGTCCACATGTAATTCATTTAACTTTTCTTTTAAAAATTTAGATGCTATAGTATTTGGTGCACATAGGTTCAGTATTGATATTGCTTCATTGTCTATGGTACCTTTTATCAAAATGTAGTTACTATTTTTATCTCTTTTAATTAAATCTGTTTTAGTCACAACTTTATCTTAGATCGTAATTGCTGTGCTTGCCTTTTTTGCATAATAAATTATGTAAATAAATAAATAATTTTGACCGTTGAGTTTTTCAGTGGGGTATGACTGCTTGTAGACTTACGAGTTCTATGTTCTATGTTTGGGGGGGAGGTGCCAGCTCTGTCAGAGCCGCACTCCTCCTTCCCCAAGGACCCGCAGTCCGGGCTGGGCTTAGATCTTCATCAGGCTGTTGCACTCCTGCTCTGATCTGCCACTTAATTCCTCCCACCAGGTGGGCCTGGAGCCGGAAGTAACAACAGCTGTAGCTGCCCCACCTCCGCTGCCCCAGGGGCTGGAAGCCGAACCGCGAACTCCTTCTACTCCCGCAGCTTTTCCCACTAACCTTCTCCGCAGTCTTTGGTGTTTGTGGGTCGAGGGGTCTGGTAACTGCTGAGGCTCACATATTCAGGGCGCTAGGGCCCCCTCTGCCCGGCTTCTGGTCTGGATCGTCCACGCCGCTCAGGCTGGGCTCTGCTCCACTCCGTTCCCAGCTCCCAGCTCCCAGCTCCGTGTGGAATAGACCTCACCCGGAGACCATCCAGGCTGTCCTGGGCTGGAGCCCTGCTTCCCTCTGCTGTTCTGTGGGTTCTGCCGTTCTAGAATTGGTTCAGAGCCATTTTCATAGGTTTTTGGAGGGACTCCGGTAGGGAGCTCACTCTAGTCCGTGCTTACCAGCTGCCATCTTGGCTCCGCCCCTAAATAAATAATTTTAAATAAATAAATAAAAATAAATTTTAATTCTGTATGTGTCTCTCCTCCTTAAATCTGTTTCTTGTAAACACCATATTGTTGGATTCTGATTTATAATCCATTCTGCTATCTGTATTCAATATACTGTGCTGCTTCATATGTTATTGAATATGAAAATAAACTATCTACACATGTATATTAGTAGTAGTGTGGAACTAGTAGTGCACAAATTAAGTTTATGTCTCTTTCATGAGGGTGAAAGAGAAAAGTGTAAAAGCTTTCTTGAAGCTTAACATTAAAAGAAACTAAGTTTTTTATGGCAACTGTCCCATCACTTCCTGGCAAATAGAGGGAGAAGAAATGGAAACAGTATCAGATTTTATGGCAATTCTGGACAGTAGATAAACAGAGACATCACCTTACTGACAAAGGTCCATATAGTCAAAGCTATGGTTTTTCCAGCAGTAGTGTATAGCTGTTAGAGTTGGACTATAAGGAAAGCTGAACACTGCAGAATCAACACTTTTGAATTGTGGTGTTGGAGAGGACATTTGAGAGTCCTTTGAACAAGGAGATCAAATCAGTCAATACTTAAATTAATTCAGACTATTCATTGGAAGGACCAATACTGAAACTGATGCTTAAAAAGTTTGGCCACTAAATAAGACAGGACTCAATGGAAAATACACTGATACTGGAAAAGATTGAAGGCAAAAGGAGAAGGGGGAGGAAATGGATGAGATGGATAGTCGTGAAGTAATGAACATGAGCTTGGAGATTCTTCAGGAGATAGTGAGGATATAAGGACCTGGCATGCTTTGGTCCTTGGGGTCACAAAGAGTCTGACACAACTGAATGAACAACAAATATGACCTATATTTATTAATAATTACTTGTTCATGGGTAATAATCAGTCCCCTATTACCATCACAAATAGGGTTCAACAAATTGTGCATTCCAGGTAGCATAGAGTAGACATAAGTAGAAGTAGAAAGTATAGTGTATGTATAGCCCTGAATAACTATGGAAATCACAGATCCATTATTTGCTCAATCTTGGGTGACTTAGCCCTCTAAAAAGTTGGGATGCTGACCACTTGGTTGTTGCTTAACTAGTTAACATACTAGAGTCTTGTTCATTATCGGAATTAACCATACAAATCTCTCCACCAAGTAAGAACTGCAAAATTGAGAAAGAGCTATCAATCTGTCGATCCTTTCTGTGTACAGACCAGACGAAATTTTCTATATTTGGTCACACTAAGCCATAAGTCCTTATGTCAATTCCTTTAATTTTCAGCTTTGTGACCACACTCCCCCAGGAACCCAAAGCTTTGATTTCCTGGAAACTAGCTAGTGGGTCATGAGAATGACTCCACTGTATTGCTAATAGGCATCAGTGGTCAGAACGATGACAGTATCTAATGGTCTTCAGATACTTCATTCTTGATTATTTACAATATTCTTGGCAAATGCTTTCATTATGGTCAATCTTGTACAGATCCAAGAATTTCAGTTCTGTCAGCACAATATAAATGTCCTGGTGATCCCTCTTAATCATGGCTCCATATCCAAAAACCAACAAAATAGAACTAGGCTCCTATTGCTTTGCTTATAACCAGAGTATTCAGGTGACTTGGGCCTATTCTGAACATTCTAATTTTTTTGGAAGTAAATGCTATGAAAAGCAATATAGTTGATAGAGGTCTGGAAGGCCTCTGGGATCAAGTTCTATGTCTGATACATACTGGCTGTGTGACTCCGGGCAAGTCACTGAATTTTTAAGTGCTCTAGTTAACTCTCTAAGACCATAAATTGCACACAAGGTACTGATCTGCATTGGCAGAGGAAGTTTCCTGACTTGGGAGTTTCCTATACTAATGAAATCAAGGGTCGCGGGTCCTTATCCCTATCCCCAATGCATGTATAAATACATATGTTTACAAAGTAAGTTGACACTTTTTCTGATAAACACTTAAAAGTAATATTCCTTAACCATATTTCCATGATTTCAAGTCAAACAATGCTGTCACCTAAGAATGATCCTACAATGCTCAGAATAATTAAGACTACAGTGAACAATACACTTATCATATCAAATCTGTGCCTAACAATTTTTAAAGAAATGAATGAAATTTACAAATATGGTTAGAGTTTATACTTAGGGCATATGCATGCTAATGTTAATTTTGATGGATACATTCCCTGTAGGGTAGGAAAGACAGGTTATTCTGGGCTAGGCATAAGCTAATTCATTGCAGTGATTCAGATTTGGGGCCTAAAATGCAATGAGATATTTTTTGACTATAAAAAGCAATAAAACAATTTTTTAATTACAATACATTAAAAGAAAACAACTTCTAGTTAAAAAGATAAAAAACCATTGCTGCTCTCTTCCTCCAAAGTCATACCACCTGGGCATTCCAGATTAGAAGAGCATCTTCCACAGATTGTAGGAGCTCTGATAAAACTTTTGACATCAATTGCCCTGGCAAGACTTAAGTGTTTGTATTTCAGGCAAAGAGGAAGCCAAAAGTCTTATCCATCTCCTTAAAGAGAAAGCTTAATATGTAGGGCATTAGGCCATTCTGTCAAAAAGCAAAGGGAAGAGAAAACTAGAAGTCAGGGATGAAAAGGAAGCCATGGCTATAATCCTGCCTTCAGCAGTGTTGCTATGGAAGCCTACCCATTCTTTTCATTGATGGCCCCTAGCTCTTTAGTGTATAGAACAAACAAGTGCCTATTACATCCCAGTTCTTTATGTCAAGAGCATAAAATTTTCTAAGGCATCTTCCACCCTTAAAATAATCTCAAAAACCTATATCATACACAGTATTAGTGGAGAAGTTTAACACCACTAATAAACACATAAAAAAGAAAATTCCTCTTTAAAAAGTAGGGGGCAATGTCAGGAGTGGCTAACAGTGAGTCTTTTAATATAAAAGAGCAACATCAGGAGTATCAGGTCCACAACATAGATGATAATGTTGCCGATGCTGTCACTAGTCCCTAACATATATCTTGTTAACCTGTATAAATCTAGAAGTTCATTGGCCTCTTTCCTACACCTTCCATAGGGACTCATTTGATACCAGGACTCACTCATGAACCAAAACCCCCTCTTTAAAATACCTTATCAGGGAGATGCTACCAAATTTTGCCCCTCTAGAGGAATCTATTGAAGGGCTACTCCCTTCTGTGGGGATTAGATAAAGATTACCTTTACCTTTACCCAAGGATTCAAGATTACTGCTATAATATTCCTTTGTTTTCCCAAGTAATACCTCTTCTCCATGATTGTGAAAATACAATTTCAATTTCCTCATATTATTAAAAACCAAACCACCTCTTAATAATTCTGTTAATTACTCATCTTTAGAAATCATTTTTACAAATGAATTGTCTGAACTATTCTGAGTAAAGGAATCTCATCAATTAAGGAGTGCCTGAACTGTTTCCCTGGAGTAGTAGTAGGAACTAGACCTGTGATTGCATTAGTATAGGAAACTTCCAGGTGAGGAAACAGAACTTTCCAAAAGGCAGAAACCCCAAAGCCTGGCTAGCTCCACACATAGGATGGAATAAAGAAGTGATGGACAGTTTCAACTGGAATTATGTCCATCTTAATCAGGCAAGTCCTCTTGAAAGTGGATCCAAGGAATGGAGAACCCTTCCCCTCCAGTTAAGGTGGAGTTGATACCAACTTGGATACATTGATCCCTGTTAATCATGTCATGATAGTCTGGCTAGCAGACCAGTCACCTTTTATATTAATCCTGCCCAAGGTACCATCTACCTTCCATAGGTTAGCCAATTTACAGCCAAGGTAATGTATTGATATCATACAACTAGCCCAAATACTTGTCCCAGAAGTAGTGGGGCCCCTAGGAAAAACAGGAGATCAATCTCATGAAAACAATCAGTTGTGATAAATGGGTCTCAGTTAAGATAGTAGGCCATGGGATGGGTTTGGGGAAGAACATCACCTAGATGAAGACAACCAGACCCAGGTGGCATCATGAAGGTGGTACTACTTTTCACAGAGACTTCCTTGCTTTTGTGTTTTCGCCCCAGGTACAACATTGGGGAGCCAATGACACTGAATTATTTACTGTGGCTGACTCAAGGAATAGAAGTAGCAGCAGCCTCTAACTTCAGCAACATATGCCTGACCCTCTGCATAATAAGCATAGGCATAATCCTGATCCTGTTCTGCTGCCTCTTCCAATGCATCCAGCACTAACTTATTAATTCTTTTACTGTGACTCAATAACCATTTATTAAGCATACATTATGTGTCAGGTACTAAGTGATGAGAATAGAAAAAGAGAACACAAAAAGAATTTTAAAAAGACAATCCCTGCCTTCAAGGAGTTTGGAATCTAATGGGTGAGATAATAAGCAAACAAATGTCTACAAACAAACTATACATAGGATAAATAGGAAATAATTAACAGAGAGGAAACACTAGAAATAAGAGAGATTGTGAAAGGTTTCCTGTTGTTTTTTTTGTCCTTCCTTTTGGAAGAGGACCATGACATCAGGGAAACGATGACATGACTTGCAGTTGACTTTGATTTGAGTGAGGGAGTGCTGTGCAAGGTCACCAGCGTCACTTTCTCCTCCAGAGCCATCTGTATCCAGTGATGAGATATTCATCAGGATGACTAGTGATGACCCAGGATGCAATAGGAGACCATGGCCCTTTTAGGCTAAGGCCTTTTCAGGTTCTCACTTTGAGTGAGGTAAGGCCCAGTCAGTGAATAGGCCTCTTTAAGAAGTGAGTCAAGGGATAGCCCCTTTAATTAAAAAAATAAAATCAAACTGGGAGGGGAAGACCCTCAGGGTTGCTGGTCAAATGAGAAACATTCACCATTGACATTCATTCTGAGCCAGAAGGGCCCAAATGATTGCCATTAAGTAGAGCTTGGGCAGGGACCTATTTTGGTCCAATCTGCGAGCTCCAGAGTGAAATGGGCTTAAGGTTTGGTGAAAGAAAGAAAGAAAGAAAGGAAGTATTGGGTCCAACTCCATTTTGTGTTCCCTCCTCCATCTTGTAAACCCTTCTTCAGGAAACAAGGCACCCCACCAGGAATGCCCACCAAAGAAGCCTGCCAAGGAGGAAGTCTGACCACACCCTGTTCTGTACCTTGTATGGCCTTAAGCAAGGAATTAACCAATTGCCAGTTTCGGCTTCTGTAACTTCCCGCTTGTGCAACACCTGAGCTATAGACTTGTAGTTCATGCCCTTATATACCCCAGCCCAACCCCTGATCGGGGCTGCTCGATTTGGGTCTCTTACCCCTTGCAGTCGCACACTAATAAAATCCACTTCTAAATTGTGAACTGGGTTGTGCTAGCTTATTCTCGGCACAACAGAAGGAATGAAGGAAGGAAGGAAGGAAGGAAGGAAGGAAGGAAGGAAGGAAGGAAGGAAGGAAGGAAGGAAAGAGAAAGAAAGAAAGAAAGAAAGAAAGAAAGAAAAAAGAAAGAAAGAAAGAAAGAAAGAAAGAAAGAAAGAAAGAAAGAAAGAAAGAAAGAAAGAAAGAAAGAAAGAAAGAAAGGAGAAGAAAAGAGAAAGGAGGGAGGGAGGGAAGGAAGGTAAGAGGGAGGGAAGGAAAGAAGGGAGTGAATGAGATGGATTAATTGTGAAGACTTCACAGGGTAAAATACAGAGGTTACACTCTTTTCATATTTCTGAAATAGGGAATGTCTGAGGGAGTAGGAGAGGCTTAGAATTTAACCTTGTAGTGACTAAGCTAAACTTCTAGAAAATCAGGGCCTGAAACAGTAGGGGTCCTTCCCTTCCTTCTCTCTCTCTCTCTCTCTCTCTCTCTCTCTCTCTCTCTCTCTCAGTGACCAAATAAGGAAATGGTCACTGTGACCTGCATTGAATGAGGCTGAAGGAATTGCCTCCCCCTTCCTTCCTCATTTCTTCTCCTAGACTTTCAGATGCCACCCCTGGCAGTTGGGTTCCGGATAGGGAAAACCTGAATGGACCGGATCAACCTTGGTCCTCTGTCTAGTTTTCAAGTCTAGACTATAAGCCTGCCTCCCAGCCAATGGTGAGAAAGGATAGAGGTGGGTGGGACTCTTTTCATTAAGAGTATAAATTAATGCCGCATTCCCTTTTACCTCACTTCCTCCATTATGGAGGTGTGCCCAAATCTTGCAAGATTTGTAAAATAAATTCACTTTGCTTCTCCTAAAGATGTCTCTCCTATTATTTGAAAATTCCATCCCATACAGAAAGAATCTAGCTAGTAAACCCCAAGTTAACTGGGCAGCTTCTGGCCATCAAAATTTACCTTCCTTTGGAAAGGAGAAGGAGAGGGAGAAGACAAGCTGAGTTACTCAACTAGCTGGGTCCCCATTAAGGCAGCTTGGACGACTCACAGATTGTGTTAGTCCTTTGTTTTCAAAGAGAACCATGACATCGGGGAAATGAAGACTCAACTTGCAGTTGACTTTGATTTGAGTGAGGGAGAGCTGTGGTAGGTCACCAGTCACACTTTCTCCTCCATAGCCATCTGAGTCCATTGGCCCAGGACATCGGGACAACTGGAGATGGCCCAGGATGCAATGGGAGACCCTGACCCTTCCTTCCTTTCTGTGTCTGTCTGTCTCTCCCTTCCTTCCTTCCTTCTTTCCTTCCTTCCTTCCTTCCTTCCTTCCTTCCTTCCTTCCTTGTCTTTTCTCAAAGACCAAACCTTAAACCCATTTCACTCTGGAGCTCACAGATTAGATCACAATAGGTCCCTGCCCAAGCTCCACTTAATGGCTATCTTTTGGGCCCTCCTGGCTCAGAGTGAATGACGATAACTTTCTCTTTTGACCAGCAACCCTGAGGGTGTTCCCCTCCTAGTTTGATTTTTTTTTAACTAAAGGGGCCATTGCTTGACTCACTTCTTAAAGAGGCCTATTCACTGAATGGGCCTTACCTCACTCAAGGTTTTCTGTAGAAAGTGGCATATTATCCAAGTACCAGTATCAAAAACAAAAAAGGTAAATTTACTATCAATGAAGAAGAAATAAAAGCAATAATTAGAAGCTATTTTGCCCAATTGTATGCCAATAAATCTGACAATCTAAATGAAATGGATGAATATTTACAAAAATATACGTTGCCCAGATTAACAGAAGAGGAAATAAAAAAATAACCCCATTTTAGAAAAAGAAATTGAACAAGCCATCAATGAACTCCCTCAGAAAAACTCTCCAGGGCCAGTTGGATTTGCAAGTGAATTCTACCAAACATTTAAAGAACAATTAATTTAAATGCCATGTAAACTATTTGGAAAAATAGACAAGAAAGAAGTTCTATTAAATTCCTTTTACAACACAAATATGGTGCTGATACCTAAACCATCAAAACAGAGAAAGAAAATGATAGACCAATTTCCCTAATGATGAGTGACACAAAAGTTTTTAAAAAAGTACTGACAATGAGATTATTAGCTATATATCACAAGGATCATACACTATGACCAGATGGGATTTATACCAGGAATGCAGGGCTGGTTCAATATTAGGAAAACTATCAGCATGATTGGCCATATCAATAATAAAACCAACAGAAATCATGATTATCTCAGTAGATGTAGAAAAAGCTTTTGATAAAATACAACACCCATTCCTATTAAGAAACACTGGAAAGCATAGGAATAAATGGAACTTTCCTCAAAATGATAAATAGTATCTATCAAAAACCATCAGTAAGCATTGTCTGCAATGGGCATAAGCTAGAAGCCTTCCCAGTAAGATTAGGGGTGAAGCAAAGATTCCCATTACCACTATTATTCATTATTATACTAGAAATGCTAGCTATATAGATAAGAGAAGAAAAAGAAATTGAATAAATTTGAATAAATCAGAATTGCATAAATTAGAGTGTTAACTATATCAATAAGAGAAGAAAAAGAATTGAATACATTAGAATGAGGAAACAACACTTTGCAGATGATATAATGGCATACTTAGAGAATCCTAGAGAATTGGTTAAAATAATTAACACCTTTAGCAAAATTGGAGAATGTAAAATAAGTCCACATAAATCATTAACATTTCCATTTATTACTAATAAAGTCCAATAGCAAGAGATAGAGCAATTCCATTTAAAATAACTGCATACAATATAAAATATTTGAGAATCTACCTGCCAAGACAAACCCAGGAAATATATGAACACAATTACAAAACACTTTTCAAACAAATACTCACATCCAAACAATTGGGAAAATATTAATTGCTCATGGCTAGGCTGAGCCAATATAATAAAAATGACTCTTTTACCTAAATGAATTTACTTATTCAGTACCACACCAAATTATCATAAAATTATTTTATAGAGGCAGAAAAATAATAAAATTCATCTAGAAGAGCAAAAGGTTAAGAATATCAAGGGAACTGATGAAAAATGTGAAGTAAGGTGGCCTAGCCATACTAGATCTCAAACTGTATTATAAAGCTGTAATCATCAAATACTATGGTACTGGGTAAGAAATTGGTTGTTTAGCAGACTAGATTAGGTACACAATACACAGTAGTAAATTATTTCTAGTGTTTGGTAAATCCAAACACTCAAGTTTTAGGGATTAAAAACTCACTGTCAGACAAAAAACTGCTGAGAAAACTGGAAAACAGTACAGTAGAAGCTAGGTATAGACTTAAATCTTATGCCACATACTAAGGTAAGGTCAAAATAGGTACGTGATTTAGCATAAAGGGCGATACCACAAGCAAATAGTTTACCTGACAGATCTATGGAGAAGGGAACAATTTAGACCAAACAAGAGGTAGAGAACATTATGAGATGTCAGTGGATAATTTTGATTATGTTAAATTAAAAAGGTTTTGCACAAACCAAACCAATGTAACCAAGATTAGAAGGAAAGCAGAAATCTGAGAAAATATTTTTACTGCAAGTGTCTCTGATAAAGGATATGAACAGACAGTTTTCAGATGAAGAAATCAAAGCTACCTATAGTCATATGAAGAAATGCTCTAAATCAGTATTGATTAGAGAAATGCAAATTGTAACAACTCTAATCTATTATCTCACACCTACCAAATTCACTAATATGACAAAAAGGAAAATGATTAATGTTGGAGGGGATTGGGAAATTTGGGACACTAATGCACTGTCGGTAGAGTTGTTTTAGGGGATCCAGGACATGGGGGAACCCAAAATTCCTTGTAGCCATCTCCGTTGAGGAGAACAATTTGGAACTATGCCCAAAGGTTGATAAATTTGTAGATATCCTTTTAACTAATATCACTACTAGGCCTGTGTCCCAAAGAGATTTGTTTAAAAAGGGAAAAGGAATTATTAGCACAAAAATAGCTATAGCAGCCCTTTTTCTGGTGGTAAACAAATTGGGAATTAAGAGGATACCTATAAATTGGGGAAAGGTTAAACAAGGATTGTGATGGAATACTATTGTGCTATAAGAAAGGATGAGCAGGATGCTTTCAGAAAAACCTAGAAAGACTTACATGAACTGTTGAAAAGTGAAGTGAGCAAAACCAGGAGAACATTGTTCACAGTAACAGCAATGTTATATGATCAGTTGTGAATGACTTAGCTATTCTCAGCAATGCAATGACCCAAGACAATTCCGAAGGACTCATAATGAAAAATGCTATCTGCTTCCAAAGAAAGTGATGGAATCCGAATGCAGATCAAAGCATATTGTTTTTCACTTTTTGTGGGGTTGTTTTTGGTCTGTGTTTTCTTTTACAACATGATTAACATAGAAGTATGTTTTGCATCATTGCACATGTATAACCTATATCAAATTGCTTACTGTCTCAGGGAAGGTAGAGAGGAGAGATGGAGCAAGATAACTTGGAACTCAAAATTTTTAAAAAATCAATGTTAAAAATTGTTTGTACGTGTAATTGGGAAAAATGAAATATTCAGAAAAAGGCTGGCCCTTCTGATTGGCGTGAGAAGCATCTTTGATAGATGAATTTTGTGCATAGTCAAGAGGATCGTAAGGTCTTATGCAGTGTGCAGTACAGCATCATGTTCCCTATGGGGTAAAAATGTTAGGGTAAGTCTGACTTCCCCTCAGGGAAAGTCACTCCCTGGGAAATAGTATCTTGGGAGGTAGTAAGAAGATAAACCTGAGGCTCTCCAAACACCTAATCTAGTTTTCACTCATGATCAATCCTGTTCCTATTTTCCTTTCTTGTAGCTCTAATCTGGGTAGAGTTTCTCCACCAAAACCTCTAGGTCAAAGATGTGAAAAATGGTTTATGATATTGTGAGGAAAACTTATTAATTATTATACTGTTTAAATCTAATTTCATGTGAATAGAAATTGTTTGAATTCAGAATGTGGCCTGACTTAGGTAATTCTCCAGGAATGCTAGAGAATGAATTTTGGGTTCTCTCATGTCCTGGATCCCTTAAAACAAGCTTGTATTTTGGGTTACTTTGTATTTTGGCTTTGCACAGATTTTATTAAATATTTGTATTTACTGATATCTATCTCAACTGACCATGCTTACAAGTTTTCTTCTAGGCCAAATTGCTTATCTGTGTACATGTGGTTCATATATAGATGCCCTTGTCCACGTCTTATATAATCTAAAATTTCCACAACCTGAAAAAGATGGAGCTATACTTCCTTTCCAGTTTGCTCTCTTCTATCAAACTACCTAATACATTTCTTTTGTAAAAGACAAAGACTATACCTCCTATTGCTCCCATTGCTCTTTTCACTTGAAAAATTACCAGATCTGCTAATCATTAATTAATCTTCTTTCTCCATGGCATGGTCTTTAAAGATCA
Source organism: Trichosurus vulpecula (assembly GCF_011100635.1). Taxonomy (NCBI): domain Eukaryota; kingdom Metazoa; phylum Chordata; class Mammalia; order Diprotodontia; family Phalangeridae; genus Trichosurus; species Trichosurus vulpecula. The sequence goes on along the minus strand of NC_050577.1, from coordinate 280,252,996 downwards.
AAAGTTCATTTGCCTCTGCCTCTAATTGCCTAATATGCAATTACAATTTGTCTTCACTCTCGTCTTATTGGTAATGCAGCCTTTCCAAAATTTTCAGTAAGAAGCAATAATTTTTTTTATTGTCCATATCAAGATCCTCAAATATCTATTGTGCTTATCCTGCAAGTGAATAGGCATTTTTTCTTTATTTGACCAAGAAAGCTCTCTATAAATCTCGAAAAACAATTTTGCCACTGGAACCAAAATCTTGTATCAAATTATCTCATCACCAAAAGCTCCCTTTCTTCCACAATACCCTTGCCCAACTTAAAAAACAAAACTAACCATTGGAACAATAACCATTCTCTAATTATTCTAAATATTGTGAACCAGGCCTAAGGTAAACCAATGGAATTATTCGGGTTCAAGGATTAAAATGCAATGAGACACACACTAAACATAAAATGTAATAAAAGTAACTATATTAATCACAAGAAATTAAAAGAATACAACTTATAGTTTAAAAGGATATGAAATACTGCTCCCCTCTGCTTTCACAGTTGTCATGGTGACTGTCCATGCCTGGTCAAGAAAATATTCCATATCGTTGGTCTTGAGAGCTCTGATAACATTTCTCATATTAATACCACTCTAGGCTAGATACTGTCTACTTTATCTGTATCTATATATGCAAAAAAGCCAGATACCATCCTCATCCTCTGAAAGGTCCAACCCACTCTATATAGTACTGTACTCACCTCCCCCAGCTGCATCAGGATGTAGAGCAACGGATTCAGGAAGGGGACAGTATAGTTGGAGAGTAGGGGGGAAAGGGAAGGAAGAATGAGGAAACTTCAGTTGTGACTGCAGTGGGGGTATGGACAGGGTCTTGCCCTCAGGAGTCCTTGTGCATGGCAGCCTAAGTGTTCTTCCTCAGTGAGAGCCACATGCACCCTACTTATGGCTAGTGAAAAACAGGCATAACTCCTACCACACAAGTGAAATGATTCTTCCATCTATTGCTTAAATAAAGACTGTAGAAGAGCCAGAAGTAAATTTCTCAATTGCTGGTCTACTATACTTAAATTAACTGTTCAACTCTGCTGCCTTTTTAACAGTTAATTTTCTAATGGGCATTCATTTAAGTTCTTTTTCATTATGGCAACAACATTTATAATCTTAACCATTTACATTGTGGACAAAATAGCTAATATCCTTCAAAGAAATAGAAACCTATGGTTTAGCCTCATACAATTCATCTTGTCAGTTTTTATCACCATGAGGAAAATCTTATTTATAGTTGCAGTGGAAGCAGTGATCATTGTGTTCATATTAATCTCCAAATATCTTTTTCTGATGTTGCAGTCGATACCAGGAGTGGGGTATACCAGAGGACCACGTGTGGTCTTGGGGCTGCAGGTTCCCCACCCCAGATACTTTTCACTATTGCTACATACAAGGATTTGAAAATATAAGACTCTTAGGGACCTAAAATATATCATAAGAAAAACCTTGATATTTGTTTACTACTTAGGCTGGTTCAGACTTTGGGCAGTTAATTTTTACCTAATGTATTTACAAGTTGAACCACTATTAACTTTGTGACCAGATGTTTCATTTGGCAAAATGTAATGGCCACCTATGCAGCCAATTTCAGTAACAATCTTTCATTGATGGAATATACACACTGAATGTACTGAACTTTAATAACATTAGTATATGATGTCATGACCCTTTGCATCATCAAAACCATAAAAATGTCAATACGAGTCGCAACAAATTACTGTAGGCAATTGCTGAGTTCTAGAGCTGTTGCAGCAAACACCTGTGTTGGCTTGAAATCTAACAACTTTTAGAGTTTTGTTACCAGTCATTTGTGGAACAACTTGCACATGTATGGAAAATGTACATTTTTTCATTTGTATGAATGATTACCAGACCTTCAAAAGGAGTGAAAACAAGTTTAATGTAAAAAAGTTAATTTTTAGAATATATTTTAGAGGAAAACATATTAAAATTGGTGTGGTCATTCTTGACAATTGTGAATTGAATCTATATTAATATTCTTCATGTCGTAAGTTCTGCAAATCTGCTTAAACTTTAAAATCCCAAATACATTCACATGAGTGACACTATAATATTTTGAGTGTAGAAAATGCTTGAAAGGTACATTATTATTAATAATAGTCAAAATAATTATTTGAATAATTTTGTATAAGTTTATGCATAACACTTTATGAACTTAATTTCACCCTCTCAAGCATCCTATGTTTTCTTGAAATAATTGTTCTAATATATTTAAAATACCATTGAGCTTATAGTAATAATTATGATGCTGGCCTTTCATACTACATCAAATAATAAATAAAATTGTGTTATTAGGAAAAAATATTTTCTATATACAAAATTCAGAAATGTTATCTCCCACTTTGAAAAGAGGAATAACAAAGAAAGAACTGCTCATCTATTTAATTTCCTCTTTCTGGATGACATATTTTAAATCTCAGGAAAGTGATTTCATATTTCCTTTAAAAGTTATTTGAATGAATTACTAGTCCTATTAAAATAATGCTTATCTTACCATTTCAAAAAAGCAAACTGTTGCTATCATTCCAATCATATTTCATTTTTCTATCTTAAGAGAATGTAAGGGGTATGTTAATAAACAACTTATTCTCTGGTAAGCCTGATACACTCTTAAGTTTAATCTGTATTGTTAACATTTTCTCCATTACTTTCTCAAATCTAGAAAATCAACAAAACAATAAATCAAACCCTAATTTATAGTGCTTGCTGATTTCTGAGTTGTAAACACTTGTACTGAAATTTGAGTAATTGGATCTCCTCAACCCTAGGAGCCAGAGGGAGAAGCTGGTGAAACATATTAATAGCTATCCAGGAAATATGATAGCAAATGCATATTGATGAACATTACTCTGAATTTCACATTGAAAATGTCTGATGTTGATGAAATTTTCAATTAAATCAAAGCTCTTTGATGGACACTGCTAAACGGATTTGGGCTTTCATTTTAGTATTTGGATGACAAGATTCATAATACCTGAAATGCTTGTGTAACAGGGTGTTTAGGTTAAAAGGAAAAAAAAAGCAATTAGTTATTCCTTAGGGCAGCTAGGTGGCCCAGGGGATAGAGCACCAGACTTAGAGTCAGGAAGAACTGAGTTCAAATGCTGCCTTAGACATTTGCCAGCTGTGTAATCCTTGGCAAATCACTTAAACCTGTTTACCTCTGTTTCTTCACCTGTAAAACAAGCTGGAGAAGAAAATGGCAAATCACTCCAGTATCTTTGCCAAGAAAACCCCCAAAAGGGGTCACAAAAAGTCGGACATGCCTGAAAACAACTAAACAACAACAACACTCCTTCTTAACTGGCCCCTACCTTTGTGTGAGCAGAGCCACTCTTTCTCACCCTCTCCCTTCAGCCTTCCTAATAGGTGTGATTTTACTTTGCCCCCTACACAGAGTCTGAGGGTGGCAGTGATTCTGCCAAGACAGAACAATAGGAGCTAAATAGCTGCAGGCCAGCTGTTTCTAAGAGAACTGTGTTTCTGCTTACCAAACCTCCATTACCCTTAACAACACTTTTAACTCATTTGTGCTCAGGAGGGACTCATGACTAGGTTCATGTTGCTTTGCCAGCCTTTCAGGAAAATTATTAAATGTCAGAATCACTAAAATTTTCTTTGAGTTAGCTCCTGAGCCAGAGAGGGAGAAAATTCTTCTGATCCTACAATTTAGAGAAGGCCTTTGCTCAGTCTCCCTTTAATTTTCAACTGCATGACGTGACCACCTGTGTTACTGTTTTGCAACTCCCAGTTCACAATGAAGCACTCAAATCAGAGTATTTATGACTGATCACTTAATATAGCCACGAAATTAAAAATAGTTAAACAGAAGTTATAAATGTAAAGAACATGTAAATGTAAAGAAACGAAAGAACAGCAATAAACTAGAATCAATGTTTCCTCTTCAACAGAGAAAAGAGGGAGGGAACTACTTTGCTATATGCATGAATTCACTTAAAGGGAAAAGTTTGGTACTGATAGCACACTTCTATTCACTCAGACATTAGGCTAGACAGAAGCCCTCCTTCTTCCATTCCATTCCAAGCCAGTCCAGCCACAGAATTCTTCATTTAAGAGAGATACCCAAACTCACACTTAGACATGTGTTTTTGTTATTAAAAAATCAAAGTGAATTCATAATTCATGTTAGAATTTCCTACAATTTAAAAAAAGCAAGCACTTCAACACCTTTGCCAGAGATTTAAGAATGGAAAACTATGGATATGGATATGGATATGATCACTCAACGTCTGAACCAAATGAAGCATTAGAAACAAAGGCATACAATCAATGGCAAGTTGCATATGTATTATCATTTTTCTAATTCTATGAAGTTTCTGATGCTCATGGAATACTCTGCAGATGACTTTGGTGGCTTTTTGTTCTTGACTTATTCCCATCCTTCCAGAGAACAGTCTTGAATGTCTAGTATTGGTTGAAGGTACCAGTTCAGTAGCTCTAGGTTGCTGCAGGAACACTTAGCCCAGATAGAGGCATAGAAGAAGAAATCTATCATGTTCATAATCCTTTTATTCAATTCTGGTCCATGGGAGTCTATAAAGGAAGAAGAATTTTGGTTCCTAATATTGTATTAAGAAGAACTCAAAAACTAGATGATCAGCTTGTCATGGTCCTGAAAATTTTCTCTCCAAAGCCCTATAAAACCAGAAGATCTCAGCACCTCCAAAGACTAATAATTTTTGTTGTCAAGATGAGTTAAGCCTCCCCACAGTGCCGCTTACCTGAAATTGGTTCAATTTTGCCTTATATATGTTGAAAAGGAACTGACTGAAAGAAATTTGTTTTTAGTCTTTTAGACATTTTTATACTTCCGTTAAATAAAAGAAATAATCAGAAAGGAGATTAAAATACAAAGGAACTATATTAGAGTTATGTTGAGTTTACTAAAATACAAAAAACAAAGGAAATACCACCATCTCTGAGGTATCATATTTACAACATACACATTACCATGGCAACAATATGTTTAGAAATTCTTATTCTTTGTTAACCTGATGCCAAACATTTGGAAGTAAAGTGCAGTAAAGAAAATCAATTACACCAATGTTTTGTTTCTTCGTAGTCAAATGACTAGACGTTTAGAAACTTCAGCAGTAGGATGATTAGAACTTAGAACACTTGACTGGAGCAAATGTTGATCCTTTCCGCTTGTTACTTCAGCTAAATGAAAAGTACTAGGGCTTTTCCTAGGATAATGTATCTGGGAGACACTTGTCTTACAGTAGCTAGAAACAATAGAGTTTAGTACTGAGTCAGTAAGAATAATTAGAATAGCAACCTATTAGATGACATAGGCTTCTTTCCCAAATCTTAGCACATAAAATGAGATCTTTGGCTCTGTTCCTCTGTCTTCCTCTCTCCTTACCAGCAGTAATTCTTAAAGTGTAAAAAGATACTATTATAATATGTGTCTTCTGGCCTTCTCTCCCAGAACTAAGCCTGCTACATTTCACCTGCCACGTCATCCCCTCTCCTCTGAGGGACTGGGGCATTTCTTCTTTCTAGCATTGCCTTGAGCCCCTACTACCTATGTTATCCCCGTTTCAAGGAGTTGGTAACTAACATTCCAGTTACTTTAACCACTAAACATTGCCTTTGTTAAAACAAATGAATTTCACAGACAAAACAAGAACATATTTAAAACATTTCTTCAAAAACTTCAGTGTCATATCTTGGTCTCAAGGTGGACATGGGGAAGTGTTTCAACAATCCAGCTAGCAGCTTCTGTGGGGGTGTAAGATCCACCCACAGCCAGCAACCAGAAAGCTGCCAACAGCACAGGTTCTTTTGATCTGCTTAACTAAGGAAAGCAAGGTGACGGGGTTGACAAGTTTACTTTAATCCAGCATACAGATAGCATTCACTTAGTTCAGGGGAAAAAGCCAGCACCTGAACTTCAGAACAAAATACAAAGAAATTACAAACATCAACAGACAGACCCAATACAATTCATAGTTACCAACATCTAGGTTCAGCCTGGGAGCTCAGAACAAGGGCTGGCCCAGAGTCACTCACCACCACTGCTTCGGCAAAGAGCTCCAAAGAACAGACAGCCAACCCCTGGTTTTTATATCTTTTTCAGCATCAGGGGTGAGTCACACATGCGACTCACCCATGTGACCTAGAATCATCACAAAGAGGCAGACTTAAACCCACATGGTCTAAAAGCCTCTGCTGTTCCAGACGTGTAAAATGGCCCTCCTTGGAGTTAGCCCTCCTTGGGCCCCACCTTAGTTGCCAATCCACACCCACTAAGGTTTTACACCTAATAGGGGTTTGGGCCTGGGGCTTAGCACCTAGTAAGACTCAATGAATTACTTGAAGGGAACAAAAGCCAAACTCTTCAAGGGCACTTGGTTGAACTAAGTGCTAAGGAGCCCATTTTGCTTACCAACACAGGAGGTGGGTGTAAAAGAGAGATAATTAGGCTCATAATTCAGTTCTTACATAACACTGGTCCTACTAAACTCAAGTGCAGAAGCAGAATGACTGGAGCAAATCCAAAGTCTCAAAGATACTCCTTGCTCTTCAGGGCATTTATACTGGCAACACCAGCCCTAGATTCTGATTTCTGGATTGTTGTGGCTCACTCTCCAAACTAGTTTGGAGATTCTACTTTCTGAACTTATGACCAAATAATATAAACAAGGAAATCCCAAAAGAGGAAATTCAAACTATCAATAATCGCATGAAAATAGGCACCAAAACACTACTAATAATGCTTACTCATTCAATCAATCAACAAACAAACAACACATGGAGAGAAATTGGGACCCTAGAGGGAAAACTTCTAGGGTTTTAGGAATATTTAAGATTTTGGGAGTTTTAATAATGTGGATAAGCTGGAAGATTTCTCAGTAAGATCAGTGGAGAAGCAAGGATGCCCATTATCACTTCTAATATTTAATAATGTACTAGAAATGTTAGCTTGAGTAATAAGAGAAGAAAAAGAAATTGAAGGAATTAGAATAGGCTTCGAGGAAACAAATCTGTCACTCTCTGCAGATGAAATGATGGTATCCTTAGAGAATCCTAGAGAATCAAGTAAAAATCAATGTGAAATAATAAACAACTTCAGCAAAATTGAGGGATATAAAATGAACCCATATAAATCACTGCCATTTCAATATATTACTAACAAATCCAAACAGCAAGAGATAGAGAAATTCCATTTAAAATAACTGTGGCCAATATAAATTATTTCAGAGTCTACCTGTCAAAACAAACCCAGGAACTATATAAACACAATTACAAAACATTTTTCACACAAATAAAGTCATATCTAAACACTTGGAAAAATATCAGTGCTCATGGGTAACCTGAGCTAATATAATAAAAATGATAATTCTACCTAAATTAATTTACTTATGCAGCGCCATACCAATCAAGCTACCAAAAATTATTTCATAGAGCTAGAAAAAAAACAATAACAAAATTCATCTACAAAAACAAAAGGTCCCAAATAGCAAGGGAATTAATGAAAAGAAATGCAAGGGAAGGTGGCCTAGCCATATCAGATCTTAAATTATATTGTAAAGCATCAATCATCAAAACTACTAGGGACTGGTTAAGAAATAGAGTGGTGGATCAGTGGAATAGGTTAGGTATACAAGACACAATAGTCAATCACTATAGTAATATCCTGTTTCATAAACCCAGACTCCAGTTTCTAGGATAGGAACTCACTATTTAACAAAAACTGCTGAGAAAACAGGAAAAGGTGTGGCAGAAACTAAGCATGGACTAACATCTTACACTTTACACCAAAATAAAGTCAAAGTAGGTACACAATTTACATACAGAGGCTGTATCAATAAGCAAACTAGGTGAGCAAGGAATAATTTACTTGTCAGACTATAGAAAAGGGAAGAATTATGACCAAACAAGAGATAGAGAACATTATGAAATGCAAAATTGAAATTTTGATTACATTAAATTGAAAAGTTTTCGCACAAACAAAGCCAATGCAACAAAGATTAGAAGGGAATAAGAAATCTGGGAAATAATTTCTACAGCCAGTGTCTCTGATAAAGGCCTCATTTCAAAAATATATATAGAACTGAGTCAAATTTAGAAGAATACAAGTCATTCCCTAATTGATAAATGGTCAAAGTATACGAACTGGCAGTTTTCAGAAGAAAAAAAAAATAAGCTATCTATACTCATATGAAAAAATGCTCTAAATTGCTATTTATTAGAGAAATGCAAATCAAAATGACTCTGAGGTGCCATCTCAGACCCAGCAGGTTGGCTAACATGACAAAACATGAAAATGATAAATGTTGGAGAAGATAGGGGAAAATTGGAACACTAATGCATTGTTGGTGGATTTGTGAACGGATCCAACCATTGTGGAGAGCAATTTGGAACTATGCTCAAAGAGCTATAAAACTGTGCACGCTCTTTGATCCAGCAATACCATTTCTAGGTCTGTAATTCAAAGATAGCATAAAAATGGGTAAAGTACCCATATGTACAAAAATAGCAGCTCTTTTTGTGATGGCTAAAGATTGGAAATTGAGGGAATATCCATCAATTGGGGAATGGCTGAAAAAGTTGTGGCATATGAATGTAATAGAATACTATTGTGCTATAAGAAATGATGAGCAGATGGACTTCAGAAAAACCTGGAAAGACTTATATGAACTGATGCTGAGCGAAGTGAGCAGAACCAGGAGAACATTATACACAGTAACAGCCACATCATTTGATGACTAACTTTAATAAACTTACCTCTTCTCAGCAATGCAAGGATCTAAGACAACTCCAATAGACTCATGATGGAAAATGCTATCCACATCCAGAGAAAGAACTATGGAGTCTGAATACAGATTGAAGCATACTATTTACTCTCTGGTTTTTTGTTGTTATTTTGTTTTGTTTCTTCTTTCTTGTGGTAACTTGTGGCAATAACATGATTAAAGATCTTTTCCACCCATTCAATAGGCCTCAGGTGGAGCTAGTTAAGGAAAGTTTCTCAGGTGGAGCTAGTTAAGGGAAACTTGATTAGGAGAGGCTTATTGGTAGGCAGGTTTATACCCTTTACTTACTAGGTTATGAGAGGTTTGAAACTCTCAGTGTCCTAAGGAGTGGTGCTAAGACCAGAGCCAATTGTACGTGTGCTGAGTTCTAGCCAATCAGGTGTACACAAATTCAGCCAATCAGAGACCTGAGTTCTAGCCAATCAAATGCAGGCTAGGATTGTATATAAAGAGAGCCCAGAACTGAGAGCAGCAGAACTGAGAGTGGCAGAAATGAGAAAGAGAATTGAGAAGAAGACATCAAGAAGACATTGAGGCAGCCGGTGTCGAGAGACTGCAGAGTGGAGAGTGCAGACAAGAGAGTTGTGAAGGTCAAAGAGCTGAGAATCTACAGCATTGAGAGATTGGAGAACTGAGAGTCCAGAGAATCCAGGAGACTGCAAGGACTCTAACTGCAAGGCCTTTCAGAACTGCAAGAGAGGATGCAGGCAAGTAGTTAGGATTCGTGAGTGATTGTTTATGGGAAGGCCCTAGGATGGGAGAAGGTTACAGGATGACTTGGTTCCTTGCTATAATACTGTTTTATAATTTCCTTGTTGATACATTGAGATGGGCATGCTGGTTTTGGAATATAATTACTGCTATATCAAATTGGAGTCATTGGTCTTGAGATTGGATCCTCTGGTATCTAAATAAATGTTGTACTTCCTCTGCCTTCTACCTAGAGAGCTTTTCATACTTTGTGATTCTGAAGCTTAGTTAATATAACAAATATGACACTTCTACCTAAATTAATTTACTTATTCAGTGCCATACCAATCAAACTACCAAAATATTTTATAGAGCTAGGAAAAACAGTAACAAGATTCATCTGGCAGAACAAAAGGTCAAGGATATCAATGGAATTAACGAAAAAAAATGTAAAGGAAGGTTTCCTAGCCATGTCATATCTAAAACTGTACTATAAAGTGGCAGTCATCAAAAGTATTTGGTCCTGGCTATGAAATAAAATGGTGGATCAGAATAGATTTCATATACAAGACACAGTAGTCAATGATTGTAGTAATCTACTGTTTGATAAACCTAAAGCCTTAAGCTTCTGGGATAAAAACTCACTATATGACAAAAACTGCTGGGAAAATTGGAAAATAGTGTGGCAGAACCTAGGCATAGACCAACATCTTACACCCTATACCAAGATAAGGTCAAAATGGGTAAATGGTTTAGACATAAAGGATGATACCAAAAGCAAATTAAGAGACCAAGGAATAGTTTACCTGTCAGATCTATGGGGAAGGGAAGAATTTATGACCAAAAAAGAGATAGAGAACATTATGAAGTGCAAAATTGATAATTTTGATTACATTAAATTGAAGTGGTTTTGCACAAAGCCAATGCAACTAAGATTAGAAGGGAAGGAGAAAGCTGGAAAATAATTTTTACTGCCAGTCTTTCTGATAAAAGCCTCATTTTAAAATATATAGAGAACTGAGTTGAATTTATAAGAATACAAGCCATTCCCCAATTGATGAATGGTCAAAGGATATGAACTGGCAGTTTGCAGAGGAAGAAATTAAAGCTGTCTGCAGTCATATGAAAAAATGCTCTAAATCACTATTGATTAGAGAAATGCAAATTAAAATAACTCTGAAGTACCACCTTACACTTATCAGATTGGCTAATATGACAAAACAGGAAAATGATAAATATAGGAGAAGGTGTGGGAAAATTGGAACACTAATGCACTGTTGGTGGAGTTGTGAATTGATCCAACCATTCTGGAGAGCAATTTGGAACTATGCCCAAAGGGCTATAAAATTGTGCATACCCTCTGACCCAGCAATATCACTTCTAGATCTGTGTCCCAAAAAGATTATTAAAAATGGGCAAGGACCCACACGTACAAAAATATTTATAGAAGCTCTTTTTGTGGTGGCCAAGAATCGGAAACTGAGGACATGCCCATCAACTGAGGAATGGCTGAATAAATTGTGATATACAAAAGTAATGGAATGCTATTGTGCTATTAGAAATGAACAGGCAGATTTCAGAAAAACCTGGAAAGATTTACATGAACTGATGCTGAGTGAAGTGAGCAAAACCAGGATAATATTGTACAGCAATATTGTGTGATGATCACCTTTGATAGACTTGGCTCTTCCCAGCAATGCAATAATCTAAGACAATTCTAAAAGACTCATGATGCAAAATGTTATCCACATACAGAGGAAGACCTATGTATGCAGATCAAAGCATTCTATTTTCACTTTTTTGTTTTTTCTTTCTTGCAGTTTTCCCCTTTTGTTCTGATTCTCCTTTCAGAGCATGACTAATGTGAAAATATGTTTAATATCATTGTACATGTATAACCTATATCAGATTGGTTGCCCTTTCGGGGTGAGGAAAGGGGAGGGATGGAAGCAGAAAAAATTTGGAACTCAAAATCTTATAAAACTGAATGTTGAAAACTATCTCTACATGTAATTGGAAAAAATAAAATTCTATTTTGTGGGGAAAGTAAATAAATAAATAACTCCTACCCCTATTCCCCCAAAAGGCAGGACATCAGTGTTGGAGAAAGACTCCATGGCTGAACTGAGTTGGCTCCTTGCAAGGTGCAGAATCTTAGGTGCTTGGGTCTTTTTTTTAACTGAACTCAGCAGGGCCCTCAGGTGCTGATATGGCTCTTCACAGGGTTTAGACATGTCTAGACTGAGCCATGGGCACCTAGGTGGCACGGTGGATAGAGTGCTGGGCATGAAGTCAGGAACACTCATCTTCCTGAGTTTAAATCTGGCCTCAGACACTTTAAGTCATTTAACTCTATTTGCCACAGTTACACATTCATAAAATGAGCTGGAGATGAAAATTGTAAACTACTCTAGTATCTTTGCCAACAGGATCACAAAGAGTCAGACAGGCCTGAAATGCCAGACTGAGCCTGGCAGGTCATTCTGCCACTGGCAGGTATCAGATCAGGCCAGATAGTATTCTTTTTTTTTGACATTTAATTTCTGAATGTCTTGATTTACTTTCTGAGACTGAGTTGTTTAAGATTTTTTTTTCTTCTTTTTTTGCTAATTTAGGTAACTTACATTGGTAGAGTCATTGATTTTGTTGAAATATTTGTTTTGTTGTTTTATAATTTTGCATAGTGGGTTGTGATAATATATCCATTATTCCATCTCCATCTGTTCATTGTGAATACTCCTTGTTCATTGTTTTTTCAGACATTAGAGTTTCCTCTCTGTTTCCACCTCTTTTATGTCTCTTTCTCTTTCTTTCTCTGACAGTTAAAGTTTAATCAGTGTTGTCAGTTTAAAAAAAACAGCTCTTAGTTTTGTCGTTCCTTTAAGAGTCTTTTCATTTGTCCTTTTATCTATTTTTCTTCTCTTTTTGAAGATTTCTCCTTTTTATTTTGGGCTAATTCCTTTATTTTCTTGTTTAAAAATTATATGTTTGATTCATTAAAATTCTCTCTATTTGGTTGATGTATGTTTTCAGATTCATATATAAATAAATGTATATATAGCTTATCTCCCCTCCCTCTGAGTACATCTTTAGCTATGCCCCCCAAACTTTTTTATGTTATCTCACTGTTATCATTCTGGTATCATAGTTATTAGTGGTTTCCATGATTTTTGTTTACTGACTCATTATTCATGTAATCATCATTTAATTTGCTTTTAAATCTGAATCTTTTACAATTGTGATCCTATTATCTATAGTCATTATTATTTTATTGTTTTGGTTTGTAAAGTTTATCTTCATTATTTTTGCCCATATACATTTATTTGCAATTTTCTGTGCCCTGCCACATAGCCTATTTTTGTATGTGTACCATGTGATGCTAAGAAATATTTATATTATTTTATGGTCCCATCCAGAAGTATCCATGATACATTTCTATCAAAGCTAATGTTTTCAATAATTTGTTAAATTCTCCATTTTCTTTTTTTGTTCACCTTTGTATTAGACTTATCTATATCTGAGACAGGATCACCAAAGTTTACTATTATTATTGTGTTATCAACAACACCTTTTTGTAATTCAATAAGCTTTTTCTTCTATGAATTTATATGCCATTTGATTTATCTACATTCAACAATATTGTTTCATTGTCTTTGGTGCATTTGAAAATATTGTAACTTTTTTGTGTATCTATCTGAATTTGGTATATTTTCATTTTTGCTTTCTCTGAATGATTACAACTCTTGCTTTTTGGGAACACCTGATTCATAGTAATTTTTATTAAGACCTGTTATTTTCATTTTGTATTTATATTTATTTTTTATGTATTTCTTGAATGCAGCAAGTTGTTGGGCTCTGTTACCGGGTATTTTCTTACATCTTATTGGATTTTAATCCATTTACTTTTTGGGCTAGCACTATTAGATTTATCTTTCTCTATTTTTAAAAATTGATTTTTATATTTTTCCTCTTTTAAGTCAGCTTTTTGTTCCTGTGATTAATTCTACATAAAACAATTCATACATTAATCATCTATTCCCCTGAGGTTCTCTCCAACTCACATTTACTTGTAATATCCAAATCTCTTTAAAGTCACTTAAATTGTTCATCTTTCTTCCTTTGTTTTGTAGCATAAGCTCTGGACTTGCTTTCCTAAAGCTCCTCAAGCTGTCAGGCTACTTACTTCTTTTCTCACCTTACTGCATTAGTCTCTGATCCAGTAACACTGGCCTCCTGACTGTTCTACAAAGAAGACACTCCATCTCTCAGCTCCAGGCATTTTTTTCTGGCTGTCTTCCATGCCTGGAATGCTCTCACTCAACTCTGCCTACTCATTTTCTTGCCTTCCTTTAACTAACTAAATTCTATTTTTCACAAGAAGCTTTATCTTACCCCCTCTTAAGTCTAGTGACTTCTATCTGTTAATCATTTCCTATTTATTCCCTAATATGAACTGACTTTGTAAATATTTGTTTCCATGTTGTCTCCCTCATTAAATTATAAGATCTTGAGGGCAGTGACTCTTTTCTTTTTGTAACACCAGCGCTAAGATCACTGTTGGCATGTAGTAGGTGCTTAATAAACATTTATTGACTGATTAATCAAGGTTCTGGGTTAGCATTGAGGGGTAAGAGAGTTTCTCTAGTACTATCACTCCATTAGTATTCTCCCCATTGATATCTATTAGCCAGCCAGACCTATTTAGCTACTAGAAATGGGTATTTGGAGGTAGAGTCAAAAGGGCAGATCAGAGGCAGCAATCCAGCTGAATTCTTTCAACATACCCTTTTAAACAACTTTAAAATAACAACTTGAGTGAAATTTTGAAGCAACAGAGCCAACAAAAGGTCAGAGTGAAACAACTTCTAACCTAAGAAAAATTAGGAGATTGACAGGAGAGGTTCGTGACACCAGGGTGGAAGCTGTTCTGTAGCATGCTCATGGCCCAGCACCAACAGCAACCATAGCAATAGCAGCAGCAATAGCAGCAGCAGCAGAAGCAGCTTTGGTATCTCTTAGTTCAGAGATGGTCATAAAGAGATTACAGGGGAACCATCGCTGGCACTGTATGTAGCTGATGAAGATGGGCAATTCTATTGCTCATACGCTGTTCTGGTTTGCAATTCTAGGACAGAGAGGAGCACTAGTGCTTGAAGCTACAGGAGAGCAGAAGCCCTTCCTGAGTAAAGACCAAAGTGCAGACCAGGAGAGCAATGACCACACCACTCTCCAGATCTCATTCTCTTGGAAGCAATGAAAGCTTGCAGACCCCCAGAGCTAGCTCTGAAAACAGTAGCTAAAAAAGCCTGATGCTTCTGACAGGGTCTCTGTACCCTGAGGTGAGCAAAACCAAGTTTAAAATGAAATTCAAAGTAAAGGAAAAAACTGGAAAATGAACAAATAACAAAAACCCCCACCAACCTGATCATAAAAAGCTAGTATGGTGGTAGGGAAAACCAAGATGCAAACTCAGAAGAAGAAAGAAGACAAAAATGCAAAAAATGTCTACAAGCAAGTCTCAAAGAAAAAAAAAACTACTAATCTGACACAGACCCAGCAAAAATTATTGGAGGAGATAAAGAGATAAGAAGAATGGTAGGGAAAATTTTTGGGAAAGAAATGAAAGTGAATGCAAGAAAATTATGAAAAGGGAATTAACAACTTGGTAAAAAGAGGTGAAAAAAATACTGAAAAAATAACACCTTAAAAACCAGAATTGGCTTAATGGTAAAAGAGGTACAAAAACTCAGTGAGGAAAAATACTCCTTAAAAAGCAGAATAGGCCAAATGGAAAAAGAGGTACAAAATCTCACTGGAGAAAATAATTTATTTAAAATTAGAATTGGACAAATGAAAGCTAATGATTCCATGAGACATCAAAAAACAATAAAACAAAGTAAAAAATGAAAAAAATAGAAGAAAATGAGAACTATCTAATTAAAAAACTGACCTGGAATATAGATCCAGGAGAGATAATTTAAGAATTATTGGACTACCTGAAAACCATGATAAAAAAAGAGCCTAAACATCATGCTTCAAGAAATTGTAAAGGAAAATTTCCCAATATATTTGGTCCAGGGAGTAAAATAGAAATTGAAAGAATGAACTGATTACCTTTGGAAAGAGATCCCAAAATGAAAACTCCTGAGACTATTATAGCCAAATTCAAAAGCTACCAAATCAAGGAGAATGTATTGTAAGCAGCCAGAAAGAAACAATTCAAATATTGTGGGGCCACAGTCAGGATCACACAAAATTTAGCAGTTTTCATGTTAGAGGAGTTGGGATATGATATTCTGGAAGGCAACAGAATTAGGATTACAACCAAGAATAACCTACCCAGAAAAACTGAGTATAATATTTTAGGGGGTAAAATAGATATTTAATGAAGTACAGGACTTCTAATGATTCCTGATGAAAAGGCGAACAAAAAATTGGACATTCAAACTCAACTTAAGAAAAACATGAAAAAGTAAACATGAAAGAGAAATCATAAGAGACTCAATAAAGTTAAACTGTTTACGTTTCTATATGGGGAGATAATAACTCCTGAAGAACTTTATCGCTATCAGGGCAGTTAAAAGGAGTTTATGTAGACAGAGGGCATGGGTGTGAGTTGATTCTATTGGAATGACCTCCAAAAATGATGAAGAGGTGATAAAGAGGGATACACTGGGATGGAGAGGGAGGGAGAGGTAGGGGAAATTTTCCTCACATAAAAGATGCATTTACAGTAGAGGGGAAAATATGGGGAGGAGTGGACTACTCTTGAATTTCACTCTCATCAGAATTGTTTCAAAGAGGGAAAAATATATGTGTGTGTGTGTGTGTGTATGTGTATATGTATGTATATGTGTATATATGTACATATGTGTGTGTACTCAGTTGGGTATAGAAATCTACCTTACCCAATAGAAAATGATAGAGAGAAGAAAAAGCAGAAGAAGAAAATGGGATGGAGGGAAATACACAGTGGAGTAATCTTAACTGTGAATGTGAATGAGATAAGTTAACAGATAAAATGGAAGCAAATAGCAGAATGGATTAGAAACTGGAATCCAAAATATGTTGTTTACAAGAGACATACTTGAAACAGAAGACACACACAGAGTTGAAATAAAGGGCTGCAGCAGAAATGTAAAAGGCAGGGGGTAGTAAACATGATCTCAGACAAAGGAAAAGCAAAAATAGACCTAATTAAAAGAGAGAATCAAATAAACTACATTTTGCTAAATGGTATGATAGACAATGGAGTAATATAAAAAAAATTTACTGTAATTTTCCCTGCTAATGGCCTCACTTCTCAAATTTATGGAGAACTGAATTAAATCTACAAATATGAGCCATTCTCCAGGTGATAAATTGGCAAGGTATATAAACAAGCAATTTTCAGAAGATGAAATCAAAGCTATCAATAATCTTATATAAATCCTCTAAATCACTATTGATTAGAGAAATACAAATAAAAACAATTCTGAAGTAACACCTCACACCTATCAGAAATGATGAATGTTAGAGGGGATGAGGCACACTAATGAATTGTTGATAATATAGTGAATTAGCCCAATCATTTTGGTAAACAATCTGGAACTGTGACCAAAAGGCTATAAAACTGTGCATACTAGGTCTGTATGACAAAGAGATCAAAGAAAAAGGAAAAGTACATATACATACAAAAATATTTATAACAGCTTTTTTTGTGGTGCAAAGAAAATTGAGAGAATTCTCATCAATTGGGAAATGGCTGAACAAGTTATGGCATATTATTGAGATGGAGAACTATTGTGCTAAAAGAAATGAAGTGGTAGTTTCAGAAAACATGGCAAAACTGATGGAAAATGAAGGAGAAGAACTGGGAGATCATTATGCACAGTAACAGCAATGGTTCAACTATGAAAGACTTGGCTACTTTGATCAATGCAATGATCCAAGACAATTACAAAAGACTATGAAAAAGTGCTATTCACTTCCAGAAAGAGAACTGATGAACTCTGAGTTCATATTGAAGTATACTTTTCTCACTTTTTTTGCTCCCCCTCCCAATATAATTCATATCATGTTGTTTCAGTGGATGCGGAAGGGAGAAGTGAGAAGGAGAATTTGGAACTCAAAATTTAAAAAGAAAAGAATGTTAAAAATAAATGTGTAATCATTTAAAAAACAGGTATTTGCTAAATTGATACAATAAAAATAGTTAGCACAAAGCATCCTCCCAAACTGAAGACAGACTCTCCCAACAGTACATTGAGATTCCAGGAGGAAGTGGCTCATGCTTAAAGAGTAAATGAAGCAAAGGGATAATGCCTAACTTCCAGTTGATGAAAGTCATGATGTAGCCATCATGAAGTTTCCTTTAGGTATAGCTTTCAGCTAGGGTCCTTATAGAATCATGAATGCCTTTTCACTCCCAATGCAGACATTGCTGGCAGCCACTGCTGTTTCCAGAGACACTGCTATCAATACAGATGGGAAATCCCAAATCTTCCAACATTTCAAAGTTCACATAAATGGAGGAGGAATGAACACAGTTACAAAACACTTCACACAAATGAAGTCAGATCTAAACAATTGGAAAAATATGAATTGCTCATGGATAATCTGAGCCAATGTAACAAAAACAACATTTCTGCCCAAATTAATTTACTTATTCAGTGCCATACCAATCAAACTATCAAAAAAAGTGTTTTATAGAGCTAGAAAAAATGACAAAATTCATCTAGAAGAATAAAAAGTCAAAAACATCAAGGGAATTAATAGAAAAAGTACAAAAGAAGGTGGCCTTCCACCTTTCCAGTCTCAAACTATGTTATAAAGCAGCAAACATTAAAACTATCTGGTATTGGCTAGGAAATAGAGTGGTGGGAGGCAACTAGGTGGCGCAGTGAGTACAGCACCAGCCCTGGAGTCAGGAGGACCTAAGTTCAAATCCAACCTCAGACACTTGACACACTAGCTGTGTGACCTTGGGCAAGCCACTTAACCCCAATTGCCTTGCCTTCCTCCCTTCACAAAAAGAAGTGGTGGAAATAGAGTGGTGGATTAGTGAAATAGATTAGGTACACAAGACACAGCAGTAAATGATTATAGTAACCTAGTGTTTGATGAATCCAAAGATCCCAGCTTCTGGGATAAGAAATCACTACTAGACAAAAACTTCTGGGAAAACTGGGTAAGAATATGGCAAAAACTAGGTATAGACCAGCATCGTACACCATATATTAAGATGAGGTCAAAAACAAATTAGGAGAGCAAGGAATAGTTTACCTGTCAGATCTACAGAGAAGGAAACAATTTATGACCAAACAAGAAATAGAGAGTTGCAAAATATAAAATGGATAATTTAAATTTGTTATGTGATTGTTTGATATTCAAAAATTTTTACACAGACAAAACCACTGTAACCAACGTTAGAAAGGACACTGGGAAATAATCTATATAGCAAGTCTTTCTGATAAAGGCCTCACTTCTCAAATATATACAGAACTGAATCAAATTTATAAGAACATAAGCCCTTCTTCAATTGATAAATAGTCAAAGGATATGAACAGGAAGTTTTCAGGTGAAGAAATCAAAACTTTCTACAGCCATATGAAGAAATGCTCTAAATCACTACTGATTACGGAAATGCAAATTAAAACAACTCTGAGGTACTATCCCACACCTATCAGACTGTCTAATATGACAGAAATGAGAAATGATAAGTGTTGGAGAGGATATGGGAAAACTGGGATGCTAATGTACTGTTGTGAACTAATCCAATTATTTTGAAGAGCAATTTGGAACTATGTCCAAAAAAGGCAATGAAATGTGCATACCCTTTGATCCAGAAATACCACTACCTAGTCTGTATCCCAAAGAGATCATAAAAAAGGGGAAAGGACCTATATGCGTAAAAATATTTGTAGCAGCTCTTTTTGTGGTGGCAAAGAATTGGAAAAGGAGAGGCTGCCCATCAATTGGGGAATGGCTGAACAAGTTATAGTACATAAATATAATGGAATACAATTGAAAGTATGAGCAGGCAGAGTTCAGAAAAACCTAGAAAGCTTACGTGAACTGATGCAAAGTGCAGTGAGCAGAACCAGGAGAATATTGTACACAGTATAAGCAACATTGTGTGATGATCATCTGTGATGATTATATTCTTCTTAAATACGATCATCTAAAGACAATTACAAAGGATCCATGATGGAGAATGCTATTCACAACCAGAGAAAGATTTGATGGAGTCTGAATGCAGATCAAAGCATACTATTTTCACTTTCTTTCTTTTTTTTGTGGTTCTTTTGGTCTGCTTCTTCCACAACATGACTAATATGTTTTACATGATTGCACATACATGATATATATAAAATGGCTTACCATTTTAAGGAAGAGTTACTAATGGAGGGAGGGAGAAAATTTTTAACTCAAAGTTTTTATAAAAAGACTGTTAAAATTATATTTACATGTAATTGGAAAAATATTAATTGAATTAATTAATTTAATTGATTAATTAAACATAAAATAAATGGAGGCAAAGAAGGTTATTTTTCCTCATGTCCTGAGTGATTCCCTTTCAGCAGCTAGGCTGAAGCCTCTTTTTTGTTTTGGCCTACACTATAATGATGAGGTTCTCAACTGTTAAACAATTTCATCATTCTCTACTCCTTTCACCTCCAGGATCAAATACAAAATCCTCTGTTTGGAACTTGAAGTCTTCTGGAATCCTTGCCGGGGATAAGGGGCTTGATCTGAAGGTGGTGCCACAGCCCTATGTCTGGCTAAATCCCTGGCATCTGGCCCCAGCTTCTAGTGACCCAACATGTGAAATATCTTGGCACCATCTTCTTTTCCTTATGCAGTTGCTGTAATTTGGCTCCCCAGAGAGTTCTGAGGCATATGGCTGAGTGCTTCAAACCTTTAATTTCTTTATGTAATCACCTACTGGGATTTGACTTTGTCCTATTCTACAACTGGAACAGGCCACATCTGAGATTCCCCATGGCTTCAGGACCTATTTACTAGTGATCACACTGACTTCAGGCCCTTTTGGCTTATCTCCTACCAGAGTGGCCATAAGCTTCTGGAAGTCTTCTTTAGCAGTTCTGGACTGAATAAAAGAGCTTACCATTGTTACCCTATCATTTTATTTATCTTTATGTCATCTGACACCCCTTTTCATCTTTGCTATGATCTTTCTTAGGCAAACAGAGTTTCATTGGAACCTTCAATGAAACTGTCTTTTCTAAAAGAACTGTATTTTCTATATCATCTTGTGAGAGCAGGAATTAAATATTTTATAAGTTTCACTCAATACCTAGTATGCTGTAGGCATTTTTATGTTTAATCTTAATAGATAGCAATTATTATAATAATAGTTAATAACTAAGAATAATAAATCTGGCAATTCTTCAAGTGTTAATATTCTCATATTGACAGATATCCTCAGGTCTTTTCAAAGCAGGATTTCTTCAAATCTTCACTTAAAATTTGTTTTCCTCCTACTTATAATTCAAATAGCACATGCACTTCAAGTCATTACTTGCAAAAAAAGCATAACTGAAACTTGAACAGGCAAAGGGAAAAATGTTTCCATTTCCACCAGACATTAAAAGATTTGGGCATCTATTCATATTTTTCTCGTTAGCCTTGTAATCTGAAACATCTGTAATGATTTAGTAAATTAAATCTATAACAACAACAAATCAAAGAGCTTGTAATGAATACAATGCAAAATATCCCCATAAGATTGTCTGTTGTTCTTTTCTTGACGGACAGCATGGTCAAATGGCTACAGCTAGCCATGTATTGACTGTAAATAAAGCAATGGATACAATTGTGGCAGTAATGTCTTAACAGACAAACCAGTTCCCTTTGCTTTTACCACCTTTATATCAAAATGTTTCTTTTGGCAACCTCCTCCCAACTTCTTTATTTTTTTCAAGAGAACCCAATATTCTCACCCCTCTAGCTTGAAACCTTAGATTTAGCTTTCCTTTGTTTCATCTTTCATTTAGCTGATCATTCACCAGTGTATGTCATTGTATTTCTTCAGCATCTTTTGGATTGGACTAGTCCTTTCTTTTCCACTGTAAAAACCCACATCCAAACTCTTATCATCTTACACCTGGACTATTACAAATACTTGGTCTCTCCATTGCTAGTCTAAATTCCAGACTATACAACAATTTTCTTATCTGTAAAACAGAGCTTCACTTACTGATTTCTATAGATAGTGGAGTGGGGAGAGAATTTCATTTCCTTTATGTAAAAGATCAGAAAAGAAGCACGGCTAGGAGGCTGGTGCTAGTGTCAAGAAGACCTAGATTCAAGTCCTGATTTTGATATGTACCAACTATCAAATCAAGAGTCATCATGCCATGAGCAAACACCATCAACATTACTCTGCTCCAGGCATCTCTCCAAGATTATTAGGCACTGACCTGCATCCACCAAAGGAATTTTTAGACCACATCTCAGGAAAACAAAAACAACTTCTTTGTAGCTTGAATTTCAGAGCTGTGCAGAAAAGTATTTGGCCTGCTTACCTGCATGGGCAGTTTAGGGAAAGACTATGGGAGTATATGTTTCCTTCTGTACTTCAGAGAATTGTTGATTATAAACAGTACACAAACTTGTCCTATACAACTCTACTTTGTGTTAATAATCATAGCTAGGGTCCTAAGGAACACAGAGACTACCTCTGGAGAGGATTCTGGGAAGATGGCGGAGTAGGCCAGAAAATTTCAGGCTTTCAAGATTTTCCTCCACAAAAGAGATAAAATAGTACCTCTGGGTGAACATAGAGTGGTGAAAACAAATAAGAGTAGAGGCAGAACAGGGGTTCTCTTTGGACAATTGGAGAAGACCTGAAGAAAAATCTCAGGACTAGTTTTCCTCCCTGTGAAGAGTAAACACCTCCAGGCTAGGGCCCACTTAAATAACAAGCAGCAAGCCCTGGGGTTAGCTGGATTGAGAGGCTACCTGAGCCCCAGTCACAGGAACGTTTACTCCTGGGACAGTGAGGGGAGTTGAGTATCTGACCTGGGGAAGATCTAGGGAACCTCTGCTGGACAAGGACCACCAGACCCAGCTGTGTTTCAAAGAGCAGCAGGGGCAAGAAGGAAAGAGCACATGCCCAGTGAGTACAGAAGCAGTGGGGCAGGACACTGCTGGCTGCGGGCACTTACAGGAGCTAGAGGTCTTGGTTTGAGTTCAAGGTCAGAGGGGAGAACTGAAGAGGATCAGAGGCCAGAGGCACCATCCCCCATACCACAGGACTAGAGGTGATTATAAAAACTAAATTATTACCAAAAAATGCACAGGCAAAGGAGAAAGAATCCAACCACAGAGAACTACTATGGGAATAGAGAAGACTGGGGTTTGTCTTCAGAGGAGGATACTGAAGCAAAGAAACCCTCTGCTACCCCAAAGAGTAATGTCAAATGATCACCTGCCCCAAAATAATTCACTGAAGAACTTTAAAAAGACTTTAAAAATCATATGAGAGAAATTGAGGAAAAATCAAAAAGAAAAATAAGAATAATACAAGAAAAACAAGAAAATTATGACAAGAAAGTCAACTAATTAGAAAAGGAGATCCAGAATCTTAAGGAAGAAAATGATTCCTTGAAAATCAGAATGGGGCAAGGGGAAACCAGCGAAGTTATAAGAGATGAAGAAACAAAAAAATAAAATATAAAGAATGAAAAATAGAAGAGAATGTGAAATATCTCATAAGAAAAACAATGGATCTAGAGAAAAGATCAAGAAGAGAAAACATAAGAATAATTAGACTACCTGAAAGCTATGATAAAAAAAGAATCTTGATACAATAATACAAGAAATAATTAAAGAAAGTTGTCTTGAAGCTTTAGGACAAGAGAGGAAAGTAGAAATGGAAAAAATCCACTACCTGAAAGAGATTCTACAAAACTCACAGGAATATTATAGTTAAATTCAGAAACCCCCAGATCACGGACAAAATATTATGAGCAAGAAGGAAAAAAATTACATATGATGGTACCACAATTAGAATCATGTAAGACCTAGTAGTGGCAACACTAAAAGATCACAGATCTTGGAACACTATATATTGAAGAGCAAAAGAACTGGGGCTCTTGCCAAAATCATCATACTCAGCAAAGCTGAGCATAATTCTCAATGAAAAAAAAAATGGATATTTGAGCAACTGTCAGATTTTCAGGACTGTGTTAAAAAAAAATTCCTGAACTCAATAGAAGATTTAACATACAAGAGCCAACAGAAATATAAGGTATATACCAATGACCAATTACAAGGCACTAACTAGGGATAGAATGTTGAATGATAAATCATTACAGAAGATCTTCCATATTATACTATAAGCCCGGCTTTTCTTCCTTCCTCCATCCCCCAGCTCCTGCAAGATCTTTAGACTTTACAGCTTGGAATAAAGAATCAGACATTCCTCTCCAACTGATAAACCTTCAAGAATGAACCTCTCAGGTATTATAGGCCCAAACAAAGAGTTGAATACACTTCTACCAGGAGACAGATAGGTCTTGAACAAAGGACAGGAAATTCTGAAACTGCTTCTTGAGGACCTAGCCAATTCTCAAAAACAAAGTGATTGACAAGATCTTCCCCTCCCTAGGGGAGTGGCTACCCTCAATGCCTGGGAACAATCTGGGATAGTTAGCAGTAGGCCCTCCTTGTTCAGGAAGCTATAAAAGTCTCCACCTGGAACAAGTGGGTGGGGATCTCATTCATGGGGAGGAAGCTTCCTGGGATCAGTTTCCCTCTTGGGCCTTGATTGAGCTGGGCTATGTAAACCAGGACTCTCCTCAACTTTGAAAGGATCAAGTGCTAGAGTTCCCCCGAGAGGTGATGAATCGATGTTGTTTGTGTCTTTGTCTTTGTTGTGTTAACTGTGTTTGTTAGAGTATTTCCCCTGTCTTTCAATAAAAACCATGTTCTCTTGGGAGTGTGCTTCATTGTCAGCGCAAATCCGAATCCGAACCTGAACCTAACTTAGCTTAACCGAACAAATGTTTACCTTTTATATATGGAAAATGTAAGACCTATGCCTAAGATTGGTACGAGTAATTAGGTAGCTTGTAAGATTGGGCAGACCTGAGTATGATGTTATTTTAAAAAAGTAAAACCATTGAAGAGCAGCAAGAAGAATAATTATCTTATACAAATGAAGTACAAGAAGGATAACCAATACAGAGGAATTAGATGGGGGAAGAGGGCTGGTAATTCTGGAAAGCTCCCCACCTTGGGGGATGGGTTTAAGAGCAGAAAATACATATATATCTAGAAGAGTACAAAAGTCTTCCAAATTTAAAAAGAAATAAAACTCTAAGGGGATAGGGAGGGGAGAGAGGATAAAGGAGGGCTCTTTACAGGGGAGTGGGAGGGAATAAATTAAAAGGGGTAATAGAAAGGTGTTTAGATTTAGGGGAATGGGAAGATAAGGGAGGCATTACTGGAGTTGGGGTGGGAGAGCAAGGTAGGTAGAAGTGAAATAGAGGAGTTAAGAGAGATAGGAAAAGAAAGATATGCACAAACATAAAAACAAGATTAGGAGTAGAATCTCTTAGGGAAAGTATATGTTTATATAGATATATACATATATGTGTATATACACATATGTGTGTGCATGTATGTATATATGTATGTATACTTGTGTATATATATATCAATATATAAATATACCCATGTTCAATTGTAATATTGGTGTGACAGATAAGGGAGTAGGAAGGGGGGAATAAAACAAAGTAAAAAGTGTACAGCAGAGAACAAAAGAAAACCTACAAGGAAGCAAGGATGGACAGCTTTCAACATAACACACAGTATATAATATATGTATATATATATGCATATATATATATATATATAGGCTCTCTTGAAATGATAAGTTATTGCTATATATTCTGAATTCTCTCCTATGTTCTGCTGTGCACATGACATGTTTTTCTTTTCTTATTTTATATTTAAGTTCAACATTTAAATTTATAATGTTTCTTTTTCTTTTTCAATTATGTATTTAAGTTTTAATATTTGTCTAAAAACAAAAAAAGTTTTAAAAGTAATAATCATAGCTAGCATTTATATATCACTTTAAGGATTACAAAGCACATTATGAATATTATATCATTGGATTCTTACAACAACCCTGTTAGGTAGGTGTTATTATCCTTGACAGTTTGTGACTTAACCCAGGATCACACAACTAGTAAGTTCTGAGGCCAGTTTTGAACTCAAATCTTCCTAACTTTAGTTCCAGTGCTCTATATACTTTCTTACTATGGATTCCAAAAAATTTTTAAAAGCCTGTGAGATTTATTTGGATATTTCGTGGAGGAATGTCTAAGTTTATTAAAATCCAGGGTTTATGTTTTTAAAATACTATTACATATAAAATTCACACACGCACACATATCCTACATTTAAGAGCATGAACTAGACATTAACACATTAGTGCACAAATATCATAGTGTTATTATGTTATAAAATTCGAGCATTTAGTAATGTCTTCTCAGCATTAAAGGTTTTACTTTAAATGGACTTTTAAAATTATTCTACTTCTGGCTTCTGTGGGAAAATGTGAGATAAAGAGTGAAGAAGACTCAAAAAAAAAAGAAAATAATTGGCCTGGCAATGTAAGATAAGTAAGCAAAGGTAAGTGAAATGATGATGAAAGGATCAATCACACAAAGTGATAGAACGTATTGGTAGATAGACGAAATCGATTGAAGAGGTCAGAGTTTAATGCAGGTTAAAAGGGGAGGGGAGATGTGACTGTGGAGTTTCTGAGATTAAGGGAAAAATTGAATGTGATTGTCAAATTATGAAGAGGTAATAATTCTCTATTAAAAAAATTAACCCAACGTTTCAGACTGAGGTGTAAATATCTACAAGGAAGTACCAAAAATATAAAGCTAAAAAAATCAGACATCTTTAATTGGCTGTGCCATAGGCATCTCAAACTCAACACATTCAAAATAGAACTCATTACCTTCATCTTTCCCTGCCCCTACTTCTCAACTTTCCTCTTAGTGTCAAGGGGACCACAGTCCTTTTAATTACTCAGGCTCACAATCTTGGTTTCACTATTAAATATTCACTCCCATTCACCTCACACATCCAATCTGTTGTCAGATCTTGCCATCTTTACTTTCAAAACATCTCTTGAGGCATCAAGGTGAATAGAGCATTGGGTCTTGAGTCAGGAAGATCTGAGTTCAAATCCAACCTCAGATACTTACTAGCTGTGTGACTCTGGGCAAATTACTTAATCTCTGTCTGCCTCAGTTTCCTCAACTGTAAAGTGGAGATAATAAGAGCACCTATCTACCAGGGTTATTATGAGGATCAAATGAGATGATTTTTTTATGTGCTGGTCCCTGGCACATAAAAGGTGCTAGATCAATGCTTGTGCCCTCTCCTGTATTAGGAATATGAGTTCCTTCAGAGAAGGAGTTAGGTTGTCTTTTTTCTTTAAATTTACAGCACTTATAGGCCTAGCATATTGTTGTTGTAAGTTGTTCCAATCATGTCTGACACTTCATGACCCCATTTGGGGTTTTCTTGGCAAAGATACTGGGATGTTCGCCATTTCCTTATCCAGCTCTTTTTTACAGATGAGGAAATGGAGGCTAAAAGGTAAAGTTACTTGCCTAAGGTCATACAACTATTAAGCGTCTGAGGCCAGATTTGAATTCTGGGCGATGAGTCTTCCTTACTTCTGGCCTGGCATTCTCTCCACTATGCCACCCAGCCACCCACCTAGAATGTAGCAAGTGCTTAGTAAATACTTGATTGATTGACAGTAAGGGTGAGAGGAAGCAGAAAATGACATTAATTAGTGATTACTTGTTCAGGGATACTGAGGTAGCTGTTGATATGATGATAATATTAGACAGTTCAGTTGTCTAATCAAAAGGGCTCTAAACTAAAAAAGGAGTGGAGAATAAGAAGGCATTGTATCATTATATGTGTACACATACATACATACATAGTATATATATACAGGTTTGTGTTTGTCTACACACATACACATAGAGACTCGTATAAATCTCTCAAGTTAGATATAGAGAGAGTAGCAAGAGTGAAGGAAGAAGAATGTCAGTCGCAACACCCAGAAGGTTATAGGAGACAAAATCCAAGAAATTAGCACCAATTTGTGACTTCAAACGTCTCTATACAAATGCCAAATGCTTAGGCAGCAAGTAAGAAGGAATTAAAGATCCTAAATATTATTTGAACACAGATTAGGTGGGATGAAACTCATAAAGACAATGGCTCTGAATGAATATTATCATTCAAAAGAAACAGAATAAAATGGAGGTGGGGGAGGATTATAAGTATCACATATTAAGAAGATTATCTTCATATGAAGAACTCCAATACCAGAGGAGGTAAGAATGGTAGAGAGTAGTTGTGTGAAGATTGATGAAAGACAGAATGGCAGTGATTTTGTCATTGGAGTATACTATACGTCACCTGTTCAGAAAGAAGGAGCAGATGAAAAGTTTGCAAATCAGATCATAAACCTGGCACTGAGGTATAATGGGAACTGTAGCTTTCCCTCTGTGAAAAGCAGAACAACTAATAACTTCTTGACTTACCTTAGTGATTATTTCATTCTTTAAAATTATCAGAACCAAGGAAGGAAAATTAAATTTTGTATTTGATTCTCATGATTAGGGAATTCCCTGCAATGTGTTTACCTTTACTTAGACACAGGATACAAATAACTCAAGGCATTTACTGAAATGGCATAGTAAACAGGAATAACAAAACATCTCTTCCTGTATCTGAGACCATACAGCCTTGTCTACTACACGGGGCCCAAGACCTAACAGAATGCATGGCACTCACAAGGATGAACCTTTATGTACCTTGAACATGGGCTAGTTGTCCTCCAAGGGATCTAACCTGTGAATTCAGGTTGAAGGGGTAGTTGTAAGGGACACTACATAGATAGTTAAACAGATGGTTGAATTTACAAAAATGGAATCAGGGATTACAAAGAACTGGCAATGGCTTAATCAAGAATAAAACATCTCATTCCTTCCCCTTCTTTTCTAAGCTATATTATGATATAGATGTAGTTTAACTGGTTTTGGAAAAGCTTTTGAGAAATTGTCACATACTATCATTGTGGAGAAAATATAGGGATGTGGACTAGGTGATAGATGGATTGAGAAAGTATTAAATAACGGGACTCAAAGGGTAATTATTAATGGTTCTATGTTAACATAGATTTCCAGTGGAGTAGTAAAGGGATACATGCTTGGTTCTATACTATTTAATGTTTTTATTGATTACTTGGATGAAGACATAGGTGACATGCTCATCAGATTTTCAGATAACACAAAGCTGGAGTAGCTAATACATTGGATGACAGAGACAGGATCCAAAAGATCTTGTGACAGAGCATTGGACTGAATCTAATAAAACAAAATTCAGTTGGGGACAAATGTAAAGTTTTAAATCTAGATTCAAAAAATAAACTTTCCAAGTGTGGGGATTGAAGAGGCATATTTAAATAGCTGTTTGTCTGAAAAAAATCTGGAAGCTTAAGTGATTTGAAAGTTCAATATATGTCAGCAGTGTAATATGTATGGAAGCCAAAAAATTTAATTCAATTTTGGACTTCATTAAGAAGCATAGATTCCAGGAATAGGGAGATGATCTGTGTTCTGCTCTTGTCAAACATCATCTGGACATCTGTGTTTAGTTTTGAGTAATTCAGTTTAAGAAGGACACATTGCTTTCAAGTTTAGGAAGGACCTGTTGCTTCAAGGATCAAATATAAACTCCTCTGTTTGGTATTTAAAGCACAGTATAGTGCAACCTAGCCTCAACTTTTCTTTCCAGAAAAATAATCTTATTCCCCTTTCTGTATCCTATAGTCTTACAAATGGTCCTTCTTATTGTTTCTTATACAGGGCACTCAGTCTCCTGTATCTATGCTTTTGCACTGGCCTTTTCTCCTTCCTGGAATGTACTTCCTCTTCACCTACAACCCTGGGAATTCCTAGTTTGCTTCAAGGTTCAATCCAAATGCCACCTTCAGCAGAATGTCTTTCCTGATTCCCTATCACCATTAGTGCTTTACCCCTTCAAATTACTTTGCATTGATTTTGTATATAACTATTTCACTGTTGTCTTTGTTTGCCTAGTACCTAGTAAAATGTCTGACACGTGGTGTTTAGTAAATGAGTACTAATTAGCTGATATGTATACATATTGATACATATATTCCTTTTGTGTCTGGATTGGACTAGACAGCTACTGAGGGTACAGCTTCCCATTCCCAAATCCTGTGATTCTGTATCTAACTTCAGGATAACATGGCCAATATCACATGCACAGAGAGGTGAAAGGATTTTAAATTTATCTCTTTCAGGATTTTAGATATTTTTGGTTGGATGCTGGCTTTTCTTGGATTTATGGTAATTTGGTAAAGTCACATCACAAAACTGATGGTTACTACAAGAATTTGGATATTCTATGGGTCAAATCATTTTCCTGAGACATAACTACCTGCAGTAAGAGCCTGGTAAAACACAATTTTGGTGTAAGCAGGTATAGGTCATATTTCCCAATGCTTATCTTAATAAAAAGCATGTCAAAAGTAATATGGTAATCAGGAGATATGTGAAGGTTGTGGAGAACAATTAGAGAAAGGGAAGAGGCAAAGTTGCTTGATATGCCTCTTTTTCCTTGACATTTTGAGCATTTGCGATGTCTTAGTATAGTTTTCTTAAACTAATTTAAAAGTTAGAAAGAGATGAGGATTATCGTGGAGCAAAAGCACACAAACAAAGTATGTTTGATATTAAAAGTTGATAATTTAATTCATAGGACATGATGTTGTTGGTAATATTCAGCAGTTAAATAAGAAGTCTCAGACATGATTCTCTCATCATTAGTTCATCCATTAGGCATATTCAAATTGTTGTAACCAATTGTAAAGCCTGTGGGGTCACTTCTGCCTAATGAACAAAATATGGATTTGCATCACCATGTACCTTGCAAAATCCTCCAGCAGGCTTGCACCTACATGTATAAAGATGGTTTTATAAGATGCTGTACGTGACAATAGACACACCAACAGGAAGGCAAGACTGCAAGGTCGTATTCAGAGACTGGTGACCTCAATAGGGGTGGGGATTGTGGGAAGGGAGACAACAAATTGAGTGAACTACATAGCAGGAAATATGCTGCATTTTCATGTATTGAAGGAACAAGGAAGGAGGAATATAGAAAATAACTATTGTATCAATAATTAACTAACAGAATGACTTGTTTTAATTCTGAGAAGTTCTAGGGTAATGAATACATGCTTATATCTCAGTAAGTAATGATGAATGTGACTTTTCAGGAATAAGATTGCTACCAGTTCTTAGAGGAGATTGGATTGAGAGAGGAAAGTTGGAAAGCATTTTTTTACTTCTCCCTTCCTTTTGTCTCTTATCCAGTTTCAGAACTACCTAGCTACCTCTAAATATTCCTTTTTCCTCAGTACTCATGCAGTTGTCAAATTCTATAGATCCTATGCTTATAATATCTCTCAACTCCCTCCCCTTCTTTATACTCTCCCTGCAAACCTCTTAGTTCTAGTCCTTATATTTTCTTAAATAGATTGTTGTGATAGGCTCCTAACTAGTTTTCTTCCTTCAGTCTTTTCTCTTCTTAATTCATTTACAGGCTGCCTGAGTAATCTTTAGAATATACCACTTGTGTTACATCACTTCAACAACTGGCGGTTATTCCCCATTGTTTACCCTTCAAAACATTGTCTTGATGTGGGCATTACAAAGGCAGCATTATGATATAGTAAAAAGAGTACTATACTTGGGATGATTAGAGCTGAGTTCTAGTATTAGCTTTAACACTAGCCAACTATGTAACCTTAGGCAAGTCACTAAGGCTCCCAGGGCCTCAGTTCATTTAGATCTCTCTATGGTCCTTTCCTTACTACCAACACATAATCGTTACTTTCGGCTTTATCTCCTTTTCCTTCTTCATTCTATGTTCCAGCCGGTCTATACTGCTCTACATGACATGCATCTCTGTATTCGTAGCTCCAAAGCTATGCCTGTCGTAAAGTAGGCACTTAGTAAATATCTGTGGAATTACTACAACCTCCATTGAAACTGATTTGCAAGAGTTGTTTTCATTTGAATTAAGAAAATTCTCTTTGAACCATATTTTGCTTGGGACCGTCTGATATCAGATTGTCCAATTATGTAAACCATCAAAAGATCTCAGCAGCAGTCAAATGTGCTCCTGGGGAAGTGAGCCAGTCCAGCTGAAAGAGGGATGTTCCCTGATAGAGAGAGGGGGCAGTACATATCAGGCAAATCGAAGTGCCACCACCACCACTTGATCACTATTTCCCTTGTACCTTGATGGGGTCCACCTAGGACCCTGAATCCCAGAGCAGCATTCTCTAAACCACCCGATCTGCCATAGTCATAGTTGGGAGGAGAAACCATTATGAAGAAAGGGACCATCTTCTTCGTTGCCACTAGCAACAAGAGCTGACCAACTCTCACCAATAGGTAGGTAACAAGGTCCCTGATGTTGGCAGCACACTTCGGACCAATGATTCTGCTTCTAGCCCAACCTTCACAACCCAACTCCCCAATCTGGGGACATAGTTGCTGCAGAGAAATGGGCCAGCCATTCCCACCAGCTGCTAACCAACTCCCACACATAAGGCAAGCAAGCCAGTCTAGCCAAATCAGCAAAGCACCCTGAGAGAGAGACAGGAAGCAGTGTGTGCCAGGCAGGTCAACCTACCATGACCACCACAACTACTATGTCCTCTCAGACCAGAAGACATTCCAAGACCCTGTACCCAAGAGCCTTGGGAAGAGAAATGCTCCCAGCCAAGTGTGAAATGGTTTCATATCAGAAACTGGCATGATTTTTTCATTGGAAATGACATAAAAGAAGAGGCTTTGCCACAGTACCCTAAGGACCATAAGACCTTTCCTTCTGGCTTGCAGCTGAAATCTTCCCTGTATGTTGTTTTCCTTATTAGAATTAGTCCCCTGTCTGACTTTTCTATTTGTATACCCAGTGCTTTGCACATAGCAAGTTCTTAATAAATGTTTTATTTATCCATTCATTCCATGTAGTTTATATTCCAGCCAAACTAGTTTGTTTCCTTCTACCCAAATACTTTTAGTGTTCTTATGCTGCCATTTCTTCTTATTCCTAACATTTGTAATGCCTTCCTCTTTCTAACCTATTTTAAAATCTAATTCAAATGTGACCCTCTTCTTTAAGTCTTCCATCATCTCTCCTATCATTAAGGATTTCCTCCCTCAGACTTCATTTAGCATTTGTTTTATAACTCTCTTACTCAATTCAACAAATATTTATTAAGTCCTTACTAGGTATGAAGCACAGTTTTCTAATACACTTATCCTGTATTGTTACATGCTATGGCTATGTGTTGCTCTCTTCTTTGCTGCCTAGACTGCAAACTCCAGGAGTGCAGGTTATACTTTCTTATCTAAGCTTTATCTCCCTGAGGTCTAGCAAAGTGCCTTTCACATAATAAGTACTTAATAGATGAATGAAGGAATGAATGCTTTTTTTGTAGTTGACACCATACTAATTGCATTGAAATCTAAAATACCACAAGGCCTCTTTAGAAGCTATAAATCATATCTCAGAATTAAAATTGTAAATAATCCAGGAAGGAAAAGGTAGGTATAAGCAGGTTGTAATAGGTTACCAGTCTGTGTATAAGTATTTCCTCAAAGATATTATTGATGACATTTATGCCTGGAAAATGAGCTGAGTCTGTTATATAGTGCAAATAACAATAAGACAGATAGACGAGCCACGCAGCAATTCATATCCCCAAGATACTAAAAGGAAAAGAGAAGAAAGCCTCCATTCAGCAGATTGAGTAGATCTACTAAAGAGGATTCTTGGAAAAACACTGATGGGAAGCTCAAAGGAAAAAAAGGGAGACAGAAGAGATTACAATCTACATCAAGATAGGAGTATCCATGCTGATCAAATTGCATCTTTCAAAATATTAAATTCAGACTATTTGAAACGTTCATTCATTCATTCAAACAGCATGAATTAAGAGCCTACCATGTGTAAGGCAATGGGCTAGATGTTGAGCCTGCAAAGAAAAACAAAATAACCCATACCCTCAAAGAGGGTAGTCTGTCTCTGATTTTTTTTAGTGGAAGGTTATAACTGAAAGGAAATTCTGTGGGAGGATTTATTCTGCAGAAGCAGGTTGAACAAAGGGTTGCTTTCCATTTCAAACCTGTAGTGTGACCTCTACCTGAACCTGGCCCACTGAACTCCCTCCCTTGTCCTAATGGACAAACAAGAGCTGAATCACTGGGTAAGGCCAGCTGTGCAAAATACAATGGCTAAGTCAGTTCATAGACAAAGAACTGGATTTCATGTGAAAAGTCTTGCTCTAGGCCAGTTCGGTGAGGCTTCTCTCTGGGTCAAGTTCACATCGGTGAGAAATCTTCATAAAGCTGGCTCACTCCTCAGTGATTTTACTGAGCCTCTCCTGGATGTTAGGAGTTGGGAAAACTCCCTCACTTATCTGTAATAAAGTTGTTTTTCTTAATATATTGTGGCTCTTGTCTCCACTATTCCTGACTGTGAACCCTCCCTGGTCAAAGAGAGGCTGTACGTTTCTTTCCTAGTATCTGGCTCAAGAAGGTAGGGATTAGCCCTGCCCTCCCCCCACTGTGGTTACCTGATTTCACTTAATAAGCCATCTTTTGTTGAAAATGTTTACATGTTACTCATATTTTCAGCCTATACACTCTCTTCTCAGGACAATAAGTTCCTGTGGGATCATGGTTTAGAGCTGGAAAGGACCATAGAAGTCATCCAGAAGTTATCATCATTTACTGATGAGGAAATTGAGGTACAGAGGTCATCAAGTACACAAGGTTATAGAGGTAGTAAATACAATTATTCCTTCTGCATCATGGGGATTAGTGGTATAGTGTCACCATGACCTGGAAAAGCTGCATAAAATTTTTTGACCCTTTCTTTGTACCAGAGAACAAGTCTGAATTGCTTCTTTTACTTTTATAGACATTGTAAAATTTGGGTTAACGATTTGGCCATAGACTCTGTCTCATCTGCTGGCCTTTGCCTGTCATCTGCAGCTTCCACAAAACTCCCTCAAAATTCCCATTTAATTTCTTATGCCGACCCAAGATATATCAAAAACTGTGGTAAGTAAAGTCATGATGTTGAAGGGATAACTGTAGTACCTATGTTATGTAGTTCTTTCCTGAAGCTGTCTCTTATAATCTTTAAGGAATCCTCAGATTCAACACCTCCAAATTTGTGGTGAGATGTTCACCCTACCCACGTCTTTCATGGTGGTTTTGTCTTTTATCAATATCCTCTGCTGATCATCATCTTACCAGCCTTGGCAAAGAATTGGAAACTGAGGGGTTGCCCATGAATAGGGAAATCACTGAACGAGGTGTGGCATACATATGTGATAGAACACTATTGAACTAATGATGGTGATGTTAAAAAAACCTGGGGAGACTTGTACCAGGAAAATAACTTATTTTTTTCTCTCCTCATACAAAAACTCTTCTATCTCCAAGGCAATTTTAATTGTCCTTCCTTAGATTGTCTCCAGATTCCTTA
Source organism: Trichosurus vulpecula (assembly GCF_011100635.1). NCBI lineage: Eukaryota > Metazoa > Chordata > Mammalia > Diprotodontia > Phalangeridae > Trichosurus > Trichosurus vulpecula. The sequence continues at coordinate 280,217,801 of NC_050577.1, read as the reverse complement.
TGTTTCAACATCTGCCTCCTTCCTCTGCCCTGCTCTCTCTTTATATATCCCCAATCCCTCCAAGGAAAGTATCTTTGATGCTTTAGGGCCTAGCATAGTCTCTTGTTCAGGATCTACCTCCACTATTACATGAGGCCTCTTCTATTCTCACCATGCTTCTAGTGTCTCTCCATACTCTGAAATTCACTTGGCTTTTCAAAATATAAATATTTGTATATACGTATGCTATTATTTCCCCGATAGAGTGTAATCTTCTTGAGGGCAAGGACTATTTCATCTTTGATTCCCAGATCTTACCATAGTGCTTGACACATAGCGGGTGCTTAATAAATATTTACTTGTTAACTAATGGATATAAAAAATATACACTGAAAAGGATTTTTTTTCTTGATTGAGCCAGAATTGCATACACTATTCCAGTTCCAGCAAGGGTAAGATAATATTTTTCCATTTTGTTTCTAATGCCCTTTCTGATGAGGTCTCTTGCCAGGAGTTTATGATTCTATAATATCTAAATGTTTTGTTGGCCTTTTTGGCTAAAACAGCACCCTGGGCTGAGTAGAATAAAATAACCCCTAGCTTCCATCTTCAATGGAGAATATTCTGTAATGGTTTGGCCTTAATTTGTAAATGTTCAACAAAGTCCATATGAGCATAAAAACAATACAGAGAAGGACGATTTTCCACTTAACATTTTGATTTGTTTAATGAATACTTTCAAAACTTAATATTCTAACAGAGTCTGTTTCATTCCTGGAATGTGAATCTGGTCACAATTTTCTCATGCTCTCTTTGTTTTCTTTCTTTCTTTCTTTTTTTGTTATTAACCTAACAGGCATTGACAAACATGAATATCCAATATACAAAGAACAAAAAGAGAGGATTTTATATGAAATCATGCACTTCTGCTCCATATAGTTTGGTTTTTAAAGTGTATAATAAATCTAACATGGTAGTAGCAAAACTTTCTCATTTATTTATATCCCTTTCTGAATTTCCTTCTGCTCTCTTCTGCATCTTTTAAATATTTCACTTTTTTGCATCTCTACTAATATCCTCTCAAGTAAAAACCCTCTTTGTTATACAAGTAACAATCAGCAGCATTTCTATTGCATTTTTAAGGTTTTGCAAACTTCTTTTCATATGTTATTACATTTGGTCCCCACAATATCTCTATAAGGTAGATATTACATGGTTACTAGCTGTATGACATTGGGCAAGTCACTTAGCTGTTTGCCTCAGTTTCCTCATCTGTAAAATGAGCTGGAGAAATAAATGATGAATTACTGCAGTATCTTTGCCAAGTAAATCCCAAAACAGGGTCACAAAGACTCAGACACAACTGAAACTACTGAACAATAACTAGTTATATAAAGCAGCCTCTTGGTAATTCAATTGGTATGGCAGTAAATCTATAAACTAATTTAAGGAATTTTCATTATATTAGCAGGAACTGTGAATTTCTCCAGTTACTGAAGTCTTCCTTTATTCCTATAAATTATATTTTATAGATGTATTCATAGAAGTTCCGAATATTACTTCAGATATTTTATATATTTTATAGTTATTTTGAATGGAATATTTTTTTCTTCCTTCTCAGTTTCGTTAATGTACTGAAAGGATGATGTTATTTGTGGATTTGTTTTATATCATGCTACTTTATTGAAGTTATCAATTATTCAAATTAATTTCAATTGAATTTTCAGGTTCCTTAACCTGATATGATCTGCAGATATTGCTAATTTAGTCCCTTCTTTGTCTATGCTTATTCCATCGATTTATTTATCTTGTTTTATTGTTATAGCTAGCATTTCCATAACTCTATAAAATAATAGTGGTGATAGTGGAGATCCTTGTTTGTCTTGTTGGAAAAGCCATTAGCATTTCTTTATTACATATAGTACAAGTCCTTGATTTGCGATGCATGTGACTTACCATATTAGTCTTTTTATTCTTACGCTTTTTGGTGGCTTTTTAAAAAACATCATAGCAGTGGTAGAGTGATCTACAAATGAGTTTTATATTTTGTCAAGACTCTCTTTTCTCAAAAATTTGTTACAATGCTTTCATATTAATTTTTAATAAATTTATAAATTATTGATTTTCTTAGGCCATATCTATACCCTTCACAGTTGCAAAGTTTGTTCCATTATTTTAATATTCTTACGAGATTTAGAATGTGTTGTAATTCTTGTAGATTAAGTGGTTATAAGCTAGTGATAGCTAAATAACCTCGAAATTATCTATTTAGTGGCCATTAAGAGATAGGACCAAAATCTTACTTTTTTGAAAGCTTTTATCAATGTTCAAAACTAACTTGGAAAACAAGCCTCAATTTCTCTTTTTGTAATAAAAGTCCAATGATATTTGCCATCTCATAGGATACCTTAAGGACTGACTGATAAGATAAAATTTCTGAAAATACTTTGAAAAAAAGTATTTATATGCCTATAATTGCATATGTAATATATTATATATACATATATATATAATAAATAAACAAGTGACCATAAATGTCTTCTATAAAGAAGAAACTGTTAAATAGTATGTGCAGTATTTTTTGTCTAATTCCAATCCATAAGGAGGCCTTAGTTTGCCTAATTTCAGAAATTTGTGATTGGGAGCGGCGGGGCTTTTCCCTTCCTACTTCAGAGTATGCATAACTCTCCTCTATTTCTTGTTGGTTTCACTGGGTGCTGATAAAACAAAACAAAATTTTTTAATTGTCTGCTGAGCCAGAACTCAATAGGTATGCAAGCTTTGGATGTCTATACAAAAGGCTTAAATGGGCAAAAATCTCTCTCTTCCTTGGTAACTTTTGAGTGAGGAGGAAGAATTACTGTGGGCCTCTATGTGGAGGGAGAGGGATTAACTGCAGCAGTTAGTCAATTGGTCAGTCAATAACCATTTGTTAAGGGTCTACTATGTGCCAGTCACTGTGCTAAGTGCTAGAGATACAAATACAAAAGACAAAGATAGTAATCTAATGGAAGAAGATAATATACAAAAGGAAGTTGAAAAGATAGAGGAGGCAGCAACAGAAGTTCCCCAGAGTCCATTTCAAAGGAATACAGCCAATTGGGAAAGGAAGAGATGGGTGACTTAGGAACCCACTTTAAATGGGGGCTTTGGGAGAAGTTCTTTGCTCTACCCTCTAGCCCTCCAATCATAGGGGCAGAGGGTACTGATGAGATGTGGGTAGGAAGGCTAATGTGATCTACAGGATACAGAGTTGGATGATGAGTTTCATGATAATGAGGTTCTTGAGGGCATGATAGAGTCCTGTCTAAAAGAGTGTAGGCAGGGAAATAAATGAATATAAGATTATCATCATCCTACCTAAGTGCTCTTGGTTCCCTATTCTGCTGATATGGCATGTGAATGTATGGTGGTTCTGTTTCTGGTATTGATTCTTTTCTGATCTAGGGCGAATTAGTATCAAAGACAAAAGGACGTGACTATAACCATGCGAAGTTCTAAACGTGAGGAAAGCCACCAAAATCTATGTTATAACTAGAGCTGATAGCAGTAGTAACTGAATCAGGTGAGGAGCCAGTCCTGGAGAAGTGACCTGCTTAACCCAACAATGAATCAATGCAACAGGTCAATTGAGATGCCATATCCTAAAAGCAAGGGAATTATTCATCAGCTGTACTGCACCCCAGAGTGACTTTGGTGCAGACTTTGAGAACAGAGAAAAGGACTTCCAGAATTAGGAAGTCCCCCTTGCCCTTGGAGGGGAGGGTGAGAAATATGTTGTAAGCAACCACTTTAAATTTGAGTCCTTTGTTCCCAGGGACTGAGTGTATATGGAGGAAAAAGTATCCCTCTGGTTTGGGGAGATGTTATTGTACTTCAATCCTTGCTGTATCTTTCACAGTAAATATCCATTTGTAAAAGTTAACTAAAATTAAGGAGATAAGCTAGCCAAATAAAAACTGGTTGAGTACTCATAACAGATAATATTAGAAACCTTAGTGCTTCAGGGCTACCCCTAGAATTTTGAGGGGAGTAGTAGCTAGCTGATGTTTTGGGGATCCAACCTGTTAGTCTGAGTCTAGGTTGGGAGAATGAACCCAGAGTCCACACTGCACTCTGAATAAAAAAGCAATTGAACATATACGAAAGCATAACCAAGAAAGCTGTGTGAATAGTGCTGAAATTAGAATTAGCAAGACTGGGGTTTCAATTCTGACGCAGTCACTTATTAGCTGTGTGAACTTTAACAAGTCATTGTTAAGGTCTTGTTAAGGTTCTGCTCTAGTTTCCTTATCAAGAGAATGGTAGCCTTTACTATAAAGGGTGGTTGTGAGGATAAATTAAGTCATACATGTAGGGTACACTGCAAACCTAAAAGTATTATGTAAATGTTAATTATTATTGTATTATTATTGCTGTGCCATAAGCTATTATCATGTTAACCAGATGAAATGTTTGCAATTTCAAATGTAAACAAACAAAATCATAGAATTCCAGGGCTGGAAGGGAACTGATTGAACATCTAGCCCAGGCCATACTCCCAAAAGAAAAACCACTACAACAAAAAAGTAAGTGGTCATTCAGTCTTTGTTGAAGACTTTCATTAGGGGGAAACTTCCTCTCTCTGGAGGTGGCCCACTGAGCTTTTGGAGAGCTCTAAATAAAAAATGAATTTCCCACTGAAGTTCTCAAACATTGAATCCTGCCGTGAAGTCAGGAAACAAAATGAGCAAAAACACTTTCTGGGGCCAAATTCTTCTCTCATCCAATTCTCATCCCATCAGGCTTAGCTATGAAAAACGTTTCTATTGTTGAGAGATTTTTCCATTAACTGTCTTTCTCACCCCCACCCACCCCAATTTTTGTTACATTTTTCATCTCCAATGAGCAATAAATACTTATAACACTAGCATCACTTGTCCTGCCAGACCACACTGAGGAGGAGATTGCAGGTTAGGTATTTCCTGTGGGCTCAGCTGTACCTATGATTATAAGTGGTAAGTATTAATCTTTTATAGTTGATGCATGTTGATGGTACTATTTGCACTCTGTGGCTTGCCTCCAAGGCCTTCATACATTACAGCCAAGCCATTATAGCAAGAACCACATTATATAATAATGACCTACCTCACCTAATTCTTACATAACACTTTACACTTTCAAAGCGAGTTGCAGCTTCTTGCTCATTATTCTTCATAGATTTTCTAGGAAGGAGGTAAGTGTCATTACTTGGTGTGAAGTGCGGAAATAGATGTCAGATTAACTCACAATTAAGTTTGGCTCTTTTGTGGGAGAGTACTTGAGACACTGGAGGCAGTTAAGTGGCTAACTGGATAGAGGAGGGCCTGGAGTCAGGAAGATTCTTCTTACTCGGTTCAAATCTGTCCTCAGACAGTTACTAGCTGTGTGACCGTGGGCAAGTCACTTTACCCTATTTGCCTCAGTTTCTTCATCTGCAAAATAAGTTGGAGCAGGCAATGGCAAAACCATTCCAGTATCTTTGCCAAAACTCTAAATGTGGTCATAAAGGGGTGGCCTTGAGATACTAAACTGAACACTGGGTAGAACAAAAAATTGTTCTAAAAATAGATTTTATGGCATATCTTAAATTAGAACTCAGCTTCATTAATCACCAAATACTTATACAGTGCCTACTTTAAGTCCCAAGTTTAAGGGGATACAAGGGACTAGTAGATTCCACACATTCAAGAAACTTGCAATCTGGTTGGTGACCCAAGGCATGCAATTCAAATGTATTTATGATTTGACAATCTAGCATGCAAGAAACATTTTATATATGGTCTTTGGACTCTTTGTCCAGGTAGTTGTAAGTTGGCAAGGTATTCAATGCCAAGATACTCAGAAAACTAAGTCTGTATCCTCAAATGACATGAATTTTCAGCATTTCAAAATTAATTTTGAGTTTTGGGTGCAAAATGCTGTATAAACAGGCAATTCATTGATCTTGCAACCAAGAGGATAGACAAATTTGAGAAGATCTATTAGAAATTATAGGAAATTTCCTTGGGGTCCAAATATAGGGGGTTCCCCAAGGTTCCTAAGGCAGCTCTTAAGTCAAAACTGTCTTTTCCACTCCCCACCCCCACCCCAGCTAACTGAAAATTTCTAGGATGTACGCTTGTTCAGATAAAAATTTCTAAATCAATCTTAAGATTCTGCAGTTGCCTTGAGAGCATTGGGATATGTTTACAAAGCCAATTGTTAAATTTTTGGTGTGAGCATTTACACCTCAGAAATAAACAACACTATAAACACAAATAAATAAAATAGCTACAAATCAGAGCTTGATTTATTGTTTTGTTAATTGTCTAGACTTAGGAAAATAATGCAGATTATTAATTATTATTAATTAAATTATTAATGTTAATAATGCAGATTAAACTTAAAAGTTTATGTTCATGCATTTTTTTCTGGAGAGTCTGGTTGTTAAACATTACCGGCAAACCCCTGTATTACTCTATAAACACTGCTTGAGTTCAGCATGAGTGCAGGAGAAGGCTCAGAAAAATAAGTCATCATCAGACCTGAGGCCTGGTGACTGGAGGCTAATAATAATACTAGCATTTATATTGCACTTTAAGGTTTGCAAAATGCTTTACATCCATGATCTTATTTGAGCTTCATAGCATTCTTGCCTGGGAGTATCTGCATAGATTGTGACAACATTTGCTAACCTATGAAGAACCCCTAATTCTTTTTTTTAAAATACTATTTTATTTTCCCCTAGTTACATATAAAGACAATTTTAGCATTCTTTTTTTATATAAATTTTGGGCTCCATATTTTCTCTTCCCCTCCCTCACCTCCACTTGCCCTGAGACAGTAAGCAATTTCTTATGGGTTATACATGTGCAATCATGCAAAATATATTGCCGTATTAGTCAGAACCCCTAACTCTTGGCAATATTTTATTATGTGGTTCACGGGAGTTCATGTCCAAATGTACCAACTCTTAATTTTGTTCTTGTAACTGTAATGCAAAGTTCTCATTGTCACAAGATCACCTGGAGAATTCTCTTTCTTAGGCACTAAAAAGATTGTTCATTTTCTTACTAAGTATGTGCAAAGTTTGTCTCAGTATCAGACCTTCGGAAATTGGGGAAAGGGTAGTGCAGAGTTTAGAGAGTCCTGTTCTTTTTACTGTCCTTTTTATAAGCTAAACAAACCGTGGAGATCTAGTGAGAAAACCATCTTTTTCTGAATTTGTTTGGCTTTTGCTTTTATTATCTGTTGTAATGCCTGGTAGTGGTTGTTGGAAAGGGGAGGAGGAAAGAAGGGAAAAGAGATGTTTGTAGCCAAGAACACAGGCAGGACTTGGGATATACAAGGCAGACAGCCATGTAGGGAGCAATATGTAAGGGTGAGAAACAAGTGGTAGGAGCAGTTCTAAATATTACTTTTTATAAAGTCATACATTTTTAAATATTAAAAAATTCTATATGCCATAGTGTATATGTATTTTGTGAAAAATTGAATTACATGTGTTTCAATGAAGAGGGGAAGGGAACCCTTTACAAAAGCAAGGAACCCAGTACTATCATCCTCTTGGACAACCAATGTTCCAGTGTGAGTGACCTCTGCTTTGGGTACTGATCCAACTCTGGAACAGACTTCAAATAATTAATGAGCTCAGGACTGTCACTCAGTTGGTCTGAGGATGGCAAGGGTACAAAACTTATAATTTACTACTATTGCCAAGTTTCTACAACCAATGATCAGGTTGACAATAATAGCTTGCAAAATAGATAGCATTTACATAGTGTTTTCAGGTAGGCTAATAATTTTTAAATTATCTCTCCTGGACCTATTTTCCAGGTCAGTGGTTTTTCCAATGAGATATTTCACATTGTCTTCCATTTTTTCATTCCTTTGGTTCTGTTTTATAATATCTTGATTTCTCATCAAGTCACTAGCTTCCACTTGCTCCAATCTAATTTTTAAAGTAGTATTTTCTTCAGTGGTCTTTTGGAGCTCCTTTTCCATTTGGCTAATTGTGCCTTTCAAGGCATTCTTCTCCTCATTGGCTTTTTGGAGCTCTTTTGCCATTTGAGTTAGTCTATTTTTTAAGGTGTTATTTTCTTCATTATTTTTTGGGTCTCCTTTAGCAAGTCATTGACTTGTTTTTCATGGTTTTCTCGCATCACTCTCATTTCTCTTCCCAGTTTTTCCTCTAGTTCTCTAACTTGCTTTTCCAAATCCTTTTTGAGCTCTTCCATGGCCTGAGACCAGTTCATGTTTTTCTTGGAGGCTTTTGATATAGGTTCTTTGACTTTGTTGACTTCTTCTGGCTATATGTTTTGGTCTTCTTTGTCACCAAAGACAGATTCCAAAGTCTGAGTCCGAATCTGAGTCCTTTTTTTGCTGCCTGGCCATGTTCCCAGTCAACTTACTTGACCCTTGAGTTCTGCATCAGGGTATGACTGCTTGTAAAGTATAGAGTACTTTGTTCCAAGCTTGAGGGGCTGTGCTGTTGTTTTCAGAGCTATTTCTACACAGCAAGCTCTGCCATACCAGTGCTTCTCCTTCCCCAAGAACCGCCAACTCAGACCACAATTCAGATCTAAGCTGGCTCTGCACTCCTGCTCAGATCTGCCATTTAATTCCTCCCATCAGGTGGGCCTGGGGTCAGAAGCAACCGCAGCTGTAGCTCTTGTAAGCAGCCTCAGAGCTGCATCACCTCTGCTGCCCCCAGGGCGGTGGTCAAACCCCCGAACTCCCTTCACTCTGTCCCAGCAGCTTTTCCCACTAACCTTCTCTGTTGTTTTTGGTGTTTGTGGTTGAGAAGTCTGGTGACTGCCACAGCTCACTGATTCAGGGTGCTAGGGCCTGTTCTGCCCAGCTCCAGGTCTGGTTGTTCCAGGCACAGCTCATGCTGGGCTCTGCTCCACTCTGTTCCCAGCTCCGTGTGCAATAGACCTTACCCTGCGACCATCCAGGCTGTCCTGGGCTGGAGCCCTGCTTCCCTCTGCTATTTCATGGGTTCTGCAGTTCTAGAATTTGTTCAGAGCCATTTTTTATAGGTTTTTGGAGGGACCTGGGGGGAGCTCACTCAAGTCCCTGCTTTCCAGCTACCATCTTGGCTCCACTCCCCTACATGGTGTTTTAACATTTGCAAAACACTTTACAAGTAGTACTTCATCCTCACAACCATGCTAGGAAATGCATGCTATTATTATCATCATTTTATGGATAAAGAAACCCCATCTGGAGGTTAAGCAATATTCCCATGGTTACACAGCTAATAGTGTCTAAGCCTAGATTTATACTTAAGCCTTCCTAACTCCAAGTCCACTGCTCTAGACATCATATGACCTAGCTGACAAATGACTTCCCAGGGGTTACCGTTGAAGAAGTGATATAAATTGCCACTAGTGACGTGTATATAGTGTATATGTTCTTTGTGTATGTAATGACCAAGTGGTATAGAATTGCTACACACTCTGTAGTGCTTCACGCCTCTCGCAGTGGAATGTTTAAACACATACTTACTCTCTGGGCTAGCTCATTGCAATCTTCTGTTATACTGGGTGGTCTAGGTTCCAGGAGAAAGACCGCCATTCCTCAACTCAAATTTTTTTTCAGGATCCTAGGGCAAACTGTTGAGGGAAACATAGTCTCCCTCAACTAAATACTTTAGCTTTGGAACTCCCACTAATATTTTTCCATTTTCACAAATGAGATATAATAATGACACTTTTAGATCTTAAACATAGCTACTTACTTATCAACAAGGAAAAAGAAATAATAAAAATGTCAGAAGTATTCATATACGAAAGCAAATTCAAATTAACCTTGGTTACATTCTCCCACTAATGCATTTAGTACCTGTAGGGGAGAGTGGGTATATATTTATTGAAACCTACCAGAGAAACACATGAGGGATGCAAATTCAAGTGTCTGGGCTGTCTGGATTTCAGGCTTGGTTTGTATCAGTGGAGTACAGCTTGAAAGTAATTCTCTGCTAAATGTGTATCTGTCGATCTTTGATGAACTATGAAAGACCAAAATCTTTTCTGTTTTCCAATTGTTACAGCACCCATAAACCCTTTCAACTTATGTTCACTTTTAAAAAGTTTATTAAGAAAGTATTATCTCTTAATTTACTGTCAGTTTCCATTAAGCTAGAGAACTACGAAGCTTATTGGGTATGCTTTATCTGGGTACTACAGTCCAACTCATCTGTGTTGTCTAAAAAATGTAACAAATAGATCTCACAGCAAAATAGTTCAAATTGACTCTAAGCAAGGTAAACAAACAAATCTAGTCAATTTTTCATTCACCAGAATTCTATGTATGTGGCTGTAGAGTGTGTTCAGGCAAGAAGATACTTCTGGTGTGAGGGCTGCTGAAACATTTTCAGGGCTGCTTTCTACCTTTAGTGTCTACCTGATCCACCTAATTCTCACCTATGACTCTAAGAAGCTGTAGAATGTGCAGTGGCCACACACCAGTAAACCATTTTGGCAGATAGGCTAAACCAAATTAAGATTAACTGAGGGGTCTCAAACCCATCGGGGAAGGGAGAAGTCTACACCAAGCATGTAAAGACTTCCCCTGGTGGAATGGGCAGATGAGAACAATTTGTTCCAACAACCTTAAAGGCAGATAAAACATGTGCTGTGAAGTGCTTAGTTGGACATTGAGGACACCAAGGTCATCCACTGAATCCTGAACCATCACCAGTCATCATGACTTTGTCTTGCCACTGAACTGTAATGACTCCAGAAAAGAGTGAGGCCAATGACTTCATGCAATTATGCCTCACTTAAATCCAATTTATGCATGAATCAAAAGATATTACTTAGACCATTTTACCATATTTAGCTATATCAAAGTCCTATGGCGACAGGCAAGCGATGAAGCAGCAGGTATGGATACGCTGGGAGCAATCCTGCACATAGGTGAACCAGGCAATGGTGTCATCTTCTCACAGGATTGAAGCAGCAGGGGAATTCAGCAGCCCCTGGTGACTGAGCAGCCTTTTAAGGACCACACTGCTCATCTCCTGGTGTGAGAAAGGGCCTAGAAAACATGCCCTAAACATTGTCTGTTTACCCAACCCTGTCCTGTTTACTACAGCAGGCAGGGATCCCACCTTGTGTTTGAAATACAAAAAATAAATGCAAAAAAAAACTTCTGCAAAGATGATTTCACTCATCCTTGGTACATGAAATGTGTGAACACTTACAGACAACAAAAAATCTAATTGAAAAATAAATGACTCTTGTTGCAAGAGAACTCAGAAGGTACCACATTCAAATAGCATCCCTGAATGAAATAAGATTGGCAACTGAAGGCCAGCTTACTGAAGTGGGAGTGGGATACACATTTTTCTAGAGTGCTACAGTGAAAGGGAGTACCATGAAGCTGGTGTAGGTGTTGCAATAAAAACTAATATAGTCAGTAAGTATGTATGCCTACCAAAAGGAGTGAATGACAGACTCGTGACAATGTGATGGCCACTTGCAGGAAAACATCATGCCACCATCATCAGTACCTATGCTCCTATCATGACAAACCTTGATGATGTCAAAGAAAAATTATACGAAGACATGGAGACCCTCATCATCAATGTGCCAAGAAAGGATGTTTGTAATTCTTGGTGACTTTAATGCTAGAATAGGCACAAACTACCAGACATGACAGGAAGTCCATGGGAGGAATAAAGTTGGAAACAGCAACAGCAACAGTCACTTCCTAGTAAAGGCTTATGCATCTCATGACCTTCTCATCACCAATACTGTCTTCTGTTTACCAAAACACAATAAAATTTCAAGGATGCAACCCTGCAGCACACATTGGCATTTAATAGATTATGTCATCGTAAGGAGATGAGACAGACGGGATGTGAGAGTGACAAAGGCAATGTGTGGCACAGAGTACTGGACTGATCATAGACTTATCTTCTCCAAGCTAAATATTTGCATTTAACAAAAGTAATAGCTCCAAGACAAAATGGCTACCAGAAGAATTAATGTCAACAGATTAAAGTTCTTCTCTGAGAGGGAACAACAGAAAGTAAAGGATTGTAAAGGGAATTATCAACCTCTGTTATGTAGAGCTTGCTTTTTTTAAAGTATAAAATAAACTCACCATTTAACTTTTAAAATTGTCCTGGTTGTCTATGAATTGTTTTGTCTTCCCATCTGCTATCTTCTCACTTTTAAGAACTCTAATCATATCATCTGCAAAAGGAATTATTTTTATTCCTATTTTCCTACATTTACTTTCTTGATTTCTTTTTCATATTGCGGTAGTCAGCATTTCTAGGAATAAACCAAATAAGAGTGGCAATAATGGACACTTTGCTTTACCCCTGATTTTATTAAAAGGTTTTTAGTTTATTCCCATTACATAAACTGCTGTCTTTTGGTTTTAGATACATACTATTTACCATAGGGGGAAAATGTCTATTTACCTCTGTGCTTTTTGGAGTTTTTCATAGAAATGGGTCTTGAACTTTGTCAAAAGTTTTTTAAGCATCTGTAAATGCTGCTAAGTGATTTATATTGTTTATTTTTATTAATAGAGTCTGGATATCTAGAGTTTTCTTAATTTTAAACCAACTGTCTATTTCTGGTATAAATCTAACCCATTCCTAGTATATAATCTTTTTGAAATGTTACTATAGTCTCTTTGGTAATATTGTACTTAAAATGTTTTATATTCAAATTATATTAATTTGAGATATTGATCTATAGTTTTCTTTATTTTTTTCCCTGATTTAGATATTAAGACAATATGTGGATAATAGAAGTAATTTGATAGGATCCCTTCTATTTTTTTTCAAAGAACTTACTTAATATTGGGATTAATTTGCTTGATAAAATTCCCTGGAAAATCCATTTTGTCAGGTAAGGGGAGGGTTTCTTTAGGAGTTCGTTTATGCCTTATTAAATTTCTTTTTTCAAGACTAAGCTAGTTAAACTCTATTTCTTCTGTTGATCTAAGCATTTATATTTTTGTAAATATGTACCTGTCTCATTTAAGTCATCAGTTTTATTGGCATGTAGTTGGGCAAAAGAGTTGAATAATTTCCTTTCTTTCATCTTCAATTGTTGTGAATTCCTCTTTCATTTCTGAGGCTGGTAATCTTTCATTTAAAAAATCATATTAGCTTAATCGGCTAATCAGATTTGACAAACTAATCAGATTAGCTATTATATTATTTTGTTTTGTTTTTAAAAAGCATTTAGTTTTAATGATTAGTTTGATGGGGTTTTGCTTTCAATTTTGTTAATCTCTTCTTTTATTTTTTGAACTTCTAGTCTGGTAATAGTCCAGTCTAGGGTTTTTAGTTTATTTTTTTAGGTTTTATTTTTTAATTGTATGCCTAATTCATTGATCTTTCTTCATTTTGGTGGTGAAAGTGTTACAGATACAAGTTTTACCCTAAGGATTGCTCTAGTTACATCTCAAAAATTTCATATTGTCACATTGTTTTCATTTTCTTTAATGAAATTATCCATTGTTTCTTTAAAAAATTCTTTCAGTTGCTGATTATTTAGGATTAAGTTATTTAGTCTCCTATTAATTTTTAATCGTTTCTTTAACATAATTTTGATTTCATAATGGTCCATAAGAATGTGTTTGGTGTGACTTCTTTTTTTGCACTTTTTTGGTGGAGTTTTATGCCTCAAGATATGGTTTATTTTTGTAAATATGCCATGCAGTACTAAGAATATGTACACTCCTTTCTATTCCCATTCAAAAGATGCCAGAGATCTAGCTCCTCTAAAATTCTATTCAGGTCTTTAACTTCACTCCTGTTCATTTTTTCATTAAATTTTCATTAAATTTGTCAAGGTCTGAAAGAGGTATAGTTAGGTCCTTGATTATAGCTTTACTAAAATTTAACTCAACTTTTTCCTTTAAGTTTTAAGCTATTTGGTGCAAATACATTGTGTTGATATTAATTCTCTATGATCCTTTTAAGAACCTGCACATAGGCACAGACCTTACCCAATTCCTAAGTGGTAGAAGACTCTGCATAGACCTTTTTCCTGAACTAATTTCTCACTCTCCCCAGGCCTCTGGACAGCTCCATATTTGTGCTAGTCTGGAACAATGATTGACTGTTATTCCTGAGAAGTATATCACTACTCGGTATGGCACCTTTCCTCAATCTTTGTTGGAGTGGTTGCGGGAGAGAGGTGGGATGCTGCTTCCTCTCATTTCACTACCTTTGCTGTTTTCCTGATGCTTCTTCACAAACCACTTTAACGGATTTACTGATAATTCTACCACCACTACTGCCACCATGTTGTTTCTTTGAATTTCACTTGTCATATTCTTTACTCTTCAACCTTATCCAACCAGCTCAATTTTTTAATTGCTTAAAGGTAGTAAGTCCTATGAAATTAATTGCCCTGTGAAATTAATAGACCTTTTTAAAAAAACATCCCTTAATTTCCACATAGTTATAGGATTACTTATTTTTTTTAAGGTTTAGCTCTTAATTCTTAAAACAGTTATATACAAATGAGGTAAAAGACCATAATCTCCATCCATCAACTCATTTCATATTGCTGAAACTGTTTGTTCATACTCACATATTTTTTCAATTTTTAGTAAATGAAAATTCTTTCTCTGCTCCCTTTAAACCATTAAAACCATACAAATAAGCTATCATCCTACATTTTTACAAGGTGATTTAATTTTTTCCATTTATGTCACTGTTCATTTTTTTTATCCAAAATGTCTAAAATCTCCTTTGAAAACTCTTCATGTACATATTTTAATGGTTTTTAATTAAGCCAAAGTTCTTCTTCTATTCTTTCCAGCAGGCTTCAAACTATTCATGTGACAGAGGCAATATCCTAAATCCTTTAACAGTTGATGTGGCTCTTTTGTTTTTTACACAAACATATTTTTCTGGTCCTTTCATCACTAAGTTGCTCTATATGAAAAAGTGAAGGGACATGATGTCAGATTTTACATGTGAACTTTGTGTTTGTTCTGAAAATGTAATTTTGTTATATAAAGCTTTTTATTATGTTCTTGCAATGACCTATATGTTTGTCATACTACATGTAATTCTAATTTTTCTACTGCACAACTGCATATGACGTATATATCTGGTCTGATGTGTATATAACCCTACTACATGGGAATTAATAGTTGCTTAATGTGTACCCAGTGTGGTTTGCAAGGACTATAAATTTTTTCCTAGAGGGGAGCATAATGAATTAGAGACTTTAGCATTAAAAGCAAGAAAGTAAAATATAAATCACCAGTTCTATACTTCCCTCTCCTATGTTTCTAAGGACCTCCTTTAAGCTTGTAAGTGTTTCAAGACAGTTTTCATGGCCTGAATACAAGTTGCCTCATTGCTTGAACACTAGTAGGGCATGATAAGGTTATCCAGCCCAGTTTGAAATGAGGGCTGAGGTACTTTCTGTTGAGAGAGGGTTTGTTTACACAATTAAATGTCTTTACAGAAAAGAAAAGGTCTGATTAATTAAATAAATGAAAATATGTTGATTTCTTCCTGAAGCATGTTAGCCTGGGGGAAACTCACAAAAAATCAGTAATTTTCCTCCTGCCCTCCCCCCACCCTTCACTTCCACTCCATTCTTAAGGAGGAAGAAGGCATAAAAACAGATGACACATCCACCAGATGGCAGCAGCAGTTTGGTGGAAAAGCAACAGATGGAAGCTTTGGATAGAAAGCAAAGCTGCAGCTGCAGCTGCAGATACAGAGTAGAACTTCACCAGATGATAGCTTCCCCACTTAGGAGCATGAGTTTTCCAAGAAGTGTTTTCTTTTCTTGTTGCCATGGTGTCTGTGTGACATTGTACTTTGTGTACTAGTTTGTGGAAGGTGTGATGGGAATGGAAAAGTATTCTATTTTATTTTTCCCTTTTTATTTACTTTACCATTTGGTCATGATTAAATTCTTTGCTGTTTGATTAACAGCTTCTTCCAAGCTTTTTGGTAGAGAGTGCACCGGGTGTAGGCTAAAGTCATATTTGCATAACTATGATTTCTCCACACTGAACTTGGGAGAGCAAAGGGCTCCAGAGTTGAGGAAAACCCAATGTACAAATGTGTGGCAGTATGAAAAACAACAGCAACAGCAACAACAACAACAACAAAATACTACATACATCGTTGTAAATCTAGATGGTAGTCACAGAATCTCAGAGTTGAAAGGGACCTCAGAGACCAATCCAACCTACACCTAAAAAAGAGTGCTTTCTGTAACATGTCTGACAAATGGTCACCCACTTTTAAATATAATAATCAAAATAGGGCTCCATAGGATGTCAGGAAGAGCTGAATACATGAAGTAGCTAACATCACCTGAAGGTTCTTCAATCCTCTTTGTCAAGAAGCAAAGGAGACTTTATAGTTGTTAATTATTTCCCTTTACCTGCCTGAAAAAAATTTAAGAAGAGAGAAGTCTGCAAATTTACCTCCTTGTTTCAAATTTAATTCTCCATATTTTGGCTTATATTGAAGTCAAAGGAAGAAACATAGGTCTAAAAGACTCTATGTGAAATCCAGTTTAAAATATTCTGACATCCTTAAAACTTGTTTAAATATATTCAATTATTTTTCTCAGTAGAGCAATTTTTAAAAAGATACATCATAGTGAATGAAATCTATTCATTTAAAAATAGTGATTGGGTTTAATATTCTTGCAGCTTAGAAACTAATATTTCTCATAAT
The DNA here is from genome assembly GCF_011100635.1 of Trichosurus vulpecula. NCBI lineage: Eukaryota > Metazoa > Chordata > Mammalia > Diprotodontia > Phalangeridae > Trichosurus > Trichosurus vulpecula. The sequence continues at coordinate 280,201,126 of NC_050577.1, read as the reverse complement.
CCAAACCACATACAATGATAAATCCTGCATGATTTGATCAAAGCATTTATTGCCTACTCTGTGCCAGGCACTACACTAAATATTGGGAATATGAAGACAATGAATTAGTCCCTAGTCTCAAGAAGCTTACCCTCATCTGGGGAAACCATATGCACACATATAAGTAAATACAACAACTAGTTAAATTCATGTTAATTTCTGTGGAAGGGGGTATTAGCTGCTGGGGGATCAGGAAATATCTCATGTGTGAAGATGAACTTCAAAGACTTTAAAGAGATTCTAAGACATGAAAGTGAGTAAGGAATACTACTTAGGCATGGGGAACAGTCTGTAAAAGCACACAGATGGGAGCTAGAATGTCATGTAAGGAACAGTAAGTAAATTAGTTTTTTGGACAATAGTGTGTGTGAAAAGAAGTAATGTGTAATAAGTCTGGAAAAGTAGACTGGAGGCAGCTTTTGACAGAACCATTGGAGTTTATTGAATAGGAGAGCAAAATGGTCAGTGCTGATAGATCAGAAAGAGGATGCATTAGAGGCAGTGATGAAGAATTAGGAAACAACTGCAATACTGCAGGTAAGAGGGGGTATGAAGATGAATTAGGTTATATGGAGAGTGGAGAGAAGATGGATGTGGGAGATATGGAGGTAAATTTCACAAGATGTGGCTGCCAATTGGACACTGGGGTTAAGAGAATGTGGAGTTGAGAATGATTCCAAGGTTTTAAACCTAATTACTGTTACATAAATAAGGAAATTAGTAAAAATTAGTAAAAAGGATGATTTTGGGGAAAGAATTTGGTTTAAGAATATTTAGTTTGAGATGCCTATGTAACTTCCAGTTGGGAAGGTCCATTAAATAGGTCATTGGTGTTATGAGACTAAAGCTTAGGAGAGAGATTAGGTGTGATAGGACCAGTGTTTACCTGAAGCAATTTATTTTTTCCCCCTCACAGTGTGGGAAAGTTTTACCTAAAAGAAGACAAAGCTAGAATGCCCCTACCCCCACCTCCAGCCCCCACCGCAGCCTGATTCACCTCAGCTTCCCCAATGTAGCTTCCCAGGTAGGGTTGTTAAAAAAAATCCTAGCCAGGTGGAGTCTGGGCCTCTCAGAATTGGTGGATGTGTAAGACCACATGAGTTGCCGCACCTTGATAGCCTGCTTTCCAGATGGAGATGAGGGAGGCTGTGTCCAGGGAAGCTAAATGGCATTATATCCTTATTGCATATCATTGCTCTGTTAGGGCAAAGTAAACTTCTGTTTGTAAATGTTAAATGACTTCTAGGTCTCATTTAAACCCCAAATTAAACCTGAACTGACAGCATGCTGGCATTAAAGTCATGCCTCTGATATTTGGGCTAGATAAATAGATCTGAGAATAATCTGTGTGGAGCTAATAATTGAACCCAGGGGAGCTGATAGAGCAGCAAGCCAGTCAAAGGTAAGGCACAAACTCCTATTATTCAATTAGTTTAACTAGCTTCAAAGCATTGATCAGTCTCTTCAAGGTACTCCTATTTCTTCCTATAATACAGCCTCTAAAGTCTGGTTCCATCTCAATGCTTTTAGTCACCATGTCCCTTTTTTAGTTCATCTCTATTTCTGGTCTATCTGACCTTAGACCTACATTTGACTTCATGTTAAAACTTTGAAATATCTGAATCTACACTCAGCATCATTCCTTAGTCAAAAAAAAATGCCTATTATGCGTTCTGGATATGCAGTCTACCTCTAACCTCTTGTGGTCATATTCCTCCAATCATCAGTTGATCTAAAAATTTAATTTCTAGTTAGTTGACAACTCTATTGCCTTCTAATTTGGATCAACTGATTCCAGGCTCCTCTTAAGCTCTTTATTTTCTCTTTCTCCAAAGCTCTGCACCCTTCTTCCTATATTTACCCTTCTAAGTTACCAAACTTCATCTAGAATCCTCAGCTTTTTGTCTGGGATTACCATACCTACACTCCTCAGGGAGTCCTCCGTGGGTGTTGCTTCTTTCTTGTCTCTTGTCAGACCACATTACCATAGAAGAAGAGCACATCATCTCCAAATCAAAAGTAAGGTATGAAAAGCAATGTCTAGCATTTATTTTACAGGGCAGTTGTGCTGCTCAAATGAAATATGTGTAAAGTGTTTTTATTCAGTCAGTCACAAAGTATTTATTAAATACCTTCTACATGTCAGGCACCATGCTCAGCACTTGAGATACAAAGAAAGGCAAAAACAATCACAGCTCATATTCTAACAGGGAAGACAACTTGTGAACAACAACAATAGGTACATACAAGATAAACATAGAGTACATAAAAGGTAATCTTTGAAGGAAAGGTGCTATCAGCTTTGTGGACCAGAAAAGTCCTGTAGAATACAGAATTTGAATTGAATGTTAAAGGAAGCAATGGAAAATAAGAGATAGAGAAGAGAAAGGAGAATGTTCCAGAAAGGAGGGATAGCCTTCGTAAAGGCCTGAAGACAGCAAATAGAATGTCATGTTCAAGGAATAGCAAGTAGGCTAATGTAACTGCAATAATTTTTAAAAATATATTTTAAGTTCCAGATTCTCCCTTATCAAGGGGTGAAGACAAGAAAAACAAAGCCCATCGCAAATATGTATAGTCATGCAAAACAAATTCTCGTATTAACCATGTCAGAAAGAAAAAAAAGGATAGATTCTTCAGTCTGTACTCTGAGTCCATCTGAGGTAAATAGCATGCTTAATCATGAATCCTATGGAATTGTGGTTGGTCATTGTTTGGATCAGACTTTCTAAGTTTTCTGATTTGATTATCCTTATAATATTATTGTTACTGTATAAATTATTCTCCTGGTTCTGCTTACTTCACTCTGCATCAATTCATGCAAATCTTCCCAGGTTTTTCTGAAACAATCTTATTCATCATTTCTTACAGTGTAAATGTATACTATGCATAACATTCATATACCATTCAGCCAGATTAACAGAAAAGGAAATAGAATACTTAAATAACTCTACCTTAGAAAAATAAATTGAAGAAGCCATAAATAAATTCCCAAAGGGAAAAAAAAGAACTAAATCTATTTAAACAAGTTCTTTAAAGAACAATTAATTGTAAGCCTAGATCCTTTGCCTTCTAGAATATCATATACCAAGCTCTCAATTCCTTTATGATGGTGGCTGCTAATTTATTCCTTCATACTCTTTCACAAGCATAAGCCAAATAAATCCAAGAGATATGTCAGAAGGCTTTCCATTTTCTGATCACACTGTGTGGAAAAGAAGGTGCTCTCAGTTTAGCTGTTTCTTTATAGCCCTGATGCTATGGGAACGTCTCAGGGGAATCTCCTGTGTGTACAAGAGGAACTGCTTGTTCTTTCTTCTACTTCTTCTAGAAGCACCCCATTCTTCTTACTGTACCGATAAGAGGTTGTATGTGATTTATGTAGACTTTTGAAACATGTCAACAGATTCTTATAAGGTCTGAGACAACTTTATATTTCCCAGAAAAAATGCTTTCTAAAAAGTTTTCAAGGCCCAGTGGAAAGTTTTAGTCAAAATTACAAAGTCATATTTTCAAAAGAAGAAACACCAACAGTAAGTACCTCTGAACTCTTTGTGAGGGGAAAGAAATCATACTGACCAAAGAAAGGCAGTTTATAAACAAAAACTATCTGTTTTATTTGTTTTGTCTTTTTAAAATAGTACTTTATCTTTTCCCCAATTACATGTCAAGACAATTTTTGGCATTCATTTTTTAAAGATTTTGAGTTCCTAATTTTTCTCCCTGTCTCCTTCTCATCCCCTCTTCTAAAAATGGTAGGCATTTTGATATGGGTTATACATGTGCTATCACATAGAACATATTTCAATATTAGTCACGTTTGTGAAAGAAGAAACAAATCAAAAGGGAAAAATGCAAAAAAAATAAAGCAAGTAAAAAATATGCTTTGATCTGCATTCAGAGTCCATGAGTTCTTTTTTTATTTAATTTATTTAATATATTTAGTTTTCAGCATTGATTTTCACAAGAGTTTGAATTATGAATTTCCTCCCCATTTCACCCTCTCGCCCATTCCAAGATGGTGTATATTCTGGTTGCCTCATTCCCCAGTCAGCCCTCCCTTCTGTCACCCCACTCCCCTCCCATTCCCCTTTCCCTTCTTCTCTTGTAGTGCAAGATAAATTTCTATGCCCCATTGCTTGTGTATGTTATTTCCTAGTTGCATGCAAAAACCTTTTTTTTGTTTGTTTTGAAAGTCTTTTTTTAAAACTTCGAGTTCCAAATTCTCTCCCCTCTTCCCTCCCCACCCACCCTCCCTAAGAAGGCAAGCAATTCAACATAGGCCACAGGCGTTTCATTATGTAAAACCCTTCCACAATACTCATGTTGTGAAAAACTAACTATGTTTTGATCCTTCCTAACCTATCCCTCTTTATTGAATTTTCTCCCTTGACCCTGTCCCTTTTCAAAAGTGTTTTTGATTTACCTGCTCCCCCTGTCTACCATCCCTTCTATTGTCCCCCCTTTTTTATCTTCTTCCTCTTTCTTTCCTGTGGGGTAAGATACCCAATTGAGTGTGTATGGTATTCCCTCCTCAGGTCAAATCTGATGAGAGCAAGATTCACTCATTCCCCCTCACCTGCCCCCTCTTCTCTTCCTACAAAACTGCTTTCTCTTGCCACTTTTATAGAAGATAATTTACCCCATTCTATCTCTCCCTTTCTCCCTCTTTCAATATATTCCTCTCTTATCCCTTACTTTGATTTTATTTTTTTAGATATCATCCCTTCATATTCAACTCACCCTGTGCCCTCTGTCTCTCTCTCTCTATATATATGTACATACATATATACATACATACACACACATATGTATATATATACACACACACATATATATATATATATATATGCATATTCCTTTCAGCTACTCTAATACTGAGGTCTCATGAATTGTACACATCATCTTTCCGTTTAGGAATGTAAACAAAACAGTTCAACTTTAGTAAGTCCCTTATGATTTCTCTTTCTTGTTTACCTTTTTATGCTTCTCTTGATTCTTGTGTTTGAAAGTCAAATTTTCTATTCAGCTCTGGTCTTTTCACTGAGAAAGCTTGAAAGTCCTCTATTTTGTTGAAAATCCATATTTTGCCTTGGAGCATGGTACTCAGTTTTGCTGGGTAGGTGATTCTTGGTTTTAATCCTAGCTCCATTGACCTCCAGAATATCATATTCCAAGCCCTTTGATCCCTTAATGTAGAAGCTGCTAGATCCTGTGTTATCCTGATTGTTTTTCCACAATATTCAAGTTGTTTCTTTCTGGCTGCTTCCTGTATTTTCTCCTTGATCTGGGAGCTCTGGAATTTGGTGACAATATTCCTAGTTTTCTTTTTGGGATCTTTTTGGGGAGGTGATCAGTGGATTCTTTCAATTTGTATTTTACCCTCTGACTCTAGAATATCAGGGCAGTTCTCCTTGATAATTTCTTGAAAGATGGTATCTAGGCTCTTTTTTTGATCATGGCTTTCAGGTAGTCCATTAATTTTTAAATTATCTCTCTTGGACCTATTTTCCAGGTCAGTGGTTTTTCCAATGAGATATTTCACATTGTCTTCCATTTTTTCATTGCTTTGGTTCTGTTTTATAATATCTTGATTTCTCATCAAGTCACTAGCTTCCACTTGCTCCAATCTAATTTTTAAGGTGGTATTTTCTTCAGTGGTCTTTTGGAGCTCCTTTTCCATTTGGCTAATTGTGCCTTTCAAGGCATTCTTCTCCTCATTGGCTTTTTGGAGCTCTTTTGCCATTTCAGTTAGTCTATGTTTAAGGTGTTGTTTTCTTCAATATTTTTTTCAGTATTTTTTTGGGTCTCCTTTAGCAAGTCATTGACTTGTTTTTCATGGTTTTCTCACATCCTTCTCATTTCTCATCCCAATTTTTCCTCTACTTCTCTGACTTGTTTTTCCAAATCCTTTTTGAGCTCTTCCATGGCCTGAGACCAGTTCATGTTTTTCTTGGAGGCTTTTGATGTAAGCTCTTTGACTTTGTTAACTTCTTCTGGCTATATGTTTTGGTCTTCTTTGTCACCAAAGAAAGATTCCAAAGCCTGAGTCTGAATCTGAGAGCGTTCTCACTGCCTGGCCATGTTCCCAGCCAACTTACTTGACCCTTGAGTTTTTTGTCAGGGTATGACTGCTTGTAGAGCAAAGAGTACTTTGTTCCAAGCTTGAGGGGATGCACTGTTGTTTTCAGAGCTATTTATATACTCTGCTCTGCCACACCAGCACTCCTCCTTTCTCAAGAACCTCCAGCCAGGACCTGACTGGGATGTTAAGCAGGCTGTGCACTCCTGCTCTGATCCACCACTTAATTCCTCCCACCAGGTGGGCCTGGGGCCGCAAGCAACTGCAGCTGTAGTTCTGTAGCTGCACCCTGCTGTCCCTGGGGTGGTGGCTGAACTCCTTCCCTTCTGTCCCCCGCAGCTTTTCCCACTAACTTTCTCTGTTGTCTTTGGTGTTTGTGGGTTGAGAAGTCTGGTAACTGCCACACCTCGCTGTTTCAGGGTGCTAGGGCCTGTTCCACCCAGCTCCTTGTCTGGTTGGTCCTGCCGCCACCCACGCTGGGTTCCGCTCTCCTCTGCCCCCAGCTCCATACATGATAGACCTCATCCAGTGACCATCCAGGCTGTCCTGGGCTGGATCCATGCTTCTCTCTGCTATTTTGTGGGTTCTGAAGTTCTAGAATTTGTTCAGAGCCATTTTTTATAGGTTTTTGGAGGGACCTGGTGGGGAGCTTACACAAGTCCCTGCTTTCCAGCCACCATCTTGGCTCCGTCCATGAGTTCATTACCTGGATGTGGATAGCATTTTCTTTTATTAGTCTTATGTGCTTGTCTTAGATCATTGTGTTGTGGAGAAGAGCTGAGTCATTCATAGTTGATCATCACACAATGTTGCTGATAATGTATGCAATGTTTTCCCGATTCTGCCCATTTCACTTTGTATCAGTTTATACAAGTCTTTCCAGGTTTTTTTCTGAAACCCACCTGTTTCTCATTTTTTATTGCACAATAATATTCCATTATACTCACGAATATCACAGCTTATTTAGCCATTCCCTGATTAATGGGCATCCCCTCAGTTTCTAGTATTTTGCCATCATGAAAAGGACAGCTAAAAATATTTTTGTACATGAGGTACTTTTCCCTTTTTTATGATCTCTTTGGGATACAGACCTGACAATATATTGCTGGATCAAAGAGTATGCACAGTTTGTTTGCTCTTTGGACATAACTGCAAATTGCTCTCCAGAATGGTTGGATTTGATCATAATTCCACCAATAGTGCATCAATGTGCCAGTTTTCCCACATCCTCTAGAAAACTTATTTTCCTTTTTTTTTTTTTAGCATATTAGCCACTCATAGGTATGAAGTGGTACTTCAGAGTTGTTTTAATTTGCATTTCTCTAATCAGTAATGATTTAGAGCACTTGGTGACTGCCAATTTCTAATATAGTTTTCGATCTGGTACCGTTTTATAATAGAGTTTGAGAGCTGGTATTACTACCCTTTCTTTACACTTTTTGCATTAATTTCCTTGACATTCCTGAACTTTTGTTCTTCCAGATGAATTTTGTTGCTATTTTTTTCTAGTTCTATCAAATAATTTTTGGTAGTTTGATTGATATGGCACTGCATAAGTAAATTAATTTAGGCAGAATCACCATTTTTATTATATTAGCTTGGCCCACCCATGAGCATTGATATTTTTCCAGTTGTTTAGATCTGGCTTTATTTATGTGAAAAGTACTTTGTAATTGTGTTCATACAGTTCCTGGATTTGTATTGACAGGTAGACCCCTAAGTATTTTATATTGTTCACAGATATTTTAAATGGAATTTCTCTCTCTATCTCTTGCTGCTGGGTTTTGTTGGTCACATAAAGAAATGCTGCTGATTTATGTGGGTTTATCTTATATCCTGAAACTTTGCTAAAGTTGTTAATTATTTCAAGTAGTTTTTTTTTCAGTTGATTCTCTAGGGTTCTCTAAGTATACCATCATATCATCCACAAAGAGTGATAGGTTTCCACATTGCCTATTCTAGTTCTTTTAATTTCTTTGTCTTCCCTTACTGCTATAGCTAGCATTGCTAGTTCTACATTAAATAATAGTGGTGATAATGGGCATCCTTGCTTCACCCCTAATTTTATTGAGAAGGCTTCTAGTTTATCCCCTTCACATATAATGCTTGCAGATGGTTTTAGAGAGATATTGCTTATCATTTTAAGGAACACTCTCTTTATTCCTATGCTCTCTAGTGTTTTTAATAGGAATGGGTGCTGTATTTTTTCAAAAGCTTCGTCAGCATCTATTGAAATAATCATATGATTTCTGTTGATTTTGTTATTGATATGGTCAATTATGTTGATTGTTTTCATAATATTGACTGAACTCTGCATTTGTGGTATAAATCCCATCTGGTCCTAGTGTATAATACTTGTGATATATTGCTGTAATCACCTTTCTAGTATTTTGCTCAAATTATTGTGTTGATATTCATTAAGGAAATTGGCCTATAATTTTCTTTCTCTGCTTTAGCTTTCCTTGGTTTAAGGATCAACACCATAATAATGTCATAAAAGGACTCCTTCTTTGCCTATTTTTCTAAATAGTTTATATACTATTGGAACAAATTGTTAAATGTTGGCAGAATTCACTTGTGAACCCTTCTGGTCCTGAAGATTTTTTTCTTGTGGAGTTCATAAATGGCTTGTTCAATTTATATTTCTAAGTTGGAGTTATTTATGCATTCTATTTCCTGATCTGTTTATTTGGCTACTTCATATTTTCATAAATCTTCATCAATTTCACTCAGATTGTCAGATTTATTGGCATATAATTGGGAAAAATATTTCCTAATGATTGCTTTAATTTCTTCTTCATTGGTGATGATTTTGTATTTTTCATTTTTGATACCAGACATTTAGTTTTCTTCTTTCTTTTTTTAAAATCAAATTAACCAATGATCCTTTAATGTTGCATCTGCCAAGTCCTGTGTAATCCTGATTGTGACTCCCCCATATTTGAATTGTTTCTTTCTGGCCATTTTCAGAATCTTTTCTTTGACATGATAGTTCTGAAATTTGGCTGTAACATCCCTTGCAGTTTTTATTTTGGGATCTCTTTCCTGAGGTGATTGGTGGAGCCTATTTTGCCCTCTGGTTCCAGCATATTAGGGCAGTTTTCTTTGGTAATTTCTTGAATGATGCTGTCCAGACCCTCTTTTGGATTATGGCTTTCAGGTAGTCCAGTGATTCTGATATTGTCTGTCTTGGATCTATTTTCCAGGTCAGTTGCTTTTCCCATGAGGTATGTAATATTTTCTTCCATTTTTCATTCTTTCGAATTTATTTGATGGATTCTTGATGTCTTATAGAGTCTTTAACTTCCAGCTGCCCAATTCTAATGTTTAAGAAATTGTTTCCTCAATTAGCTTTTGTACTTTCTTTTCCATTTGGCCAATTGTACTTTTTAAGCAGTCATTTTCTTTTCCTAAGCTGTTGACTCTTTTTTCGTAATTCTCTTGCATCACTCTCACTTTTTTCCCAAGTTTTTTTCTACCTCTCTTATATGATTTTTAAAAGATTTTTAATCTCCTTTTTGAATTCTTCCATGAGTTCTTTCTGGGCTTCAGACTACTTCCTGTTTATCTTTAAGGCTTTGCCCATAGGTGTTTTGACCTTGTTGTCCTCTTCTGGGTTCATGTCTTGATCTTCCCTGTGACCATAATAACTTTCTATAGTCAGATTCTTTTTCATTTTTGCTTATCTGTTTTGACCTTTTTCCTTTCTTTGAAATTTGAGCTCTGCTCCTGGGATCAAAGGGGCACAGTCTCAGGCTTCTTGTGTCAGGGGGTGAAGGCACTGTTTCCTGGTGCTGCACTGATATAGCTCTGAGGCCCACTAAGGACACTAATGTCTTGTGCTGGGATAAGAGTGTGTGATGGGGGGGAGGGGTGGCTGGTGTTACTTGAGGCTATAGGGGTCTGGAAGCTTACCTCGTGGTGAACCAGAGTTCTACTGGTGGTGTCTGGTTTCTGCAGAGGCTGGTGGGGTATCTCTGAATTTCCCTGGGGCTATGCTGAAACACTTGGTGGTCTGGTTGCTGGAGGCTACCTGTTTGCCCTTGGCTATGCTGGCACATGTGGCAATTCTTGGAAGTGGAGTCTGCCTGTTCCCCTGGCTATGCTGAAGCAAGTAGGGAGTCCTGGTGTTGGACTTGCTCCTGGCTTGATGGGATGCTTCCTGTACTTTACTGCACTCCCCTTTTACCTGGGTAAGACAGACCTTTCTTCCCTTTCTTCCAAGTTTCTTGGGCTCAAAGATTGTTTCATCCCATCTTTTTTCTGATTCTGCTGTTCCTGGATTTGTATTGGGTTGCTATTTTATGGCTATTTGGAGGTGAATATAGGAGAATAGTGGTGATTTACTGCTTACTCTGCCATCTTGGCTTACATTATCTATTTCTTCAATTACCTTTTTATATATATGATTTATTCATCTTCCCTTGTAATGTATTTCTTTCATGCTAATAAGTATACCTGAAATTGTGACATGGGATAATGTGTAGATGATATAGTGGCTCATGAAATGGGTCATGTGAGACAAAGAGAAAATAAGGCTTTATATGTATACTATCCACATCAACTTTATACCTTTTTGCTACATTATTTTTGCAGTAGCATAAATTTAAATCTCAAATTTTGTGGACAATTTTGCAAAAAAGATCCCTCATATAGTTTACATTTCTAAAAATCCCCTCATTTTGCATTCTGGAGAATAGTCCTTTAGTAGGCCTATATACACTAGAGTGTTCCTTGACTAATTGCTACAAAATGACTTAATGGCAATATTCTTAATATGGAATCCATAAACTTATTTTCTAAAAAAATGTATTGATGAATTTATTCTGATGTAATTGGTTTACTTTGTATTGTTATACCATTAAAAACATAATTCTGAAAAGAGGGCCATAGGCTTCAGGAGACTGTCAGAGGGGTTCATGATGCAAAAAAGGGGGGTGTAGGGGAAAATAACAAAAGAAAACAAGCATTTTTATAGCACAGCTATGTTCCAGGCACTACACTGAACACTTGAAAACAAAGCAACAAATATTAAGAACCCCTTGCTCAAGTATAAATGACACAAATTTATGAATCCTATTATTCAGGCTATAATACATATGAGAATAAAACTAATAAATCAATTTTGAATATGTATCTGTGGAAGATATTGAAGGCATGTTTTCACATATGCCTCCTCAATGAGATGATAATTTCTGGGGAAAAAAACAAAACAACAATCCATACAGAAAAAAAAAATGATAAAAACTATAACATGGAGTCGGATATGCCATATGTGGGATATATCCTTAGAGTCAGCATATCCGTACCTACATTTGGGATAAATACTTCAAATAAACAACAAAGTGGGCCTATATTTGAATAAGAGAAAGGGAGTAGGTTAGACTGTGTTCGGTAAACACGATAGTGGTTTTAACAATTCCAAACTGTTACCTAGAACAAATTCTCCTGGAGATTATACATGGTTATGAATCTTAGAATGCAACATTCTCTGAAGAATCAGTTGCCTCTTAACCTGAATGACAAAGAAGAGAGTCTTGCAAGAGATGGCATAAGAAAAAGGATCACTGAGGAAATGTGTGATAGAAGGTGGACCTGCCATGTATGTGGCAAGAATGAGGAATAACAGTTAGACAGCCTGATTATTTACTTTGTACTCATGGAATATTTTTTTAAAAAACACCCAGAGGAAGATCTCTCTCATGTTGTGTGGTACACATCTCTGGATGATCTATGACAGAACTTTAACAAGAATTGTATAGGATGAGATGTGATTGCATTGAAGGAAGGAATACCTATATTGATTAAATATTTGATCCATTTCATCATTGAAGCATATATGTCTGAAGAAAGATTTGAACTCAGGAAGTTGAGTCTTCCTGACTCTAGGACAGGTGCACTATCCACTGTGCCACCTAACTGTCTCTATTAGTATTTACTTTCAATATATTTTCTATCTTTTTATATGTGTCATTGTAATTATCTGGTAGAATATGGGTTCCATGAGAGCATGGACAGTGTCATTTTTGTACTTGTTTCCCTGGAAGCTAGCGTGATGCCTGGTACCTAGTGCCAATGCCTAGTAAGTACTTAACAAATACTTGTTGATTGATTGCTTCATGGATTACATAGGGAAAAAATATCCCTTATTCATAGACTATTCTTTGTATACTTTGGGGCCATGACTCATGAGAAACAAAGCAAAGACAAAAAACTGGAACACTGTTAAAAAAAAGGAAATGTCAAAGTTAAAGGATTACAATATTAAGCAATTCAGATTCTGTACCTGAAGAATTCTGCAAATGTTTAGCAGCGCAAAATCCAAATGTCAACCAAATTCACTGATTTTATTCTGATAATCCATAGTTACTACTATTAGAATACCTGTTTGGTGATCTGATTTATGATGATGTTGTCGTTGTGTCATTTAAGCTATTGTAGGAGCAATTTAGATTTGAAGATCTTTCCCACCCATTAGAAGGGCAGGTGACCTGCTTATGTCACAGAAAGCCTAAGTCACATGTGGTAGGAGGAACTTCCTGACAGGAAAAGAAAGTTATGTCACAGGAAAGAGAGAGAGAGGGAGAGAGAGAGAGAGAGGGAGAGAGGGAGAGAGAGAGAGAGAGAGAGAGAGAGAGAGAGAGAGAGAGAGAGAGAGAGAGAGAGAGAGAGAGAGAGAGAGATAAAGTTATGACTGCTAATGGCTGCTAATGGCCACTCTCGTGATAATTAGAACTGAACAGGCTGACTTAGCTATACTGTGAGTTTGTTTTGGGGAAGACTCCAGCAGGGGGTCAGAGAGGTTTGGGGATGGCGAGGCTCCATGTTGTGATATCATGTTTTAAGTTCATTGCTGTTATGATGAAGTGGACTAACTGGCTGTGGAAGCTGAACATTTAGCTATAGGATATGATTCTCTGGTGTCTGAATAAATGTTATACTTCTTCTAACTTCTTTATGGAGAGTTTCTCATACTTTGTAATACAGAACTACATAGGCATATTGACAATTATTATTGATGTGTTTATTGCCTTATGGATACATTATTTGGCAGTGAGGATGGGATCACACGGTATAAGATCTCTATTTAGAGGTAGAAAGGCTTTAGAGGAAGAAATGGTTATCGCATGATGGGAGATTATAATTTATTGCTCCCTAGCAAAGGAATGGTCTAAATGCACTGGTCTCTGTGAGGACTGGACACACAAGCTACAGAGTGTAGGACCTAGAGATTTGGAGCTATGTCTCAGAGAAGTTACTGTTGAGCCAGCAACAGAAGTGCCAACAGAGATCTCTAGATGAGGCTGGATTTTACTCATAGCTTACTGAATTGTATGTGAAAACAGGGACAAACTACCACAAGAGAAAGCTCAGACTTAGAGAGTTGCTGAAAGGTCCAGTAATTCAAGTGAAAGCGCTTCTTCTATACCACAGCAAGATGGAGAATCTCAGATGGAATCTACTTGCCTTGTTATAAATTCATCTAGAAGGCAGAGGGAGCCAAGGAGGTCAAGAGTGTACCTCAGTTCAGCCAAGGTCAAACCTACCAGTCAGTCTGGTTATCATGGTAACAGGGGCAGAGAATCCAGACAGGAGGGTACAACATCAGAACCTCAGGCATGAGGTGATACTTTGTGACATAATGCTACTTCTGAGCCGCTATTGAGTATTACAGTATCACACCAGACTTCTCAAAGACAAGTGCACCCCATACAGCAGAGGAGGCAGGAAACACAGGGTCTTAACACTGTTTAGGGAGGTTTTGGAAGATTTTACACAGCAGGAAATCACAGATATCTTGGGTAGGTTCACCCAGAGAATAAGAGAATCGCTAATATCTTGGATGGTGAAAATCAGTGATGAAGGGGCTGCAGGAGTGTCTGTAGCTTCTGTGGATTATATGAGATTCATAACTATTAGTCAGAACTCTTTTGTACAGCAAGCTTTGGAGGATTATTATTCACAAAGAGGTAACCAAACAACCAATTTGTTGGCTTTGGCTGCAATAGGCTGTAAAGAGGAATATCCTGCTGATACTATGTGGCCTACTGCAGATAGACCTTGGTATTCAATTAGGGACTGTACAAGAAAGTTGAAGGAGGAGGTAATAAAGACTGCCATTATGTTGGAGAATGCTGAAGTTTATTAAGAAACTTCCTTGGGAGTCTCTCATAGGAATTTGATCATTAAGATGGAACCCCCCACTTATAAACATGTGATTCTGACTTTGCTGATTGCAGAAGTAGGGAACCCTCTTTCAGAGGTGCTGGATAAGATTTTGCAGTTAAGTGACTTAGGAGACTTGGGAAATAATAAATTTCTTCAGGAGAGAAGGGTACAGAACCAGCAGATTCAACATCAAAATAGAATAACAAGAAGAGAAATGTTTACTGCTCTATTGAAAGCAGGGGTAGATTTTAGAAGAATAAATGGTATTCCAACTAATGAGCTATATAAAATGTACCAAGAAAAGGAGCTTAATAGCAAACAGAATAGAGAAGTAAGAATTGCCCCTACAAATCCTACAAATCTTGAACCCTTGTATCCAAGTGAGTCACACCTTCAAGGAGACTAGGGAATAGGCCAAGCCCCAGCTCAGATGAAAGAAACACACAGATGGGATTGCAGACCCATATTAATCTGACTATATATTGGAAGAATGGATCAAACACTGTAACTGGGGCATTGATAGACACTGGGGCAGAAGCCAACTTGATTTATGGAAACCCTGACAAATTTAAGCATGGAACTCCTATTACCATCACAGGACCAGGAGGGGCTGAAATATTAGCCAAACAAGTGAAACTGCTCACAAAAATTAGACAATTGCCTAAGAAAGAATATATCATGGTCATTGTACCCATTCCTAAATACATTATTGGAATAGATATATTGAAAGGTATGACTCTGAATATGCCTGAGGGGAGATATCAATTTGCAGTAAGGAAGATAGAAATTAATACAGTTTTAGTGGGAAAAGTAAAGATGGATCCAATCACTTTACCTGAACCTTCTAAAGTAATTACTTTGAAGTAGTACTCTGTGCCAGGTGGGTAAGATGAAATTGCCAATACTATAAAGGAATATGTTGAAACAGGAATGTTAGTCCCTACAACCACTCAATGGAATGATCCTGTATGGCCAGTATGAAAGTCAGATGGAATGTGGAGAATGACGGTGTACTATAGACAGTTGAATAAAGTGACTCCACCCTTGTATGCTGCTATTCCAGACACTGTTACCTTAATAGAAAGGATCCAGAATATAATGGGACTTGGTACACAGTTATTGATTTGGCTAATGCTTTCTTTATGATCCCAATAGACTCCAAATAGTAGGACTGATTTGCTTTCACGTGGCAGGGCCAACAATATACTTTTACCCAATTGCCACAAGGATATCTGTGGCTGGGCATTTGGATGTATTAAAGTTACCTGGTTTATGGCTTACCCACTACATAGAAGATATTTTGATACAGAGAGAAAATATAAAAGAAGTGGAAAAGAGTTTGATACTTTTAATTGAGCATATGAAAAGCAAAGGATGGGAAATTAACCCTGCAAAGATTCAAGGACCAGCTCGAACCATGAAATTTGGGGGTATACAGTGGAATAAAGGACAGCAAAAAATTCTCCCACAAGTTCGACAAAAGATTCAAGATTTTCCTATCCCTACCAATAAGAAGGAGGCCCAAAAGTTCATAGGACTGTTTGGATATTGGAGGCACCACATTCTGCATCTTGGACAGATTTTGAAACCCTTATATAAAGTTACCGGGAAAAGGTATGAATTTGATTGGGGACTTGAACAGAGTAAAACTTTTGAAGAAGCCAAAGCTGCTATACAATTGGCTCTGGATTTATGGCCTATGCAAAATGGACCAGTGGAATTGCAACTGACTGTACAAGATGACTATGTGAATTGGAGTTTATGGCGGAAATGACAAATCCAGAATGTACCCTTAGGATTTTGGTCAAGGAAACTACCTTTATCTGGACTACAACATACATTTTTTGAAAAGCAGTTGTTAGCTGCATTGGTAGTTCTACCAATGCTGGCTTTGGTAGAGACTGAACAACTGACTCTGGGCCATGAAGTGATATTAAGGCCTGGAATCCCAATTATTACCTGGGTAATGCGTACCCCAGCATCTCGCAGAATTGGACATGGGCAAGAGGCTAGCATAATTAAATGGAAATGTTATATTCAGAATAGATCAAAAACAGGCAAAAGTGGAGATTCTGCTCTACAGGAATCTATTGCAAGCATCAACATTGATGGAAATGACAAACCGTCTGAACCAAGGCAATAGTTGGTACAATACCTGGTAAAATGGAATGACGGATAAGATGGACTGACTGAAGAACAGAAGAAACATGCATAGCTTACTTATGGGACAGCCAAATATTTGGGCCATAAAAGATATTGGAAATCAGTAGCCTATAACCCATGTACTAAGAGAAATTTGGAAAATACTGGGATGGGTGAATGTAATCAATATGCTGAACTTACAGCAGTACATCAAGTTATTAAAACAGAGAATGGGCAGTGTCATATGTTCACTGATTCATGGGTAGTAGCTAATGGGTTAGCTACATGGAAGCCCATGTGGAAAAACCAAAATTGGGAAATTAATCGTAAACAAATTTGGAGCAAAGAATTATGGGAAGACATATGGGACATGTCTTTGGTTACTAATTTGTCAGTTTTTCATGTAGATGCTCATGTGGACCTCACTACACCAGACCATGAGTACAATGCACATGCTGATCGACTAGCGAAGTTTGCTATTGAATATATTGTCCCTACTCTGACACCAGCTGATGATCCAGTACTAGCAAAATGGGTCCACCAAATGGCCAGACATTTAGGGGTCCAGGTCACACAATGGTAGGCACAAGCTCGAGGTATTAGTATCTCTTATTCATTCTTAAAGCAAGTAACAGAGGAATGTCACATATGTGAATTGGAAAAGGACCAAACTGTTCCTTGGGTAGTAACTGGAGAAATACCAAGGGGAAAAGTTCCAGCCCAGATTTGGCAGATAGATTATAATGGACCACTACCCCAAGATAAAGGATCCAAATTTATATGTACTTGTGTTGACACCTATTCAGGTGTACTAGTGGCTTGTCCTTATAAGAATGCAACCCAGAAAAACACCTGTAAAACTCTAGATATTATCAGTCTATATTATGGAACCCCAATGCAGATTCAAAGTGACAATGGGGCACATTTCAAAGGTAATGAGATGAAGAGATATTGTGTATTGAACAATATAGAGTGGATATATCATATTCCATATTATGCATAAGCATGTGGATTGATAGAATGGGTTGTTGAAAGAATGGTTAAGAAAGTTAAGTTCTAATAATTCATATCAACATTAGAAGTATAATTTATTCACTGCTTTACATAATTTGAATAATAGACCATTAGGAGGAATCTTTAGCCAGAATGATGACACTGAATCTGCAAATTAGAAAACAGCAAACACATAAGATCCAAAATATTGAGTATTGGACCATGAGGGAAGATGCCCCACCACTGTATCCAGGAGTACCTGGTTTGGCAAAATATGATTTGCATTGTTTAGAGAACTTTTGGTTGGATAAAGAGATAAGAAAAATCTCTACTGGGATATATATGAGAATCCCTAAGAATAATTTTGGATGGATATTACCTAACCTGGGATTAGCAGCTCAAAGAATACATGTATTGGCTGGAGTGGTAGATTCTAGTTATCAAGGAGAAATTATTGTAACACTAGAATTTGAGTGAAGAATCTATATAGTTGTGTAAAAATGATAAAATAGTTCAATTGATTATTATTCCTTGTGAAACAATACCTCTTGTGAAAACTGACCCTCCTTCCAAAATAATTATCAGAGGAAAGGATTTGGTTCTACTGATAGAATAAAATTGGGAGCTAAAGTATGGGTAAAACGGAAGCCGGATGATGTTCCAAAGGCTACAGAAATTATAGCACATGGGAAAGACAATACTGTAACAGAGGTTTACCCAGGAGAAAATAATTATGAAATTGTACCTTTGACTCATGTATTCTATCGTGAATGAGGCTATGATAGTCTCTTTGTTTCTTTTTGGATTTTTGTCTGCTAAATTTGCTTGTGAGATTTGTTTTTCACAGGCTTAGTACCGTCCACCTGCAGATGCCTGATTACTTAAGCCAGATGTCACCTTCTGATGTGTTCGGATGTCACCTCTGGACCTGTCCACAACTGTGAAGTGTCATCTCTGGACCTGTCCATGACTGCGATGTATCATCCCTGGACTTGGCATCAACTGAGTTCACAATGCTAGCTTGCTAAAGAACTGACCTCTTGGGGCAGGGACAGCTCTATGTCCAATTTTAGCAGGAAAAAGCTTTGGAGGATGAGACCTTTGCCCCTGGCCTCAAGATTTTGAGCCCCATTCCAAAGTGATTCTTAGAGATGTTTCTTATCTCTTTTCTTTCCAACCAAAAGTTCTCTAAACAATGCAAATCATATCCTGCCAAGCCAGGTACTCCTGGATACAGTGGTGGGACATCTTCCCTCATGGTCCAATACTGGATCTTATGTCTAGGGTTGTATCCCAAAGAAATCACACGAGTGGGAAAAGGACCCACATGTACAAAAATATTTATAGCAGCTCTTTTTGTAGTAGCAAAGAACTGGAAATCAAGGGGGAATTGGGGAATGGCTGAACAAGTTATGGTGTATGAAGGTAATGGAATACTACTGTGCTATAAGAAATGGGGATGATATGGACTTCATAATAACCTGGAAAAACCTACATGATATAATGCTGAGCAAGCGGAGCAGAACCAGGAGAACATTATACACAACCACAGATATATGGATTCTGTGATGACTAACCCTGATTGACTTCACTCTTCTCAGCAATACAAGGTGCAAAGACAACCCCAAAGAACTCATGATGGAGAAGGCTATCACATGCAGATTGAGGCATGCTTTATACTCGCCTTCCCGCCCCCCCTTTTTTCTCTTTTGTTTTTATCTTTGCTTTTTTTTTGGTTTTGTTTCTTCTTTCTCATGATTCATTCCATTGGTCATAATTCTTCTTAACAACTTGACTATTGTGTAAATAAGTTCAATGTGAAGTTATATGTAGAAGATATATCAGAATCCATGCCATCTTTGGGGGGCAGAAAGAAAATCTGGAACACAAAGTTATGTGGAACTGAGTGTTGTAAGCTAAAAATAAAAAAAATCTTAATTATAAAAAAAAGAGTAATGGAAGGGTCTCAAGACTCTTGGTGAGTTAGGTGGGGTCTACTCCAAACATGTGAAGATTTCCCCTGGTGGAATGGGCAGATAAGAATGATTTGTTCCAATGGTCGTGAAGGCAGGTGAGGCAGGAGATGTGGAGCACTTAGAGCTTGGACAGACATTGAAGACACTAAGGTTATCCACTGCATCTCAAGATATTACCAGTTTTATTGACTCTGTCCTGTCACTGGACTATGATGACTGTGAAAGAGAGAGTGAGGCCAACAACTTCATGCAATGCTGTTTCACTTAAATCCAATTTATGCACAAATCAAAAGGCATCACTGTATCAGTAATTAAGGTGGAACTTTTCCAGATATGGCAAGGAGTCCTAGGGAGAAATGGAATTGAAAACAGCAACAGCAATGGTCATTTACTACTGAAGATTTCTGCATCTCATCACTTCCTCATTACCAACACTGTTTTCTGTTTATCTAAACACAATAAGCTTTCATGATTGCACCCTCACAGCAAACACTGGCATTTAATAGACTATGTGATTGTGAGGAGAAGAGATAGACAGGATGTGAGAGTAACAAAGGCTGTGTGGATAGATCATAGACTTATCCTCTCCAAACTAAATATTCACATTCAACGAAAGGGATGGCTCCAAGGCAAAATGACTACCAGAAAAATTAATGCCAACAGATTAGAGCACTTCTCTGAGCAGCAACAGTTTATTGCTAACTTGGAGGGAAAGTTGAGCCAACCCACAGTTGGCAACAGTGGAACAGAAAAGGAGTGGGAAGCTTTCAGCGATTTGGAGTTCAGCACTGAATTTACTCATCTGGGTCAGAACACTCACAAACATCAACACTGGTTTGAAAAAAAATGATGGGGAAATTAAGAAGCTGCTAAATGAAAAAATGAGAACTCCACAGGGTTTACCAAAAGGATAGTTCATCCATCTCTAAGAAGGCAGCAATTAACTCCATCAAAAGTAAAGTACAAGTGAAGCTTAGAGAGATGCAGAATTCCTGGCTCAGTAAGAAGGCAGGTGAAATTCAGTTGTATATAATCCAAAGTGCTTTTATTAAGCCCTGAAGTTTATTTATGGGCCAGAGACCTATGGTGTATCTTAACTACCCAGTGCTAGATGGAGTCACATTGATTAGTGATAAGGACATGATCCTAGAGAGATGGGTTGAACACTTCCATAGTGTTCTCAACAGACCATCATCAATCAATGTTGAAGCCATTGACTGTTTACCTCGGGTTGAAGTCAAGCCCTAGATAAAGTTCCAACTGAAGAAGAGGTTTTGGATGTCATTAGGCTCCTTTTGTGTGGCAAAGCACCCGGTGCTGATTCTATTCCAGCTGAGATTTGCAAGGTGGGGAGTCCATTGCTTATACAAAAGTTGACTGAAATTTTTTGAGTTATGTGGTGAGAGGAGGTCATCCCCCAGGGGTTCAAGGATGCCTCCATTGTCCATCTCTATAAAGGTAAAGGAAATAGATTGTCCTTTGACAATCACAGGTGGGTCTCTCTCTTAGTCAGTGCTGGCAATATTCTTGCCAGAGTCATCCTTAATAACTGTTCCTTCACCTGGCCATCTACCTGAGAGCCAGTGTGGCTTCAGAAAGGGCAGAGGAATAGTTAATATAGTATTTGCTGCCCAACAACTCCAGGAGAAATGCCAAGAGCAGAACAGAGGTCTGTATACAACATTCATAGATCTGACCGAGGCTGTTGTTACAGTTAGTCATGAGAGCTTATGGAAAATTATGTCAAAATTTAGTTGCCCAGAGAAGTTCATCACCACTGTGCACCAATTTCATGTTGCTATGCTTGCCTGGGTTCTGGATAATGAATGATGCTCTCATGCTTTCCTAGTCACCATTGGAGTGAAACGAGGCTGTTTCCTTGCTCCCGTGCTCTTTAGCATGATGTTTTTATCCATATTGTCCGATGTCTTCAATGAGGGCAAACATAGCATCAAGGTCAGCCACTGACCTTGACATCATCACTGACGGTAAATTCTTCAACTTGAAAAGGCTACAAGCCAAGACCAAAGTGGAGGGAATGTTGGTGCATGATTTTCTGTTTGCAGATGATTGTGCACTCAATACAGCCTCTGAAACTGAGATGCAACAAAGTATGGATAGATTCTCTGCTGCTTGTGCTAATTTCAGCCTAGCAATTAACACCAAGAAAACACAGGTGCTCCATCAACCACCACCATACCATCCATTCATGGAACCGCCAGTTACAGCAAATGGAGAAGTTTTGAATGCTGTGGGTAAGTTCACTTACCTTGGTAGTGTATTCTCCAGAGATGTTCACATTGATAACGAGGTTGACACTCTCATTGCCAGAGCTATCTCAGTGTTTTGGAGGCTCTGAAGGAAAGCGTGGGAGAGAAGAGGCATTAGATTGACTACAAACTGAAGGTCCATAGAGCTGTTGTGCTGACCTCATTGTTGTATGCCTATGAAACCTGGATAGTATACCAACGCCATGCCAGGAAACTGAATCACTTCCATTTGAATTGTCTTAGGAAGATTCTGAAGATCACTTGGCAGGATAAGGTACCAGACAATAAGGTCCTTTCTCAAACTAAATTGCCAAGCATTCAAACTCTACTACTATAATGGACTGGCCATGCTGTTTGATTACCAAACATACTCTTGCCAAAAAAAAGACCGTTTTATGGAAATCTCACACAGGGTAAGCACTCACATGATGGTCAGAAGAAAGGATTCAAGAACACTCTCAAGGTTTCTCTTAAGAACTTTGGAATTGATTTGTGACACAGGAGATAATGGCACAGGACTGCCCAGCATGGCATGCCCTCATCAGAAAAGGTACTGTGCTCTGTGAGCAAAGCAGAATTGAAGTAGCTCAAAAGAAATGCAAGATGCACAAATTTAGATAACCCACTCCAAATGTTCACACGTACTATTTGTACCCTACCTTTGGTAGAGCATTCCAAGCTCATATTGGTCTGATCAGCTATAGTCAGATGCATTGTAACTTGACTCTAATATACTGATTTCATTTGGTTCTCTGAGAACAAAGGACAACAACCAACCAACGTACATATCATGTACATATAATTTGTGTATGTGTGTATGTAGGTGTATATGTGTGTGTGTACATATGCATACAAACATACATACACACACATATATATAGTGTGTGTGTGTACTTACTACAATAGAAGGTTAACAAGTAGTAAAATGGCCAAAAGTGAGATAGTAGAAATAAATTGTTGGTGGAGTTGTGAACTGCTCCAACCATTCTGGAGAGCAATTTGGAACTATGCCTAAAAGGCTTTGATCCAGCAATAACACTAGTAGATCTGATCTCAAAGAGATCATAAAAAAAAGAAAAAGGACCTATATGTACAAAAATCTTTATAGCAGCTCTTTTTGTGGTGGCCAAGAATTGGAAATTAAGGGGATGCACATCAACTGGGGAATGGCTGAACAAGCTGTGGTATATGAATGTAATGGAATACTATTGTGCTATAAGAAGTGATGAGCAGGTGGATTTCAGAAAAACCTGGAAAGCTTACATGAACTGATGCTGAGTGAAGTGAGCAGAGCCAGGAGGACATTGTACATAGAAAAAGCAAAATCGTGTGATGATCAACTTTGATAGATTTGGCTCTTCTCAGCAATACAATGACAAATTGTATACAAAGACAATTCTAAAAGACTCATGATAGTAAATGCTATCCAGATCTGGAGAAAGAGCTATGGAGTCTGATGGCAGATTGAAGCCTACTATTTTCACCTTTAAAATTTTTTTCTTTCTCATCATTTTTCCCTTTTGTTTTGATTCTTCTTTCACAACATGACTAATGTGGAAATGTGTTTGATATGATTGTACATACATAACCTATATCAGATCACTTGCTGTCTTTGAGAGGGGGGAGGGGAAAGAGGGAGCGAGAAAAAAATTCAAATTCGAAATCTTATAGAAATGAATGTTGAAAAAAATACAAATAAAAAGCTTTTGCAAAAAAGTGAGATAGTAGAAAGGAAGAAGTGGTCAAGTATTGAGCCTGGATATACATAAATAATTGCCTGAATGCTTGGATAGTTTTCAAAGAGTCAACTTGAACTGTTGTCAAAAAGTCTCAAAGTTTTTTCAACCAAACCTATGATTTTATTGTTACTCCCCATGAGACAATTCCCTTCACTAATAAAGACTGACACCTGTTCAGCAATTTAGAGTCTTAGATAAGTCTCTTTAAAATAATAAATATAAATCCATTCTTCCTCTTGAGTAGGTTGTGGCCTAGTTACAGAGTGTTCTGGGTACATTGACCCTTAGATAAGTAAAGTACGTAACTCTAAATATGTCAAAACCTAGATATAGCAGTCCTCTATTTAGGGACTGGCAAAGATTTTTTTTGTGTTTTATTTTGCTCTGAAGACTATGTATCTCTATTGTGGAAGCAATATTTCAAGGTCACAACAGCAAAGAAGGTCAGAATATTCCCAACAGATTTATAAATATACATAGGCTGGGGACATGTTTCATCATTTTGCAGAGTCAGAAAGAGAAAATAATTTGTTCAGTATGATGCTCTAGTCAAAATCTTATTCAGAAATATGATGTATTACAGCAATTTAAGATCTTAATGCTGGATTTTATTCTTTTTATTTTAAATCTTTTTAAAATATTTAAAATATTTTAAATAAAATATTTTAAAAGAAATTCTGGCTTTGCCATTTAGGAGTAAAATAAAGTGAACCCATAGTTTGGGTGTCATGTACCATAACTTTACTATAGTTTTAGGGGCATGATTTTAATTCACAAGCAAATGATACTATCCACAGAAAAGTCTGTGGTTCCAGTTTTGACTATGACTGATATTAAAATCAATCAGCCTTGCATATTGAAATGCCTGCAATTATTATCTTACAGCTGTACTTCCTTTCTTAGTCAAACTGCATAACACCAACAATAATCATCATCCTCATTTTCCTCTCCCCACCCTTCCCCTCATCTCTATGCTCTTGGTTTTCTTCATCTCAGTCGCTTCTCAACTCTTTGCAATACGGCATTCAAACTAATCATATAACGAAAACTGCTCTCTCTAAGGGTACCAGTGATCTCTTAATTGCCCGATATGATGGGTTTTTTTCTGTCTCCATCCCTCTTCACACCTCTGAATCATTTGACACTGTTACCTAATCCCTATGCCTGGGTACTCTCTCTTCGCTGTGTTTTTATCATAGGGCTCTTTCTTGTTCTTTTCCTGCTTGCCTGGTTTCTCCTTTGTGATTCATTTGCGGATTCAAGCAAATGATCCACTTCTTTATGGTGAGTGTCCACCAAGACCCTTTCCTGGCCCCTTTTTTCTTCTCTGTACTATCTTGGTGATCTCAACAACTGGATGATATGTGGGGTAGTGGTTATAGTGTTGGTCTTGAAGTCATAAAGAACTGGATTCAAATCCAGCCTCAGATACTTACCAGCTATGTGGTCCTAGGTAAGCCACTTAACCTTCCCACCCTTCTTTCTTTATCTGCAAAATGGGAATAATAATAGTGCCTGCCTCTCAGTGCTATTGTATAAAAATGGATAATATCTATAGTGTTTTGTAAACCTTAAAGACATATATGAATTCTAGCCATTCTATTTTCACATGGATTTAATTATCATCTCTATATTAATTATTTCCAGATATATATAATACATTTCTCACTTTATGTAATTGGACCATCCCACAGACCTCTAAAGTGATTTTATGTCATGTGAATTTGCCCATGGAGGTGGAGAAGGAAGGAAGGGACAGAGGGAGGAGAGAGAGCCTTGCGCCTGTGCAGGGAGAGGTCTGGCACATGGTTTGAGGGTATGGAAGGGCCTGGGGACAGAGAAGCAAGAGCAGGAGGAGCATCATCCACGATAGAAAAGACCGATACATGGGCGGGCAGGCAGAATGCGTCAAAAGTTGTCTCTTTCGAAAATCCCTCCAAACACCTGTAAAAAGACACCTACCCATCAAAACTGAAGAAATTCTAGAGCTGCAGAACCCATGAAATAACAGAGGGAAATAGGTGTCTAGCCCAGAAGAGGCTGGATGGTAGCTGGGAAGGGTCTATCACATGGTGCTGGGAACGGAGCACAGCCCAGCATGGGCTGCGCCAGGACGGACCAGACCGTCCTGAAACAGACCAGCTGAAACAGGACTTATGGCAATGAATCATTGAGCTGTGGCAGTTATCAGACTTCTCAACCCACAAACACCAAACAGCAGGTTAGTGGGAGACTGTGGGATCAAGTTCAGAGCAGTCCAGTCACCAGCCCTGGGGGTGACAGAGGTGGTGTGGCAGTGGTGGTGGCAGCAGCATGAAGTTCCTGAGGCTGCTTCCAGAGCTCCAGCTATCAGCTGCTTCCCGAGTCCCAGTTCACAAGGTGGGAAGAATCTAGCAGCAGATCAGAGCGGGAGTGCAAGGAGCACTTTGTGGGCACAGAGGCAGGTTCTTTTGCTGTGCACTGCTTGGATCTGCATTGTGGTCCTGGTTGGCAGTTCTTGGTGGGGGGAGCACTTCTGTGACAGAGCGTGGGCTGACAGTGGAGTAGAAGTAGCTCTGAAAACAACAGTGCTTGGACCCTAAAGCTTGGGACAAAGTACTCTCTGCTCTCCAAGCAGTAATACCCTGACAAAAAGCTCAAGGGTCAAGTAGTTGACTGGGAACATGAACAGGCAGTGAAAATGAACTCAGACTCAATCTCAAACTCTAGATTCCTTTTCTGGTGACAAAGAATATCAAAACATACAGCCAGAAGAAGTCAACAAAGTCAAAGAGCCTACATCAAAAGCCTCCAAGAAAAATAGGAATTGGTCTCAGGCCATGAAAGAGCTCAAAAAGGATTTGGAAAAGCAAGTAAGAGAAGTACAGGGAAAATTGGGATGAGAGATGAGAATGATGCAAGAAAACCATGAAAAACAAGTCAATGACTTGCTAAAGGAGACCCAAAAAATACTGAAGAAAATAACACCTTAAAAATAGACTAACTCAAATGGCAAAAGAGCTCCAAAAAGCCAATGAGGAGAAGAATGCCTTGAAAGGCAGAATTAGCCAAATGGAAAAGGAGGTCCAAAAGACCACTGAAGAAAATACCACCTTAAAAATTAGATTGGAGCAAGTGGAAGCTAGTGACTTTACGAGAAATCAAGATATTATAAAACAGAACCAAAGGAATGAAAAAATGGAAGACAATGTGAAATATTTCATTGGAAATACCACTGACCTAGAAAATAGATCCAGGAGAGAGAATTTAAAAATTATTGGACTACCTGAAAGCCATGATCAAAAAAAGAGCCTAGATATCATCTTTCAAGAAATTATCAAGGAGAACTGCCCTGATATTCTAGAGTCAGCAGGTAAAATACAAATTGAAAGAATCCACTGATCACCTCCCGAAAAAGTTCCCAAAAAGAAAACTCCTAGGAATATTGTTGCCAAATGCCAGAGCTCCCAGATCAAGGAGAAAATACTGCAAGCAGCCAGAAAGAAACAATTTGAGTACTGTGGAAACACAATCAGGATAACGCAAGATCTAGCAGCTTCTACATTAAGGGATTGAAGGACTTGGAGTATGATATTCTGGAGGTCAATGGAGCTAGGATTAAAACCAAGAATCACCTACCCAGTAAAAATATGGATTTTCAATAAAATAGAAGACTTTCAAGCTTTCTCAGTGAAAAGACCAGAGCTGAAAAGAAAATTTGACTTTCAAACACAAGAATCAAGAGAAGCATGAAAAAGTAAACAAGAAAGAGAAATCATAAGGGACTTACTAAAGTTGAACCAAACCATTTTGTTTACATTCCTACACGGAAAGATGATGTGTATAATTCATGAGACCTCAGTATTAGGGCTGCTGAAGGGAATATACATACATACTATATATATATATATATATATATATATATATATATAGACAGAGGGCACAGGGTGAGTTGAATATGAAGGGATGAGATGTAAAAAATAAAATCAAATTAAGGGATGAGAGAGGAATATATTGAGAGAGGGAGATAGGGAGAGATAGAATGGGGTAAATTATCTCACATAAAAGTGGCAAGAAAAAGCAGTTCTGTTGGAAGGGAAGAGGGGGCAGGTGAGAGGGAAATGTGTGAATCTTGCTCTCATTGGATTTGACTTGAGAAGGGAATAACATACACATTCAAATGGGTATCTTACTCAACAGGAAAGTAAGGGGAAGGGAATAAAAAGGGAGGATGATAGAAGGGAGGGCAGATGGGGGAGAGGTAATCAAAAGGAAACACTTTTGAAAAAGGATAGGGTAAAGGGAGAAAATTGAATAAAGGGGGACAGGATAGGATGGAAAGAAATATAACGCATAGCGCATTGTGAAAGTATTTTACATAATGATACAGGTGTGATCTATGTTGAATTGCTTGCCTTCTTAGGGAGTGTGGGTGGGAAGGGAAGAGGGGAGAGAATTTGGAACTCAAAGTCTTAAAAGCAGATGCTCAAAAAAAAAAAGAAAAAAGTTGTTTTTTGCATGCAGCTGGGAAACAAGATATATAGGGAATGGGGTGTAGAAATCTATCCTGCCCTACAAGAAAGTAAGGGGAAGGGGAATGGGGGTGGGAGTGGGGTGATAGAAGGGAGGGCTGACTGGGGAATGAGGCAATCAGAATATATGCCATCTTGGGATGGGGGAGAGGGTAGAAATGGGGAGAAAATTTGTAACTCAAAATCTTGTGGAAATCAATGTTGAAAACTAAAATATTAAATAAAAATGATTTTTAAAAAGTTCTCTCTTTCAGAGCCAGTCTCAAACCAAGCCCCCAGTGGGAACAACTACAGTGCCAATCTCTCCAAGCTCTGTTCTTCTGTTTTCACCTGAAGGGTTTTTAAAAAAATTTTAAGGGGGAGGTAACTATGGGAGCACCTAGCAGAGAGGTAGGTGTGGTTAGAGAGAACATAGTACAGCAAACTTAACATGGGAGGGGGATTGTAATGTGAATTTCTTTCAGAATTCTTTACATAAAGTCAAATCCGTGCAATGGGAATTTACTTAAAGTGAGAATTGTTTATGTACACGTTAGTTTGTAATTCTTTGGAGACTATTGCATTCTGTGTCTCATAACTATACAACAACACTGGTAGGATGTCGGAACTTTGGTTTTGGGAGTAATAGTTTAGCATCATTAAAAGAGCTTTGCAATATTCTGAAGGTAATCCTATTCATTCCCCTCCTCTTGTTTAATTCCTGGCAAAACTTCTTTTTACTTATTTATTTATTCATTCGTTTATTTTTGTGGGGGAGATTAGGTGATACCCTAGCTCAAAGTACAATGGTCATTCCCAAACCCATACTGATTGGCATAGGAGATTTGTTTTTTACTCTATTTGGTCTGTTCACAACTTCTTAGACTACCTGATATTCCCTTGTTTCAGGATGAGGGGAAGGAGGTGTCCTTATTTTAATTCACCGAACTTGGTACACATACGATTTTTGGTGGAATACGGATTTAATTAAACAAGTCTGTGCCTGGCCCCTGGCTGCCTTCTACTCAACATCCATCTCAAGTTAGGTATGCCAATGTTGACCTTGTGAGCTTGACAGATCATGAATCTAGTATGTGGAGCTACTGGCGAAAGGAATTTCTTTATTGTGGAAAATATCTAATTGCAGAAAATATGGACTGGGGGTTGTTTGGACAACGAAAAGCCTAGGCAAAATGCAGAATGCCTATTCAGTACGCTTACAAACTGCTTTATGTTCTGATGAGGCTTAAATATCAGACCTTTTGAAAGATTGTAACAGTGATTATAAGTGAAAGAATCCTGTTTTAAGTTATTCTATCAATGAGAACCCTGGGTCTCTTGTGTCTTTTAGCATATGAGTAGGTATAATGGTAAGAAGGTTGGGACTTTTTTTTTACTGTTTTCTCTTCTGGAATGCTGAGGTAATCAAGTACCTTTGATGAGTCTTGTATTTCAAATGTAATGGCAAGCAAAGTGGACTTTTTGTTGTCTTTTGTTTGAATCAAGAGTCTTTGACACACTTAAGAAACAAGAAGAAAATATAGTTAAAATGGTTTTGAGTCACATGGTTGTGACACTCTCTGACCCTGAGAAGGGTATATAAGATCTGAGATTGGTGTCTTGTTTTGCGGCTCTCACTCACTGGAAGAGTGTCATGTGATTTCACCAGATGAGTCTCTGGGTAGCCATTGTTAAGAGCCTCCTGGCTTTGAAAACCCAGATGTTGGTGCTTCTCCTTTTGGTAACTATGTATGTGATGTCTTGATCAGACAAAGCCTGTCTGTTGATCTGTTTGTAGTTTCTGTTTATATTTGGTCTGAAGTTCAGGGTGCTAACTTTTCCCCCTGAACTAAGTGAGTGTTACAGGTATGATGTTTAAACTGAGATTCTTAACCACTTAAAGTTGCTTTCCTTAGAAAAGCAGTTCAAAAAACGTGCTAGCAGCCCTCCTGTGTGCTGGTATTGTTGGTCTTTCACCTCCACAGCAGCTGCTAGCAACATTATTGTTACAGTAGGAAATAAATAACTGTCCCACATCCAGTTCACACTGGACACTGCTTATATTTTTCCTCTACCACTTTTGGGAGACGTAGACATGAGTGTGGTTCCAGGGCAGAGGGACCAGTACTTAACTTCTAATAAGCAAAGAAAATTGACACATTTGATACGTCTGAAAATGTATGTCTCATTCTGTAATCTAGACTTTCATCCCTAAATTCATTATGGGACTAGAAATAAGACCTATGAGACCTTAAGGCTGGAAAGGCTCTTCACCTGCTTTATCTCATTTGATTAGTAAATTAAATGTTAATCAATTTTGCCTCCTTTGTCAAATGTACTGTGTTAAGGAGGGATGTTTAAAATTGAAGTTCTGGGAACTGAGATTGGCCTACGTATACAATTTGGCGGAAAATGACACTGAAATCTATACTACATTGATGTCCAAATACCAAGAAGGGCAATTTTTATTATGATTATTTTCCTGAGTGATTTTCTAATATACCAGTAGACATAGGTCTGTTCCCTTCTGTAATATTAATTAAGTTGGGACCTTTTTACTGTTTTCTCTTTTAGAACTTATTTAATCAAGTGCCCTTGAAGAGTCTGGCCTTTGTTTCTTTAATTAAATCAGGAGTTTTTGATGATCTCCTTGCCTCAAGGGAAAGCCTAGACCATGTGGGTTTAAGATGCATGTTTGTGACCAGGTCACATGAGTGAGTCACATGTGTGACTCACCTTTGACCCTGAACAAGATATATATATAAAAACCCAGAGGTTGACATTCTGCCTGGGGCTCTCAGCCACTGGAGGAGTGACAAGTGATTCTGGGCCAGCCCTTGTTAAGAGCTTGTGAACCCAGATGTTGATGCTTTCCTGGTGACTATGAATTGTGATTTGGTCTGTTTCTAATGTATGTTTGTGATTTGTTTGTATTTGCTCTAAGTTCAGGGTGCTGGCTTTTCCTCCTGTACTACATGAATGATATTTATATGTGTGATTAAAGGAAGTTTGTTAGCCCCTTAAAGTTACTTTCCTTAATAAAGCAGATCAAAGAACCTGTGCTGACAGCTCTTATTGCTAGTCTTGTTGGGTCTTACACCTCAACAGCTGCTGCTAGCCGAATTGTTGTCATACCTTCTAGTCCTAAAACAGAGAGACAGTGTGGCAATGTGGTTTATTATACATGGAGTCAGGAACACCTAGTTTAAAATTTGTGTCAGATGTTCACTAGCTGTATGTCCATGGATAAGTCATATAACCTCTTTGAGCCTCAGTTTCCTCATTTGTTAAATGGGGTTAATTAAATCTATAATTAGTACCTACTTTAAAGAATTGTTGTGAGACTCAGATGGCATGTAATATACTTTCCAAGTTTTAGCACTGTGTAAGTGTCAATTATTATCATTACTGGACTGCCACAATAGAAGTGGAAGGGAAGCCCTTCTCTGCCCCTGTAAGGAAGTCTAAGGGAGAACTGGCAGTGACCCAAGCATCATGCTTGAATAGTCAATTCTTTTTGGATCAGGTGATTATCACCTTTGATACGCCATCACTCTTCTCCTTGGAGACCGTGGGATCAATCAGTGTTGTCGATTAAGCGTATTCTTTAGCAAAGGTTCTGAACACATGTGTCTCATCAGAAGGGTCCAAGATAATATAGGCCTATCCCCACACATACTCAATGGGATGACACTACACACACACACACACACACACACACACACATGCATATATATGAATGATTATATATTGTTATAAATTACATAATGATAATTAATTATATAACGATACATAAAATATATTGCCTTTGCATATTCTTAGGGATTTTGGGGTGGTCAGTTTCATTTTAGTCTTTTATACAGTGAGAAAATCAAAGGGAAGTAATAAATATTAGTCCTTAGGAGGATCATAACATTTAGTAAAGTTGAGTAATAGGTCTTATCTATATCCATGATATTCAACAGGGAGGAAAATAATATAGCAAAATTAGGTAAAGATACGTAGTGAAGCCCCCAAAAGGTAAAGCTTGTGTGTTGTAGATAGAATAAAGAACTGAAACAGGATATTTAGTAAAGTTTTTTTCAGAAAATACTGTAAGATAATTTCACATTTACTAAAAGAAAAGATATATTTCTCACAAAGTACAAATTAAGAAGCAATTTTTTGTGATTACTTATTTATGAGAAATTAACACCATAAAATATTTAAAATAATTTCACTCTCCACTTTTCTTTCTTTCTAAAATTTATGTTATATTCCTTGCTAACACCATACTGTAAATATTCAAAACTTCAGTGACAGCATAATTAACAATCAAAACAAAAAACACATAGCTGTCAAATTGAGCGTATCTTGCTTAATAGCTAGATTTTAAAATCAAGTTATTTGAGTAGGGATCAAAATAGAAACGTGTGATATGATGCAGTGACTCAAATTTATATCCTTAACCTCTTTCCAGAGCAAAACTCAAGATCTACCTTCTCCATGATATCTTTCTTCCATCCCTTCTCAAATTTCTCAAAGCATTTTGTCTAGACCCCACCTTCATGCTCTCTCTTTGTGTGTGTTAATTACTTGTGTTCATGTCTTTCCCCTGCCATTAGATTGTAAGTTTCTTTAGAAGCAGGATCTGTGACCTCAATACATAATGCAATGCCTTACACATAGCAGGTATTTATAAATGTTGCTTAATTGAATAAATTTAACCATGCCTGTTTTTCATGGTGCATTTCTTTTCTTTAATTAAATATTCTGTAATTGTTTTCAATTCTTCCGAATTTCTTTTATCTTTTCCTCTTCCCTCTTTAAGTTGATTTTATGCACTTAATTGTTTTTATGTGTTCTGGTTTCATGTACGAACTGCTTTTCTGTCTTAATGTTACTTTCTAGAGGCAGGTAGGTGGCATAGTGAGCACAGCACTGGCCCTGGAGTCAGGAGGACCTGAGTTCAAATCTGACCTCAAACATTTGACACACTTACCAGCTGTGTGACCTTGGGCAAGTCACTTAACCCCAATTGCCCTGCCTTCCCCCCTCCAAAAAAAAAAGAAAAGTACTTTCTTACTACATTAAGCACTATCCTTTCTACTCCTATTACTTAATAATTACATAGATAAAAACTCATTTTGTTTGGAAATGTTAGTTACTTTCTAAATTTCATAAATGGAACTAATACATAATGTTTGAGAAAGATGTCTGATTAGAACTTTGTAATGGAAGGCAGAAGTCTTTTATCCCCTAGAATATAAATTTAAAACTGGTCATGCATATTTCTAATCAGGAATGGGAAAAAAGGTTTGTTTTACAATTCCAATTTGTCTTTCAAATGTAACCTAAACTATTTCTTAAAAAAAGATCAACAAAAAATGAGGAGGTAGAGCTGGAAGATGCGTCAATAATGCTGAATTACTTTCAAATGTTTACTAGAAGCTAGAATGCCTTTGTTTTATGCGCAGCATCCTATTACTACTAACAGCTATGTAATGATGATTAATGCATATCATATTTTAAGGTTTGCGAAGCACTTATGCAGAGTTCATTTGATTCTCACAACTCTAAAAATAGAGTCTAATATCATTCCCATTTTACAGATAAGGAAATTTGAGCCCTGAGTGATTAAGTGATTTACCAAGAGTCACATAGCGAGAAAATATTTGAGGATTTGAAAAGAAATTTTCTTGACTCTGAGTCCAGCACTCTACCCAGAGACAAGTAGTTGACATACGAAGGCAGAACACAACCAAAACATTTCAAACCACTTTTCAAATGTCTGTAGTCCACACTCTTTTAGCATAGTTTCTAGGTTCTCTCCTCCAATCCTCACGCTCATTGGCAAGTTGAATCCTCAGAAGATGGCTGCTATTGCTCCCTTCAGCATTCTAGGGGTAGGCTTTAGGGGTTGGGAGGATGTGTTTTTCTAATGTCATAGCTCACAGGTTCCAGCCAGTATACTTCTCCTCCCACCTCCGATTGTCAATTGATGTCAATTAGTTAGCCAGCCTTTTAGAAAAGGGTATTTATTAGGTTCTGTAGTCTAAAAAAAAGTTATCATAAAACATATCCCTCCCTCACTCCCCAAAACATCTGTGATATACTCTTGCCCCAGTACACGGAGAGTATAGGGAAAAGTGGGCTCAGACTGAGAGAACATTTGTGGCAAAGGGGTAGCAATTCATGATTGACGGAAGTCTTTTTCTCCTCTTTCTAGGGTACCACTACAGTTGTCCCTTAGGCATAACATAACTTTTCTCCTAGGCTCCTGGTAGAATGTTGAATCTCTGTATCCTTAATTCCCAGTGGCAACACTGCCACTAGGCACTGATATTCTAGGAACACTGTTAGTACAAAAATGAAAAAGCCCAAATCCTGAAGCCCTCGAGTTTTCAGTCATTCTCTGGTGAAGAGAATGGGGGCAGACAGAAGAGGTGGAGACCTTCTCTTTCTTTCCAAGTGATTCCTTCTTAGAGTCCCTGACTCAAATTTCTTGTATCATTAAGCAGCCAGACACTGCAATGCTCAATTCCAACACAGCTTCCTAGTTTTATACAAGCCCCATGGGACATGACCAGTTCTCTTCAACCAATCTGAATATAGTTGTTATGTAACATCACTTCATTTTATCTGATAGCTTTCAAAAACTTCCAAGTTGGATATAGGCCTCCTAATAGTATTGTAAGGTCAAAGCATATGTACAATGTTGTAACTTTTGAGCATAGTTCCAAATTACTTTATAGAATGTTTGGACCAATTCACAGCTCTACCAATAATGCATTTATGTGCTTGTTTTCCTGCTTTTCCTCCAATATTTACCCCTTTCCTTTTCCCCCCCATCAATTTTACCATTCTAAAGGGTGTGAGATGAAATCTCAAGTTGCTTTAATTTGCATCTCTCTAATTAGTAATGACAGAACATTTTTTCATATGGTCCATTGATCACTTGTATTTCTTCCTTAGAAAACTGCATGTTCAAAATCCTTTGAAGATTAATCAATTGAGGAATTGATTTAATCTTACAAATTTGAATCAGTTCCTTATAAATATTGGAAACACGACCTTTATCATAGAAATGTGCTACAAAGATTTTTCCCCCACTTACTTGTTTCCCTTCCAATTTTATCTGCATTGCTTTGATTCATGTAAAACCAAAACAAAATTTATAATCAATATTATCCATTTTATCTTCTGTGATCCCTTACATCCTTTCTTTTATCAGGAACTCTTCCCTTACCCATAGATCTGAAAGATAATTTCTTCCCCATTCCTCTAATTTGTTTATGATGTCAACTTTTATGTCTAAGTCATGTTCTCATTGGGAGTTCATCTTGGGATATGTACAATGTGAGATATTGGTCCATGCCTAGTTTCTGCCAGACCGCTTTCCAATTTTCCCAACAGGCTTGGTCAAATATCTCTTACCCCAGCAGTTTGCATCTTTGGATTTATCAAACACTAGGTTACTATGTTTGTTTGCTTTGGTATGTTGTGTACCTAATTGTTTCCACTAATCATTTCTTCATTTCTCAACCAATACCAAATAACTTTGATAATTATTTCTTTGTAGGATAGTTTGTAATCTGGTGTCACTAACCCTTCTGTCCTATTCTTGCTCCATTATTGTCCCTGTGATTCTTAACCTTTTGTTACTCTAGATGAATTTTATTATTTTTTTCTAGCTCTGTTATGTAATCTTTTGTTAGTTTTATTGGTATGGCACTGAATAGGTAAATTAATTTAGGTAGTATTGTTATTTTATTACATAGCCTTGGCCTACCCATAACCAACTTCAGTAATTTAAGCCTATTTTTATTTCTGTAAATAATGTTTTATATTAATATTCATATAAATCCTGTGTGTCGTGGCAAGTAGACTACCAATTATTTTATACATTCTCTAGCTATTTAAAGTGGAATTTATCTATTTCTTCCTTCTGGACTTTGTTCGTAATATATAGAAATGCTAATGTTTGATGGGTGTTTATTTTATATCTTGCAACTCTATCAATTGCTTAAATTACTTGATAATTGATTTTAGAGTTTTCTAAGGAAACCATCATATCATTTGCAAAAAGCAATAATTTTGTTTCCACTTTGCCTATGTTTATTCTCTCAATTTCTTTTTCCTCTTGTTATAGCTAACATTTCTAGCCCTACATTGAATAAGAGTTGTAATAATGAGTATCCTTACTCTCCATTTTAATAGAACAGCTTCTAGTTTATCCCCACTATATATCATGTTGGCTCTTGTTTTTAGGTGGGTACTATTTAGCACATTAAGGAAAGGTCAATTTATTTCTATATTATCTAGTTGTTTTTAACATGAATGAGTGCTATATCTTGTCAAAATAATTTTCCATTAATTAGTATAATCACGTGCTTTTTGTTTTCTTGTTATCAATACGATGTACTGTGGTAACTCTTTTTCTAATATTGAACCAACCCTGCCTTCATGTTATACATCCAAAGTGGTCATAGTGTACAATCTTAGTGACATATTGCTATAATTTTTGCTAAATTTTCATTTAATTTTTTTTTGTTAAGGCTCCTTAGGGATATTGATCTGTAATTATCTTTTTCTGCTTTGACCTGTGTTAGTTATGAAGACCATATTTGTATCATAGAAAGAATTTGGTAGGATGCCTGGTTTTTTATTTGTGCAAACACTGAATAATATTGGAATTAATTGTTCTTTGAAGGGTTGGTAGAATTTGTTTATAAATAACAGATTTTTATTCCTTTGGAAGTTTATGTATGACTTATTCAATTTATTTTTCTGAGTTTGTGAATTTTACTATTTGTTTTGTAATTATTAAAACCTTTCATTTAGTTTGCCAATTTTATTGGCCTGTATTGGACAAAATACTGTCTAATCACTTGTTTTATTTCTTCTTCTGTTGTTATAAATTCTATTTTATTTTTGATTCTAGTAATTTGGTTTTCCTCTTTCTTAAACAAATTAGCTGACCCTTTTTAAAAAAATAACACTTAATTTGGCTTGTTATTATGCTTGCTCTCAAAATGTGACTTTTGTATTTAATGTGAGGTTTTAATTTGTTCTTTTCTCTAAGTTCTTTAGTTGCATGCCCAATTCATTGATTTTTTCTTTCTGTGAATTCTTACTTTCTTGATTCTTCATTTTTTCCCCCTTGATGTGAAAGCTCTATATTTCAGCAACAATATCCTGGAATTCTCATTTACATATGAATAACTCACAGATCTATATTTCTCTAGTCATGAACTCCTGAGTTCTAGACACAAAATTCCACTTTTACTTGCTATATCCATATAGACATCCCACTAGCATGTCAGACTCAATTATCCAAAATTGAACATAATTTCTTTCTCCCAAGACTTGCTCCTTTTCTCATTTTTCCATTTTTGTTAATGGTATTATTATTAACCCAGTCACCTATTCAACAGAAGATTAATCTCCTTTGGAACCAATGGATGGTTTTTCTCAAGCCATCATTCCTCCTATGATTCTTCCCTTCGAAATCTTGACTCATAATTATGCAGTTCAACTTTACATTGTTCTCTGCCCTTAAATCCCTTTCCCCCTTGTTGTATCACTGCTTATCACTTTCCATATCGCAATCTGTTCTAATTCTCACCATCCACCTTCTCCACTGCTACTCAAGAGCTACTGAAAACACATGGAGGAAGGCATACAACTATGCTGCCTTGGTACACGACAAATTTATCTCATAAAATATTTATTGTATCATTGCTTCATGCCAATCCTTTTACTCTTCCTTGATTAGCTCTCCGTAGCTCTTTCAAAACTTCTTTTCTCTCCTCATTCATGGATCGTTTTTCCTTACCACTCTCCATATTCATTAAAAAATTGAATATATATGACATGAACTCCATTTTCTGCCCATTTATAAATACCATGTCCCCTAACTTCATCTCCACACTTTCCACCATTGCTCTAGTTTTGGAAGAAGGGGCGGCCCTTCTTGCAAATGCCAGCACCTCAGCGTGGATTTTAGATCCCATTCTTGTTTCAAAGCTTATCCCTCCAAGCATTTCCTTCTCTTTTTATTCTTGATTTGTTCTTGTCTACTGGTTACTTCACTATTGTTTACAAATATACCTGGAGGAATTAAATTAATGAAAACTATTTATTAAGAGCCTCCTATGTCCCAAACACTGTGTTACGGTTCAGAAGATACAAATATAAAAGTAAAACCGATTTGCTCTCAAGGGGGTTACATGCTAATGTAGTAGGGTATTTTGGTCTAGAAAGTCACAAGATGTGAGTGAAGACATAAAATAATCTATTGAAATGTATTTTCCAGTAGTGATAGTAGTATGTGCAGGTGGAAACGAATCCATGTCAGGATGGCATGGTAAATGAGAAGAAAGCCAAGGAGGGTGGCTCAATGTGAAGCCTGATCTGGCTGATGCAAAGCTAGCTAGACATGAATTTATGCTTACTCACTCACCAACAGGGCAGCTTGGTATATATGTGTGTATACACACACACACACATACACACATGCATGCGTGCATGTGTGTATGTAGATGTATATTGTATGCCTACTTGCATATATATGTGTATATATATATATATGCCTATATGT
Source organism: Trichosurus vulpecula (assembly GCF_011100635.1). Taxonomy (NCBI): domain Eukaryota; kingdom Metazoa; phylum Chordata; class Mammalia; order Diprotodontia; family Phalangeridae; genus Trichosurus; species Trichosurus vulpecula. The sequence goes on along the minus strand of NC_050577.1, from coordinate 280,162,644 downwards.
ATATGTAAGGTGAATGGTTGGATGGGCTATTTGGACGAAACAAAGACATTTCCTTCCCATCTATAAAATCTTTAATTCTACTATCACTTCACTCTACCATTCTATGTCTCTCCTCTCTTTCACCCCAAACTCCTAGAAAAAGCTACTCATTACCTCCATTTTCTCATCTCACACTGCTTTTTCAACCCATCAAAATCTGGCTTCTGTCTTTACCATCCAACTGAAATTGCCCTGTCCAAAGTTACCTTCTAGTTCCCAAATCTGAAGGCATTTTTCTTATTCTTTGTCTTACTCCTTCTATATCTTTCTGTAGCATTTAATATTGTTGATTCCCCATCTCACCCCCCACTTCCTTCTGGATACTTTTTCTTCCTGGGGTTTCTGTGATACTAGTATTTTTTTGTTTTTCCTTCTACCTGTCTGGGTGCTTCTTTTCAATCATTTTTGCTGGATCACTATCAAGCAGCCTTCCACCAACTGAGGATATCTATCCTATGTTCTCTTCTTTATATATTATCTCACCATGTATTCTTATCACACCTATCTATCTATCTATCTACCTATCTATCTAATATATTCTCTCATCTCATCACCTCCCAAGGGTTTAGCTATTGTCTCTATGGAGTTAATTCCTAAATTTATATAGCCATCACTACCCTTTCTCCTGAACTCTAGTGCTGCATCACCAACTGCATATTGAACATCTTTAACTGAATATCATGGAGGCATCTCAAACTCAGCATGTTGAAAATAGTTCATTACTAGACTCTGCTCCAGCAGTTTGCCATTTTGTCAGGCTAGGGGCAAAACTCATCCTTCCTACTACCCCGTCATAGGAAACCCCAAAAGAGAGAAATACTTTCCACATGTTCCAATGGTAGAAAGACAGAGAGAGGGCTGAAACCTGTCTCTTCTTTTTAAACTTTCTGAGAACTGATGTAGCATCTTGTTTGCATGCCTCTTATGCAACTGGAATATTGTGTTTTGTACTAATTTGGATGTATGTCATTTTCCTTTACTATATCATATACCCTAAGAGAAGAGGGACTAAATCTGATTTATCACATATATCATCCAGGGACCAGCACAAAGTTTGGAACATAGTATATGCTTAGTAGATGTTTATTGAACTTCTCATTTTTATATATTAGGAAAGAAAGTGGCTATTCTATTTATATATTAGGAAGACTAGCAGCTATTCTTCTAGATTACACTCAGTGGATTTATTTTAGAACTTTCCTCGAGCTATTTTGTGGAGCATGGCTGTCCTTGTTGCCATTGTGCATGACTTCCACTCTTCACCACTTGTAGCACATATTTGTCTTGATCTCTCTTTTTTTCTGATAGTATGGAAACTCTTTCCCAGCTTTTTATCCTTCAGGTGTTTGCAGCTCTTTGAGCTTCTCCTTAGCAACCGACAAAATATTCATTTATTTAATCTTCCAGCATTAGTCAAATGCTATAGCTGCTTAATCTTTCTTCCTTTTCAACTCTGTAGGTTTGCCTGTAAATCTTGTGGGTAAAGCCAAGATCATCCGAATTATTTTACTAAAAGGGCTTTAATTGATTTAATTAATGTAATTCTAACACCTGGAATTTTCCTTTTGTCATGAATTTGCTTCCCACCTCCTGCCATTTCTCCCTGTTGATATTAATTTGCGATATAAGACAACTAAACACTTTTGCAAATACCTGCAGATTATATGTTCAGCACCAGCAGTGGCACCTGGCAGTGTATTTGGGCATTGGTGGGTGGTGACATATGACATGGTGTATAATAATTTGTAATGTGGAATAGCCCCTACCAATATTGCAGAATATATATAAAACACCTCTCGTGAGTGGCATGTTGATATCCACTTACTCTCTGTATTGGTTCATTCATTCGAACCTGTCCTTGACTTGGCAGGTCTAGAATTCCAGAGAAAGAGCATCACCACACTGTTACCCTCAGATTTTCTTAGTTCCTGTGGGAAACTTTGTTGAGCAGGAATACAATTCCTCTACTCACCATTCTAGCTCATGAGCTCCCATCTGATACAATTTCTAACTACAAAAATAGCCAATCACAACATAATATACCCATACATTGTGTGATATTTACAAAATAAGTCACTCATAATAATGACACTTTTAGATCTTGAAATAGCTGTTTACTTAATAAAAAGTAGTAGATACTAATATATTGACATTCTCTGACTCTGAGCTCACTGAGTACCCCTCTCACCTCCCGTGCTATTGACATCAAGGTCACTCTAGCAGACCCCAGGACATGACACAGGCTTACAGCTAAACCCACCTCTACACTCTGGTTCCCCTCTCCCTTTTCCAGTGCCATGCTGTGGAAATTTTCTTGGGCCTCAACAACCAAATTGGCTAGTAACCTTCAGGAGTAAAAGTCTGCCAAGGGCTGTGTCCTTGAAGGACCAAAGCTGTGAATATATTAAGGTCAGTACATAAAACACATCACAATACATATATAAAACTAACATACTCTTCAATCCATGCATTTAATAACCATGGTGAAGAGTTGGCACACATTTATAGGAACTTGGCAGGGAAGCACATGAAGGAGGAAAGCTCATAGGCTTAAGGGTAACTAACAAATCTGCACCGTAGGCTTTAATGTCATCAGTCCATTCAAAAACATCTGCATCAAACAAAATTGCTTCTTTGTTCACTGTTAGTCTTATCCTCTTTTCAGCTGGGAAAATATACCTTCTCTTTTGAACGTGGAATTTAAAAACCATTTCAATTTATAATTACCCTAGAAAGGCGTTTAGAAATTGTTACCTCTTAATATGAAGAGCAGTTCTATTTAAGCCAGAGAATTGCAAAATTCATCAATCTGGCAATCTCCAAGAATATACAAGTTACCCCAGCCAGATTCAACCTGATACTGAATTTTTCTGATCACAATGAAGCTCATAGCAACAGAACTCAAGTTAAGCTCCTTCTGCTTTTCTTTCTCAGAGCAGAGGAGGCAGCAGAGACAAACAGGCCCTGATGAGAAGCTTCACCTCAACTTCCAGGTCCCATGAGCAACAAAATGGCAGACCAGATATTTGATCTCTGATTCCATTTAAACCACCCCCAAAAAGAAATTATGCAACAAAGATAAAACAACTTCAAGTATTTCCATGGTCTAGGACACCAAAAGTCCCAAACAAGGTAAAACAAAACAAAACAAAACCTAGTAATTGACATTCTCTGACTCTGAGCTCACTGAGTACCCCTCTCACCTCCTGTGCTATTGACATCAAGGTCACTCTAGCAGACCCCAGGACATGACACAGGCTTACAGCTAAACCCACCTCTACACTCTGGTTCCCCTCTCCCTTTTCCAGTGCCATGCTGTGGAAGTTTTCTTGGGCCTCAACAGCCAAATTGGCTAGTAACCTTCAGGAGTAAAAGTCTGCCAAGGGCTGTGTCCTTGAAGGACCAAAGCTGTGAAGGTCTGAACTGCCAATAACTCTAAATTGCAAGTCCTAGAAGGTCCTAAACTGCCAGTGCAAGGCCAAAGAACAAAGGAACAGAGGGAGTGGGATAGGTTATCAGGAAAGGAAACTTCATTTGGAGAGCTGTGCAGCACTCCATTAAGCTTGAAGGAAGAGCACAACATCCAGCTGAGGCCAGTTTTGACCACCCAAAAGTCAGCTGGGGCAGAGACCTAGGCTAGTGAACAGTGAATTGCCCAGTATGGGAAGGGACTAAAATACTTTGAGATACAGCCCCCAAAGAAACCATAGTCAGAAGGGAAGGAGTCAGAAATGAGAAATAAGGAAAATAAAGGAGAGGAAAAAACCCAAAAGTACCAAAGATTCCGGGAAGAAGAAATCTCATAAGACCTTCAACTTAAACAAATAAATCAACAAGAAAAACAGTAAGAACAGAAGAACATATTTCATCAAGATCTAGTAAATAAGTTCAGGCATCTATGAATAAATGCTGCAAAACCAAGGAAAATGATTCAATACTTAATGAGACAGAGGACGTTATGGAAGTTGAGAATATGGGACCATGACACACTATTCTTGAGTGGTTTAAAGGATTATGAGAACAGAATTTGTCCTATATAGCAAAAGTAATGAGCAGAATAGAAAAAATAAATCCACAGTGTCAAGATTCACCAAGAAACAAAAGAGGGAACAACAGATTGAGAATACATATACACAGAAGTGAAAGGCGATCTAGAAGAAGAGAAGCAAAAAACAAGAACATTAAAAGAAAATATATAAGTAAAACATATGTATTTTGAATATAGGATGAATAGAGACACCCTAAGGATCATAGGTCTCCCAGTAGGAAAAAAAAAACCCTTAATACCATAATGAAGAAAATAATCACAGAGAACTCTCCAGGACTTCTGAACACAGAAAATGAAATTCTAATGGAAAGAATTCATAGATCATCTCCAGAAAAAGAAAAAAAAAACATGGCTGCAAACTCTAAGTCATATAGTAGCTAAATTTGAAGTTCAATTCAGAAACAGCAAGTTCTCAAGTTCTGCAATCCTTCAGGAAAAGATCTTGAAATATGAGAGAGAGAGAGGGAGAGAGAGAGAAGAAAGAGGGGGGGAGGGGAGGGGGAGGGAAGGGGAGAGAGGGAGAGAGAGAGAGAGAGAGAGAGAGAGGAGAGAGAGGAGAGAGGGAGGGAGAGAGAGTTGTTGTATAATACAAGACTATTCGGCACCTACTAGAAAAAAGGAAGAGGAATTTGAATAATGTCTTCTGAAGAGCACTGGAGCTCAGGACATAGCCCAGGGTGATTTATCCTGAAAATCTGAGCCTAATAGTATGGGATCAAAAAATAGATGTTCAAATATAAAGAAAAGTTTGAAACATTTTTAGAAAAAAAACCAGAATTAAAGAGATTATATGCATCTCAAACACCCCTAAACAATGTAAATGAAAGAGGAATAAACAGATGTAGACAGAAATAGGAATAGAAAGACCAGTAAGAGACTTCTTTCTAAATGTATATAAAAGGAGAAGGGTGGAGGCAGAAATCTGAGAAAGGCATCAGTGAAGAGATCTATAGGGAGCATTATGGACAGAACATGGCAACATACTACCTATAGGTAAATGTTTCTTTTGTGGGACTACATTAAAATATGGAAGGACACATGAAAGGGGGGAAGAAAACAGAGTGATAGAAGGGAGCGAATGATCTACTGGGGTCAAATCAAAGACTAGCAATGAGGGAAAGGTGAACTCTGTGGTCTTAGAAAAAGAAGTGCCTGTAGGGGAGTGAGTGAGGAGTAGGGGTAAAGGATTAAGAAGAGGATAAGGGGACCGAGTAAGGAGTAGGGGTGAAGGATTAAGAAGGGGATAATTTTCCCAATTTTCAATGTCTTATCATTGTTCTGTTACATTTTCACAGTGGTGCAAACACTCTTGGAAGCTCCTATTGTAACAAACATTAGGAGAAAAGTACAGGAGAGGAATAGACTTAGCTACTGAGACTGAGGGGCAGCTAGGTGGCATAGTCATAGAAGGCTGAACCTGGAGTCAAGAAAACTTGTGTTTCTGAGTTCAAATCTGCCCTCAAGACACTTACTAGCTGTCCAAGCTGGGGCAAGTCACTTAATCCTGCTCAATTTCCTCATCTGTAAAATGAGCTGGAGAAGAAAATAGCAAACCATTCCTGGATCTTTGCCAAGAAAACCCAAAATGGGGTCATGAAGAGCTGGACATGACAGAAACCGAGATGTAGAATTTAATTATGGCCTGAGTGACCTAATAACTCAGTTGGGCATTGCCATTATGGCTTCTGGTGCTGTTTTTAAAAAAAAAAAACTCGTTGCTATCTTATGTTATTATATCATCTTTATTTCCAGCACTTAGCACAATGCCTGACACATAGTAGACACTTAATAAATGATTGTTGATTTGATCTTTTGACCAATATATCTTGACCCACCAATTGAATTATCCATTGTAAAAAAAAAGATTTGAAAAGCAAGAGAAAGAAAGCAGTTTGGAGAAACTAATGTCTGATACAGTTTTAAAGCTTTCTGAAGTGTATGCTACAAAACTTTATAATTTCATAGTTTAGAACTAGAAAGGACTTTACAGATTGGTTATGGTCAGAAAAGTTAAGTGACTTGTCTATAGCTACAAAGGCACTAAACCAAAGATTTAGGTCTTGAACTCAGGTCCACTGCCTCCAAAACAGTGTTCTTTTTCACTATAAAAATTCAGCTAAATTCATTTGCTAATGTTTAATTTTTGAAGGCTCAACTCTGTTTGAGATGTGAAAGGAACTCTACTTATCTCAGCTTTTCTGAGACATATTCATATTCTTAGCTCATTATCTTTGGAGAATCTTTAAACTAATATAGTTGAAGAATTTACCATCAATGTGATACTGACCAATGAGGGTTCATCTTCATTGAAAGCATTTGACAACATGGCTGAAAATCTCAAGCTAAAAAACATGGGAGCTAGCACACAGCCTTGTTTCACTCCACTGGTGACTAGGAAAGCATAAGAGCATTATCTAGAACGTGGGCAAGCTTGCCGTCATGAAATTGACCTACAATGCTAATGAACTTCTCTAGGCAATCAAACTTTGACATAATTTTCCATAAGCTCTCACAACTAACAGTATCAAAAGCCATCCTTAGTCAGATCTATAAATGTGTACAGACCTCTGTTCTGCTCCTGGCATTTCTCCTGGAGTTGTCGAGCAGTAAACACCATATCAACTGTTCCTTGGCCCTTTCTGAAGTCACACTGGCTCTCAGAGGTGACCATCTTCCAGGTGAAGGATCAGTCTATTAAGGAGGACTATGGAAAGAATCTTGCCAGCAATGACTAAGAGAGACACCCTCCCTGTGATTGTCACAGGACAATCTATTACCTTTCCTTTAGAAATGGACAATGGAGACATCCTTGAACTCCTGGGGGATAATCTCCTCTTGCCATATAACCTGGAAAACAATTAACACCAAGATAAGAAAGGTGCTCCATCAACCACCACCACACCATCCATATGTAGAACCATCAGTTACAGCAAATGGAAAAGTTTTGAATGCTGTGGATTAGGTCATTTACCTTGGTAGTATACTTGCCAGGGATGTACACATTCACAATGAGGTTGACTTACTCATTGCCAGAGATAGCTCAGTGTTTGAGAGGCTCCAAAGGAAAGTATGGGAGAGAAGAGGTATTAGACTGACTACCATACTGAAGGTCTACAGAGCCATTGTGCTAACTTCATTGTTTTATGCCCGTGTAACCTCGACAGTACAGCAGCGCCATGCCAGAAAACTGAATCACTTCCACTTGAACTATCTTAAGAAGATTCTAAAGATCACCTGGCAGGATAAGGTACCAGACACTGAGGTCCTTATTTGAACTGGCAAGCATTAAAACTCTGCTTCAGAGAGTGCAACTCTGATGGGCTGGCCATGTTGTTCAAATGCAAAATGTACCCTTGCCCAAAAGACTCCTTTATGGAGACCTCACCCAGGGCAAGTGTTCACATGATGGTCAGAAGAAGCTAAACAGGATACACTCAAGGTCTCTCTTACAAACTTTGGAACTGATTGTGTGACATGGGAGACATTGGCACAAGACTGCTCAGCATGACGTGCCCATATCAGAGAAGATGCTGTGCTCTTTGAGCAAAGCAGAATTGAAACAACTCAAAGGAAAAACAAAATGCGCAAATTTAGAGTATCCACCCCAAATGTTCACAAAGACTATTTGAGCCCTACCTGTGGTCGAGCATTCTAACTTCACTCTAGCATAGTGATATCATTTTGGTCTTCTTTGAGAACGAAGGACAACAACCAACCAAACTAATATAAATTAATTGAATAGAATTAAATTATTTGCTGAAGCATTTGGTTCTCTAGCAAATAAACTCCTGTCAGGAGATTCAGAAATGTTCTCTGATTAAATGTTCTCTGATAAATATTCTCTGAAAATGTTGCTTAGTCTTCGTGTGAATGTATTCCAATAATAAAGAACTATATATCAAATATTAATCTGTGCATCATGGATTGATTTGCAAAAGGAGTCTGTTGTCTAGTAAGGAATTCCTGTCATCCAACCCAATTTTGGGGCTGCTAATGCTCCATTCTGTACTGTCTAAAGTTCCGGTAGCTGTCAGCTCTTTCTCTAGTGGGAGATGCAGAAACAAGGAGGAAGATTTTGGTTACAAAAGGCAGAAAAAAAGAGTATACAAGTCACTCAAATTCAAAAGTAGGAAGGCTTTAGTGTCATCTCTCATGACGGAAAGATATTTTTGAGGGTAGTGCATAATGATATAATTTATGCCAGAGCAAGAGCACTAGGGTACAGAAAATACCAAAGTGCATTTCAAATTAGATTAATTGACCAAGAAACTAAGGAACTCAGAAAAGTGGATTCTGGTGGCTTAGGCAAGTGAGTGGCTTTTGAATGCTAGCTGTCTCCATACTAATAGCTACCTCATTACTCATTTACTCTCTGACAGGAACCAGCAAGTTTGGGTGATGATGGAAGTAGCTCATGAGAAAACATTTTATATCCCTGAAGACATAGGAAAAAAGGTCTTTGGGAAAAAGAAGTGGATTTGTGGGTAGGTATGTGTGGTTCTAGGCAGAGGATTTAGGGAGTAGTACAAATTTAACAAGTTAATTATCCTCTCTGAATTTCCATTTTCTTACCTGTAAAGGTGGAAAATGAGAGGGTTGGAATAGATAATATCCAAGGTTTTTTATGAGCTTTAAGATTCTACATGAACATAAATAAATACTTAAGATGATTCAGGCTTTTTACTATAATTTTTCAAAGAACTACTAAGGCTTCTAAATGTTCACCTCTTTCTTGAATTTCTTCACTGTTCCTGTTCTCTAACTCTTTAAACATTCTCATCCTCTTCTTGTAGACCCACCCAAATTCTTTGCATTCCTATTTTGTCAAGTCCTGGTTCTAAAAATCTGATCACTTTTGGACACAGAAGAAAATTTAGTTTTTGTTTCTAGTGTATATTTCATATACATAGTATTAAAAATGACCATGACTTTAGATATGTGATTAAGTAGGTTTTATAATATTAATGTTAACCAAAATATCATAAGGAAATCCTGAGAACATATTCCATGGTATCAAAATGATATGCAAACATGATAATGTACATGTTAATAAAATTTCACAGGTCATTCCAAAGTATATATCAGCAATACTATAACAACATTATGCAAACATATATACTTCACTTGAGGAGAGGTAGCCATGGTATGGTGGAGAGAGATTTGGCCTTGGGGCCAGGAAGTCGTGGGTTTGAGTATAGCCTCTGACATAGACTGACTGTGTGACATGGAACAAGTCACTTAAACTCTCAGAGATCTAACCAACTCTCTTAGACTTTAAGTTGCCCAGAAGGTACCAACCTGCTTGCTTGGAGAATTTTCCTCATCTAGAAATTCCCTATCAATGAAATTGCTGATCTAGTCCCTATCCCCAAATAAGCAGACAAGAAAGGAAAGGTAGCATAGTAAATAGCTGAAATCCTACCTCTGATACATACTACCTAAGTGACCATGGGAAAGTCATTTTATCACCCAGAGGTCCAGACAATTCTCCAAGACTATAAAGCCACAGATTATTATTAACTCAGATCAGTGAATGGAGTTTGCAAACATAAATTACCCTATATTGATGAAATAACAGGTCAGAACATATTTTCAAAGTTAAAATTATATTACATTACAATAAAAACATATACAAATTAATGAATAATTAAATATCTATATTTACTTCTATATCATCAACTACAACCATAAGAGTATATTTTCTTCCAGACATTAAATAATATAACTCATTTAGCACATGCAGAATTTTAAAAACTACTAAATCTAGACAGTTTACCAGTGATACCTTAGGTCAAAGACACATTTTATACTACATTTTATGGAAGTAAAGGATTTTATTACATTTCCTGTTTCTTCTGGCTGCCTGGTAAGCTGTGGGAGGGCCATATGATTATAGCAAATGCTGGATGTAAATTTATATCTTTGGCATAAAATGAAAGATAAAATTATCGGAAATCTGAAAACATTTTTGCTTCTCTAACAACTTAATTTTAGAAGTTACAGTATACCACCTTAGAGAGTTTATGTAGATAGTCTAAATATTGGTTTGGACTCCTGGCAAACTTTCCACAGGAGGTGATGGGGGTGAGATGAATGTTAACCAAGGAGAATTCTTAGATGTTCTCTAATACAAGCCCAGGCTTAATCTTTGAACTGGAAAGGACAGGATATATTAGAAAACTTTCCTTGAGGTACCTTTTATTTTGACTTAACAAATGTCATTTCTCCTAAATCTCTAGATCATCCTCTTCCACATCCTCTTAATAATTACATCTCTGAATTTAGAATAAAATGACTTAAGAACAAAATGAATTTTTATAAAATTATCATGTTTTAAAAGAAGGAAAACCCTCAAAGGAATAAATGCATACTAAATTTGCTATGAATTTACAACAAAACTGATCACTAAAGGAGAAAGTCTTTGCCATGATGTTTTCTAGCAACTATTTTTCCTTTAATTCTTTTAACAACTAAATTTAAATTAGACTCTTTTGTTCTTTAATAATAGTTATTGCCCAGCAGTTATATTTTGTCTTGCTTTTTTCTTTCTTTCTATTTTTCGGGATAGGAACATACGCACGTGCGTGTGTGTGCACCCTTGTGTGTTTTTGTGTATGTGTTTACTTAGTGGTTGGTTCAAAATTATATCACAAAATAGTCAGTTAATAAACATCTGTTAAGCACTCACTATGTGTCACGCATTGTGTGAAGTCCTAGGGATACAAAGAAATACAAAAGATAGTCCCTGCTCTTACAGAGTTCACAGTCTGATTGGGGCAGCAGTGTTGTAAGGCTCAAATGAGACAATGGATATAAAGCACTTTGTAAACCTTAAAGTGCTATATAAAGGCCAGTTGTTATTAGCCTACAGTTATCAGCCTTTCAGTCTGACAGTGATTTCAAGCAATGTTTATAGTGCAATATAGCATTGTACTGTTAAATGTTTTATAACTGGTCTGTGGGGAGAGGAGAAAATGCATTCATAAACTTTTAAGTTTTATCTGCATTATAAATACTTTCTTAAGTCTAGACATTCAATGAACAGTAAATGAAGCCTTAATTTGTAGTGACATTTCTGAACCGTAAATGCTCACAATGAAAATTTAACAATTGACTCCAGCACACCCTTCAATGGGGGGAGGCTACATGGAAATAATTATGTATGAACAAGATATTTAAATGATAAATCGGAGATAATCAAAAGCAGGAAGGCACTAGAAAGGGACTGGGAAAGGCTCCCTGTAGAAGATAGAATCTTAACTGGGATATGAAGCAAGCCAGGGAAGTTAGGAGGTAGAAATGAGGAGGGAGAGCATGAGGCATGAGTGCAGTTAGTGAAAATGCCTGGAGTCTGGAGATGGGGTACCTTGTGTGAGGAATAGGAAGGAGGACAGTGCCACTGTGTTATAGACTATAATGAGGGGTGGCAGGAGTAGAAGAGTGCAGGGTATAAGAAGACAAGAAAGATGGAAGGGAGGCTTTGACCTTTTTCAAAACAGAGCATTTTATATTTGATCTTGGAGGTGTCTGGGAGTCACCGGAGTTTATTGAGTAGTGGAGTGGCGTGGTCAGATCTTCTTTAGGAAGATCATGTTGCCAGCTGAATGAAGGATGAAAGACTTGTGGTAGGGTGATCCACCAGCAGGCTATTGCAATAGTCCAGGTGTGAATTGATGAAGGTCTGTGCCAGGGTGATGGCAGTGTCAGAAAAGCGAGGAGGCATATGCTAAAGATGATTCAACAGGCTTTGGCAACAAATTTCAATATGAGAGTGAGAAAGAATTAGGAGTCAAGGTCAACACTTAGTCTTCAAGCCTGGGAGACTTGGACAATGTTGGTGCCCTCAAGAATCATAGGGAAGTTAGAAATAAGGGAAAGATTGGAGGGAAAGATAATGAGTTCAGTTTTGGACATGCTGAATTTGTCTATGTGACATCCAGATTGAGATGTCCAATAGGCAAGTGGATATGTGAGACTGATCAGAAGGAAGGTTAGAGATGGATAAATAGGTTTAAGAATCATCAGGGCAGAGATGACAATAATCATATCCATTGGATAAGATAATCTGAGAAGATCATCAAGTGGAACAATATAGAGGGGGAAAAAGACCCAAAACAGAGCCATGTGGAAGAGCCATGGTTTGCAAACACGATTTGAATAAAGATCCAGCAACGGATACTTTGAAAAGGTCTGGTCAGAAAGAAGGAGATGGTCAGATAGGTAGAAGAACCAAGAGGAAGCAGTGTCACAAAATCTTAGAGAGAAGAGCATGACAAGAAGAAGATAATTGACAGTGTCAAAGATTGCAGAGAGGACAAAAAGGAGGAAGACTGAGAAAAGGCCATTAGATTGGACAATTAAGAGCTCTTTAGTAACTTTGGAAAGACTAGATTGAGTTGAATGTTGTAATCAGAAGCCAGACTATAAAGAGTTAAGAGAGTGAGAGGAATTTACCATGTTAAGGAAAGGTCCATTTTTCTTATTTTTTAATACATATTACATACCTACATATATACATATACACATATGCAAATATATTAAAGGGTATTGTATTTTGTCAAACTTTTTTCTTAATACATTGATATAATCATGTAATTTCTATTGTTTTTGCTACTGAAAGAAAGAAAACTTTGTCATAATAGATAGAAAACCAGTCTTAGAACCTGTAACTTCTGGATTTAAGTCCCATCTCTGACACATACTTACTATGTGATATTCACTAAGTCATTTAACCTCTTAGAGTGTTGCAGAGAAGGTACTGGCTTTCATTGTTAGAGAAAGGTTCCTCGTTTAGGAATTCCTCATACCAATGAAATCACAGGTCCAGTCCTATCCAGTCCTTTTCCCTATCTGTTATTTTAAAGATGTTTCGTTTTGTTTATAGTCTTTCAAATGCTGACTCAACTTCACATTACTAAATAAATCCAAATTGGTCTTAGTTTGTAGTCTTTTAAATTATATTTAATATAATAAATATATATTATATTCATACATATATTATTAAATATATTATATACCTTTGCTAATATTTTTGTATTAATGTTCATTATAGATATTGACCTATATAGTTTTCTTTCTCCTGGGTTTAGGTATCAAAAACATAGTTGTCTCATGAAGGAGTTTGGATCCTTCTATGAGGAGAAAGGATTTATTATTTGCTTATTTTTATAAACAATTTATATAACAATAGAGTTAATTATTCCTTGAATGTTCAGTAGAATTCACTCGAATTTGTTTTGTGTTAATTTCTTTTTCCTTTGGATATTTATTTATAGCTTTTTCAGCTTCTTTCTTTCAAGGATTGGTATATTTAAATTCTCTATTTCTTGTTGTGTTAATCTGGGTATTTCATATTTTTGCAAATATTCATCTATCTCATTGAAGTTATCAGCTCAATTGATACATAATTGGCAAAAGTTTCTAATAATTTCCATTATTTTCCCTCAATTTGTTGTAATTTCTTCATTTTCATTTTTACATTAGTAATATGGTTTTCCCCTCCTTTAAAAAATATCAGATTAGGCAACAGCTTATTGCTCCCTTTAAATGTGGCTGTGAGTTTTATTTAGCGATTGAATTTTTATTTCTAATTTTGTTTAACTCCCCTTTGATTTTCAGAATTTTTGATTTTACGTTTGATTGCTTTTTTAGTGTATTGCTTTTCTGGTCGGTTGTGTTGTTGTTGTAGGCCTAATTTCTTGATTTATCTCTTTTTCTCTGTTGATGAAATGTTTAGATATATAAAATTTTCTCTGAGACTACTTTGGCTGCATACCAAATGTTTTGATACATTATTTTATCATCTTTTCCCTGGATGAAATAATTTGTTGTTTTTATAATTTGTTCTTTGTTCCACCAATTTTTTTAAGATTAAATAACTTAGTCTCCTTTTAAGGTCTTTCATTTATTACTATTTTATTGCATTGTAGTATATAAAGGATATGTTTAATGTTTCTCTTTTTCATATTTTTCCTACGAGATTTTTTATAAACTATCAAATGTTCAATTTTTATAGCATTGGTATGCATAATTAAAAAAATATGCGTAAATATATATACATATTAGTTTTTCAGACTTGCTGGTATTGGAAAAAGAAAATGAGCTGATAAGAGCCCCACTCCTTTCTCTACCTTCAGTTAGCACAAAGCAAAGAGTATATGACCCTACTTTTATTTCTGTATTTCTTATTATTTATCTTATTGTATATATGTATATGTATATGTATATATATGTATATGTATATGTATATATATGTATAAGATATATGTATATCTTATTCTTTCCTGCTTTTAGTTGAAGGAGATTTGACATAGGTATGACCATGTGAGCTTTAAAAGATCAGGAGAGCAAGCCATTAGGAGGTCTGGGATTGAATCCAATTCAGATATCGTCAGCCAGTCTAATATTATAGTTCTGAGATGAGAAACTTCAGGGCCTAGCCTATCAGTAACTGTGAAGGAACTCATGCATCAGTGAAGATGTATTTGGAAAAGGACACAATGAGACTAATGCTATAAAGAAAGTGACTTAAAGGTACATAGTACTCAAGAAGGATAAGTTTTTTGGGGGGTGGGGAGGTCCATAATACTTGACAATTAAGAGATCATTGTAAACTTTGGAGAGAAAGCTATTTCAGTTGAGTATATGAGTTCAAAATCTAGATGTCAGAGGTTCAGGAAGTGAATGAGAGGAGAAGAAAGTAAGCAAGAATTATAGATAGCTTTTTGTAGTAGTTTTCTGTGAAAAACAGGAGAGATATAGGATACTAGCTTGACAGGATTGCAGGGCTAAGAGAGGGTTTTTGAAGGACGAGGGATACCTGGATTAATTTTTAGGTCGCATGGAAGAAACCAATAAACTGGGAAGTGTTGGAGATTAGGAATGGAAATGAAAATGGGAACAATCTACTGAAGAAGACAGGACGGGATGGAGGTAAACATTTTATGTAGAGGGCTTGGCCTTGGTGCAAGCACCATTTCATCAGTGACTGGAGCAAAGGAGGAAAGACTGTCAAAGGATTTTGAGATCTAGAGAAATGGAAAAAAGAAAACTCACTTGAATGGCCCAAATTTCTTCAGTAAAGTATGAAGCAAAGACCTGAATTTAGAGGGTAGAGGGAAGGGAAGATGTGAAAGGCATGAGAAGAAAAGACTGGGAATAATCCCTTTGGGGAGTGAGATAGAAAACTAAATTTTTTTTTGCTTCAGCAAGGGACTAGTTAGGATTAAATAACATCTATTTTTAGTGGACTTAGCATGATTGAATGATTTCTGTCAATTCCACTGAGCCATATGTGAGTAGGAATTTAGGAGACACATGGTGGGAGTAATCCATGGTTGGAGATTAGCAAGGTGGAAACAGCAATAAGAAAAGGGGTAGAGGAATTCAATAGAGGACAGTGTAACATTGAACTTGTTAATCATAGACTCAAGATTGGGAAAGGAGGAAAGTGAATTACAGACAGGGGTGAGGGTTTAAGAAAGTATGGAGGGATAGAGAGATTGGCGATTACAGTGAAGACAAAAAATAAATGTAGGAGACATGGAATTATAGGAGGCTATGATCAGATAATGGAATTTTGGAGTCCTTGATAATGAATGTTGAACACTTGTGGGTTATGGTGAGATCAAGGACATGGCCATCCCTGTATGCAGCTCAACATGTTAGTGAAGTTCCCTAGTATGAAGTCTGGAGGTGGGATAGAGAGGAAAGTTATGAGCTGGGCACTGAGCTCCTTGAGAAAAGAGAAAAAATGAGTTAGAGACCAGTAGACAACTACTACCAAGATCTGGACTGAGTAATAAATTTGAATAGAGTGAACCTTAAGCAAGGAAAGGTTACTGAGTAGAGGGAGATATGAGGGAGATACACTAGATGGGGAAGTAGAAATTAGAGGCACATTTATTATTTTCCCCTCCAGAACTAATCTGTTGTGGCTATGAGAAAAGGTATTACCAAATATAGGAAAGGCCAGTGATTGGCAGATCCAAATGTATTTTTATTTTATGAATCAGTAAGCAGATATGTGATATGAAATAAATCTGAATAAGTCTATTCACCCTGTCTCTACTTACTTTACTGGCTGCATAAAAAAAGGATTCAAAATTATTAACATGATAGGAATAGTTTTCTGAATTCCAAGTTTCTTCTAGATAGGTGACTTTACAGATAGATGAGAAAGTAAAAAATCATAACTTCATTCCAGGATATATTGCCAAATATGAGATTAATTAAGTAGTGAATTTATTTATTTGTTTGAAATAGGTATGACAGAAGTGGGAACCAACTCCCTTACCAGGATCTCTGGGATTTGTTTCTTTGTCATTCATCTTTTGCATGTGGATTTACCCTATACCATACTGATAGTGTAAGGAATACTACAGTGATTACTTGGACATAGTAATCTGGGATAAGCTGTAGTATAATAGTTCACTTCCTTGTAGTGAGTTTCCCGAGTCCAGAGAGTTTAGCCAGACCAGACTGGTTATAGAACATTCATGGGTAAAATTAGATTAGATGAATCCAAGCAACAGAACATTCAATTCAAAAGAAACTTGAAGGGAATTATGCAGAATGGCAGGATAGTTAGTGGGTTTGGATTTTTTGGTTTGATTTGTTTATGCCTTTTTTTATGCTGCAGACGTTTCCTAATATCTGCCTCCCCACTAGCCTCACCCATCCACTCTCCTTTTTCACAAAAGGGAACAGCTAAATAAAGCCAAATGAAAGTTACCACATCAGATAGCTCTCTACCAAGAGGAGGAATGTATGTTTCATCATATGTGCTCTGGAACCAAACATAATTGTATTTAATCTGAGTTCAGCTGCCTTTTAATATTGTTTTCTTTTAAGGGGGAGAGGGCAAGATTGATAAAATGACTCCAATCAAAGGGAACAGAGACAACAAGGTGGTAAAGTTTTGCCCCTTTGAGATGTGATAGGGTCTTCAGGGAGAGGGGAATTAGGCTTACAGCTTAAATGAATTCCCGTATAACATTAGTCTCACCAAGTTTAAATCCAAAGTCCCACTGGCTAGTGTCCTGGACCCTTGCTTCCCAGGATTTTGCTGCTGGACTGGCTAAAAAACCCAGCCTGGATTCCTGTATTCCCAGATTCCCATGGTTCGAGGTCCCAGGTTGGAGTGTGTGATACTGAGAGTGACTTATTCACAGTTTGTAAAGAAGAGTTTATACTTTGCTGTTTCCTTGGGATGTGATTTTTTCCAATCATCGTATTGTTGGAATTATAGGGCAGTTAGCAATTAGATGGCTAAAGAATAAACCACACCACTATTGGTCTTTAAAATGAAAGACATACTTTGCAAGAGTCAGTTGAGAGAGGAAAAGTATCACAGAAGGGAGTCATCTCTGGCAATTAAGAAGAGAACAAGGTAAGGAAGATGAAGCTAGCCTTTTCCCTTGTATAGTCAAAATACTTCCAGAGTGCAGTAGAAAACTTCCAGAGTGCGAAAGAGATGAAAGAGAATTTCTCCTTCCTCCCCCATCCTCACTAGCAATGGCATCTTGCAGTGGAACAAAGCACACAATAGGATGTGATGGACCCAACAGAGTAAGTCCAGAGAATTCAGCTGATAATACCTACCGTGTGCCAGGCACTACTGCAAAGTGCTTTGCAAATATCGTATTTGATCCTCACAATAGCTCTGGGGAGTAGGTGCTATTATTATCCCCGTTTTACAATGAGGAGAGTGGGGCAAACAGAGGTTAAGTAACTTGATCACGCAGCTAATATGTCTGGGGCTGGATTTAAATTGAGATCTTTCTGACTTCAGGTCCAGTGCTCTATCCACTGTTCCACCTGACTGCCCCATTAGCTGTGGAAAGGAGGAATCCTAGGGAGCTGCCTGCCCGATAGATATACTATGTTAGAAGAAGCTGTCTGAGGACACTATGATATAAATCAGGGCTGTCCAACCTTAGGTTATCTTAGGGCCCTATTAAAATAAAATAATTATTCGAGGACCGCACCCAGAATAAAAAAATACAGTACACTAATAGAAAGTGGGGGAACGCGTGTCATCAATACAACAGGTGAAGGCGCAAAGTGTGAAAGCAAACACAGGACAATAAAGCCACAACACAACAATGTAAAGGTGACTGGTCTGTATCATACAGATGGAACACATCCCACAGATCGATTGAAAATTCTGTGCAATATGTTCCATCCGTAACACTGCTTAAAAACACCAAAGAAAATTGACATCAATGAGATTTTTTTATTAGTGATGGAATTAAAAAATCTACTATGCATTCCATGCAAATTATTATTTTATTTTTTCGCTCGTGAAAATTAAAACCCACAGGCAGGTCATGTAAAATCACACTGTGGGCCAGATTTTGGATAGCTCTGATATAAATTCACGAGGCACTGACTTGCCAGCTGAGTTCCCTTGGTCAGGTGGATTCCCTGTGTATGACCCTTTATTGAGGTACACTATATATGTGTATATTCTCCCCTCTGATACTGTTATTTATGGGATAATATACCACAAGTTTGGGGGGTTTTGGGGGGGATGTTTTTCTTACTGTTCCTGCTCTGCCATTTCAGTAAGTGCCTTTGCTTTGTATTTATTGTGTTAAGTGGCTGACTTAATGGCGAGTTCAATAAAGGGAGTTCATGAACCATGGTTTGAGAGAAAAAAGGATTGCATATGCATCCTATATGCTGGAGAAGAAAAGGATTCAAAATCACAATGTGAAAGAGCAAAAGATATGGTTTTGCCCTCTACTCTTAGTAATGCATATCCAACAACCCCAATTATGTATGTATTTTTCCTCTAAGTCCTCAGGGTGGGGCCATACAGTTAGATGCCTACATATATCCCTGGGGATAAAGTGAGATTAAAAGTCAAGAAGTGTCTGTCTAGTAATCCTGCTGAGGGAATCCAAACCACAGGACAGTGCTATGACACTGTATAAAGATGGAACTTACTGGAAACCATATAAAGATGGAATTTGGAAGGATAACTGTATTGATTATTTGTGGGCTGCTGTGAATCCTTTTTGTGCTTTGTGTGTTGTGGAGTAAAGATAGCTCTTTTGTACATGATAATGAATTGTTATTTAGTATTCTTATATGGGATATAGAACCATGAATGGGATATAGGACCAAGACAAGGTTTATATTTAAGCTATATTATGAAAGTTCTCAAAAGCAACTCTGAATGAAGCATTATAAATTAAAGAATTAAACATATGTAGTATGAATAAACTCAGATTTTGACCACAGGGACACAGGTTACATATAAGTTGGACCATTGTTTTTGCTTATCAAATATTAGAAGGACTGGATATTTTATAAGAGGGAAGAGTGCTATTCTAGCTTGAGCTGTCTTGGGAACAGAGATTACTGTTCTCTTGGGAAGGACCATAAGCCTGGGATTCTATATTTTCAGGGATTATATTTTTAAATGTGAAGCTGTTAGTCTTTTCTATAAGGTAGTCCCTTAAGGCAAGAGGACCCTTTAGAGGAGAGAAATGTGTGAAAAGTGTATTTGGGAACATTGAGATGGCCTGTGAGGAATTTATCACAGTGCTTTAGTATTTCAGATTGACCATGATCTTATTCATGAAAGTATTCTTCCACTGATACAGATTTCAACCAATGTATGGTCTTTCATCCTGTGTGACTTTGGTCAATGTAATCCTCTATATCTTCCCTATGGAGTCCACCTAACATGCTGGGTCTTTCTTAAGTTCTGTTGTCATTGCATGGGTAAGAGGTGGAGTCAAGATGGCAGAGTGAGAGGTAGCATTTTTGCCTTGGTTTATCCACAACCTCCTCCACAATGATCTAGAAAGTATGCCAGACTGAATTCTGATTGGAAAAGCCAATAGAAGTCACAGTAAATCCTTTATCCAGCCCAAGGCAGCTTAGAGAAGTCTGTGGACACCAAGGTGGAGACTGCCTGGTATCAAAGCACCGGATCAGCATGACAGCATACAGACGTAGCAATGGGCTATGATGGCAGCAGCAGCTCTGAGGAGCAGCTCAGCACCTAGAGATGGTGAGGGGACTGACCTGGGCAAAAGGAGATCCCAGGGGACCCCTGTACTAGAACTGAGAACCCAAACAGGAGTCATTCATTTGTTCTGCCATCCATTGCTCGGTTCTGGATCATAGTTCCAAGGTGGAGAGAAGTCATTGTCACAAACAAGCAGGGACCCTACCTATATAAGCATCAAGAAGCAAATTTCAAAAACATTTTTGTGTGACTCTGAGCCCAAGAGCAGAGTGAGGACTCAGTTCTGACCTTTAACCCCACATATAAACCTATAGTGAAATAAGCCAGGATAGCAAACTAAAACTGGGGCAACTAGTGGTTCCATCTCTCTGAATCAGTAGAACATCCTAATGGGCTAACGTGACTGAGTATAATATCAGTCTACAGAAACTCAACCACATTCAAACCAACAGGCCCAAATTGGATTAAGAATTTCAAGAGTTCTGACCAGGAGGGTAGAACAGACCTCTTCCTGGGTCATACCACTTCAGAAGCACCAAAAACTTATAGGCCCCAAGACTATTCTGTGCAAGTCACAGAAGGACATAAAAGACAGAAACCCAGGCTAGACTTCCTTCAGATATGCACAGAGCTCAATACTAACATAAAGTCTAAAGTCAAGAAGTAAGCTGGAAAAAATGAGCAAATAATAGAAGAACCTAATCTTAAAAATCTACTATGTTAACAAGGAACTTCAAGACACAAACACAGAAGTTTTTAATGACTTGAAAACATCTACAAGCAAAGCTCAAAGAAAAATGAAGATTGGACACAAGCCCAACAAGAAATTCTAGAAGAAAACCCCAGAACTCTCAGGTCAAAGAGAAAATACTGCTAGCAGCCAGAAAAAAAGTTATTCAAATACTATGGAGACACAGTAAGGATCAAACAAATTTAGAAGCTACCACCATAAAGGAGTGGAAAGTTTAGAATATGACATTCTGGAATTCAAAGGAACTAGAATTATAACCAAGAATAAGGTACCCAGCAAAACTGACTATAATTCTATGGGGGGAAATAGATATTTAGTGAAATAAGGGACTTTTAAGCATTCCTTATAAAAAGGTCAGGGCTGAATAGAAAATTTGACATTCAAACACAAGACTCAAGAGAATCATAAAAGGTAAATATGAGTGAGAAATCATAAAGGACTAAATAAGGTTAAATCATTTGCATTCTTATGTGGAGAGATGATACATATAATCCCTCAGAACTTTATCAGCAGCAGGGTCTTAGAGGGAATTTATAAGACAGAGGACCTCATCATGATTCTATTATATTGGGATAATCTCAAAAGAAGAATGGAGGGATAAGAAAAAGGGATGTAATGAATGAAGGAGGAGAGAAGGGAGGGGAAGAATGGGGGAAATTGTCTCACATAAATAGGTACATAAGAAAGACTTTATACAGTGGAGAGGAGAATAGAGGGGAGTGGGCAATAAGTAAACCTCATTCTCATTTGAAGTGATTCAAAGAAGGTCTTATGGGTATAGGCAATGTGAAAGGGTCCTTAACCCAGTGCCAGCAAAGGGTCCCCTGTAATCTCCCTCTGTTCTGTTGTCTGACCCCCTCTGTGGGTTGAGAGCTCTGGACACTGCCACTGCGGCTACTCTACTAGTCCTGCTGATATCACCCTGCCTTGGGCTGTAGTATGTGGTCTTTGTTGGGCTACAGGTGTGACCACCACCCCATTGAGACAGATCTTTCCTGCCAAACTCTTAAGTTATCCTGTGCTAGAAAATTGTTTCATCCCAACCTTTTGTTCATTCCTCTGCTCCAGAATTTGATTTTAGGTATTATTTTAAAGTTATTTGGAGGGGGAATTGGAAGAGCTCAGGTGAGTCCCTGCCTTTACTCTGCCATTATAGCTCCACCTTGATACAAAAATTTTAAATAAGATACTAGCAAGGAGATTACAATACTATTTCACAAAGATCATCCACTACAATCAGGCTAGATTTATGCCAGAAATTTGGGGCTAGTTCAATATTTGGAAAACGACCATATCAATAACAAAAACAAAAAAAAATTCTTTCAATAGACGAACAAAAAGCATTCCTCAGTTGATAAATGGACATAAAAGCTATCAATAGTCATATGAAAAAATGTTTTACATCACTAATAATTATAGAAATACAAATTAAAACAACCCTGAGATGTACCTTAAATCCATCAGATTGGCTAAAATGACAAAATGAAATGTGCTAGAGGGGATGTGGGAAATGAGGCATACTATTGCACTATTGGTGTACCTGTGAATCACCCCAACCATTCTGAAAAACATTTTGGAATTATGACCCAAAAGCTATTAAAATGTGTATACCCTTTTACCCAGCAATACTACTACTAGTTTTATAACTCAAAGAGATCAAAGGAAGAAGAAAAGAGCCTATATGTACAAAAATATTCACAGCAGCTCTTTTTGTGGTGACAAAGAATTGGAAACTGAGAGGATACCAATCAAGTGAGGAATGGCTGAACAAGTTATGGTATGTGAATGTGATAGAATACTGTTGTGCTGTAAGAAATAATGAAAGGGATGATTTCAGAAAATCCTGGGAAGATTTATATATGAACTGATACAAAGTGAAGTGAGCAAAACTAGGAGTACAATTTACACAGCAGCAGCGATATTGTAAGGATAATAAACTGTGGGGGGGCAGAGCCATGATGGTGGCTGAAAAGCAGGGACTAGTGTGAGCTCCCCACCAAGTCAATCCAAAAACCTATAAAAATGGCTCTGAACCAATTCTAGAACTGTAGAACCCACAAAATAGCAGAGGGAAGCAGGGCTCCAGCCCAGGACAGCCTGGATGGTCTCTGGGTGAAGTCTATCCTGCATGGAGCTGGGAGTGGAGCGGAGCAGAGCAGAGCCCAGCATGGGTGGCGTGGACCAACCAGAACAGAAGCCAGGCAGAGCATGCCTTAGTGCCCTGAATCAGTGAGCTGCAGCAGTTACCAGACTTCTCAACCCACAAACACCAAAGACAAAAGAGAAGGTTAGTGGGAAAAGCTGCCGGAGTGGAAGGAGTTCGCGACTGGGCTACCGCCCCGGGGCAGCGGAGGTGGGGCAGCTACAGAAGTACAGCTGCAGTTGCTTCCGGCCCCAGGCCCACCTGGTGGGAGGAATTAAGTGGCAGATGAGAGCAGGAGTGAAAGCCTGCTGAAGATCCAAGTTCAGTCTGGGTTGGGGGTTCTTGGGCAAGGAGGAGTGCTGGTGTAGCAGACTGGCGCATCCCCTCAGGCTTGGAACATAGAACTCTTTAGCCTACAAGCAGTCATATCCTGCTGAAAAACTCAAGGGTCAAGATAGTTGGTTGGGAATATGGCCAGACAGCGAAAATGCACCCAGATTCAGTCTCAGACTTTGGAATCCTTCTTTGGTGACAAAGAACACCAAAACATACAGCCAGAAGAAGTCAAAAAAGTCAAAGAGCCTACAACAAAAGCCTCCAAGAAAAACATGAACTGGTCCCAGGCCATGGAACAGCTCAAAAAGGATTTGGAAAAGCAAGTTAGAGAAGTAGAGGAAAAATTGGGAAGAGAAATGAGAAGAATGCGAGAAAACCATGAAAAACAAGTCAATGACTTGCTAAAGGGAACCCCCCAAAATGCTGAAAAAATACACTGAAGAAAACAACACCTTAAAAAACAGACTAACTCAAATGGCAAAAGAGCTCCAAAAAGCCAATGAGGAGAAGAATGCCTTGAAAGGCAGAATTACCCAAATGGAAAAGGAGGTCCAAAAGACCACTGAGGAAAATACTACCTTAAAAATTAGATTGGAGCAAGTGGAAGCTAGTGACTTGATGAGAAATCAAGATTTTATAAAACAGAGCCAAAGAAATGAAAAAATGGAAGACAATGTGAAATATCTCATTGGAAAAACCACTGACCTGGAAAATAGATCCAGGAGAGATAATTTAAAAATTATCGGACTACCTGAAAGCCATGATCAAAAAAAGAGCCTAGATATCATCTTTCAAGATATTATCAAGGAGAACTGCCCTGATATTATAGAGCCACAGGGCAAAATACAAATTGAAAGAATGCACCGATCGCCTCCTCAAATAGATCCCAAAAAGAAATCTCCTAGGAATATTGTCGCCAAATTCCAGAGCTCCCAGATCAAGGAGAAAATATTGCAAGCAGCCAGAAAGAAACAATTTGAGTATTGTGGAAACCCAATCAGAATAACCCAAGATCTGGCAGCTTCTACATTAAGAGATCAAAGGGCTTGGAATGCGATATTCCAGAGGTCAATGGAGCTAGGATTAAAACCTAGAATCACCTACCCAGCAAAACTGAGTATCATGCTCCAAGGCAAAATATGGATTTTCAATAAAATAGAGGACTTT
The DNA here is from genome assembly GCF_011100635.1 of Trichosurus vulpecula. Classification (NCBI taxonomy): domain Eukaryota; kingdom Metazoa; phylum Chordata; class Mammalia; order Diprotodontia; family Phalangeridae; genus Trichosurus; species Trichosurus vulpecula. The sequence continues at coordinate 280,138,175 of NC_050577.1, read as the reverse complement.
CAAGCTTTCTCAGTGAAAAGACCAGAGCTGAATAGAAAATTTGACTTTCAAACACAAGAATCAAGAGAAGTATGAAAAGGTAATCAAGAGAAAGAACAAGAAAAAGAAATTGCAAGGGACTTACTGAAGTTGAACTGTTTTGTTTACTTTCCTACATGGAAAGATGATGTGTATGATTCATGAGACCTCAGTATTAGGGTAGCTGAAGGGAATATGCATATATATATATATATATATATGTTTATGTATATATATGTATATGTGAGTGTGTATGTATGTATATATGTATGTGTATATATATATATATATAGAGAGAGAGAGAGAGAGAGCTGGCACAGGGTGAGTTGAAGATGAAGGGAAGATATCTAAAAAAATAAAATCAAATTAAGGGATGAGAGAGGAATATATTGAGAGAGGGAGATAGAGAGAGATAGAATGGGGTAAATTATCTCACATAATAGTGGCAAGAAAAAGCAGTTCTGTAGGAAGGGAAGAGAAGTCAGGTGAGGGGGAATGAGTGAATCTTGCTCTCATCAAATTTGACCTGAAGAGGGAATACCATACATACTCAATTGGGTAACTTACCCCACAGGAAAAAAAGGAGGAAGAAGATGATAAAAAAGGGGGGATGATAGAAGGAAGGGTAGATGGAGGTGGAGGTAATCAAAAACAAACACTTTCAAAAGGGGACAGGGTCAAGGGAGAAAATTATAGGTTAGGAAGGAGCAAAATATGGTGAGTCTTTCACAACATGAGTACTGTGGAAAGGTTATACATAATGATACACATGTGGCCTATGTTGAATTGTTTGCCTTCTTGGGGGCAGGGTGGATGGGAAGGGAAGAGGGGAGAGAATTTGGAACTCAAAATTTTAAAAACAGATGTTCAAAAAACAAAAAAAAAAGTTTTTGCATGCAACTAGAAAATAAGATACACAGGCAATGGGGCGTAGAAATTTATCTTGTCCTACAAGAAAGAAAGGGAAAATGGGATGGGAGGGGAGTGGGGTGACAGAAGGGAGGGCTGACTGGGGAACAGGGCAACCAGAATATATGCCATCTTGGAGTGGGGGGGAGGGTAGAAATGGGGAGAAAATTTGTAATTCAAACTCTTGTGAAAATCAATGCTGAAACTAAATATATTAAATTAAAAAAATTTTTAAAAAAGGATAATAAACTGTGAAGGACTCAGTAAAAGGTCAGTACAATAATGTATAATAATTCCAAAGGATTTATGATAAAAATACTATCTGCCTGGATTCAGAGTGCAGATTGAAGTCTTGTTCCCCGCCCCCCCCCCAGGATATGGATTATGCAGAAGTTTTTTTTGCATGAAAATATTTGTCATGGGTGTGGTATTTCTTGTTTTCTTGATGGATAAGGGATTGATGTAGGAAAAATTGAGAATTTTGAACTGAAAATAAAGTTAAATTAAATTTTTAAAAATAGACATTGCATGATTACTGACTGAAAGAACATTCAATCTTTCCTTTAGTTACCCCATACACTTGCCACATTGCCAGCCCAGGTTTTCTTCTGGTGATTCGTCTATTTAATAAAATCCTCTACACTACATATCTTGTGAAATTCTGAGTTGGTAATGTATTTTACTGTCTCTCTTCCTTGTCTTTTAGTAACCCTTAATTTTAATTCTTAGGAAACTATCCACTACTTGCCCATTATACAACATCACTGGAAGAAAATTGTTTTGAAAAAGATGGGAGCTTCAGGGAGAAGCTTGTGAGAGCTCAGAGGAGAAAAGTATATGAATTTCCTTATTTTGGAGGCCTGAATGTCCTCTGAGGTATTCTCTTGCATTGACGATTCCTGTTGACCATCAGAAAGGATGTAGTAGAATAAAACAAAACTGTAAAAAGTTCACCATGGCCAGAGTAAGACCAGATATCTAGGCAAAAAGAGGCTGGAAATCCAGGTGACTTTGGTTATGTGAAGAGTTAATGCTGAATTTTTGGGAAAATTTATAAGATGGAATTTTTCAAGAAATAAAACTTCATAAAGGGCTAGGTCACAAGCTTAGAGTATCAGGCATGGAACCAGGGACAAGAGAATCTTTTGGCAACCATCAGAGGCCAGAGAATATCAAGTTTTATACCTGAGAAGTGCTGGGAGACAACCCGTGTTCAGGCAACAAAGAGTTCCAGCTGTAGCCTGTCTTAAGCCAATAGTTAATAAACTCTTCCTGTCCCAGGCACTGACAGGATTGTGTAAGTCATAATGCAGAATATTGTTTTGACATTTATTTTCTCTTTATTGCACTTGGAGTGAACTTAGTGTTGGCAGAAGAGACGATATAAGCAACTGTGGAGGTAGGATCTCTCAGTAACTGAACAAAATCAAAGTTCCTTGGATACATATAGTCCAAGTTTACTTTATGCTGTCCTGCCAATGTACCATATAGCTTTGAAAGGATTGTAGAGCAAGGATAATGAGACTTGTTTATAAATTCAGGTTTTGATTCTGGGTGTGATCTTGGGCAGGCTTCACTTTCTTTGTCTGTAAAATAAGAATGGAAACACAATCTACCCCACAGGACTGTCATGAGGATTGAATATCAGAAGAATGTTTACCGAACATCATGGGAGTAACCTTTGAGGGTTGTTGTTCTTGTTCTCGTCCATTCAAGTTTATGGGATTCAGACTCTCAGCTGGTTTTGGAAGTCATGAGGACCTTAAGTGTTTCTTGAACATGATAGTTTTTTGTGGCTATCTGACCTACTACTGAAATCATTTTATGGTGCAAAGTGCCTGACACATAGCAGGTGCATAATTATTGCTTTTAATGGATTGATTTCAATGAAGGCATCAGATAAATAGGTGCTGATGTTTTCTCAACGATAATTTTACAAGAGGTATTGGGAAGTTACTTGTATAATTTTAAGGGTACTAAAAGGTACCCCTGCTCAAAGATAATTCACTTACAGGCTGGCCATAAGACCTAAAATATTTTTGCAGAGCTATAACCAAGAATTTTTGCACCTGTCTTGTAGCACTACAACTGCATCATGGGCAAGCAGCATGAAAGGTACCCTCAGTTAGATGCACAGTATGAACCCTGTATGGAAGGGGGGAAAGAACAGAGATATCGAAATGTTTTAAGATGTCTCAAGATACTGATGAGTAGTTTTTCCTCCCGCCTCCACTCACAGGAATCCAAGCGTCTGGTAGATTCATATTTTAATGAATAATTCTGAATAATTAGGTGATGGCTTAGCGAATAGAGGGGGCTGCCCTGGAAGTCAGGACTACCCAGGAGAGTCCTTATAATTCTATCTTATTTCATCTTATACCCAGGTCAAAAGGAACAAACATAAAGGCACTTCTCCCACCTCTCCCAGCCCCTTCACTAGACATTAAGATTAATTGTTTTTGTTGCTTCATTTTGCCATTTAAGAATACTGATTACTTGATTGGGGGTGGGGGAGTAGAAATTATTATCTTTACAATTAACTGATAAATGTTTTGGGAGTGGGTAGTAAAAAGGGGCAACTGGGAAACCAGCCTCCCCCAAACTCACAAAGTTAGAGGTAGAAGGACTTTATGGCTCATCAAGTCTAAACTCATTTTACAGAGATGGAAACAAAGGCCCCAAAGAAGGGAAGTGGCTTGCAAAAGAACACAGAGGAAGGCTCATTCAACTTTTACTGAAATTTGAGTATGGAAGATTAAATGGATACCGAATTTTGAAGATTGAAAGACTGTTATGGCTGGGAAAAAATCTTAGGAGATTACTTTTCCTACTTCATATTTAGGCTACATCAAAACCAAGATTATTTGACTCTTTGTCACTGAGTCCAAAGTAAGGAATTTTGTCCTCATATTTGAAAATGGAAACTTTTTTTCTGAAGACAAAAGACATATAGAGGTTGCTCAATTTATTAAGCTTTTAAAAACATCTATGTATCTATATGTATGCTTATAAAAGAAATTGCCTTTGAGAAAAAAGCAGAACTGAGGCCCGAGAACAAATAATTAAACTAGAATAAAATATTTCCTTCCCTTCAGCTTCTTCCCAATGTAATCATCTTAAAAAAATAGTGCATGGGAGAAGGGGAAAGGCACAGATTTCAAATGACTCAATTTTAGGCTTTTAATGTTTTTTATTTCTCCACCAAGCCTCCTGGTTTCTAGCTTATCATACTCTTTCAGTCAGGTTATTGAATTTTGTCCTCCCGGTGGAGCACTGGCCCTTCTAGAGCAACAGACCCTAGTCTTATAACTCACACAAACACCCTCAGTCCTTAAAGTAGAAAATTTAAGGAAATTAGGGAGAGCAAAATTAAGGAGGAAAGTAAAACTCCTCATGTCTAAAGTGCTGTCTCCCTTACTAGTCTTGGCCTAACATGCTTCCTATCACTATCCCTTCCCCAGAAGGAACCATTCTGAGAGGTGTCTGGAAACTCCTGGAAAAGAATTTCTATCTTCATTCCATAGTCTTATCCATACCGTCTTCTCATTCCTTACCTCTCTACACCTAAAGGCCTTAAAGTGACCCTTTTCAGTTCACAAGAAGGCCCACTATACTTTCAGTCCAATCCACCCTCCTCTAATTTTGTGGGGAAATTTGTCTTCCTACCTAGGCCTTGCCCTGCATTGAGACTCAGCCCTCTCTTTGGGATAATTGTATTGAGGACTTCTCCACATCGGCCTCTGACCTGCTCAGTAACAGCTGACTGTCCCTTTTCCTGAAAGGCTACTGTTGCTGACAGTGAGGGAATCCACTTAACGTATTAGGCTAAGGCCAGCCAGAGTCAGTCATCCCTCTGAACACTAAGCATGAACAAAGCTTGGTTTCTCTAGCCATGGCATCTTCTCTCCCTTTTCCTCTTTACCTGAACAATTGGGGCAAGCCAAAGCTGGAGTTAAACCACTGTTCCAACTGGAACAGAACTCACTCTCACCTGTTCTTCACTTACCACAACTCCACCTCCACCAGGCTATATCCCGATTTTCTTTCTTAGAGCAGTATAAATTCCCTGTAAATTTCCTCACACTGGTGAAAAGCCCCAGACTCTCATCTTGTTTATACTTCTATAATACTCCTTCGAATTAAGGTATGGTAAATTCTCATTATAATACTGTTTTTATTAACATTTTTTTCAATTAACAAGCATTTATTTTCTCTGCCTCCTACCCCTCTTCCCACTGAGAGAAAAAAATAGAAGAAAAACAGAACCCATGTGACAAATATGTATAATTAAGTAAAATATACTCACAAATTGGCCATGTCTGAAAATGCATGTTTTATTCTGTATTTAATCATCAATCATCTGGAATAATGGTTGGTTATTGTGTTTATCCAAGCTCTTAAATTGTTCAAAGTTCTTTGTTTTTACAATATTGTTACTCTCGTTACATTTTTATTAATGTCTTAGGCAAGTTTGCATATGACACAGAGCTAGAGTGGTATAAACAGAATTTCACCAGTATAGACTAATGGGCCTAACCTAGTAAAAGAATATTTAACACCAATAAATGTAACTTCCTGTACTTAGGCTCAAAAAAATCAATTATAAAAGTTCAGGGTGGGGAACATATAATAGCAAATTGAAAAAGATCTGGGCATGTGGATTGCAAGGTCAATACGAATCAATACTGTGACATGGGGTTTAAAAAGATCAAGTTAATAGTGTCTAGTGTCTAGAACATATAGTGTCTAGAACAAGAGACTATTCTAGCTATATTCTTCCTGGTGATAACAGCTCTGTAGTAATGGATATAATTTTAGATGCTGCATTTAGAAAAGACATAGGTAAGCTGGAAGATTCAGAGGGAGGTGATGTGTTTAGTGAATGGACTTGAAACTACACTACATAAGTATAACATCTGATGTGATACACCTAGGGTGAGCTCACACTCACTGTAACCACTTATATGAGCCACTTACTTTCTCTTGAGGCTTGTTTACTTACTCTGATTTACCTTTACATAAGCAGGTCTAGGTTCTACTACCATGTGGTTATATTCGAACTCTCTTAGGGTTCTTTAGGGAGCCCCTACTTAAATATATAGCTCTCAAGTGTCTACTCAGCAAGCATAATAATGGCAACATTAAAATCTTAAGCATAACCATTTACCTAACAATAACACAAAAATGCCATAACAATTACCATAATAATGCATCACAGATACTAAAAAACAAATCCAGTAATAATCAATACACCACATACGATCTATATATAAACCTGGATCCTGTTCTCTTACCAATGTAAGCAGTATCCGTGGGGGAGACTGAACACATTTATACAACCTGGCATGGAGACACAGGATGGAGAAAACTTATCTACTTCCATACTTTGGTATCAGTTGGTACATTCAGGAACATCTGTATAATACAAAACCACTTTTCTGTCAACTGCTTCTCCTGCAGGGCAAATCCTCTTTACTTCTGCTCTCAAACTAACGAAGCATTGACAAGGTCTTTTAATTTACAATCATCCTTAACAGGATAGGGAGAAAGTGTTACTTTGTTGTACTGGTTAGCAGTTTCCCTTTAAGCTAGAAAACTGCTGAGATCATCATCGGGCTGCCTTTCTTTTTTCTCTCTGGTCAATGCAAACAAGCCTAGCCAAATCTTCACCATACAGGATACCACATCTTCTAATCAGCTCTTAGCCAACCCACCTAAAAGAAAATCAGCAGCAAAGTCTAGATTTTCCTCGCTCGCTGGAGAGGACAGCGGAAAGTAACAGACTCTTTTAAGACCTTTCACCTCCCTAACATTGTAGATGGCACTAAAAAGTAATTCATCTGTCTTCTAATAAGAATCAGCCTTTATCTATCCAATCAGGAATTAGCAACTGAAGCTTTCTTGTCAACTGATGAACCCTCTGCTAGTTTCTTTATAGAGCTCCATTAGGCTTTTCCATCAGGATTTCTATTAGAATTCTTCACTCCTGCTGGTTTCTACTAAACAACTTGAGAAGGCCACCTATAATAGGTACCTCCACTTCTCTCCTCCCACTGTCTTCTTAATTCTTTCTAGTTTGGCTCCCAATCTTATCATTCAACCAAAATTTCTTACTCCAAATTTCCTGAGTCTCTTAATTGCCAAATCCAATGGTCTTCTTTCAATCCTTGTCTTTTTTTTATCTCCCTTTTGACTTTCGACACTATTAATCACTCTCTTCCCTCTGAAACATTTGTTTCTCTAGATTTTTGTGACACTCCTCTCTCTTAATTCTCCTCTCTGACCATCCTTCTCAGTCTCCTTTGCTGGATCTTCAACCAGGTCATGCTCTATACTTTCTCTTTCTATACTATTTCAATTGGTGATCTCATCAGTTCCCAGTACTCAATGATCATATCTGTACTGATGATTCTCACACCTCCTATCCCTAATCTCCTGTTGACCTCCAGTCTCACATACCCAGCTGCCTATTGGACATCTCAACCTGAATGTCGCATAAACATGGCGAACCCAACATGTCTGCAACTGACTTCATTATCTTACCCTCCAATCCCTCCCTCTACCTAACTTACCTGTTCCTGTAGACAGCCTATTCCAGACTCTAGTCTTGACTCCTCACTCTTACTTCTCCCTCCATATTCAATCAGTTGCCAGTTCCTCTCATTTCTACCTTCACAGCATCTCTCATATAAGGTCCCTCCTCTTTCACCACTCTAGCATAGACCCACATCACCTCAAACCTGGACTATCAGAATAACCTACTGGTTAGTCTCCCTGCCTCAAATCTCTCCTCACTCCAATTTATCTTTATTAAGCTGTCAAAATGGTCTTCCTAAAGAGCAAATCTGACCATGTCACTCCCCTACACGGAAAACTCCAATGTCTCCCTATTGCCTCCAGGATCAAATATTAAATTCTCTGTTTCCCTTTTTAAAAGCCCTTTATAACCTGGCACCCTCCTACTTTTCCAATCTCTTTATACCTTAGTCTATTCCAGGTATTTTTCAATCCAGTGATAATGGCTTCTTGGCTGTTTCTCACCCCAAACCCCCCCATTTTCCTACTCTGAGGATTTTTATTGGCTGTCCCATGTTCATGGAATGCTCTCTCTGTCTCCTGGCTTACCTGTCTTCCTTCAAATCTCAGCGAATGTCCTACTTCTACAAGCAGCTTTTTCCCATCCTTATTGCTAGTGCCTTCCTTCAGAGGTACTTTCATGGCACAATGAATAAAAGTGCTGGCCTTAGAGTCAGGAGAGACCTTAGAAAGACCCGAGTTCAAATATAGCCTCAGACATTGCCTAGCTGTGTCAGACAAGTCACTACTTAATCTTTGCCTGCCTCAGTTTCCTTATAGATAGTGGCAATAATAATAACACTTAATTCCCAGGGTTGTTAAGAGCATAAAAAGGAGATAATATTTGTAAAATTCTTTGCAAACTTTAACATAAACACTAGCTATTATTATTCTGAGACTCCCTCCAATTTATCTTGTGTGTATCTTGTTCATATGTAGATTTTTTTGCATATTAGCTAGATTCAACTGTGAGCTACTTGAAAGCACAGACTATTTTTTTTTTTTTGCCTTTTGTTGTATCCCCAGCATTTAGCACAATCCCTAGAAGACAGCAGATGCTTAATATGTTAGGTGACTGATTGCTTCCAGATAATTCTAGCCAGGTTCTTCACCATCTAGGTTAATGGCTCCAATCAAAGCCTCCTAGTATTCAGTGATTCACCTTTCCTTTAGGAAATGGAAAACTCAGGAACTCCCATTTTCTGTTTGTTATCAAACCAACTTTCTTTGTTAAACTATCCCATAGTCTTGGAGCAGTTACTTGATTCATCACTTTAACTTTGTAAGCCTTAGAACCAGTTACATGCAAATCAGCTTAGAGATCACAAGTTCTCTTGCTCTGAAAACTATTTCTTCACACTTATACTTTATAAGTTTCTGTTAAATAAAAATCCTTTTTCTGCCCCTTCTAGCCACCAAACTGTTACTATACGTTTCTTAAGGGTGATTTAAGCCTTCATATAAAAATACATTTTTTACCTATCTTAGCACCTAGACTGCTCATACGTCATTTAAAATCTGTTTCTGTATACATGGGCTTTTTAGGAGTTTTTATTAAATGAAAGGTTTTTTTACTGTCCTCTTCATCCACCAAACTGTTCTCCTGTGAAAGGGGCACTAACTTACACTCTTCCCTAGTTGATTTACTTCTTTTTTATGCAGAAGTACTTTTTTTCTGTCCCTTTCAGCAGCCAAACTTCTCACATCTTAAAGGGCCAATACTTTATACAAGGATATCTCCAGGGTAAAGTTCAAACTCCTTAACATTCACAATCTGGGGCCTTACTAACTTTTTGGCCTTATTTTTTTCTACATTTGTCTAGCTAAACTACCGCTTCTTTCTCTGAACACACCCTGCATTTTCCCCAATCCTGCCTTTGCTCATGCTTTTAGAATGTTTTCCCAGTTTCTCCTCTTTGCTTTTTGAATTTCTATCCATGCTTTAAAACCCAACTCCAATGCTACCTCCTCCAGGAAGTTTTCCTTGGGTTTTCCAGTTATATTAACTTTTAAACTCCAACCTTCCAATAACACTTCATTTTGCAGCTGATTATCTGAAATATTAAGGACTAGTTATCTTTTTATAATACAGTTATCTGTGTCTGTGTCATATCACCTCACTAAGCTGGAAGCTTCATAACTTTAACACTTAGCATAATGTTCAGTACACAGTGAGTACTTAATATATTTTTAAAAATAGATTGGTTGAAGCAACTGGGGACATGAGATGTTTAGCCTGGAGAAAAGAAGCCGTAGGAAAAACATTTCCATATAACCTTAAATATTTTAAGAGTCATCAGATGGAAGACTGATTAAACGTGTTTGCTTAACCTCAGAGGACATAACTAGAACCATTGGATGGAAGTTACAGAAGGATATTTTGATTCATTAAAAGGAAAAATTTCCAATCAATTAAAAGTCTTTAAATAGAAACTGAATTACCTTTAGTTAGTGATACTGTTGAGTACAATCATGCTTCAAATATGGATAAGGACTCAGTAATATATTAATTCTTTATTGTCCTTTAATACATTAGCTCTCATTTATTTAGCAGATACCCAGTCATCTAGGACAATCCTGACAGAATGGAATACAGGAAAGGTAAATATTCAAATAGGGAAAAAATGAGTGCGAAAATGTTACTTTAGTAGGGGCAAGCCAAGTGGAAAGTCACAATGGAGTTCTCTGGGGTTAGCATGAGGGCACCAGGATTTGCAGTCCTTCTACAACAACAGTGCTTAGCACCAGTCAGTAAGAATAATTTATTAAAACAGGAAGCTATCAAATGACAGATTTCAATGAGCTCTTTCCTTTCCCTATCCTTCCCCCAGAAAAACCCTCAGAGTATGCTGTGCACTGCTTGCCCTGGGGGCAAAAGTTCCTGGTTATGTCTCTGTCAATACCGGAAGAGCTTAAGGCCCTCTTGGGGAGATTTAAAATATGCCACTTTTTGATATATTCACTAGCCACTTGCTGTATGCTTAGACAGCCCTCAATCAGAGTTTCCTTTTGCTAAAAGAAGGAAAATCCATATAAATCTCAAAGAATAAGCACTATCATGGCAAAAGGTCATGAAACACTAGGAGTTGCTCTTTAGCAATAGATTTTTGAGGATGAGTCCAAAACCAATATGGGACGTGGTTTGGAACAATGTAGTATACTTCATCATCAGTGCTAGAAGGCCACGGAGGGAATTCAAATACAAGTGGAAAAGAGGGTTTTGCTTGCATTGGCTATATTAAATCTGTTTTTATAATAAACAAATGGGTGGCCGTAAGATGTGTGTGTCTGATGTTGAAGGAAAGCCTGTTTGCACCAAATAAATTTCAGCAACAGCTCAAGAGCAGTTCATCCTAGTGAAAATATTATCCCTAAAATTCTGGCGAGGTTAGTGTCAAGTTAGGTTATCTTTTGTCCCTGTGCCAATTACACAAGTTTAATCTGCCTAAAGTTAGTCTGCTGGAACTTAGGCATACTGCAGTACTTTTCAGAACACATTATGCATTTTTCTCTTCTGTTATACACAAACACTATTTTCTTTCTTTTGTCTTCTGCTAGTTTCAACTTTTCCTCCCAAACATCTTTCAAGTTTGGTTTGACAGTATCATCTTTTTCTGCCCCACCTCACCACACCAAAATCCCACCCTGCTGCAACTGACTGAAAAGAAGTGTGAGGTGTAGGCCACGGTCATAAATGCCAGGTCTCTCTATTGAAAAAGAGGGACTCATCATCATAAGGGTATCACTTACACAAAATCTGAAGCTTAACTCCACCCACCATAAATGACTTTATTAATGTGGCCTGGTGCACTTATTTCATTAAATTGTACTGGAATTGTAGGCAAACACTTGTCAATTTTAATTGTCTTCTACTCTGTTCTAACTTCTATTATGGTCCGACTTAGCTGCAAGAGTTTAAGATCATTGAGTTAGAATGAGAATACTTACAATGTGTTCTTGCTACTTTTGATGTTTTGTGTATTTACAAAGTCAGCTTCAATTTATGCTTTGGGGTATGAAAACTTAAAGAATCCATGCAAAAATGGACAAAGAATTGAGAAGCTGACTGAAACTGATGGCATTTGGTTCAGTTCTTAGTGGACAGGTATTTTCTTTTCTAAAACAGCCCTCAGAATTGGTATTAGGCAGTACTTTTGCTGGTAGGATCAGCAAAAAGAAGGGAAAAAACCCTTTGATTCAACAATCAATCAATGAGTATGTTTTGAGGCACCACAGGTTATAAAGCATAATTCTAGGTTCCTGGAAAAAGTGGAACCTAACCTTTGCCCTCAGTAATCTTTTTATCTTACAAGAAAGGCTCCAGAGCTATAAAGTCTCACTACTGACAATTAAGATAACTATAAACGTTAATAATAATATTAGTTGTTGTAGTTGTAGTAGTAATGCCTATGTTTTTTGTAGTACTTTAAAATTTGTAAGTAACTTTGCCTATTTAAGCCCATTTCCACCCCCAGTCTGGGGAACTTTTCTGAGAGACAGCCCGATGATGCTGTGTACTCCTTACATGGGGGAGGTGGGACTCCTGATTGGCCAAGAAACCTCCAAGCAATCCGTGCTTCATACCAGAAAAAGGGGAGAAGAGACTTCTGAGAGTCATAAACACTGCTAGGAGAGTTGGAAAAAGACAAAAAACTTTTGAATAGAGATCTCCATGAACTATTGACCAGAGAAGCTGGCCCTGGGATCTCAGAGCAGACTCCCTGTCTGTGTCAAATCATTATCTTCTTGGCCGAATTGAGGTTTTATGTGACTCCCAAGTCAACGAGCTCATTTGCCCTATTCTATTGTTTACTCCATTCTATTGCTGTATTCTACTGTTTATTCTTATCTATATAACTCTCTGATTTCTATTACTGCTTACTTTGATAAGAAGGCTTAATGTGACTGTCATTTGTGGAGGAGGAGGAAGCCAAACTGGTAAGCTTCCTTCAGAGCAATCAGGGGAAATGGTTTTTATCCTGAAATCCTAGTATACATCTAGACTACAGATATTTCATATATGATAGAGTTAATTCTAGACTAAGGGGAAAGAAGAAAGCAAAGGAAAGTTTGTTTAGCCACGATGACTCCATTCCCCAAAGTTGCTGGCATAACCCTTCATATACACATATATAAGTGTGTGTGTGTGCGTGTGTATGTATACGTATGTATATATGTTTGTGTGTGTATGTATATATGTATGTGTATATATGTATATGTACATGTATGTATATATGTGTATATATGTATACACACATAAATATATGTGCCTATCCATGCTATATGCAGGCCAACCATATATGTATTAAATGGTCACCCACATTTTGGGCATCATAAGAACTTTGCGAAGGAAATATTACAATTATTGTTATCTCCAGTTTATAGACTATGAAACTTCAGCTCAGAGAAATTAAGTGACTTGACTTAAGGCCTCATAGCTAGAAAGTGTCAGAGGCTAGATTTGAACCTGGATTTTCCTGATTCCGAGTCCAGCGTTCTCTCCATTGCAACAAGCTGAACTCAATAAAAATTTTATTCAATTTTGCTAAATATTCCTGTTGAGCAGCAAAATCTTATAAATTTCCACCAAAACAGAAGATGGATTATTCTGCATTAACTGTGTGACCTTAAGCAAGATACTTAGCTCATTTCCACTTCCATTTTTCTCATCCACAATACTTGTGCTACTGGTCCCAAAGGGTAATTATGTAAATCAAGTACTACCTAGGTAATGTGAGGTGTCTTTGTAAACTGCCTAGCCAAACAAATGCAGGATGTTGTTTAGATGTTGCTGTTGTTAGATACCCGTTCTTCCTATCCTTCTGTATCTTAGTCTGATGGAAAGATGACAATGCATAGTTTACCACTCAATGAACCCAATTCTCTCCCATCTACTGCATGCTCCATAGTACCCTCTTGATTGATGAAGTTAAGGATCATGATAAGATGGAAAGTTGGACTTGGCATATTATATGTGGAATTTTTACTCTGGTGTCACTCTCTCAGGTCCAGGTACAACATATTTCACATCCATCTCGTATCTTGAGGGGGTTAAAGAACCTATTTTCTTCACCATAGGCTTCAGCCTTGTGACTAGCAACCCTGTTTCATTTAACTACTTAAGGTGGATTAATTTTTACAAAAGGATATTTACTTCAAAGTTATGGCAAGAATAAATAAATAAATATTTTCCTCCAACACCTGGGAGGACACAGTCCAACTTCTCCAAACACACACCACATGAGCTTAAGAAATGGAGGATACTTTGGCTAACTGTTGAGCTATATAGGAACATAGCATTAGTATTACCAAGTTCAAGCCCAAAGTTCCTCTGGGAAAGGGTTCTCAGAGCTTTACTGTTGTGCTTGCAGCAACATCCAATCTGGATTTTTAGACTTCTGGATCCTGATGACTCAGTCTCCCAGGTTGGAGAATCCATTCCCTGTACCTACAACAGAAAAGGACCCAGGAAAAGGCTAAAACCCAAGACTCCATTCTTAGGGTCACATAACTTAAAGGGGATGGGAAGGTAGCACTCTTCATTTACTCTATATTGTCTCTGGAGTGAAGTAGTCCTTTCCTTCTGTTTCAACAATCCAGCTTGCAGCTGCTGTGAAGGTGTAAAGCCAACAACAACCAGCTCACAGAACACTGCAAGCCCAGGTCCTTTTCATCTGCTTTATTAAGGAAAGCAATGTTAAGGAGTTAATAATCTTACTTTAATCCAGCGTACAAATAATATCCACCTAGTTCAGGGGGAAAAGCCAGCACCCTGAATTATAGACCAAATACAATTCGTAGTTATCAACATCTGGGTGTACAGCCAGGGAGCTCATTAGAACAGCTGGCCCAGAGTCACACGCCACTCCTACTGGGGCTCAGAGCTCAGAGAGAGAATACTAGCCTCTGTGCTTATATATCCTGTTCAGGGCCATGAGCATGGAGTTCCTCACCCCCCAATATCACATCAGATACAAATCAATGGCTCCCAATTGTCTCAGTGCTGAGAAATACAAAAACATCCCACTTTGTCTGCCCCATTCAAACAAAGCCCAGAATCATTAAAGGTCAACAGCAAAAAGTCTCACGTTAATTACTATTATACCTCCTCAGACTCAAATGAAGGAGGCGAGGAGGAGCACCCCAGAATACTCAGACAGGAAGTTTGAAAGATTGTTTGAAAGATACTTCTGGTCAATGGGAAAAGGCTATTCAAAACCATGTAGTAGGCCAATGAAGATTATCCACATATACTCTAGTCCTCTAGTCCCTGGAAGTGTGTTGTGTTGGTAAGCAAAATGGGCTCCTTAGCACTTATCAATCAAGTGCACTTGAAGAGTTTGGCTTTTGTTCCCTTTGAGTAATTCAGTGTATTTCATTGAGCCTTACTAGGTGCTAAGCCCCAGGCCCAAACCCCTATTAGGTGTAAAACCTTAGTGGGTGTGGATTGGCAACTAAGGTGGGGCCCAAGGTGGGGCTAACTCCAGGGGGGGCCTAGTTTACATGTCTGGGACAGCAGAGTCTTTTAGACCACATGGGTTTAAGTCGCCTCTTTGTGACGACTCTAGGTCACGTGGGTGAGTCGCATGTGTGACTCGCCCCTGACCCTGAAAAAGATATAAAACCAGGGGTTGGCTTTCTATTCTTTGGAGCTTTTTCCCACAGCTGTGGTGGCGCGTGTGACTCTGGGCCAGCCCTTGTTCTGAGCTCCCGGGCTGAACCTAGATATTGGTACCTATGAATTGTATCGGGTCTGTTTGTAATTTGTTTAAGGGCTCTCACTCATGATGGTGCTGATGCAGGGACTCTGGGCAGCTGTAGCTAAGGAGCCCTCCAGCCCATAAACCCAGAGGCTGAGACTTTGTTGAACTCTGGTAACTATGTATTGGGATTTGAATCAGACAAGGTTTGTCTGTCGATGTTTGTACTTTGTTTGTATTTTGTTCCGAAGTTCAAGGTGCTGCCTTTTTCCCCTGAACTAAGTGAATGATATTTGTATGCTGAATTAAAGTAAGCTTGTCAACCCCTTTAACCTTGCTTTCCTTAGTTAAGTAGATCAAAAGAACCTGTGCTTTTGCAGCATGCTGGTAGCATTCTTGTTGTTGGGCTTTCACCCCCGCAACAGCTGCTAGCTTGATTGTTGAAACATGTGTCTCTAGAGTTATCCACAAGTGTAACTCCATTTTAGATCATCTAGGCATGTGCCAAACCTCCATTATTTTATAGCTACATAAAATAGATTTGGATTCTTGGTGTATATATACGTACATACATGTGTGTGTATAAAATAAATATATATGAGTAGAAATAGAAATGAAGACATACAGACATACATGAAAAGGGATAGAAGAAGCATGATGGTTATTCACTTCTTTTTGTTTTACTCTAAACTAGTTGAATCATTATGATGTTCCAAATCCCTTTTAATATATACAAAATTACGTAAATTACATAATATACTTAGTAGCCTATAGATGTAAGACTCGTTGAATATGTGTACACAAAAGAATCAACCTAAACCTTTACCCCAATCTTGAACTAAAACATTTTTTGAGGTTAAAAAAAAGATCAGTTACCATTTTATTATTTTTCATTCTCTTTCACCTCTGAACTTCCTGGTTCTGTTTGAGGCCAAAGCAGAAATTGCCAAGACAGCATGGGAAAGGCTGCTCTTACAGTATTTCTGGCTCACCAAAACTTTCTTGAGAAAGCCAGTTTCCATGAGATTTCAGGTTCGATTTTGCTGGCCCAAGAAACTGAGGATAGTTCAGATAAAGTTCAGATAAGCATTCAAACTTTCAGTTACTTATGCCAGATGAACCACGAAGCCATGTGACATTTTCACATCACTTTTGAGGATAAAAATTCAAATTGTAAAACAATACTTTGGGAGGGGGCATAGTAAATTTACTTAGAGCTCATTAGCAACTAATGGACAATTTGTTTTTTGTCGAAATATAAAATAAAAATAAGGACTCTGCCTTGTATGTTATCCTTATGAGCAATTTAAACAAAGTAACCTAGTAACAAACAGCATTGTACAGAAGTACAATGTAACTGTGTAACTGAAAGCTATCCTTCCCACTCCCACCGCACTCCCATCCTGCTGGAATGCAACTGGGAATGCATTTAAATTACTTTTTTGGGTGTGATAGTGTAGCCAATGACTCAACTTATAAATTGGAGTGATTATTCTGTCTACCTGGGTGTCTCATTTTCCTCAAACAGAAAAGGGAAACCATGGTACTGGTCACTGCTATACTTCCCTGAAAGGATATGAGTAATAATGAAATAATGAATGCTTAATCCTATAGTCATTAAATTCTAATCATCAACAGGAGGTAAATGTCATGCTACTAATCAGCAAATTATCTACAGTGAAAGAAAAGCTGCCATGGGGAAAGTTTGAAGATTCTAAAGATGAGTTACTTGTTTCAAGGGTAGAGTTTATCTTCATATTTGATTTAGGGAATCAAAATGGACCACACACACACAAAAGTACAGAGTGCCAGTCCTGGAGTCAGGAAGACTCATCTTCCTGAGTTCAAATCCACCCTCAGACACTTGCTAGCTGTGTGACCCTGGGCAAGTCACTTAACCCTGTTTGCCTCAGTTTCCCCATCTGTAAAAGGAACTAGAGAAGGAAATGGTAAATCACTCCGGTATCTTTGCTGCAAAAACCCCAAATTGGGCCATGAAGATTTGGACAAAACTAAAACAACTCAACAACAACAACAAATTTTGTGGCATTTATTCTATGATCTGAAAAAGGCAATAATAAAATTTATAGTGTCAGGAGAGATAAATAGGTAAACTGGACCAAAAAACCAGACATACTTTCAAAAATAATAAAAGACATAACAACTAAATCTATTCTCTTTTTCTTTCTTTCTCTTCTTCTTCCTTTTCTTTCTTCCTTTCCTTTCCATTCTTCTTCCTTTCTTTCCTTCTTTTTTTCTCTCTTCTTTTTCCACATAGGGTATCACACCCTTACTTGCCAGTGCTCTGCCCAAAGGGAATATAAATTTTAATCTCTGAAACTTTTTTTTTCCTCTTAAAGACCAGCCTTAAACCTGAATCCCTCTGATCCCAGACCAACACCTACTTGGTCACCGTATGGGCCCTGATTAGCTCAGAATGAATGTAATAGCAATTATTTCTGTTTTGGCCAGAAACTCTGAGGGCCTTCCCCTCCCAGACCTATTTTTTTAAAAATAGGCCATTTTTTGCCTCATTTTTAAAAGCCTTAATCACTGAATGAGCACTTCCTCAGTCAGATTGAGACCTGTTAAAGATCTTAGCTTGAAAAGGCCAAGGTCTCCCACTGCATCCTGGGCCATCCCCAGTTATCCTGATACACATTTGGCCACTGGACCCAGATGTCTCTGCAGGAGAAAGTGAGGCTGATGACTTTGCACAGTCCTTCCTCACTTAAATCCAATTCACTTGCATGTCATGGCATCACCTCCCTGATGTCATGGTCCTCTTCAAGAACGAAGGACAAACAGCAAGCATTAACAGCAATGTGTAACCAACTAAATTCTTTCCTAGTTCTTATCTCCTAGAGGAAGATGGGATAGATACAGGAATGTGCTGGTCATTGTTTAATAACTGGCTCTGGAAAAAAAAAAACCAACCACACTTTTAAGTTTAATCTACATTATCAAGATTTTGTCTGTCACTTATTAATAATAGATGATCAACAAAACAAGGTCATTTTTATTGACCCATAGCCTTTGTTGATTTTTAACATGCAAAATGCTCAAACTGAAATTTTAATATTTGGCTCTCAATGAGCCTGTTCAGGTTGGTTCCAGCATCCCCTAGATAGAGCCTGAAGCTACTCTGGGTAATTCCACCTGCAAAATCAACTTGTAAGCTGCTTCAGCCTTTACAAAATACAAATGCAAAATACAAAAACTTGAGTTTGCCAAGAATCCAGGACAGATTGACTTACTGATCAACTTTTATAATTCTGTTCACATATTAAAATACATTTTATTAGGCTTATGACATTGTTCAGAAATTATTCCAATATGGTATATTTAGTGATTGTGTGTAAAAATTTATATTTACATCTGTGACTGTAGCCTTCACTTACCAGATGTCTCACTGAGATATGGAGGCAAACTTGGGTTCTTAAACATAATGTCAACAGAACAAAACTCTAGGAAATCCTTTAGAGTTAGAAATTCATCACTAAAAGTTAGCTACCTCTTGAATTTTTTTTAACCAAGGCAACTCATCAGAGATTAGGAGTGATTGCAATTTTTGTCATTTGGGGCTGACTGATAAAATCAAAGCTCATTTAAGATGTAAAATAGAGCATGCACAATTTCTTGGGTCCATCAAGACAGTATGTTATGCCTGCCTTCCTCAGAAAAATACAATTGTTTCCCATTACTAACTGCATCAGGTCTAAAACACTCTACATAGCTTTTCCTTTTCATCTCACCACTCTGACAAGTACTCCAAATTCTAAGCGGATCTGTCTTCCATCTTTATCTTTGCTTGGTTTGACCTTCATGAAACATAATGTGCCTTTCAGGATAATCTGATCACCTGAAATCTCATCGTCATGTGGTTAATTCGGCTTTCCATACTCAATGCCTTCCAGTTCCTTTAGCCTTCTTTTCCCTCTGATTGCAGGGCTAGAGGGTGGAGCACTAAATTCCTCCCAAAACTTTCCTTTATAGAGGGCAAAGATCTAGATTTTCCAACTAATTGTACATTTTCCATCTGTAGCTCTAATTAGGTTTGAACACCAGGGAACATTATGCCCCTGGTTCCCCCGGTCTCTGTCCCCTCACTCCCTTTGAGGTCAGGAACTATCTTTGTTTTTTCTTATTTTTATCCCCAGCATTTAGAATAGTGACTTACACATTGTAGGTACTTAATACATGTTTATTTATCGAATCAATCTTACTGTTACTAAGATACATCATGTAAATACATATATATTTACACACACATACACATACATATATCTCTATATCTCTATCTATCTATCTATATATATATGCACGTGTCCATACATACATATATGCCTGGGGTCTGGAAAATGCATGATGCTTTCTCACTTTCCCAGTCCTGTGTGCTTGCTTCCGTGCATTTTAGCATGATGTTTCCTGCAATGTTGTCAGATACCTTCAATGAGGATGAAAACAATGTCAAGGTCAGTTATCACACTGACAATAAGGAGATCAGAAGAAACACTACAAAGACACTCTCAAATTCTCTCTGAAGAACTTTGAAATCGATTGTGAGGCATGGTAGACACTGGCATAGGACCACCCAGTATGGCGTGCCTGCATCAAAGAAGGTCATGCACTGTATCAGCAAAGCAGAACTGTAGTAGCTGAATTGCTGAAAAAAAAATAACAGAGTAATATCATTTTTTTTTCTATGATACAAATATGGTTTTGATAACTAAACTAGGGAGAACAAAAACAGAGAAAAGAAACACGAGATGTGCAAATTTAGAAACATCTCCACTCCAAATGTTCCTATGGACTATTTGTGCCTGACGTGTGGTAGAGCCTTTTGAGCTCATATTGATCTGTTGTTGGTTTATTTTTTTTTTTGCTTCCTAGTATTGACCATTCTTTGTTTTTAATTTTTAAAAAATTAATATTTTATTCTTTCCCTAATTACATGTAAAAACAATTTTAACATTCATTTTTTAAAAATTTGGGTTCTAAAATCTCTCCCTCTCTGCATTCCCTCCTCCTCCATTGAGAAGGCAAGCAATCTGATATGGGTTATACATGTGCAGTCATGCAAAATATATTTCCCTGTTAGTCATGTTCTGAAAGAAAATCAAGAAAAATAAAGAACCTAAAGAAAAGTTATGCTTTGATCTGCATTCAGACTCTATCAATTCTTTCTCTGGAGATGGATAGCATTTTTCATTGTAAGTCCTTCAGAATTGTCTTAGATCATTGTATTGCTGAGAACAGCTAAGTCATTTATGGGTGATTATCATAAAATATTGCTGTTACTGTATACAATGTTCTCCTGCTTCTACTCATTTCACTTTGCATCAGTTCATGTAAGTCTTCCTGCTGATCCTGCTGATCATTTCTTGCAACATAATAGTATTTCATCACAATTACATACAATAACTTGTTCAGCCATTCCCCAATTGATGGACATTCTCTCAATTTTCAATTCTTTGCCGCCACTAAAAAAACTGCTATAAGTATTTTTATACATATATATATATGTATGTATATATCCTTTTCCTTTCTGCTTTTTATCTCTTTGGAATACAGACCTAGTAGTGGAATTGTTTGGTCAAAGTGTATGCATGATTTTATAGCCCTTTGGGCATAGGTCCTAATTGATCAAAAGAATGGTTGAATCAGCATATAATTTCACCAACATAGACTAGCATACAACTGCATTAGTGCCTCAATTTTCCCACATCCACTCCAACAATTTTCATTTTTCTTTTCTGTCATGTTAGAAAATCTGATACATGTGCAGTGATAGCTCAGAGTTGTTTTAATTTGCATTTCCCTAATCAATAGTGATTTGGAGCATTTTTTTTTTCATATGGCTATAGATAGTTTTATTACCTTATCTGAAAACTTCCTGTTCATGTCTTTAACCATTTATCAACTGATGATCTTGTTTCTGTAAATTTGAATCAGTTCTCTATATATTTGAGAAATAAGGTCTTTCTCAGAGAAACTTGCTGTAAAACTTTTAAGTTATGACTGTGATATTTTCTTCCATTCTATTTTCCCTGTTTATCCTACCCTCTTTCTCTCCTTTCTCTCCTTTCACCCCACCAATTCTCAAAAATAACTTTTACCTTCCCCAATCCACCTTCCCTTTTCTCAACCCTACCCCCAGTTGCTGTTCTCTTATCCCCTTTCCCTCCTACTTTCCTATGTAAGTTATTACTTCTTTGAGCCAATTCCAATGAGAGCAAATGTTCATGCATTCCCCCCAGCCTGCCCCAGTTATCCCATCTTCCCCTCCAGTGTAAAAACTCTTTCATGCCTCTTTTGTCATATAATTTATCCTATTCTACATTTCCCCTTCTGCCAATTCATTCCTCTTTCTCACCCCTTAATTTAATTTTTTTTTAGATAATCATCCTATCATATTCAACTCATACCTGTGTCCTCTATCTATGTATATTCCTTCTAACTGCCCTAATGATGAGAAAGTTTTTAGGAGTTACAAGTATCATTTTCCTATGTTGGAATATAAACAGTTTAACCTTCTTGAATCCCTTATAATTTCTCTTTCTTGTTTACCTTTTTATGCTTCTCTTGAGTTTTGTATGTGAAAGTCAAATTTTCTATACAGTCTTTTCATCAGGAATGCTTGAAAGTCCTCTATTTCATTGAATATCCGTTTTCCCCCTGAAAGATCATACTCAGTTTTGCTGGGTAGGTTGCAATCCTAGCTCTCTTGCCGCCCAGAATATTATATTCCAAGCCCTCTGATCCATTAATGTAGAAACTACTAAATCTAGTGTGATCCAGACTGTGGCTGCTTGCAATATGTTCTTGACCTGGGAACTCTGGAATTTAACTATAATATTCCTGGAAGTTTTCATTTTGGAATCTCTTTTAGGAGATGATAAATGGATTCTTTCGATTTCTATTTTCTTCTCTGGTTCTAGAATATTGGGGCCATTTTCCTTGATAATTTCTTGAAAGATGATAGCTAAGCTCTTTTTTTTGATCATGGCTCTCAGATAGTCTAATAATTCTTAAATTATTGTAATTAAATTATCTCT
Source organism: Trichosurus vulpecula (assembly GCF_011100635.1). NCBI lineage: Eukaryota > Metazoa > Chordata > Mammalia > Diprotodontia > Phalangeridae > Trichosurus > Trichosurus vulpecula. Next base: position 280,115,914 of record NC_050577.1, on the reverse strand, counting down.
CCTGGATCAATTTTCCAGGTCAGTTGTTTTTCCAATGAGATATTTCACATTGTCTTCTGTTTTTTCATCCTTTTGATTTTTTTAGATTCTTTCTTGATATCTCATAAAGTCATTAGCTTCCACTTGCACAATTCCTATTTTTAAGGAATTATTTTCTTTGGCGAGTTTTTATACTTCCTTTTCCATTTGGCCAACTCTACTTTTTAAGGAGTTTTTCTCTTCAGGGAATTTTTGTACATCTTTCTCCATTTGGCAAATTCTGGTCCAAAAGAATCAGAGATATCTTCATGGAAGAGATGAGGACTTGTTCTAAGCCTGAAAAAATTAATGTCTCCCAATTGTTTGAGAAGCAGGGTGGTTTGAGAATGCTAGATTTCAAGTCAGGATTACAACTCTGCTGCTTGCTGATTGCTTAACCTTACACAAGTCATTTCCCATTTTCTGGGCCTCAGTTTATTTACCTGAAAAATGGGGCACTTCAACTAGATAATCTCCAAGGTCTCTTTCATGTCTAAATCCCATGATCTCAGTATCTAATGATTACAGTTCACATTTTCAGTCCTTACCTGAAAAATGAGAGATTTACTAAACAGAGACAAAACTAAAATAATTATAACATTTAACCCATAAACCTGGCATGCACTTTCCCACCAATGCAAATAGTTTCTGTGGGAGAGAATTGGCACCAATTCGAAGTACCATGATGGTGACATACATGAGTAGAAAGTATGTATACCCAGGGCAATTCACAACTCTGGACGTGTAGGCCTTAATGTCTTTTCTTTTCCTTAGGAGTACTTAACATGAAAGGTCATTGGGTAAGTGGTTTTGCAGCTAAGTTGGGGGGCTCAATAGAGTGACACATTGACAGGCTGGACTCACCCAAGATTGGATTGCTCCACTGCCAAGCCAGACCATTCTTCTGTAGAGCTTCTGTCTTTCCTATTCTCTTTCAGAAAGACCCTTAGCTTAAGATTTTTAGAGCTTTTCCAGTTTCAGTCCCTTGCCTGGCAGCAGGTGGTGGTACAGAGAAATGTAAACCTTTTTCTTTACATTGTGAAGTCCTTTTAAGACCCCTTTCCTGACCAAAAGCAGAGTCTCTTCAGTAAAAGATCTCACTTCCAGCTCATGGCGGTTCACCACATCCTCCTGTCTCCCAGCTAAGCAATAATTAAGCAGTGCAATAATAACTAGTATTTATATAGCCCTTCAGCATTTGCAAAGTACTTTGCATATATTATTTCCTTTGATCTTCACAACAACCTTGGGGGGTAGGTTATTATTATTATTTCAATTTTATAGGTGAGGAAGCTGAGGTTGACAGAAGTTATGTGTTGTCCAGGGTCACATAATTAGTTGGAGTTTGAAGTTATGTTTTGACCTCAGGTCTTTCTGACTCTCAGTTCAGTGCTCTCTCTCCCCCTGTGCCACTAGCTACCTCTAAGGAACATTTGTCCAATAATCTCAAGTCATTTCTGGAATTCATGATTCCTCAACTTTCAATTACAAAGTTCTCCTGCTGATCATATGCAAATTAAATTCTGTGAACTGTGCTTCCTTTCCCTGAGTAAGTTCCTTGCCTCTGAGGGTTCTATTCTCAATCCTCCCCCACCCCAAATATACAGGTCTCACATTTGTCTTTGTTTTTGCCCTTTAAATGAGAAAAACTGTCAAAATCTTAAAAGGGCATCCTTTATATGGGTTTTCATCTTATTCTTCCTCCCACAACAAAGCTCCTTTGATCCTCAGCGCCTAGGGTGATGTAAAAGATATTCCATAAATATTTGTTTAAGAGAATTGAATTAAATGTGACAGGGACTTGTTGGAGGAAGGGTTTAGAAGAGAGGTCACACTGGAGGAAGGGGTTACAGATAACCATCATTGGCTGAATCTGGAATCTGGTTGTTTTACTGAAAAGGAAAAAGCAGCGAAAAGGATTAAGCACATTTAGAGGAGGAAGGTAAAGAGGGCAAAGTATAACAAAAGCAAAACATGAAAGTCTACAGAGGGCAATAGATGGAGATGTAGTGGAAGACAGTATGGAGGAGGTTTTCAATTCAAAAAGATGTATTTGTATGCTATGAACAGGCAGATAGATTTTGAATTCTAGTCTATCCTTTTGTGCAACACTTAATCCATAAAGAGGGTGCTCAACAAATGTTGAGAACTAACCAGTATTCGAGGATGCTATTTTTTACTTGAAAATTTGGTTCACAGATAAATGCTATTTTAGTCCTAAAATTAAATAAACTTAACTAGACCACATGATTATGAAATGGTATCTAGAAAGAGATTAAATTATGACACAATTTTATATTTTTTATCTGTCGAATTACAACAATAATCCAGCAAAATACTTATTTTGATTTGGCATACCTGTCATCTCATTCTGTAGACTTTTGGCAGAAAAAAGCTTAACCCAAATGTCCTTCTAAATTATATTAATTTTGTCTTTGTGATTAGAACTTAATATTTGATTCACAAATCCAGTCTGTCTTCAAGTATTTGAAGAGCTGTCATGTGAAAGAAGGAACAGCAAACTTGTTCTGTTTGTTCCTAGAGGGAAGTACTAAGAGCAATGGATAAAAGTTTAAAATGAACAGATTTGGGCTTCATGTAAATATTAGGGCTGTCCAAAAGTCAGGTCATGTGTTCCCTCTCACTTGAGTTTTTTAAGCAAAGGCTGTATTAGTTTCTTTAAGCAAAGGCCATTAGTTTAAGAGTGGAGTTGAAACCATCCTACTCCCCTTAACCCTGATACATTTATCTTGTGTGAACATCTCAGTTATTCACTTTACATCATATCACCCTAGGTTCTACAGAGAGTTTGTTTTGATTGGATGAAAAACTTGGTCACATCCTTAAGAGGGCCCATGTAAAATCACTAAGCTACTTGGAATGATAGAGTTGTATGCTGGGCAATGAAAAGAGAAGAATGTTCTATTTAAACAAACCCCTGAAAAAAGGAATCACTTGGGAGATGATCTTATTCTCCCTTATTCTCCTTCACTCCCCACCACCTTGAATGAAGACCTTGTGAGTTTAGAAGACCCTGGAGGATTTTGAACTTCCTTCTTTCCATTGACATAGCAGGGATGTTCTGTCTGTCCCCAAGATAGCAGATGCTGGCAGTTGTGTGACTGCTTGAGGAGTCAACGATGGACAGGATGCAGACTCAAGGCTCTATGAAGAACCAAGAAGAAAAACTACACTATACCTAATGGGAATACACTGCAACAAAAGGACTTCTACAAGCTGAATTTTTATCTTTTGCCATAAGTTGTCTCTAAATGTGAGCCCACTTTCCCCTGCACTCTACACGTACTTGTGGGAGACTATCACAGATCTTTATGAGAACATAAACTGTTCTCATAATGCCATCTCAGTAAATATCTCTTTCTAAAATCTATTTAATTAAAGTTGACTGGCTAATATCAACTAATAAGCACAACAGGAAGCATATTGGTGGTGCATTATGATTCATAATACCTCCCCCAACCTCCCAGGAATAAACCTACAAAAATCCCAGTAAGGAGAACCTTGTGCTCTGGAGGACTAGCCTGCCAGTGAAAGCAGAAACTGATATAGTAGATTTTACCTCTACCATATGTCCACCAGACATGTAGTAGAGGTAATTTATGTTGACATAGGGGTTGGATTAATTGGCCTCTGAAGTGCCTTTGAACTCTGAGATTGTGTGAAATATTTACTGATTGGTTATTAAATTATTTGAATAGTACAAGGAAGTGAAAAGCTGAATACTCAAATGAATTTTTATCTCATTGATGCAGATATTCCCTTCAATGGCAAAATTGTAACCCATCCATTCCTACTTGTCTTATGGGACTCTTCCAAGTCCTTTTATAATTTTATTATAGTGGCTCAGGGAAGACTGTCCAAATATTAGGCACAACATAGAGAGGACCTTCCTTGATTTCTTTTGGCATGTAGGATATCCAGATAACCACTTGTGGTCAATCTTTTGCTTTCACCACATGACCAGTCAATCTTTTTAAAGTAAAGATTTTTTTAAATAGTATCCTTTACACTTCTTCATAATCTGTTGTTTGTAACGTATTATTGCCTGCTCATGCCAACTATGAATCTTTCCATTGCCCTGTGGGTGATCCTTAAATTAATTCTTCTGAGACTATTGATCCATGACTCCCAGCCATATGATAATATTAGAAAATTACTTGTATTAAGAAGATGAACTTTAGTTTCATGAAGAAGTTTGTGATCATTAAAAAGAATTCTACAATTTCTTAATGACAGTCCAATCTAATCTGTTAATCCTGTTCAATCTTGGGCCCAACTCATTGTCCATTTGCAGTACCTGTCTGAGACATATATACCTGCATATATACGTATATGTGTACATATTTGTGCTGATACATTAATGAATAAACTTTATAGTTTTTCCATTCAACTGCATATTCTAGTCTTTTCAATAAGGATTCTTCATCTACTTTTTTTCCTGTATGGTTAAGAGGCTGTATAGTATTCTATGATTTGATGAAATCAATACAATGTTATTTGCAAATAGAAGCTTCTGGAGGACATCACCATTTATGAGGAATTCCTCTTCACCTTAGAGTATACACTGTTTCCCTCCATTAAAATGTTTCTCAGTTTTATACCTTGATTGATTTTAATGTTCATAGGGATTAAGGGTATCCCTGTCATACATTTCAAGGAATCATGTAATTTTAACATGTGCATTGGGCTCATGTCATTGTAGGAGATCCATTTTGCTCTACTGAATCAAATGCTTTTTTATTTTCAACAAGTAGAATAATAAACACAGTGAGATCTTTTATTTTTTCTATTTTGGTCAATTTTGTGATGGAAAATAAATGATGTACTGTGAAAGATCACTTGTGAAAGTCTACCTTTTCACTTCTTATACCCTCATTGAGGATATCATCAATGTGTACGTGGGTACAAATTATTTTTCAAAAAAATTTAAGATAGGTGGGAAAATAGGCACTTGTAGGCAATTATTGATGCTTTCTCAGCTACATTGTGGGAGGGGGTAGCAATAAGGGGAATGATATTTTCCTCTCCGGAGTCCTAGAGAATCCCCAATGCCCTTAAAATTGTGCCATCTACACTTTAGACTAGAATTGTTTCCAAAGTGTTCTGTTTTGTTGATTTATTGCCCTACCTTAGTGTTTTTCTCTAGAGACCTAAAAATGATATAGCACCCTAAATTCCTTGAAAGAAAGAACCACGTACTAGCTCTAAGCAGGCGTGGGACCATAGACAAGTCACTTAAAAACTATGAAACTCAGTTTTCTCACCTGTAAAATGGGAATAATACTATTTGCACCATTCACCTCATAGCCTTGTTGTAACAAAAGTACTTTATAAATATTCAAGTGCTACCCGAGTGGGAGACATTGTAATGTTAATATAATTTGAAGATCTTCCCTGCCCCTTAATAGGCCTGTGTGACCTGCTTTGAACCTGAGTCAAATGGAAGCCTGAGTCACATCAGCCTGAGTCATGAAGGTTATGATGCACTCTGGCAAGGGTATGTATACTCTGAGATTAGCATTTTGCTTTGGGGCTCACTTGTTGGAAGAGTGTTCATGTGATTTAACTAGATGAGACTCTGGGTAGCCGTTAAGGAGCCCCCTGGCTTTGAAAACCCAGATGTTGGTGCTTCTCTCTCTGGTAACTATGTATGTGTTTCTTTTGGTCAGGCAGTTAGAAGACCTGTCTGTTGGTATTTGCTGTTTGTATTTGCTCTGTTTATATAATTTCTGCTTGTAATTTTTGTTTGTATTTTCTCTGAAGTTCAGGGTGCTAACTTTTCCCTTGAACTAAGCGAATGATATATATAGATACACACACACACATATACATATATGTGTGTGTGTGTGTGTGTGTGTGTGTGTGTGTGTTTGATTAAAGTAACATTGTTGACCCCTTTAAAGTTGCTTTCCTTTAGAAAAGCAGAACTTGTTCTAGTAGCCATCCTGTGTGCTGGTGTTGTTGGTCTTATACCCCAACAGCAGCTACAAGTAGCACTGTTACAGGCATTTGTCATGGAGGTATAAATCTTTCCTTCCTCAGTATTATCAGGGAGTATATGATCTTCTTCCTTCTCCTAGGTAGTCTGAGAAGCAGGCTTAGGCAATCTGAATAATTTTTCCCCCTCAGCTGCACCTGGGGAAATCATGGTGACAACAGAGCAGAAAATGGTGTATTCCTCCAATCCTTTAGATCTGTGTTTGGCACAATTAAGTTATTGAGGGAGATATGCTATTAGATTGAAAATTATGCTAACCAAATGGAATTGGGAAGAGAGACCTATTTCTGAGTTGCAAAGTAGGATTGTTTCTGATCCTTAGCAGACTTCTCACACGTGAGACATGAGGACATAGTAATAACAATACAAGAGAAGGCTTCAGAAATAGAGGAAGGTATAATTGTATTTTGAGCTGTGCCAAATACAGGGAATTTGTAGACAGAGGACTGATTCCCTGGGAAAAGGAATGACCAACATATGTTGAGAGCTGAGAATTGCAGGTGGTGGGTATTAGCAGCAGACAAGTAAGTTGAAGGAAAGAACTGAGAAAAGAAGTTATGATGGAGAACAGTGACTGGCAAAATCTGCCTAAAGTTATTACAGACAAGAACTGAATGAAAAGTGACGTTACATAGAGAAGCTATGGAAAGGTGTATTGATACGGAAGAGCCAACCTGAGGAATTCTTTTCCTACTCGGGGCAATAATGTGGTTGAAAAAGATCACATTGGCCTCATTATTGTTAGTATTCCTTATTTTCTTTTAATTCTTATGTCAGTTCTATTTATTTCCCTTGATCAATAAATAAAACAGCTTATGTTTGAGCCTTGAAAATCTATGTGCTTGCAAGGAGGGGCTGATGACTACATCCTGGTAGGGTAGAAGGGTGAGGTGAAGTTGAAATTGTCACCTGCCCAGATTTACTGAGCAGGGCAATGAGCCAGAAAAGTGAGAACTTCTAAAACATAACTTCACCTTTTGTATTGGAGGAAACCTAGGATGCAAGGGTTGTACATTATTATTTAGCTGGTACCATCCCAAAACACCTAGTTTAGTAACTTACGAGCAAAATAGTGCAGTAACTGCTTATTAATGGCTGCATGGTGGGAGCCAGATCTCTTACTAACCAATAGAATCTTTTGCTCTCAGGAAGGCGGAATTAGAAACAAAGATTAAAACAAATAAGGAAAAAGTCTTTTCTATTTGTCTTCCTAGTGCTCAGCCTTTTACTTGGCAAATAGTGGGCACTTAATAATTGCTTGTTGGTTGATTGATTAATCAGGAACTACAGCTAGGTTAAATCTTAAAAGTTGAGTGCCACTTAACCTTGGCTGGTGTAGTTTTCTTTTATTTGCACTCAAAATAATTTGTTCCTAGGGAATGAGGTGGGGGTGGGGAAATGAGGTTGAAACACAGGTGAACCTAGTTTCCCTGATGAAAAGGCAGTCAATCCCAGAGCAATGAAGCCAGGCCAAACCATGAGGACAGGTGACAGACAGGGATTGGCTAAGGTTTGCCAGTTTCTGGCCTTGGACTAACAGTACCTGCTGTACTGAACTAGGATAAAATATCAACTCAGCTGGCATTTAAAACCATTCAAAACCTAGTACCAACAAATTTTTCCAGGCTTAGTATGCATTACTCCCCCTCTCACACTCTACATTCCAACTAAACTGTCATTTTTGTTGTTTTTCACATGTGAAACTACATCTTTCATCTCTGAGCTTTTTCATTGGATATCCACCATGCTCAGAATTCATTCCCTCTTCACCTGTACAAATTTCTTGTTTCCTTAAAGACTCAACTCAAGCACCACTTTTCTTTTGTACAAAGTTTTTCCCGAAATTCCTTTCCTTCCAAAATTGTCCTCTGTGTGTGTGTGTATACACACACGTATATTTTGAACATGCTATAATGACAGTTCATTGTTAAAATCTCTCCTCTAGTGGCAGAGTTCTACTAAGAAATTTTGGTATGTAGGGAAGACAAAGGATAGTAGACTAATGAATATCTTCTCCTCTTTTAGACCCCCATAGCTGCGATGTTTGTCTTGCTCTCTTTTGTTTCTTTTCAGTTTTAAATGCTAGTGGTGATCTCTATCAGATCTAGCAGTTTGAGCCACAATGACTGTGGAGCCAGAATTCCAGGTGGGATCCTGTAGCCAGCCTGCCTAGTAGGGAAGTCCAAGAGAAACTAGGGCATTTGGCATTTAAGATCAAGGTGGCTTTTGGACTTGGAACTAGGACTATGCTCCATAGGAACTGAGCCAAGCTGTTTGTATATTTATTGTTACATTTTTAAAGTAAATATTCCTTCATGAAAGCTAATCTCACTGTCAGTAGTTAAAGGGAACTTTGGTGCAGGGAGTGGCCCCACCACTTTTAGGAATATCATTGGTGGGGGCTGGAGTCATTTGCAGAGAGCTTAGACAACACATATTCCTTTAAGGGTACCACAAAAGCCTAGGCAAAGCATATAACACACTCGACCTTCAGGCAGTAGGGGACAGGGTAGTTGGTGTTACTTGTAGGGATTTGTCCAGGATAAAGTTAGACTCTTCGTTTTCGTAGAGACCTCTAAAGAGATTCTCTGCCCAGAACTTTCAAGATGTTAGATGCCTTACACCAAAAGATCCTAGAGAAATTTGGCAAAAATATAACAATAACTAAGCTGTAAATATATAGTTAATATTTTTTGGTATATGTTCCATCACAGATGAGTTCCAGTGGTGTAATTTTGCAAATTTTTTATTTGTTGATTGATTGGCTGCTAAATACTGATACATTTTGGGTTACTGAATTCTGCATATACTGATACCTATGATATATTAATATTGATACTATCTGTATTACTGAGACCTATAGAAGCACTGATATTAAGTTTAATGTGAAAATACAGAATCATTAGACTGCTAATATAGTGTTAGAAATAGAATAGAATAATAAAAATGTTATGTGGCTCTTTTTGCATTGAGACAGGCTTATACTGCTTGCCTTTTGTGAAAGGAAATTGCTCCACTACTTCTTTGGATAAGATGTCTATGCCTAAAATCCACAAATAATTGATGTACTTCTCTTTTTTTCCCTTTCATTATCTTTTTTAAAGTTTTTTTATTTTTAATTTGTAGAATGAAACAAGCATTTCACAACATAGTATAATAAAAAAGATGATTGTACATGAAACTGCAAACCAATTTTATACAACTTGCTATTTTTAAAAGTATATAATTGTAATGGCAAGCCACTACAATAATAAAATTATCATATGAATTTTTCCCATCCCCCTGGTCCTAGAGGTGGCTAACAGATACAAATAGGTGTATACACACACACACGTAATATATGTATACGTATGTATGTACATATGTAAAATTATTCTATACATACTTCTCTTTACCGTTTCTTTCTCTGGATACAGAAAGCATCTTTCTTCACATGTCCTTTATAGTTAATTTCAGTATTTATAATAGTCAAAGCAACTTATTTGCTCAAAGTTGTTCTTAGAACAATATTGCTGTTACTGTATACGATGTTCTGCTCATTTCTCTCTTCACCATTTAATGGAAGGCTTTCTGTGTTTTTGTAAGATGATTGGGTTCATCATTTCTCACAGCACAGTAGTATTCCATCACATTCATATACCACAGCTTATTTAACCATCCCCCACTTGATGGGCATCCATCAACTTCCAGTTCTCTGCCAACACAAAAAGAACTGCTATAAACATTTTAGAATATTTAGGTTCCTTTCCTTTTTCTCTAATCATCTTTGAAAATAAATGTAGTAGTGGTATTGCTGGGTCAAAGTGTATAGGTAATTTAACAACTCTTTGCACATAATTCCAGACTGCTCTCCAATTCCACCAACAATGAATTAATGTCCCAATTTTTGCACATTCCCTCCAACATTGTTTGCCTTCAATCATTTTAGCCAATCTGGTAGGTATAATATGATATCTCAAAGTTGTTTTAATTCAAATTTCTTTAATCAATAATGATCCAGAGCATTTTTCATATGACTATGAATTGTTTTCATTTCTTCATTGGAAAACTGACTGTTCATATCCTTTGACCATATGTCAATTGGGAATGATTCATATTCTTATAGATTTGACAAAGTTCTTTATATATTTGAGGTCTGAGTCCTTTATCTGGTAAACTGTCTATAAATTTTTCCTCATTTCTCTGCTTTCCTTCTGAACTTGGCTACATTTTTTTAATTAGTACAAAAACTTTTAATTTAATGTAATCAAAATTATCCTTTTTACACCTAACTTTTCTCTCTATCTCTTGTTTATTCATAAATTATTCACCTATCCATAACTCTGATAAGTAATATATTTCATGTTCTTTTAATTTTCTCATAATATCTCTTTTTATATCAAGGTCATATATTCATTTTCACCTTATCTTGGTAAATGGTGTAAGTCTTACACTGTAAGATATTGGTCTATGCCCAGTTTCTACCATACCACTTTTCAGATTTCCCAACAATTTTTACCAAATAACGAATTCTTCTCCCAAAATTCTAAGTCTTTACACTTCTCAAATTAAAGGTTATTATATTTATTTGATGCTGTGAATTGTATGTCTACTCTGTTCCACTGATCTGCCTTTCTATTTCTTAGCCAGTGCCAGATAGTTTTAATAATTTCTGCCTAATAATATAGGTTAAGACCTGGTACTACTAAACCTCTTTCCTTTACATTTTTTGTTAGCTTCTTTGATATTCTTGACTTTTATTCTTCCAAATGAATTCTGTTATTGCTTTTTTCTAATTCAGTAAATAATTTTTTTAGCAATTTAATTGGGATGGCAATGAATACAAAAATTAGCTTGTGTAAAATTGCCATTTTTATAATATTGATCCTACTTAGAACTATTTGCATAAAACTTTTTTTTTATAATTTTCTTTATATAGTTCCTGGGTTCATTTTGGCAGGTATACTCCCAGGTACTTTACAATAGAGTCTGGAGTTATTTTAAATGGGTTATCTTTTACCATCTCTTCTTCCAGAATTTTGTTTGTGATATACAGGAGGTGTGTGTGTGTGTGTGTGTGTGTGTGTGTGTGTGTGTGTGTGTAATTGAGTCTATTGTCTTATTGTCCTGAGGGTGAGTTGACAATTCCATTTGTCTTATCCTAGTAGTAGCAAATATTAATCAGTATTACATTATATCATATTATATATTACATTATAAAGCAGTCAACCTATCACATTCACCTCCAAATGTGACCTAGCCACGGATAGAGTCAATCCCTTTCTCCAGCAGGAAACAGTCATAGAATCAATCCAGTGCTGGCCTTGGTCAATCAGGCACTCCCCAGAGCTTCACTGGAAGTTCACCTGGCTTGACTGCCAACAAACTGGGACCTGGGTTATATCCAGTTCCTGTACAATGATGGCTCTCCCCATCTTTGAAAGTTCCCAAGATCACAGCCTAGTTCAACCTAATTTTGATACTCTGCTTAAGAACAGGAAAGAACAAAAGCACCAAGACTAAGAAACAAGAGTGCCATGTTTACCGCAATATTTTAGCCTCAGTAGAGAGAAAGGCAGCAAGCAGGAGGAAGACGCTGCTGCCATTTCTACTACCTCTCTCTCTCCATGTAGAGTTTTGCAGAAGTCATTGCCTCCATCAACACTAGGAATCAGAGAAATCAAGTTGCTCCCTTAGAAGTCTTTGGTGGACCCATTTAGTTCCAGGTTAGCAACCAACCAAAAAGACTTTTCTTCACCATGAGGTTAATAGACAGGAAACAGAGAATACCAGTGCATACTCAGAAGTTGTCAGACTCCTTCATTCAGGTCCTTCATCATTAGAGACTTCCTAAAGTAGGTTCACCACTCCTGCTCCTAGGACAAAGCCCTCATTATCCTGTCTCTGGTTTCACTCCTATCTTGTTTACATTTATAAGATGGAAACTCTTCTAGGGAAGAGATTATTTCATTTTTGTTTTTGTATCCCTAGGTCTTAGAATGATACTAGCATATAATGGACACTTAATAAAGGCTTGCTAGATGATTAACCAATTCCAAGGCATTCTTTTCCCTACAATCCCAGGGACAGTGAGAGCAGGACTCTCTGGGAAAGAGTAACACATTCTCTTGATGTGTGACTGCTCCTTGCAAGTTGGGTTTTCCTCTCAATTTGGGCTTTGCTTCCTACTTCCACTAGACTCTGTACCACCATTGCCTCCATCACATCCCCCTCTGCCAACCAATAATTTTTGTCCCAAGATTCCTTGTTGAAGATTTGCCTTGACTAAAAATTCCTCTAACCATAAGGAAGTTTGCAATGCTCAGGTAAAAAGGTGGTTTCTGGGAGAAAATGTTCAATTTTCAAAGCAAAATACCATTGTGGGTAATAATAAAAGCCAGTCGTGCCACTTGCAGGACACTTAGCAACTAAGATACTACTGAATAGTAGAGTCTGGATAAGCATATTAATTACTGGGTCCTTATGGCCTTTTCAGATCAGGAATTAGTGAAACATAGGGTGTATCCTCATTGATGTAAGGAGTGCCAATTGAAATCTTGCTGGATTTATTGCCAGTGTTATTATATAAGAACTGGACAACTTCTCTTGTAGTTTCTAGAGGTTTGGTCAGATCTGAGTTGCTTAATAGATAATCACACTGGTTCCCTATGTTTAGGATCTTACTAAAAATCTTACTAAAAATTCGTGGCCTATCTATAAATGGCTTTGTTGGCATCCAAGGTGGCTTTCAAGTTTGGGCATCCAACTCTTTCAGATAGGGTACTGACTGGAGAACAGTTATGTAGAAACTAACCATAAGGAAGTTCAATGCTCAGATAAAAAGGTGGTTTCTGGGAGAAAATGTATAATTTTTAAAGCAAAATACCACTGTAGGTAATAATAAAAGCCAGTTATACTACTACCAGGACACTTGGCAACTAAGTATCTCAGAATTGTGGCAGTATGTGATGGGTTAATTATTTGACTCAGTAAACATTAAATACCAAAGCATCACGCAAGGCATTGGGGATACAGAGACAAAAATAAAATCTTTAGCTTACATAGGTCATTTTGACTTAAAGAGTAAGATTGGCATGGTCAAAAAGTGATAGAAAAATTGTGACCAGGGATCTGAAGTCATGTGATCAAGAGAAGCCCATTGTCATACTGTGGTAGCAGTTGATCAATTATCAGAGACCTTTGGCATTGTTCAGGACCACCAGCCTTCTGTGGACGTAAAAGATCTTCAAAAAGAGAGTGGCTGGGATGTGGTGGGAGGATGGGAATAGGGCTTGCCTTGCTCTGGAAAGGGAGGAAGTATACTATTTTGGTGAGGGCATCTACTACCATGATAACAGAATCCTAGCCCTGGGCAAATTGATACTGATATCTGAAGATTTCTACCCAAGGTGTTAGGAAAGTAAATGGCAATAGGAGTCCTGGCAGTTTCCCAGCTGTGTCTTCCCTTGGAACCCTCCTTGTTGAGATATACTAATTGCCAGACCTGAGACCACCAGAAATCCTGGCTTACCAACTTGTTCATTTACTATACTTTCACATTCCTTGGTGTTCTACCACTGGACTGTCATAACAAAATGATACTGCCTCTATTTATGCAGCCCGGAGAGATAGGCATAAGTAGAAGGGAAAGTATAGTACACCTTCCAATAATGAAATCTTTTTGAGGGGAGAAAGTGTTCTTAATTAGGGCAGCCATGCATTGCTAGGCAAAGGAGTCAAGTAGCTGCTGCTAATAGATATTCATTGTGATCACTGAATGATGCATGGTGGCCATTGAGTTCTCTGCCCCCTCTACAATCCCTCTGCAAAGTGTTCCTACTTGGGCATCAGGGCACAGACATCAGGGCCATATGACATGCAGTGTTAAACCAAGTAAAGAATGGGATCCTCTGATTCAGCTGTGGGTTACCTTCCACCTGAAGACCTATGGAAAGTACTCTAGGTTTATGGTTCCCAACTCTTTTACATATAACGACCTCTTTTAATATAAAACATTTCAAAGACCTCCCCATGTGATACCAGTTTTACTAGTAATATCCACTGGCTGAAGAGGACCATTGAACTATTGAACACTATTCTATTCTATTCACTAGTCTATTAATCATGACAGCATCTATATATGTATATATATGCAAAATAATATTATATTATGGAATATATTATTTACTCAGATACATTTGCAAATTTACCCATGTAGCACCTAAAGAAAAATTAAAATGATTGTTTAATGCACATAAAAACTCATGTACTTTTGCAGTAATTCTGTGCTCCTCACTGAGTCCCTCCAGGATCTGAGATACATTTTATGGAAACTAATACTCCAGATCATCAAACTGCATGATGGAACATCACAACAAGGACTTGTTCCCACTAGGTGAGGCTTTTAAATGCTGCCTTTATCAGCAATGGCACTTTTCCTAATCCATGTAGTTCTACTCTACTCCTCTTTAGTTTGGGGGAAAGGCAAAAGAGTCAAGCCTGGACTATAGGGTGATCCGGGAGGGGATACTTCTGAGCACTGTTTCATCTACCTATATTCCAAAAGGGTGAAGTGGGTCCAGGAAGACCAGGAGGGCCAAGGTGGCAAAGTACCTCAAACTCCTGGTATAGTTCCTCTGCGATCAGTAACAATTAGAAGCTCCCTGAGGGTGGGTACCAGGGAAGAGAAGCCCATTATCATACTGTAGTAGCAGTTGATGAATTATCAGAGACTTCTGGCATTGTTCAGGACCACCAGCCTTCCAACTACCTTCCAGGATTGATGTTAACCCTTCTTGTGTCCCATAACACATCTCAAAAATTTTAGTTTTACCTAGTTTGGGGGTCCTGACTGAAGAGATGAAGAATTGGATGACTCTATACCATACCTAGGTATGGGATGAGAGAGGCAGAGAGGTTAAGACTAGATTATAGGGGATAAGGCAGGGATTTTTAGGGAACCCTACTCACATCAGATTTAGGTTAAAGAGAGAACAATATATGCATTTAGAAGGGAATAAAAGTCTTCTAAATTTATAAAGAAATATAAGGATGAGGGAATAGGATAAGGGGGGATATAGAAGGGTATCTAGAATAGGAGTGGGATAAACAAGGAATAATATATATATGTATGTATGTATACATATATACATGTATATTTCAAAGGTTATAAAAGTCTTCTAAATTCAGATAGAAACAAGAGGGGTGGAGGGAGTACTAGGAGGGCCAAAATCTTAATAAGACCTAATTGATGCTAAGTTTTAGTATTTAAGTTTAAAATAAATTAATTTTTAAAAGAGACTAGATTATATAGGTTGGTCTGGAAGAGGAGAGTTCCAAACACCAGTTGGTAGGTGTCTGCCTTTGATGTGGTCAAAAGCTAGTAACAAGGACTTCTTGTAGTGCTTAGCTATCTGGGCCAGCTAGTGAAATGGAAAAAACAGCTGCAGCCACTGGTACTATCAGTAACCACTCCTCATTTGACATTTGGGTAAATTTCTGCCTTAAACTGTCAGTGTGAGATTAAACAAATTACCTAATTCCTCTGCTTTACTTTCTTCATCTTTAGAGGAAAGGCATTAGAATGAATTATTTCTAACGTCCCTTCCAGTTCCAAAATTGTAGAAATTGATGAATAATCACCCTTGCATTCAGTCACTGCCCACCAGGTCATGGTAATTGGCCCCATATTCAGGATAATTTCTGTTTATCTGTATCTGGACCCAGGTATAAGCAACAGAGTGCGAGATCAGAGCGGGATAAGAAGCAGCAGCCATAGTAGTGGCAGCAAATCTGAGCTGAGAGTAAGCCTTGAATCTATGGAGCCCTGGTCCTTCCCTTTCCTCTGTCTAGGACCAGAAAAATCCCAGGACCTGAATCCCTGGGTGGACTACAAATATATGTGTTGGAAGTGGAGTGGGCAGAGCAGGTAAGGGTGAGAGGGATCAAATGGCCTTTGTTGTGAGAATTTGAGGGATTCAGGGGTGGGGATGCAGATGCCTTATTACTAACCCCTAACTCCTTAGCCTCTAAATCACCCTCAAAGCAGGATTGGACTAGTTCCTCATCCTAAGAACCACACCCTAGCTGTCCAGGGGCTGCCAAAACATCATCTGATTATTCCTCAGTTTGCTCCCATAAAAGACCAAGTACATTAAGTAAATTAGGCAAATAAATAAACCAACTCCCCACAATCCTGGGTTGCAGGTAGATGCAGCTAATTAAACAGTCAGAAATGTATAAGTCAGACAGGTTCACTTCAATTTGTGTGGGCCAGCCATACACAGTACACCAAAATAATCCAATTGCTATTCTCCCATATGAAACTCAAATGATCAAAATCTTGAGGACTATATCTGATTTTTCCATACTTCATAGACCTAAGAAAAGAATGAGAATTGGTTTTCAACTTAAGAAACATCCAGCCACAGTGATATATATTGAGTTTACACTTTGAAGACCCAGCCAGAGAATTAGAGATGAGATTGGGAAACTGAGATTTTAAGATTCTTCAAGTATATATATATATATATATAGTTATGGATAAAAATATGCATAAATATATCCAAAGGATGGTGATCTTGTCAGCCTAGGGAAATCCCAGTGTAGGTGTTCCTTCTACCAATTGAGGTTGCAACTTATCTATGATTTCAGATAAGTTCTAGAGAGTTTCCTGAAGTACAGAGAGAATAATAGTGGCTGTCCCAGGGTCACAAGGCTATTTAATTGACAGAATTGGATTTGACCTAGATCTTCTTGACTCTAAGACCATCCATTATGGACTTAAAATATGTATACATACGTACATGCATACATATATACATTTAAAAGCATTATTTAATTCATAGTAGTTTTTTGTATTTTTACAATGAATGAATGCTTATGATATAATTAAACTCTATGTAGAAATCCGTGAAATTTTTTTTGATGTTAAAAAGGGGTTCACATACTCAGGTATGAGGCAAAATCAAAGTATTCAAACCACTGTCAGTGCTAATGTGTGGTTATTACGTTCAGATTCTAATTGTTATTAAGGAAGCATAAACTGAAGGAGGATGAATTTATGATGGAGTGAAAAGGACAGTAGAATAACTGAAAGATTTATTTATAATTTTTTAGCTATTAGAAAATTGGCTCCTACTAATAAGTTGAGGGATGAAGGATGGGTCGGTTATATGTTTAAATGCTTTCCCAGAATCAATAGTATTCATATGCAGCCCTATTTGTGGGAGGTCATGAGTCTTTCTTTCTTTCTTGTAAATACACATACATTTTAAAACATGTTCAAAATATAGTAAATATCCTGTTACACTAACATCTAAGATAAGATAAAAACTGAAGACTTGTTCCAAAATGAAAACCCAGATTTAGCTAAGATTGGAATTAGCTCCCTATACCTGGGTTGGTATACATTCTGGACTGGCACCCAAATCAGTTTGATTTTGCCAAGTACATCTCAAACAGGACAGCACGAAAAAAAATAATGCACTGACTTTGCAGTACTCAAGCTGAGTCCATAAACCACAATATCTCTCTGTGAGGAAATAGACTTCCTGTCTGCTATTTTTTTATGTGCCCAATTAAGTGCAGATTTTTGGCTGTAGGAGCAACATAGCTGCAGCATTTTTCCAGAAAAACCAAGAAATAAAATCAGAACTAAATAAGAAAAAGCCTTATGAAAAGATGACCTGATAAGAGTTGTGTGACAATATTTTTCTCTCTTTACACCTGATATCTCCCAAGCTGGGTGTGACTGACCTTCTACCATAACTACCAGAGATTGCGTTTCTGAATGACTTGGCAATTCACCATCTCAACTGAATGTTCTCAGGTGTATTTCAAGTCCTTATGTGGAACAAAATAGCAGGTCATTGAGACAGGGTGGGTAGTTCTGCAAGCAGGGGGTCAGACCTTGCTAAAAAGTAAGGGTGGGTAAACTGGATCAAAAGAAATGAGAATGACTGAAACTTGGTCCCAAATTAAAACCTAAGCCTACAGTTTGAGGTCTTTAAAAGTTCAGTTCATTTTCATGTGGAGTTTTGTACAAGTTACATACACCTGGGCACTTTCTGGCTTAAGGAAGAAGTATAAATGCCAAAACTTTGTGAGGAAGGCTGATCTGGAAGCAAGCCCTTGAAATCTCTTAACCAAGCTGCATTTCATTCTATTGCTGCCTTGGAACCCAAAAAGATTAGATGTTTACACATGTACCTGAAAACTATATTTCAAACTTCAAATGGTTTGTGGTTCAATTTAGGTCAGCAAATATTTAATAAGCACCTACAAGGTCAAGTAAGCCATTCTCTTTCCTGTGAGTTAATATTGAAGAAGTGACTCAGTCTATATCTTAGCATTTCTTGATCCCCTTTAATGCTGGTACTTTTCCTCTGTTGATTATCTCTAATTTCTCCTGTTTATATATTGTTTGAATGTAATATAAGCTGTCTCTCACATGTAGCAAGGGATTTTGTATGTGTGGCCCACATGGAGGCCAGGATATCTCTAATATCCCCTCCCCCCATTCTTTACCAATGGGAGGCTTTGATTCCTGCCAGGAAGGAAAACAGGAGGTTGGGGCCAGTTCTGCTCTCCTCAGATTAAAGGGGTACCAGGATAGAATTACATCTATCCCTTAAATATTATTAGTCTGGTGGATGTAATTTTAAGGTTTAAGCTAAACTCCTGATTTCTATCTCTTAGTGGGGGAAAAGGGGATTCCAAGCTTTATATCTAAGGTTTGACTTCCCAGTTCCACAGTGAGCACCCATAGCAAACAGGATCCCAGCCCAGCTGAGAAGAAACCCATTCTCATAAGGGGCCCAACAATGCTCTTTAGGGCATACCCCCTGTTTATGTGACCCCTTGGAACCTGGGAAGCCATTATTACTGCCATTACTGAGATAAGATCAAACAGATGACTCCCAGAGTACACAAAATATTTAGCGCGTTTGATGGATGCATTCCCTGTGCAAAGAGGAAGAATGAATTCCTCTATTAATTGGGGTTTATCCTTTGCCAAGTTTTTTATTTTGTAAGCGCCTTGAGGACAAGTTTCATTTTCTTCATCGTATTCCTAATATCTTGCATACCATAGACACTTATTAAATCTTTGCTGAATAGAAATTAATTAAATTGGGGGCAGGCAAATTTGGTATTTTAGTTATATAATAAGATCTGGAAAATAGCCCCCATTTAGTTTTCAAAATCTGTGTGAGTTAAAAAGAACTGTTGTGGTTGCCCATAAGTAGAATCAAAGTTCTTGTTCCCTCTTCTATGCCCCCTTTGCTAGCTACACAAAACAGTGACATCTCTTTTGAGGAAAAGGATCGATTTCCCCACAAAGAAGATATAACATACAACCACACAAAGTACATAGGTTTTGTAGATTCAGAAGGGATCTCAGCTGTTATCTAGTCCAAAGACCTCCTTTAGTAGATGAGGAAGCTGAAGCCTAGGGAATTGAAATGCCCAAGTTAGTTAGTATAATAATAATAATAATTCACAGTTCTCTAGCGCCTTAAAATTTGTGAAGCACTTTGCATATATTTTCTTATTTGATCCTCACAATAACCCTGTGAAATAGGTCCTATTATTATCTCCATTTTACTACTGAGGAAACTGAGAATGTGGAAAAATTAAGATTTGCCCAGGATACAACCCTAGCAAATGCCTAGAGCCATTGTTTAAACTGGATTTTTCTCACTCTAAGTCTAATAATCTAGCTATTACCTGTTATTATCTGTGTGAGTGGAGAACTGAATCAAATGTCATTTTTATATTATTTTTAGTTTTTTTTTAAAATGTTGGATTGGTTATGCATTTTTTAAAAAGCAAGCTGTATGTAATAGAGATTTGCTGTTTCACAGATAATCTTTTTTCTGTACTTTTTTGATAGTATTTCTTTTTTTTAGATTATACATGTGCAATCATGTTAAATATATTTCCACATTAGTTGTGTCATAAAAGAAACAGAATAAAAGAGAAAAATTATTAGAGAAAAACACCAAAAAACAAAAAACAGAGAAAATAGTATGCTTCAATCTGCATTCAGACTCCACAGTTCTTTCTCTGGATGTGGATAGCATTTTCTATCAAGAATCTTTAGGAACTACCTTGGATCATTGTGTTGCTGAGAAGAGCTAAGTCTATCATAGTTGATCATTGCAATGTTGCTGTTATCATGTAGCGTGTTCTCCTGGTTCTGCTAACTCTACCTAGCATCAGTTCATATAACTCCAGGTTTTTCTGAAATCTACCTGCTCATCATTTCTTTTTTTAATTAATAAGACCAGCGTGTTTATTTATTTAAATTTTTTCCACAAGATTTTTAGTTACAAATTTTTACATAGTTACAAATAGTTACAAATTTTTAGTTACAAATTTAGTTACAAATTTTCTCCCCATTCTCCCCATTTCTCCCCCACCCCAAGATGGCATATATTCTGATTGCCTCTTTCTCCAGTCTGTCCTCCCTTCTGCCACCCTACTCCCCTTGCACCTTAGCTCCTTTCCCCTTACTTTCTTGTAAGGCAAGATAGATTTCTGTGCCCCATTGCCTGTATATCTTATTTCCCAGTTGCATGTAAAAACACCTTTTTTTTGAACATTTGTTTTTAGAACTTTGAGTCCCAAATTCTCTTCTTTCTTCCCTCCCCACCCACCCTCCTTGAGAAGGCAAACAATCCAACATAGGCCCCACATGTATCGTTATGCAAAACACTTCCATAATAGTCATGTTGTGAAAGACTAACTATATTTCCCTCTATCCTATCCTGTTCCCCTTTATTCAGTTTTCTCCCTTGACCCTGTCCCTTTTCAAAAGTGTTTACTTTTGACTAACTCCCCACCAATCTGCCCTACCTTCTATCATCCTCCCTTCCCCACTACTTTCCTGTAGAATAAGATACCCAATTGAGTGTGTTATTCCCTGCTTAAGTCAAATCCAATGAGAGCAGGATTCACTCATTCCCTTTCACCTGCCCCCCTCTTCCCTTCCATTATAACTGCTTTTTCTTGCCACTTTTATGAGAGATAATTTACCCCATTGTATCTCTCCCTTCCTCCTTCTCCCAATATATTCCTCTCTCACCCCTCAATTTTATTTTTAGATATCATCCCTTCATATTCAACTCACCCTGTGCTATGTATGTATGTGTGTGTGTGTGTGTGTGTGTGTGTGTGTGTATTCCCTTCAGCTACTCTAATACCGAAGTCTTATGAATTACACACATCATCTTTCCATGTAGGAATGTAAACAAAACAGTTCAACTTTAGTAAGTCCCTTATGATTCTACTGATCCACCACTTTATTTCTTAGCCAGTACCAAATAGTTTTAATGATTGGCACTTTATAATATAGTTCATTTTTATATCTTTAGGATAGTTTTCATAGGCTAACAGATTCATGGGTTTAGAGCTAGAAAGGACCTCAGAAACCCTCTACTCCAACATTCTCATTTTATAGATGAAGGAATGGAAGTAGGGTTAAATGAGTTGCCCAAGACTGAAGAGGTTGCAAGTAACAGAGGTTTTCTGAGTCTAAATTAACTACACATCCCTGTGCCATGTTGTGTCTTCCTATCACATCTAGGATCAAATACAAACTCCTGTTTGGTATTGAAAGCTCCTCGCTTTGCATTATTTGTGTAGTCTTAGGTTCAGGGTCATACTGGCCTTTTTACTTTTTTCCACAGAGAACACTCTCTGCCTTCCTTTACATAGGTTGTGCCCACCCCTACTACCTACATGCCTGGAATGCACTCTAACCCTCCTCACTTTTCTCCCTTAGAGTATTTAGTTTCTTTCAAAGCTTAGCTTAAGCATCATCTTAATATATGAAACTTTTCCTAATTCCTCAAATTCTAATGCTCTACCACTCCTCCCCCATCAAATCACCTTGTACTTATTTTGTATATACTTGTATGTGTACTTGTTGTTGCTCTCCTTGGCCCCTTATTTAGGGGAGCACCCATTTAATTATCATTTTTAAAGTCACATCTTATTTGCAAAAAACATTTTAGTGGAAACATTTTGTTTTGATACAGTAAGTATGGAGAAAAATTGTGGATCGAGAGCTGGCCTCTGCCAAGAAGACTTGCATTCAAATACCACTTCTGAGACATAATTGCTTGGTGATTATGGGCACATCACTTAACCTAGAAGCACTCTAGGCAAGAGTGTTGCTGTTGTGTATGTTATTGTTGTTAAGTCATTTTCGGTCATATCCAACTCTTTGTGACCCCTTTTGGCATTGTTACCGTTGGGTTTGTCTGGGTTTTTTGGCACAGATACTGGAGGAGTTTGCCATGTCCTTCTCCAGTTCATTTTACAGATGAGGCAACTGAGGCAAACTAAGGTAAGTAACTTGCCTGGGGTCCCACAGCTAGTAAGTATCTGAGGCTGGATTTGAACTTAGGTCTTCTTGCCTCCAGGTTCAGTGCACCACTTAAACTGCCCATGAGCCAAGACTGGTCACCTTATTTGCCAAGAAATCCCAAATGGGTTCATGAAGAGACAGAAACGATTGAATGGCAACAAGAAATACACCTTGTACCCCATCAAGTATTCTTCCATGCAGTGCCACTGGCCTCCTTATTGTTCCACAAACAAGACATTCTATTCTCAGATCTGGGTACTTCTTCTACCTGCCCCTACATGCCTGGAATGCTCTCCTCATTTCAGCTTCCTTGGCTTCCTTCAAGTCCCTTAATTCTAGTGCCTTTCCTCTGTTGATTAATTCCTGTTTATCCTACGTATAGTAGCCTGTTTGTACATATTTGCTTGCTTATTGTCTCCCCTATTTAGATTGTGAACTCCTTGAGAAAGGTCTGACTGATTTTTATCTTTCTTTGTATCCCCAATGTTCAGCACAGTACCTGGAACATAGTAGGTGTCCTGGCACATAGTGGGTGTTTAATAAATACTTATTGATTGACTCTAAATTGCAAAGAAAGGGATGACTTGCATTAGGAGAAGGAATTTCCTCATTTGGGAGTTTCCCTATGAGATCACAGATTTGGACCCTATACCTTGATACAACAAATACCATTCAAACAACAAAGTACATGCCTCAGAATACTGGATCAAAACTACCTAACATAGTGATTACACTGATAGTAGCAAGGTAGGAGTGTACGTAAACCACACTCATTTCTTAGCATATTATATGGCTTGTTCTCTTATTTATTTTTATTATCCCAAGTCCTAGAGAAATCTAGGGATCTATTTTGATATTTTCTTTTTCTTTAAGAAAATTGTTATCTTTCTCATGAATTAATTAATTAGCTCAAGCCCCTTTCCCAGTTCAGTAAATATTATTCAATTACTAAATTAAAGAAACCTCTTTTTCCTAGTAGTTGTTACCCTTATTTCTCTACATAGTAAAATAGCTTAATTTCTTATGAATAAACAAATATTAAAATTACTGAATATATGAAGGCTACTCCCACCCAGGAAAGGTAGTTTTTTGTCTTACCTTTATTAATCACAGGAAATAGTATTTCCAGAATACACCATATAGACCCTTCACATAATTTTCTCTATGATTTTTCTTTATATGATTTAAAATAATTTTGAAAAGGAAGAACTTTCATTTCATCTTATTCACTGTCTTATTCACATATTTTTCATAGATCCTCATAGGTCATAGATAAAACTCACAGCCTATCTCTGACGTCATAAAAAGAATCACTTCATAGCAGGACATTTTTAATGGGTATCCAAGTTGATACAAACTACCTGTTATGCAACATTTCATTTGGCTCTTAAAGATACAGTAAAAAATATATGTAGTTTCTGTATGACAGAAATATGAAACAGGGGTTACATAAACATCACTTTATTACTTAACTGATTCTTAACATAAAGAAAGGCTTAAGACATTAATTTTGATCATTTGCTACTAATGCATTAGTATTATATTACATTATATTTTACCTGAATTTTGTTGCCTTTTTGCATTGTATTTATGTTGTTGAAGATTTTGTGTATGCTGTTCTTTTGATTGTTTTCTTTATTCTGAATCACTTTATGCATCTTCCCAAATTTATCTGAAATTTAAAAAATTTCTTACTATATTATAAGCTTGATAATAATCAACAAATACATTTAATTGCATAATAATCTGTGAATTTTTGTTATATAGTTTAAAAACATATGTATACACATACCATTTACCAAAGTAGTACAAAATTGCTCTGTTTGTGCCCTCTTTTTGCTTCATTTTGTTTTCTTCTGTGGATTAAAATATTTTATCAATGCTTTTAAACAAATTTCTATTATTGCTCACTTATCTATGACTTCTGCCTTCAAAAAGAAGTCTTCCATTGTAGGAGACATATACATATGCACGTGTGCATGTGTGCGTAGCCAAACAAAACAAATCAACACAATAGATGTGTCTGAGAATGATATCTCATTCTGTACCTCTACTCCATAACAAAGAAATGCCCACAAAGGCTTTCACTCTGGACTTACATGGACTTACTTACTTTCATTCTTGGGGGAATGTAAATCAAAAGAACAGGGAATCGGATTTTTCTTTAACCTGTGGAGTTTGTTATACCCTTACCCTAGAATATGACTTTGGAGAAGATCTCTAAAAGAAAGTATGTTGATGTGTAGAATCTTCCCTAAAGAGACTTAACAAAATCCCTTCAAGAAATGGTATTAAATGTTCAAAGTAAATAAGTATAGGATAGGGATTTATTTCCTCCAACACATGAGAAATGTTTAAAGCATAAAAGACTCACAATCACACATTAACCAATATTTAAAATGTAAAAAAAATAACCCATCACATTTATTATACTCTCCAAGGAATCAAAGAAATTTTGGGGGGCTGCTGAACATTAATTTGCCTTTTGCCTTGAATTTGTACTATCTGATTAAATCACAAGGTCATCATCAGTCATCTGAACTCATTATTGCTTCGATCAGAATTCTGGAATCTTTCAAAGTGGTTTTCAAGCTCATTATTATTGTAGTCACCACATAAATTTTTCTAGTTCTGATTATTTCGCTCTGTATCAGTTCATACAAATCTTCCCATGTCTCTCTGAAATCTTCAGATCGTCACTTAGTATAGTTTGTTTAGTATTTCCTCCTAGTCAATAAAAATCTTTTCCAGGTTTTTATTATTACAAATAATGATACTATGAGTACTTTTATATAGAGGGGCCTTTTCTTGCTGCTTTTAACTTCCCTGTTGGAATAAACCCAGGAATGGCATCTCTAGTTCAAAGGGAATGAATAGCTTAGCAACTTTTCTTTCATAAATCCAAGCTATATCCTAGAATCGTTGGACCAATTAACAGATATATCAGGAGTGAAGTAATATGTCTAACCACTGATTTTCCCATATTTTCTCACATTTGCCTATTTAATGAGTGTGATGCTAAACCTAACTTATATTTCTCTGATTATTAGTGATTTTGAATAATTATCAGGTAGTTGTTGATAATTTTCATTTCCTATTTTAGAAAGTGTTTTTATCTTTTGAAAGCTTATCTATTGGGAAATGACTTTTAACCTCATATATTTGTGTCACTTCTCTATAGATTCTGCCTATCAGATCCTCTTAAAATATAGATTATATTATTAAATTTGTGTCCTGGAGACACTTCAAGCTGAGCAATCACAACCATCCCCTCCCCCAAATTGCCCTATTTTTGTTGGGAGTACCACCTTTCTTCCAGCAGCCCCAATTTACTGTACACAGTAGGAAGTGCACATCATTACCAGATCATAAGGGATCAGGGGATCAATGGGATCAAAGAGATGGCATTACTAAAATATATAGGCTACCCTTCAATCAGTCAACAAGCGGTTAAGCACCTACTATGTACCAGACATTTTGCTAGACTCTGAAAATACAAAGACAAAAGTTAAATAGTCCTTGCCTTCAAGGATCTTAAGTCTATTTTGGGCAGGCAACAGTATGAAAATGGACATATTATTTATATATTTATATATGATATGTATGTATGACTATACGATACACTTATGTAATATTTACACATATGTTCTATATATATGATGTATACTGTGTGCATTATTGCATATATACTTGTACATTACTTGGGGGAGATTATTCCTTCCTGTCTACTTTATGTGAGTGGGGAGTTTTTTATATGTTATCTCCTCAGTTAGAAAGTAAGCTTCTTGAGGAAAAGGACAGTACTTTTCCCTTTTTATGTCCAGAACCTAGTATATTGAATAGGAAATACTTCTTGACTGACTAATAGAGAAGGCTTCATGTAGAAGGTGATTGCTTGAGCCAAACTTTGAAGAAAACTATCCCAAAAGGCAGAAGTGAGAAGGAAGTGCATTCTGGGCATAGGTGACAGCAAAGAAAAAGACAATGAAGTAGGAGATGGAGTGCTGTGTAATAGGAATGTAAGAGGACTGGATTAGCTGGACTTTAGTTTGTGTGAAGGAAACTAATGCAAAAAAGGCTAGAAAGGTAGATTTAGGCCAGGTTTAAATGCCAAACATCTCAGAGGTGTGAGTCAATTCTTCACACATGTGTTCCAACCTATGTTCTTCTCCACATGTGTTTCTTGGTTATGTCTATTCCACTCAATGATAATATGTATATTTGTAAGAGAATATGCACCAGGTTTATAGGGAAAATATTCTATCGCTACTTTTTTTACTCTGCAATTTTATTAAATGATTTGCTTTGAATTAATTGTGTCCTCTGACTAACTAGCAAAAATAAACATATTAGCATTATACTATGAGTTTTGAGAGGATGCAGACTCACAGAGTACCTTAAGCCTGGAGTGACTTGTCTATGAAGGCCCAGATATTATTTGAGTTTTGGGCCACTGCTAGGTACTTCATATGAAATAGTTATAAAGATGCCTGTCCTGATGGTGGGAAGGAAAGTGAGATACATGTATGAAAATACTTCAAGATCTTCTTAAGAGAGAAATATTATTATTTCATCAAATATTATCGTTTGAACAAACATTTATTAAGCACCAGTTATATGTGAAGTGAGAGACAGTGCTGTCTAGTGAATCTGACACAAACTGCTATGTGACCTTGAGTAAGTTATTGGCCTCTGAGTGCTCTAGGCAACTCTCTAAAACTTTAAGCTGCAGAAAAGGTGCCCGCTTGCATTGACAGATGGAGTTTCCTTACATGAGATTTTCCTGTATAAATTATATCCTGAGTCTATTCCCTATGTACAATGTACTAATGCACTATGTTAAGTACCTGAGGACATATAAAAATGAATAGGCATTGGCCTTTGGGTACTTACAATCAAATAGGAGTCAAAACTACAGCGCAAAATAGAAAAGATAGAGATATTCAAATAAAGTGCTAAGAGGGTTTGCAAACAGAAAAGATTATTATATGACTATATTAAATCAACCTAAAATAAGTCCAAACTATATGGGTTTTGTTTGTTTTTTTTTTCAGTTTAAAGAAAGAAAGAAAACATTAAACATTTAGTTCAGTGTAGCCTGGCAAGTAAATTTAAATACATTTACAGATTCAATGAAAAATGTTGACTTGGGTTAAAAACAAAACAAAAAACAAATACTTGCTTATGATGGAGATGGGTGGATCAATTCTGGAACTCTTAAATGCAAGCATTTTATATCTGTTTAAATTTATTTCCCTCTGCCTCTATTCATCTGAAGAGAGAGGCAACGGATCAGACTGGAAAGAGTATCAGACTTGAAATCTGTAGAACTGAATTTGAATCCTGCCTCACATGCTTCCTAGCTTTGTGACCATGGGAAAAGTCACTTACGTTCTTAAGTCCCATTTTCTCCCTCTGTAATATGGAGAAAAGAATACTTTTTCTGTTCACCTCTCAGAGTTGTAGTGAGGAAGATACTTCAAAAACCTGAAAGGGTCATATGATATGAGTTATTATATCTCAAAGTATAATAAATATAAGAGTGGAAACAGATTAAAATTTAGATGAGATCAGAAGCAAAGTGAACTTACTTAACTCGACCTCACCCCACTCTCAGGAGTCTGCGTGCTTTGTGAAAAGTAACAGCCCTATTCAAAAAGGGCCTTCCTAATGAAGCCAATTCTGACTAATATGTATTCCAAGAATAATACTTGACCAAAATTGAATGCAATTCTCTTGTACTTATTATAATTTTTTATGACAGAGAGCAGAGGCTGACTTTGGTGAAGTATTGTATTTCTTCTAAGCCTGAGTTTGCCAAAATTTGTTTTTATCCCTCCACCCCCTACCTTGCTTTCAATTCCCCCTTTTGGAATGATGTGGATTGTAACCAACTAGGAGACTTGCGGGCATCTTAGTGGTGCCTGCTTTCACATCAGACCCATTTTCCTCAAAGTGTTTTTGGTATATAATGAAAAGATTTCCAAATGGAAGAATCATTAACAGAGAGGCTGTGAGAGACCTTGAAATGAGCCATCTGATATTCCATATACTGAGAGCACTTATCAACCAAAAAGTGTAAATGCTACTTGAGGGCCTTAACTTTCTTTTCATTAGTGGAAGAAATGTGGCAGCTAGTCAAATTAATACAGGAATTTAAAATATGTGTGGTCACATACTGCTAAAGAAGATTATAAATTTAGGATCAGGGACCTCTTCTCCCTCCAAAAAAAAAGCCACAGGTAGTAGTCTCATATTATATTTGCTTGAGCTGTCAGGTCAAAATATTGGAGAGAAATATTTTTATGACATGGAAACTAAGTCCCACTTTCCAAAACTATTTTCCATTAACTTAAAACCATATATCATTGTGCAGACTTAGAGATGTATATCACTGCAGCATCAAACATCTGCATCTTTTTTCTTTACAAATATATGGTAAATATCTTAAACATGCAGACACATATGGAAGTAGTATAATCTAGTAGCTGCTGCTGCTGTTTGTCCTTTGTTCTCAAAGAGGACCATGGCATCAGGAAGCTGATGTCATGACTTGCAAGTGAATTGGATTTAAGTGAGGGAGGGCTGTGCAAAGTCAGCAGCCTCACTTTTTCCTCCTTAGTCATCTGGGTCCAGTGGCAAGATATAGATCCAGATAACTGAAGATGGCCCCCGTCCAGTAGCTAAAGAAATGCTATAAGAAGAAGAATATACCTTCTTATTTATTAGTGCACACCATTTTACCATATTCACAGGAACTGGTCAAGAACAAATGTCAAAACCCTTTGTCCTGAAGAGTAAAATCCAGAGAGTAAGGAAGTGTTGTAATGTTATACAGACTATTTTTTTCCAACTCTAAAAATAACTTTAAATCTAATCTTACAGAGGATTAAACTGTTCCCAAACTAGTTAACTGGGAGACTAGGGGGCACCATGTTTTCTGAAGAGGATCAACATTTCTTCGCAGTCACTTAATAAGTATTTATTAAGTGCTTAATGTATGTCAGACATTATGCTGAATGCCAGAGATACAAAGAAAGGCTAAAATAAAGCCCAGGCCTTCAAGGAGCTCACATTTTAATGGAGAAGAAACATTGCAAAAAATTAAATGTATTTTGATCTGTGTGTGTGTGTGTGTGTGTGTGTGTGTGTGTATAGTAATCTCAGAGGGAAGGCACTAGCAGTGTGAGGGATTAGGGCTGGAGATAGAACCAGGAAAGGATTCCTGCAGAAAGTGAGATTTGAGTGTAATCTCAAAGAAATCCATGGAAACCAGGAAACAGAGACTCAGAGGGAGAGCATATCAGGCAGAGTTTAAAGAGATGCAGTATTTTGTGCAAGAAACAGCAAGAAGTTCAATGCTGTGGGTCCTGTCAAACTTCAGGACAAGGCCAAATAGCCTAGAAACTAATAGTCCTTTAAGGTTTGCAAAGTACTTTATTTATACATTACATTGCTTAATCCTTAAAACAATCTTGAAAAGTAAGTATCACCTACATTTTATAGATGAAGCAATTGAGGTTGAGAGAGATTAAGTGGTCACACAGAGAATAAATGTCTAAGGGAGGATTTTAACTTCCTGACTCCAAGTTCAAGAGTCTACTATGCATTCTATCTAACTAATCACTAAGAATATCCAATTGAATTTTTTTCTTTAAGAAATATTCATAGAAGATGATTTAGTGAATAGATTTCTGGCTGGAGACTCAAGATGGGAAACATCATGGTGCCCTGGAAGAAGGGATGGAGTTAGAACTGGAAGTCCTTCATTCAAATCCCAGTCTGCCACTTTCTAGCTCTAGGACTCTAGATACTCCACTTCATCGTTTTCTCAGCTGTAAAATTAAAAAGCAGAGTCAACAACTTTCAAGGTCAGCAAGTTTGAAGTTCTATGTTCTATGGAATGTTTTACTTAAGACCCAGATCTTTTCCAAGCCTCTCAGTACTTTCTCGTGGCCTCTTCTACCTTCCATTTACTGTCTGACTCTTCAAAAATTGTTATGAAGTTAGTTTTTTCAAAATCCTAAAACAGATATTGCTATACATTAAATACATTTTTACTGGATTCAATTTTGGTAGACTTTGAGAGTAGCCAAGATACTTTTTCCTTCCTGTATTTTTCCTGTCTTTGAACTTATATTTGAACATAACCAAAAGCTCTGGAGTGAGAACCGGTGTCAAAGCCTATGTGACTTTGACCATGTCACTTATTCTCTCAGTTTTCTTATATGGAAAATGAGATAGGTGGACTCTGTAGTCCCTAAGGTCCTTTCTGGCTCTAAATTCTATGGTCCTACAGATCAGATTTGTCATCCTCAAAAGGTTGTAGGAGATGAGGATGCCTCCATACCATGGATTCCTCTGCCACAAAATTTCAGTCAAATCTTCTAAAGCCTGAAAATGGGGGCACTATGAAAAAGTACTTTAATTTTTACTTCGCTGGAAAAACTGAGACACACAACAGCAACAACAATACCTTGAGGTGAGTTTGAGGTCAGCATACTGATTGCATCAGAGAGACTGAGATGAAAAGAGAAAAGGGAAAATGGGCATGAGCCCTAAAACAGCACTTTAAAGGGGACTGGTCTTGGAGGTTTATATTATCAGACATTAGTCAGGGAGGTTGACTTTTGTTGGCTTAGAAGAAAACTGAAATAACACATTAAATTTTTCACTCTTTGATTTTTTTTCTGGAGATGTTTCATTTTGATATATCCAACAACAGCCAAAGAGCCTCAAAATACAGACAAAATAAAAACACTTTATGGTCCACAAACACTAGCCTGAGTTCTTCTTTCTTTGTCTTAGCCCAAATCAGCAGCATAGACTGTAGAAAAAGGATCATAGATTTAGAGCCTTACAGCTAAATCTATTTCAACTTCCTTATTTTGTAAGAGTAACATTCAAACTTAGTAGTAATATACTTGTAAGTCAGAACAAATAGCCAGTAGGGCAGCGGTTCACAATTACTATCATTATTACTTGTTCATAGTACAGGATTCTTTGCTATGAAGAATCAGGGCACACTAAATGTTTAAGTCAGCAAGAAAGACAGGTTCCCAGGCAGGAGGGCTTGCAAGACCCATTATTTGGGCCTTGAGAGTCCTCTCCCTCCCTTACCCCATTCTCCCTCCTACCCTTTATTTACTTCCTAGGACCTGCAGTAAAGAAAGCTGTTTTCTACTTCCAAAGCTACATTTGCGTTCGTCCTATTGCCAAGTCAGGAAGAACAAGTGGGCATGGCAGTAGGAGCCGGGGAATATGGGTATCTTGGAGTGTGACTAAGGAATTTAAGGAGCCCATCTAGAGAAACTTGCAGCACACCACTTAAGAACCACTGCACTACCTAGTGATTTCATGTAACCAGATGATTCAAATAGTCCCAAATCCCTCTTGCCTGGAAGCTTAAAAATCTTTTCTTGTATTGAAAGATGGAGTGTGAGAAGAGGAGAGAATTAGCATTTATTAGGCACCTACTATGTGCCAATAAATGTGCTAAGTACTTTAGAAATAGTATCTCATTTGATCCTCATAATAACACTATGAGGTAGGGGCTATTATTATTCACATTTTATAGTTGAGGAAACTGAGGCAGGCTTAAGTGACTTACCTAGGGGCACATAGCTAATAAGTGCCTGGGGCTAAATTTGAATCCAAAGACTTTTTGAAGAGGAGTGAAGATTAAAACAACAACGAAATCACAGGAACATTAAAAAAAATCTCAGTCAGGCAAATGGTCCACTCAGTCCAATAAATTTAGCATCAACAGGTTAGTTTATGGGTAACTGCTTTAAATATTAGGAATTCATTTTTCTTAGCAACACAGTATGAATATATAATATACGTCTACTATAAAAAGTTTTCATTTGGTTTATTTTTGGTTTCCCTTCTGAGGGAATTAGTTCTATGTTTACTACAAACTGTTTATGAAGTATTACTTCCTACATGTCACCCAGACCTTTGCTTCAGCCTCATGCCGAGTCTCAATACTGGATCATCCCCAACACCTGCATTCTCCACTCCTGTTACTAGACAATAGAGGATGAACCGTACAAATATGATCCACTGCAGACACACGCTCTCTAACTTCAACCTGGCACTTGAAGCCGCTTGCCAGCCCTTTTTTATTACCCTCTGTGTACTCCTGTGTGCATTTCCCACAGTGAGGCTTCACTCAGTTCATTGAAAATGTATGAAGTGAATGTATCTTTGAATACAAAGACCAAAAATGAAACAGCCCCGGCTTTCAAGGATTTTACATTCTGCTGCCAAGGAAACCCTTGTTTGTTTTCATTATGCTCTTCATTCTTCTTTTCTTCTTTCCCCAGTCTTCCCTCTCAGCGGTCTGCCTCACCTTCCATTTTATGAATCAGTGAAAGACCTCCATAACAATCTCAACAATTCCTTCCAGTCTCAATAAAAGAGCTTACCTAAAGCTTCTCTAAAGCTTCCTCAAGTTGTTCTGGAACCTGTCTCATAAACCCCTATTCTATAACCTTGATCCTACAACATTAGCATGTTCATTTCTCCTCTTTCCATAGCTTCCTCCTTTTCATCCTTTAAACTTGCTTAGCTTTCTTCCCACTGGGGGAGGTGAGGGGGGGGGGCCTTGTGAGGGAGAGTGGGGGGGTGGAGTCTGAAGTCTTCCCATGAATCTAATATTCTTCTCTCTACCCTTCCTATCTCTTGCCTTCCTTTTGATGAGCAAATCTTCAAATGGATGCCAAGACTTAGTGGTAAACTTATTGATTATATTCAGGATGTTGCTGGGAGTCTTTATAGCTTGAAAGAATACTGTTGGAACTTAATCTCTGTCAATTCTAGCCTCTGAGGAGCTATGGTTACCTCTGTACTACAACAAAGCATATTGCTATTATTACTTATTAGTGTTATCTTAGCTACATCTTTTTTAATGAGGTTCAGACAAATTCTCCTGGCATCAGTCACTATCTTGCTATTATTCCTTTATACTCAATGTTCTAGGAACTGTTATATAATTAGATAAAATAACTGCTTTCTATAGCCAAACAAAAGTATGCTCCTCATCTGCAGGCTTGCTGAACCCATCCTTTGTACAGCTCCAGTATCAGATAGGATGACAGATGTTATGTACCTTAGTTTGTTCTCCTATGGTTTTGATGACTTGAATTAAGTTTCTATTCTTTGGAACTTTTAAATGCCATGCAGCATTTGAGATAGTGAGACCTATTAAAAACATTGTTCTTAAATTTTTCTGAAACAATGTTATGTCTGTAAAATTGTGGGCAATAGTTCTTTCTGTTATAATGGTCTGATTCCACTGGAATTTATTGATTAATTTCTATAGGATATTTTGAGGTTATATACATATAGGAGTATTTGTCATCTCTCAGTCCATTAAGGATACAAAGCTGCTGGTGTAAAATTCTAGCCACAAAGTCATGTCTCCACAAAGTGTCTAACTCCTACAGTCAGTCAGTCAAATAAATTAGCATCAGAATAGTTTAATCAAGCAAAACTAATCCCAGGAACAAAATACTGACTTAATAGAAGAGTTATTTAAAAATCAATGCTGAAAGAAATAAGTAGAAGAAAACACAAGCCAAACAATTTTAACTTTAAAAGAATGGATTAAACAATTCAATAAAATGAAGAGAAAATAACTTTTGTCATGTCTCATGAAGAAGAGCTATTGCAGAATGGGCAATATGGGCAAGGGAAGGATTGAAAGAGACAAGAAAGGGGAGATTTTGATTCAATGGGGGTAGGAGGTCCCATTTAAAAACACTCCCATGGTGGAAAGGGAAGATATATAATTTTTCATGGAAAATGGGGACCTTACTATGAGTCTAATATGCAGGAAACTGATACACAGAGAGACCACTTCCTCTGAGAGGGTGTGATGCCTTCATGGACAACATCCTGCCTCAGGAAAAGGAAAATGATAGTTCCTGGGGCTAAATGGCATCCAAAAGGGTTGGAGGATATAGACTCAGAAAAGAAACTGAATGACAAATGAGAAAGACAACTATCATGAGGAGGGTAAGGGGTTTGGAGACACAAGGAAATTTCTACCATTCAACAATACTTCTATCTTCATTACCTCCTCCATTAATCAATACTTCTAAAAAGTGAGGCATAGCAGAAAACAGATATGAGCGTCCAGGAACATAAAAATTGGCTAGAGAAGAAAACTCAGACTTGGTGCTTTAGAAGATTCAGGTGGATGAAGATCAGAAAGAGGCTTTTAAAAAGTCTCTGTCTCTGTCTCTCTCTGTCTCTCTCTCTGTCTCTCTCTCTCTCTCTCTCTCTCTCTCTCTCTATATATA
Organism: Trichosurus vulpecula; assembly: GCF_011100635.1. NCBI lineage: Eukaryota > Metazoa > Chordata > Mammalia > Diprotodontia > Phalangeridae > Trichosurus > Trichosurus vulpecula. The sequence continues at coordinate 280,081,215 of NC_050577.1, read as the reverse complement.
TATATATATATATATATATATATATCTGTATATGTATGTATACATACATGTATATATGGTCAAAGAGTAAAATTTAGAATAGATAGGAAAGAAAGAGAAGAAGAATCCTTCTTAGAAAAAATCAACTATCCAATCAACAAACAAAATAAGTTAAATGAAAGGAGGGGGAAAATGAACTTGGGGCTGCTAGATAGGCAACCCTTAATCCTTCCCATTGGACCTGCACTGTTTGATGACTCATAGTAAGAGTGGTTGGCATACTCTAAGTCTTTTGCTCCCCCCCTTATGGTGACTTAGATACCTTTGCTACTCTTCTGGCTTTAGGGACCACATTCATACTCCTCTCAATCTCTTTCTTCCTTTCTCTTTTCCTCTCTTTCTCCTCATCTCTCCATATTTTTCCCTATCCCTTCCCATCTCCTCCCTTATCCCCCTTACTTCCCTCCCTTTTTTCTTTTCACCTTCCTTCCCCCCCCCATTCTATTCTTCTCTCCTCTCCTCTCTTCATCTTTCCTCTCCTCTCCTCTATTCATCTTTCCTCTCCTCTCCTCTCTTCATC